>NC_134836.1:36999647-37632021 GCF_004210375.1 Tachypleus tridentatus
GTACCCTCGGATTTTATAAACTGATAAAGTACGAAAGTTTCATTTTGAAACCTCTGATAAGTTTCTTTCATAACTGAAAACGCCATCTTATATTTAAAACGTAATGAGTGTGTGTGTGTGTTTTCTTGTAGCAAAACCACATCGGGCTATCTGCTGAGTCCACCGAGTGGAGAAATGTAATGAACATCACCTATATTTGGTCACATTCTGTTGAGTCACTTTTAATCATGCAACGTCGCTAAAAAAAAACGAAAGAAAAAATTAACTTTCTAATCTCTTCTAGAATTAAATATTTATGAGATGCAAATGTTATAACTTTGTTTCGATCCTGTCATAACATCTTCACGTATCCTCCAATTTTTGCGATGCTTTAATAATGTTGAACAAATTGTGGATCGTGCTGAAAATGTTATGAATTGTCTGTAGGAAAAATATGAATGTTTGATTTTTTTTCACGGAATGTTTCAGTTGTGCTCCAAGAAGATTACTGAAAGTTACGTATCATGAAATACTTTTCACGTTCAGAGTATCTAAAAGAACGAAATATTTTTATTGAATATTACAACGTGAAAATTTTGAATAAAGTTCATGTTGTATAATTTTCATCGTTTTTAGATGTAATACGAGTCTGACGAATGTTTAGCAGTTTCGATAATTTTAAGTAAACCACTTGAAGAGATATCCAAATTATTATCTTGTAGTTCGTGATTGAACGTGTTGTTGTTTCTACAGTAGAAACGTTTTCGTTATTTATTGTATATTTGTTCATTTAAATCGCGTCTCTTTCTCCACTTCTGTCGTTTCTTTTGTCAGACTCTCAAAATTATTATATGTATTCCCTTTTTCTTTGTTAAGAAATATTTTATACTTTCAAATATCTGATACACTCGTCGTGATGTATTCGTATAAAACAGAAATATTTAACGATTTTGAAATTTTGGCTTTTACGAGTCTTTTATAAGAATGTCTTTTTGCTTATATTCTTTAATGTTTTCTAAAGCTATGACACTAATGCTTACGTCTCTAGTAGATATTATCAAACCAAAATTGTCAATTAAACGGGATCCAAAATATTTTAAAAAAAAACCTTATATGAAATAAACGATACAAGATATTAAATATCCAAAATATCCTTGAATATTCTTTCAGTTATGTAGTAATGACTGGTTGTTATGAGTACTTTCATCAGTGTGTTGGAAATAAGTATACACTTATTAATTATGTTAACTTAATCGATTTATAACAGATATCTTTGAATATGGAGTCAAGTTTACAGTAAGTTTAGAACTTAAGATACAATAACTGCGATGAGCAAGATCACCAGTTTATAATATATCTTGCTAAATAATTTTAACGATAGGAAATACAACTGGTCAGCATGTATTAAAAATCTATTTTTTTTCTATTTTATAACTATAATAATTTACATCAAGTAATATTCCCTTCCCTAAAAAACAAAACAAAACAAATGCAACCTCTTTACTTTACTGCCATCAAAGCATATGTAGGCTCGTTTAAAAACTTCTTTTGTATTCAAACAGTAATCTTATTTTGTCACACCATCTTCCACTATGGTTCACACTGAAACCTAAATTGTTATATAAAATCCAATTGGCCCGGCATAGTCAGGCAGTTATGGAACCCAACTCGTGATCTGAGGGTCACGGGTTCGCATCATGCTTGCCTTTTTAGCTGTGGGGGTGTTATAGAGTGAGGGTCAATATAACTATTTGTTGGTAAAAGAGTAGCCTAAGAGTTGGCGGTGGGTGGTGATGATTAGTTTTCTTTCATCTAATCTTGCACTGCTAAATTAGGGACGGCTAGCGCAGATAGCCCTCGCGTAGCTTTGCGCGAAATTAAAAAAACAAACAAACATCAGACCATTTCCACATGTTAGACTCTGATGATCGCTTAAATTTTATTTTACTCAAACCATTGTTTTATTTTAGAATTAATGACAAGCGACAAAAATGGGCTATATGTGCTCTGGTCTCCACGGGTATCGAAACCGTGCTCAAACGAAAGACAGAAACCTATGAACAAAGAAATCAATGGTTTTGTTTAATAAGCACTTCGAAAAGTAGTATATGGTATTTAAATTTGTAAAATGGTTCATTCTTCTCAACAGGGTGCTCCCAATGGCTCAGCGGTATGTCTGAAAGCTTATAACGCCAAAGAATTAGGTTTAGATACCTGTGGTGAGCAAATGATAAATATTTCATTGTGTAGCTTTGTGCTAAGTAATAAACAAACAAAATCCTAAAGAGAAAATTGAATTATTTTTTGTTTGTAAGGTAAGTGATATGATTGTTTTGAATTTCGCATAAGGCAACACGAGTGCTATCTTCGATAGCCGTCCCGAGCTGAACAGTGTAAGATTAGAGGGAAGGCAGCTAGTCATCATCACCCACCGCCAACTCTTGGGCTACTCTTTTACCAACGCATAGTGGGATTGACGCCTTGAGAGGGTGAGCATGATTGGTGTGATGGAGATTCGAACCCACGACCTTCAGATCGCGAGTCGAGTGCCTTAACCACCTGGCCATGCCGGCTATGTAATGTGAAATGTATTTGTGGGATTAATTTGAGTTTTGTTTTTGCAATGCTAGAAAGTGTCCTCCCAATAAATGGATAGCAAATGTTATAGTGCCAAGTTATAGATTTGAAAGACTCGGAGGCACTCTTAGTCCTGTAGGCTGTCTGTGCTCTCCTTATCGCGGAGATAGAAAATAATAATAATAAGTTTGACAAATGAATTTTTCTAAACATATTTTGCCACGATAATTGTTGACAAAAATATACACAATTTTATTAAAACTGTTTTCTCTGTATTTGAAATACTTTATATAGAGTGAGGTATTAGTCTGTACAAACTTGTATCATTACTTAGAAACTAACTAAGGCTTCTTCTATTTAAGGGATCAACAGTGATACAATTTCGACAAATTTCAATGGCTTTTGCGATTTATACTCTTGCTGGTAGAGTACCGGAACTATCTGATCAATTAATCAGAAGATGTGCTCTATTCTAAGTATCATTCCTTTAATCACAATTCGGTTCTGTTCTCTTAGCAGGAAGTGTTCCGGCATGGTCAGGTGGCTTATGGCGTTCGACTCGTAATCTCGTTTTAAAATAGTATAAAGTGGAAAAGAATAGAAGTAGAAAATAAATATGAGAAAACAATTAAAGCACAAGCAACTCTGTTATTGGATTTCGCCTTAAAATATTTTTACTGACTCTTTTCCTAACAATTTACACGTACAAAAATCAATAATCAGGACAAACTCATATTTACTGAATATCCAGAAAATTTCCTTGCAGATCCAGATAACTTGCTCGTTCAAGATTTAGTTACTTTTCTCAGTGAGGTTCCTTATAAATAACTGTTCATCATTTGGAGCTTTCTAGAAAAGTAACTGTTCATGACTTAGCGCTTTAGCTGCTAATGACTTGGAACTTCTACATAAGTAACTGTTCCTGATTTCTAGCTACCGGATAAGTAGCTGCGCTGGTCATCACTTGCAACTTCCACATGAGTAAGTAAATATTCATGTGTTAGAGCTGCAGAATAAGTAATTGTTCATGGCTTTGGGCTTCCAGATAAGTAATTGTTCATAACTTGAAATATATAATCACTTCAAGGTTGGGGCACATGCAAATAAAACTTAATTAGGACAATGATAATGAGCTATAAGATGTCGCAGATGTGTTTATGGAATATCTTTGTCGTGTTTAGAGTTTCTTCGACATCCTTTAATATATACAGTGCTTCTATACACAACTGGCTGTAGAATATTGGTAAAATAATTATACTGCCCTCTGCCTTTTGGGGAAACCAAACCATATATTCATAAAATTATTGAAAAGAATACAGATAAATATTTCATTTAATTAAAGTTCAGTGTCATTAATCTTGAGAGTGCCCTAGTATTTCATATAATTAAAGTTCAATATAATTACTCTTGAAAGTGCTAGTGAAGAATCAATGCATTGTAATAATTAAATGATTTTGGTTTTCTTGTATATTAATCTATGGCATTAATTAGTTCTAGTCAATATTTTATTTAGAGCTGGTTTCTTCAATTGATGTGACCGCTTTTGTTCTTATTTACAGAGTTAGCTTTTGTTTGATTGAAGTTATTGATAATGACCATCCATCACTTGTAAAACCATCTGAAGAGTTTTCATTCCGTCCTTTGATATAATTATCCACGTGGTTCTTATACGAATAAAGAGAATAGTGTAAGGAATAATTAGAATAATCTATGTAGCACATATCTTACTGAATAATACAAATGTTACTGCATAGGCTAGAATAACGTATTGGAGGACATGTCACAAAGACCGTTGCTGAATACTGACCACTAGCTTTTATTCAAGACTCACTAATATTTTACAAGATGTCAGCAGTTAAAAGTATGATTTCACTGCAGTTAACAAATGACTTTTTGTCATTAACGCAAAAAGAACAATTTTAATACAATTTCTTTGTAGTTTGAATAGGAATTTTCAAGACAAAACCTTGTAGAATGGACGGCAACTGCCTGTTGTGGAGACACAAATGTAGAGAACGATGTTTCGAAAGTCTTCCGCCTTTCGTCTTCAAGTCAGTCGAAAGACTTTCAAAACGTCGTCCTTTACACTTGTGTCTCCACAACAGAAAGTTGCTGTTTATTCTACAAAATTTTATCATGAATGCTCTGCCTAAACAATCTATCAAAGAACAGGAATTTTCAACATGAATGTAATTTTAAGCGCACGTGGTGGACTAAATGGCTGGGTCAGAGATGTCTAAGACTTAGGTGTAGGCGACCTTAGCTTCGAAATACTGACGAGAAGGAATACAGTCAGTCGGTAGCACTGGAGCCACCAATGACTTTGTATGGCTATGAACCGAATTGCGGGTTTGACTACCACCCTTATAATGCGCTCACCCGTGAAATCGAAGAGCGTGATTAACAGTATAATTGTTCTGAGTTTTCTGTACAGAAAACTCCTGAAGGTAGAAGTTATGTGGTTGAAACAAGATTTGCTCGTTTATAACAAATAAAGTATTTAACGTTTATTCAAGTATTAACACAGATAAGACAGATCTTAGTGATTGTAGGCTGTGTTGTTGGTGAACTATCAATACACTACAGCTGCATAGAGCTCAGAGGTAGACAGCGATTTGCTCTAGTATACTGTAACTATGATAACGTGTTGAACATTTTAGCTCGGAGATCAAAAACAACACTGACTTATGAACTCCAGGTAATTGTATTACTACTGAGGCCGACAGTTTTACTGTATTTATAATTTGAACTAAGGTCAATGGTTATTTTGTAGTCCTTACTTAGATCGATGGTTTCGCGGTGTTTATAACCTGAACATAGGTCAACAGTTTTACGGTGTTCGTAATCTGCACTTATTTCAGAGTTTTTAATGTATTTAGAATCTGTAATTTGGTTGATGATTTCTCGATATCTGTAGTATGCCGATAGGCCAGTGGTTTCATATTGGAAAAAATAAGTTTTCCGTATGAATAATATATACAAGTTTTATATGTTATTATTAAAACTAGACTAAAACCTAAAATATAAATATTTTAAGAATATATATTTAATAAAAATAATTATTTTCCATTTTATTCTATAATTACATGAAATTCATTTAACTGATGAAAATCTAATGTCCAATTGACGCTATTAGTTTTTTAATTAGTAATTTCTCCGTGAAGATCATATTGTGAATAATTGAAAGAATACTTTGTAAGAAACTTTATTGTAAATGAAAAACACAACACGTGAAAGGATATTCTGGAGGTATAACCAAGAATCTCCCTGCCGCGTCAAACATACTCGCCCTTTCAGCCGTGAGGGCATTATAATGTGACGATCAATCCAACTATTCTTGGTAAAAGAGTAGCCCAAGAGTTAACGGTGGATGGTGATGACTACTTACACTGAGGTCTTACACTGCTAAATTAGGAACGGCTAGCGCAGATAGTCCTCGTGTAGATTTGCGCGAAATTCAAACAAACCAAGAATCTTTGGTCAATAGGGACAATTTACTATCGAACCGAGCTAGTCAATAGTACAAGAAATCCCTTCACTTATAAGGATTATTAAATACGTGACTGAACGTTTATTGTTTTTGTAATTAGTGGATTTACTTATCACCACCAAAACAAATCTATTATTTACTCTATGAAGTTAATATAGAAAGTGAACTTTTCATTTATTAAGTCTTTGGAAAGTGTACTTTCATTTATTGAGCCCTTAAAAAAAAGTTTCTTTCATTCACTGAGACTAAGAATATTGTACTATTTATGTATTAGAGATATGCAAAAAGGGTATTTATGTATTAGAGATATGCAAAAAGGGTAGAAAGACAGTTTTCGTTTATGAAACAACTATAATAATTTCACCTTTTGAACTGAAAATAAATTTAAAATTCTAACAGTTCTTTCATCGGTTTGAAAAGAAGAAAGAAACTAATTTATAAAGTTTTTTTTTTGGTTTGCTATTATGTCAGCATTATGAGCGTGTTTGTCTGTGTTTTTTGTATAGCAAAGCCACAAAGGACAATCTGCTCAGCCCACCGAGGGGAATCGAACCGCTGATTTTAGCAGTGTAAATCCGGAGACATACCGCTGTACTAGCGGGGGGCAGTATTATGAAAACAACATAAAATATTGGCTTTATTTACAAATAATACACTTATAAAATGAAAACATTGTTTTTTATATTTATGATTGATGTCAATTAAGCAATGAAAACATAAATATTTCTGTTGCAGTCAGTTATGTTCTAGTGAACATAAATGTTTGTGATTAAAATAGTAATATTACTGGAAGAATATCAAACTGAAAGACATTTTGTTTAATTCTAAAATAAATGTTTTTACGCTCTCTAACAGTATGGCCTGGTGGTCAGCGCGCTTGAGTCGCAATTTGCAAATCGCGAGTTCGAATCCTATACCCGAACATCCTCGCTATTTCAGCTGTGAGGGATTATAATGTGATGGTAAATCCCACCTTGCATTATTAGAAAAATTGATAAAGAGTTAATATGAGTGGTGTTGACTAACTATCTTTCCTTTAGTACATTTTAAACTTCCAAATTAGGAGTACATAGCGCATATGGTCAGAGTAACTTTCCGCGAAATTGAACAAGCAAACTATAATAATTCTACTTATTTTGGACATATACGTTTTTAAGCAATATATTTAGGATAATTAAAATATACGTATAGGTATAGATTAAAAGTTTATGCTTTAATTTTAATTCGCGAACAAAATATAGTGAATTAATATTTCTCAAAGTAGCGACATCGTAAAATGAACTTTGTAACACACGTGATTGCATTAACAAATATTTCTGGCAGTAGTAATTAACCCGCTTTTATGGAATAGAGTATTTTTTCCAGAAAGCTTAATACGTTGGATTAGCTTTAAACTATACTCTAACATAATATAATCTAAACTCAATACATGAACAACTGAAAATATCGAATGTTTTCTTATTGAGAGGATTAATTTTACAATATTACATCAAATTACTTGCAGAATTGAAGTGTTATTTTTCAAGATTGTTTGTTATACAGCTTAATATTCATTTTAACGGATTATATATATATATTTCATGATATAGACATGATTAGTAATAACTTGGAGATTTATAAAATAGTCCTACAGTAGACCATCGGTAAGTACATAAAATTATAATGATAACATCCGGGGCTTGTTTTAGTGTTGTTGTCAGGGCGTACGCAAACTACTTGTCGCTTTGCTGTAAAACGACCTTTCTATAAATATAATATGAACGTTTATCATATATACACTAATCTGTTTATATAAGTGTGTATGAATATGCTTATGATTTTATGACCATTTGAGTGACGTTTTCATCATTTTTAATAAACACAAAATATATACATTTAAATTATTTATGCATAAAATATGATATATATTTATTTTCATGTAAATAACATAGCATGTTTATAGTATGTGTGTAATTTTGTCTAATAATATTGTAGCAAGAACGAACTTCGGTATACGTTGTTGAAATGTAGTTTCTATGACATATTCGCATTGTAAAAACGGGTAGTAGCTGCGTCACTACGTGTTTAAAACTAAGTTATAATTTGGTATAATATAGGCCTACATTTTCAGTTTATAATGTTTTCTTAATCAGTCGAGATTTATTAATCATTAATCTTCATTTAATGTCTTTTACAACAAATGTAATTAATTGTTTCTCTTTACTTTGCTCCCTCTAACATTTTACTTTCTTGTGTGTCCAAACTTAACTGAATAGCATCAGTTTTTAGTTTACTACAGTAAGTTTATTAATACATGTATATATACGCTGTATTATAAGTCATTGTATAGAGAAAGGTGAATTTCATAACAACTCATAAAAAAATACGTTAATGATAGAGTGTGGCTACAATCAAAGTTTTGAATTAATGATATTATTCAACGAAATTCACTCAATTTATTATGTCTTTATAATACATAATGTGCAGAAAAATCTGTACATTATATGAAATATTTAACCTATTCTTATCATGTGTTGCTTTGTCTTGAATAACAGCTCTATATCATGTTAGCCAGCTAGCTTGATTTTGCATAAAAATATCACATGATGATAGCTAGGTCCAGCTTGACAGCACCAAATAATGCTTGTTAGACAGACTGACATTGCCACATGATGGTAGATATTCGTGATAGTACCAGATGATGCCAGGTCTCGTATGACGTTGCCACATGATGGTAGGTATTCGTGATAGTACCAGATGATGCCAGGTCTCGTATGACGTTGCCACATGATGGTAGGTATTCGTGATAGTACCAGATGATGCCAGGTCTCGTATGACGTTGCCACATGATGGTAGGTATTCGTGATAGTACCAGATGATGCCAGGTCTCGTATGACGTTGCCACATGATGGTAGGTATTCGTGATAGTACCAGATGATGCTAGGTCTCGTATGACGTTGCCACATGATGTTAGTTCTTGCATGGCAGTACTGTAATGGGCACTACAGGTGATATAGTCATTCATTAGAAACTGTATTTATTTGAAAACACCAGGAAGAAGTCAGTGACGTCACACAAATTATCAACTCGAGGAAATTTACGTTACGAAAAGAAATGATTCAGAGTCTTTCTGAAGGAAAAACAGAATACTTAATTATACTAATAATAAAGTACAATATTATATAACATTATTATTTCTATAATTTTTGCTCTGTTAAGGGTACTTTCAGTTAGTCTCTATAAATATTCATCAGTTGTGATCTTTACATCTTTCCACATGTACTTTATGCACATTTGTTTTATTATAAGTGGTTATTACAAATTGTAAATGTAATGGTAGCCTCCTGTAATTCCATCTAATAGTCTCCTTTAATTTATCAGCAGGTAAGAAGTGTGAATTCATTATACCTTATTCATTAGTTGTTTCTGATAATCTACTGTTTTGTTTAACTATTTTAAATTGTCTATGATCACGGTACTGAATAAGAATTTTAAAACACAACTTGAGACATTAGGTAATTAGTCCAGTTTTCTTAATACTTATTTTTGAAATAGACACACTCTTAAATACCATTGAACTCAATTAAGATATAACTTACGTTTTAATAATATTTCCAAGTTACCTGGTTAAAATATTCTATAAAATTCTATTTATGTTGTTCTAAATGTCTGTTTCATGGAAACGCCTATAGGGCAAAGTTATATTTTTTAAAATTTACTTACTGATGTAATAGAATTCCTTCTTTGAGGAATACATTTTTTCTGTTTTCAACAGGAAATGTACAATTTTTTTAATCTTGTTATATAGATCACCATCAGTACCACAATAATTAATGTTTCCCTGAAGATAATAAACTACAGTTTTAGTTTTGTCTTTTCCAATCTCAGCTTGCAATATCCACTCTATGAGTCCATAGCAGAAAAATATTTACTTTGATAAATTTATTTAAAGTATGTTTTGTAATTGAGTCTTTGAAAGCCACTAAATTCAATTTTTTAAAGTTCATGCGCAAACGTATTTTACCATATTTCAGGAACTAACGAAACTGGGTCTGCACAAGGACTATCACTGTTCTTTTTAACGCCTTGTTCAAGTATGCCTTTTACGTATGCTTTTAATTTTAACTGGTGCTTCTCTGGCACTTTATACGGTATCCGTACTGTAGGCGTACTATTGTTTAACACACTTTCATGTTTTATCTTGCTTGAGTAGCTGTTAGGATTACCTTTTTAAACAAATGTTAGAATCCCAATCTATTTCATTTCATTTACATTTATTATGAACACTGGTTTATGTTCTGCTACTGCAGTTACTTTCTGTATTCTTGTCGCCTTGTCTACTACCATTTCCTAATGCATTACTATTTTGCTGTCTTTACATTTAAAACCTTTACAGTTATTGTATCTCACTTAGACACTTAAGTAATACACAGAGTAAATATACACCTAATTCTTCCATTTCTATCAGTTTCTACTTTACTCTCAATAATAATTTGACTTCTTTCAGGTGTCTTTGTAACTCTAACTAATCTTAGAGACAAAATCTAACAGTTGACTGTTATAGGTGTAGATTCATCTAAAGGGTCTGTATAGATATGTGCTTGTTAATAACTCTTTACTTTTATTTTATCTCTAGTCACTTCATTATACTTTGCTGCGTTAGGCTTAACTGTTGGTTTTATGTTCATTTTAACTCTTCAATTACTATTAGTAGGATTAGTATTTTTCTCCGTAGTAATATTACCTATATTTTTCTTATGATGCTTAAATCTATTTTTATTTCGAAAGTGTCACGTAGTCCTTTGAGCAGTATCAATACTATTGAGTTTTGACTTTTGATTCATCACCTCACGAATACGCTCCCTGTACGTACATGTTTGTCATCTGGCTATATGACTAATTCAGTGTGAAATTACTCTAAGTTTTGAATTTAACATAAAAATCTGAATGTATGGTTTCTTCAAAACTTAAGATATCAATTTCTATATACAACTTATTTCTGGTATTGGACAAATTCAGTGTCATAATTTCTGAGAAAATCTTGCTTTCCCTAATATGGTGTCTGAATGTTCAGGTTTTAAATATTCAACTTATATTTCAACATAATGCTTTCCCAACATTTTCACTGAATGCTCTGTTATAGAAATTAAGATACTTTTTGAAATTTCTTTCGATTATTTATCAATAATTTTGGATTTTTTTTTGCAAGTATACACTTAGCAGATAAAATTTAGTGCCTGTGTCAGTTAACTGACATCCTATATCCTCTATCTTCAGACTAACTACTGGTGAAATTTTCTTGTCACTACATATAATCAATCTATTAATCAATATTATTAATATTATTAATAGGTTTTCTTTCGTAATTTCAAGTGGAAGTATTGCTTTTTGGTAACTTATTAAATTACTTATTTTTCTACTGGACACAAGCCTCTAGTTGCTTTATAAGCTCTCTTTTAAGGTACTTACAGTTGCAGGATATGTGACCAATTCGTCCACAGTTGAAGCATGCACTTGCTTATCCAGGGTGTTCGGAAAGTCACTGTGCACTTATATATATTTATTAACAGACATGTTTCAATATAGAATACAGGAGGTGAATGACAATTATAAACAATGTTGAAAGTGACCCCCGTTAACATCAATACAGGTTTGGATCCTTTTTATTTTGTTTCTAAACACCGCTATCAGTTGCCGGCTTGAAATAGACTGAATAAAATATGATTACAAAACTGCACAGTGACTTTCCAAATGGGCCTGTCATGGCCTAGCGCGTTAAGGCGTGCGCTTCGTAATCTGAGGGTCGCGGGTTCGCGCCCGAGTCGCGCCAAACATGCTCGCCCTCCCAGCCGTGGGGGCGTTATAATGTGACGGTCAATCCCAGTATTCGTTGGTAAAAGAGTAGCCCAAGAGTTGGCGGTGGGTGGTGATGACTAGCTGCCTTCCCTCTAGTCTTACACTGCTAAATTAGGGACGGTTAGTACAGATAGACCTCGAGTAGCTTTGTGCGAAATTCCAAAACAAACAAACAAAACAAGACTTTCCAAATACCCTGTATTATCTTTTAAGAAAAGTCTCTAACATTATGTCGTTGCATATCGCATTTCAAACATTTGACATTTTCCATTTGACTCTGCTCCATTGTTTCTGGGTTTGTACTTTGTCTAGTTGGCCTTATTTAACTTGCAAAATTATTTTTTAATTCTTTATTGTTATTTCTGTTAAATATCAGTGTATTGCTCGTGACGTATGTGCTTCAATCACATTTGAACCAATTATATTATTACATTTGTAAATAACCCTTATTCAAAGCAAGACTCTGCCATCAAACATGGCAGCTCTTTCAGCTTTTGGGGCATTATAATGTGATGGTCAGTTACACTGTTTGTTAGTAAAAGAGTGGCTCAAGACTTGGCGGTGGATGGTGCTTACTACCTGCTTTCCTTCTTGTCTGTCACTGTTAAATTAGAGAACGCTTGCACAGATAGCCCTTGTGTAGTTTTGCTTAAAATTCCAAACAACCGAAAGTGATAGTTAGGTTTAAACTTATCATGTATCATAATAACTTACTTGGGTGTGTGTGTAAACCTCATTACTGTATAATAACTTACTTGGGTGTGTGTGTAAACCTCATTACTGTATAATAACTTACTTGGGTGTGTGTGTAAACCTCATTACTGTATAATAACTTACTTGGGTGTGTGTGTAAACCTCATTACTGTATTAAAATATTTTTGTTTTCTCACAGTGTTTGGCAGTTCACAATTTTCGTATTCTCTTAGCAGTTTACCTCTTAACAGGATAAAATTTTAAGTTAGTCTTAATCCATAGTATACTCTAACAAATCTTTTAGCCTCATTTGATATTACTAGCCTGATTATGTCCGTTTGTAAATCTGTCTAGCCTGAATAGTGTACTGCTTTACCAGTTGTATCTAAACACTTTAGAAAAATCTTACTATAGTTTACCATTGAATAGTGGAATAGCATTCGTAAAGTATCTAGCTCCTGCTGCTACCTCTTTGCTTATGTTCATTATTACATATTTCTTTGCTCACATCCCCGTTTATATCTTAACTTATGTTGTATTATACCCTTATTTGTTCGCATTATTATCTTATCTTAAACTTCTTTTCTTATTTTTCACAATCTGTTATTGGCTAATTTAAAACCCTGGAGGAGCTGTACCAATCTGTAATAGGAAATATCGGTAAGAAATGTACTCGTTCCATATAGTATGTAGTTGAAAATAACAAGAATGCAGTCAGTGACGTTTTTACACAGGAAACAAACTGTAGGAGACTTATGTGATAATAAGAAATGTGTCAGAGGCGTTTTAAATGAAACATATAAAACGTTTATTAATACTAATAAGAATGTTACATTTTCCCAACATTACGACAATTATTTACATTTACAAACGTACAACCACACATTTAAGTCTGATAATTAACAAAACATTAAAACCTTAATTACAAAATAGTTATATTGACTGAGAAGAGGAGACTTGTATTGGTAGGGCTCATAGTCCATCTCTGATGCAGGTTGGCAGCTTAGTAGAACTTTTCATGCAGGATGGTAACTGTTAAAACCTACACAATTTTTATATGTTAACTTGCTTATTAATACGTGCACATGGCCAACACTGACCCAGTGAAAAAAAACAAAATACTGTGAAAAGTTTGTCATAGGAGTTTTTGTTTTCATGAGTTTGGCAGCTCGAGGTTAACGACAGCCGCAGTTCATTGATAACCTTAAGTTAGAATGTTCATTTGATACCAGTTATTGGCGTCATTACCCTGCCATTATTATACCTTTCGTCTTTCAGCTTTACTTATAGCTCCTTATTTTGAACCACAAATTAATGACCTGTCATTAGTTTTCTTGACAGCACGATGTGGAACAGTAATCTTTCTCACAGATTTGACTTTTCCTAGGTTCTTTTACTGAAAAGCTGCTTATTTTCATAATTCTATGGGTTAGTTATGTAATTAGTTAGTTAATCAAATAATTGATTACATTCGACGAAGCAATTATTACATTTCTCTAACAACCATCCTGTAAAGACAAATAAAAAAAAGTTAGCCTTCTTTATAATTTTTATAATTTTTCAACCATTATCTTAACGTGGTGTTATTCTTATTTCCATTCACATTTTAAAAATAATTTTCGAATTATCTGTGGTTTCACATCATAAACCTTTTTTTAAAAAATATTTTGTCATAATATGTTTAAGGATAATCTGGACGTTTCCTACCTATGTTTTTGAACGAAACGATCGTAACATTTTGTAAAATATGTTAATTTAAATCTTATTTTATCTTCGTATTAAAGCTGCGAGTGAGGTTTGTGAAGAAGTTCGTTTGTTGCAGTTAGGCTAAAAAGAAGTTATCTTGCAATCATCCTTCTCGGACTATTCTTTTCTAACAAATATTAGAACTTACTGAAACATAATAACGCTCTAAAGACTGAAAGGACGAGCCGTTTTGATGAAGATTTTGATCCTGCGCCGTTGCGTATTACATGTTGAATAGCCTAGCCAGTAAGTCATGTTAGGAGTGTGAAGAGTTGGAATAATTTTGGGTTAACTGTGCTGCGTTCATAACGAGGGTCGAATCCTGGCTTCTAGTGTTATACAGACTTACCAATGAGTCACTGGAAAAAAGGAACTTTCGTATTAAAGTTGGGAGGACGGTTATTTAAGTCCAGGATGTAGTAAGTTGTGATCCACAATGTTTGCAATTAGTAAATGGTAGATTAAGTGTAAAAACTGTGTGCTAAAAATTATAAGTTTAATGTTTAATTCAGGTTTATCCAATTTGAGAAAATAGGGAACAGTGGACTGGATGTTTTATTTCACTTTAACACAAGGTTACTAAGCGTCAAGTAGTTCTGAAATTAATATAAACGTCAAGTCCCTAAGTATATCGTTAACGTTTAGATCGTCAGCTCATCTTTTAACAGTATAACACTTTTCTAAGTTATTTAACCTTTTGCATGTCTCAGAATTTATAGAATGTTTTTACAAGGGCGCTAAAATAATAAAACTTATAGTAACATGTGACCTTTATAGACTTTTGAAAAAGGTGTGAGCCGAAATGCCAAATAAAATAAATAACCATTTATTTTAGCTTGTTCTTCGTATTCAGTGAATTATTTTTTTTATATTTCTTGTCTACTTTACTTTCACTGCTTATGTTTGTTTTTCTTTTTATAATTTGCTAACTCATATTTTGACACATTTTTTTACAGTAGTTATCGGGATATCGATGTTGAAGACAAGCCTACCCTGCAACATTACACCAAAATTTGATGACGATTCACCTGCTCTAATCCTATGGTACAAGGATAAGTCTCCAACACCGATATACACACTTGACGCCAGAAAAATCCCATTTGATCAAGCGAAACATTCTTCCGTGGATCATCTCTCGAGCAGAGCTCGCGTCTTAATGACCACAAATCCACTAGGGTCGTTGGAATTAGATCCTGTTAGAGAATCAGACGAAGGTGTCTACCGTTGTAGGGTAGATTTCAAGAAAGAGAGGACACGATACACAGACAGCAAATTGAAGGTCATTGGTCAGTGGTTAATGTTTAACTGTTTCCACCGTTTGGGTTACATTTTACTTAATTGCTAAAATAAGTGGGGTAGAAAAATATATCTTAGATATTCTAAGCCTGTTTCGAGGAAATTAGTTCCATGAAATTACTTACGTATTTTAATACAAAAAATATATAAAACTTGTGCATTAGGGCTAATCCTGTCTTATTCCATGTAGAAATCTGCCTTTGTTCGGTAGGAAATTCGTGTACTTGCCTTAGATTTTTCAGTTTCTCCTAACTTTGTGCTCTTCCTTCAATGGCTCTGGGTAATTCTGAGGACTCAAGTTAAAAATCGGGTTTCAATTACTCGTGGTGGGCACAGCAAAGATAGTGTCCATTGTGTATTTTTGCCCTTAACAGCCAAACAAAACAAGTAATCTTGCACTTAGTTCTGCTGTAGTTTTTACGTTTTATGAACATCACGTGGATATCGAAAAATTGTACGTTTTAGTTTACTGGCATTTCAGTAAACCAGAAAGAAAACATCTATAAGTTTAATATTTTATGTACTTTGGAATTTCCTCACTTTCAAAATTTACAGAAAAATAAAATAATATGTAAGCCTTTAAATTACCAAAACATCGCTTCTAATGTTACCCATAACTCACCCACAGAAATGAAACATGTCACATCCTACTTTCAGTCCTTGTTGATCCATTGAAAGTGTTATGGAATGTTATAGCGTCATCCAGGTACCTTCAGGTATGTAAGCTGATCTAATGTTCACATTCCACCTTTTGTTATTGTTAATCTATTGGAAGCATCATTCAAGAAATATTCAGGTACGGCAGTTGATATTGTGTATGTTTAATATAGACCTTATTCACACTATATGTGTGTGCGTTTGTGCGACATTGGAGATGCCAAGTTAGTGTAGATGGGTCACTATAACTGTCAAACTGCATTCATGTTGAAATATGGAAATATTGAAGATATACATGGAAATTACTTCCTTTCAACACTTGCTTCACAAGATTCACTCTATCGTTATATAAGAGCTACTGTGTGCACGATATCACCTGTTCAGTTGGAAAACAGTAATCACAGACATCACAACATTCACTTTATGTAAGTGTTATTGTGTGTATGATATCAACTGCTTAGCTGGTTTACATAATCAAAAACATTTATCAGACACTTGTAGATACACAGAATCCACAACGTTTGGTTTAAATCGACTTCTTTCTCTCTAGCATAGTGTTCAGAATCTATACTTTATTGTAATGTGTGAACTGTTTCACTCTTCAGCAATGACACAACAGAACGAGTTTTGTCTTATTAAAGCATCCTGATAGCAGTTGAAAATAGCAGTGATAATTATCAAATAATCTTCCATAAAAGTAATTTGAGGGTTAGTAATTATCATGCCCATTAGTTGTTATGCAGTTATTTATTGCCTGTATCACCCAACAAACCAAGAAAGATCGTACACTTCTGCAGAATGCTGTTTATATCCTTTCAAAATGGAGTCACGAAATGAGTGTGAAATCCTAGATGTTAAATAAATATAATAGTATTGAGCCCTGTGCTTACAATAGTGACACTATAGGCTATATCTAGGCGCGATTTCTTTCAACATTGTTTTGAAATGTCTGAGTGATTACTGTTGTTGATTCAAGCACTTTCGAAAAACTGAGGAAATAGAAACACTTTTCTTTTTCTGGAAAGTGCAAAACAAAGGTCGTCCCTATCACACTGCAAAATATTAAAGTAATAACATCGCATCAGTGAAAAACAATTTCTGCCAATGATGTTCATGCATTTTACTGGGATGAGCATTTAACAAGACCATTGTAAATTACTTCTAAAGAAAGTTATGGAAACAGATGACACATAAAGGACAAGTCTTTAAGAACAATATATTAATGAAATCATTGCCAGTCCTTACTGCAGATATCTTCCTATTATGAAGATTGATTCGTCAAATTCACACGACAATTTCGAGGTTGGTTTTTGAGAAAAAAACGTCCTCATAAGGTTTTCTGGGGTAGTGAAGTCATCTGTTAGATTCTCACCTTAGGCAAACCTCAAAGTACTGTCAGAAAATATGTTAATTAGTGATTAGAATGAAGACACACGAATGTAACTGAAATAGTGTTAAAGTACTACTAGGAAAAAATATGTTGAATTTGCTGTTGAGATATAATTCTACAAAATTACCAATAGAAAAATTTAAAAATCTATTAAATGTGGCGGAATTATTAACGTATATGATATTCACTAAACTTCAGTTTACTTGTTGGAAGTTAGGCACAAAGCAACACAATGGACTATCTTCTGCCCACCACAGGTATTGAAACTCAGATTCTAGCGTTGTAAGTCAGTAGACATACAGCTGTGCGACTGGGGGGGGCGATTTGAGATTATAAAGAATTTATAAATAAACAACAGACTAATCTAATAAAAAATTAGCGTATGTTATTCTTAAACATTTCCAAGAAATGTGAAATGTAAATTGTGACGTATTTACTGTTATACATTTATTTTAGTACCTAAGTTTGTTTCAGTATATTTCTTATGCATGTGACATATGTTGTTGAATGTGTATTGCACGAGTTTTGCCTGTTCTTTAAATTTGTAGAAGATCCTGGAGAGCAAGAATCAACAAAATATGGTTTACGAAAATACTAGTGTCTTCCAACATGGTTGAACATTTGAGAATCTGGCGAATTGTTGTATAAAAGAAAGCCATTAGAAGAGGACAAGAGACAGTTGTATATTGCTTATAAGTTATAGTCAGCATATATTAGCCTCGGAAGCTACAGTTGTGATTAACGGAAAATTACAGAATTTGACCAGGAACGACTATAGATTTCGAACATTACGAACTATTCAACTTCAGATAATTAATTTCGGACGTTGGCATTTCTACGATAACACTAGTTATCTTCCTCGGAAAAAGTGAGTTTGCAAACCGTATTAGGCCAAACAAGAAAAGAGCTATCTAGCATTTCCATCAGGTGAAGTCTATTTGTGTATCAACATAAGTAATTTGCGTGTCGTGGATTGGTTTATTTTGAATTTCGCGCAAAACTACACGAGGGCTATCTGCGCTAGCCGTCCGTAATTTAGCAGTGTAAGGTTGGAGGGAAGGCAGCTAGTCATCACTACCCCCCTCCCCCAACAACAGTTAATTCATCAAGAACTTATCTACTGCTTCAGTCAAGTCATGCAAAGAAATGTGCTATTATAATGAAGGACTGGTTCATAAATGTCTTGAAATGTGAATTAATTTGACAGAATCAGTTGAAAAATCAACACAGATTATGTTTATTGAGTTGTATAAAGACATAGAGCACTCACTTGTAAATCGTTGTCTGATAAGTCATTCGTTCCAAGTATATTTTTGGGATTGCCCTTGTGTATGTTCATGACAATCTAAAGTTAACCAGTGCAAAGGCACTGATAAATAATATGATGTCGCTATACAAATTGAAGAGGATGGAAAGTATATTCAAGTCTTAAGTCAACAAAAGCAAGACTCGTATGTCGTATTGAAAACAAAAAATGATTTAGTGTATAGAATCTTTTAAGACCAGTGTGTATTTCTGCTTATTTTATCCATAGCCAGGCCACGTTGGTCTAACCTGGTATGTTCACTTAGGGGAATCTAATTCCCGATTTTAGCCTTGTAAATCAGAATACTTACCGCTGTCCCACCGGAGTAATGTAAGATCCATTCAATCTTTGCAAACCTTCTTTATTCACATAGGAGATTTCATAGTAGAAAGAACACTTTTCAGCTATCTACATTATGATTAAACAGAATGAAGATTATTTAAATCAGAAATTTTGCGAATGACAAGAAGTTAGATAATAATATGACCACTGATTGGCGTTCAGCCAAAGATAGATTATCCGATAAGTCACCATTAGAAGAGGAAAAAAATTATGAAGCGCCAGAAATGAAAAACGATAAATGTCAAAAGATGACGATAACCCAACAGTAACGATTTATTTTTTTTGCCATTTTTTGTGCTGCTAAAAGTTTATTCACTTAAGAAATGATGGAAATAGTTTTAAAGAGGTACCAGTTTATAATGATATTGTTCGTCATGGTAATTTCTACAAATATCAGGCATTTTATAATATACTATATTTGCTATTCTTCATAATTAGTTGTTAAAGATGGGTCGATGGTGATTTAAAAATTCAAGACAGTAAAACGTATTCAGTATTAAAGTTTATTATCTACTATTCTGTTTAAGTGAATCATTGTCAGGGTAAACTATCTGTTAAATAAAATTCAGATATTTTAATAGCTCGCCAGAAATCAAAATTGTCATTCATTACTCGGAAATGAAAGGAGTAAGTCACTCAAATCTCTAAGTATGTAATAGTTTGTGAATTACTAGTTTGGACTTACTGGGTGTGTATGCTGAATATTCAAGTAAACGAGTGCATGAAATTTTATACAAGCAAATAAAGTAGATTTAATTAATTAAAAAATGTTCAGCATGTTTTCATATCTAAAATAAAGCTTAAACTTGTTCTACTCGACTAAAGAGCTTTCTACAAAATTGATTGCTGCAGTTTACTTTCTGCTACATTTTTTCCGGTAAATTAGTAAGTTTGTATTTTTCAATAAAGCTACGATTCAGCTGTTTACTCCAGTTCTGATAGAATACAGATAGAATATTTACACACTTTACCAGATTTAATATTATATATTTATTTTGATATTGATGTTTGTTTCAGTTTAATATACGAATATAGAAATGCAAGCAACTTTTATTTTTAAGTATTTATTGCGAAAGTCCCGTCTGTTCTCTAAATTTGTGGAAGATTCTCGAGTATAAGAATCAACAATACATTGTTTACATTGTTGCTAACCGAACTTTCGAGAACCACGCTTAAAACTTATAAAATGTAATCAACGCAACGCCGAGATATATTTTTATATATTGTTGGTTCACTACAGTTGATATACTATAAATCTCGGAAGCTATAATTGTGATTCCCGTTTATTAATTGGGAAAGTGCAGGCACTTTTGGCTAGAAACGTTTAAAACTTTATAACATTAAAACCGCTCAATTACAGTGATTTAACTTCAGTCGTTACTATTCCTATGCGGACATTGCCTATCTTTGCCTGTGAAAAACTCACCTGTGAGAAGCGAGAAATAGCTGGATGCGAAGTGAATCGTTTCGATATCAACATGCAATTAATTTTTTCTTCGTGAACCGTCGATAAAATATTCAGTTCCATATCCGATAGGGTAATCAGTATTGTTTGTAAGTTTGTAAATCATTTGTATTATATTTAAATTGTATTTAAATTTGTATTATAATTATTATTTTTAATAACCGTAATTATAAATTGTATTGTTGCTTGTACATTAAAATACATTTGTATTAAGAAAGGAAAATTGCGTGTATCAGTCTTGCTGGCAAATAAAAAAAAAAAAAAGATACATATGGACATTCAATCATTTTCTAAGTTCAAATTCCAATTCTTGGATATTTGAAATCGTAGTACGTAACGTTTGTAACATAATAAATCGGAGCCTCGTCCGAGATAAATTACACTACGATAACATTTTTTCTGACATATTGATTTCAATGAATTACATTTGTATTCCTCTTTTTCTGCCCTTTGTTTTTTGCAAATTCATCTTTCTCAGGATGTTAAAATTATTCGTAAGGCATTGATTACTACATTTAATGAAATTGAAACTAAAATAATTTTTTGCAGACCCTTGGTTTTTATATTGTCGTTAATATATTCTTTGTTTTCTCTTTGCTGCATTTCTAAGAGAAAAAAAAAGGACCGACATTTTGTTTTCATTCTGTAACCCTGCGGCTCACTGTATTTGTTACCATTCACATTTTAATTTCGTCCATATGTCATCTTGAATTGCATATTCTGTGTATGAGCATATTTGTATTTTATTATTTGCGTTTTTCGTATGTTTTATTCACGTGAAGATATCAATAAATGATTTATGATAATTTTTACAAGTAGTATGAAAAAATTGTAAACAAAACCCGAACGTAAAAATCACTCATTCTATTTTATTAAAACAACAACACCCTCGCTCATTGTTAAATGTATCACTTATTCTATTTTCTTAAAACAACAACACCCTCGCTCATTGTTAAATGTATCACTTATTCTATTTTCTTAAAACAACAACACCCTCGCTCATTGTTAAATGTATCACTTATTCTATTTTCTTAAAACAACAACACCCTCGCTCATTGTTAAATGTATCACTTATTCTATTTTCTTAAAACAACAACACCCTCGCTTATTGTTAAATGTATCACTTATTCTATTTTCTTAAAACAACAACACCCTCGCTCATTGTTAAATGTATCACTTATTCTATTTTATTAAAACAACAACACCCTCGCTCATTGTTAAATGTATCACTTATTCTGTTTTCTTAAAACAACAACACCCTCGCTCGTTGTTAAATGTATCACTTATTCTATTTTCTTAAAACAACAACACCCTCGCTCATTGTTAAATGTATCACTTATTCTATTTTCTTAAAACAACAACACCCTCGCTTGTTGTTAAATGTATCACTTATTCTATTTTCTTAAAACAACAACACCCTCGCTCGTTGTTAGATGTATCACTTATTCTATTTTCTTAAAACAACAACACCCTCGCTCATTGTTAAATGTATCACTTATTCTATTTTCTTAAAACAACAACACCCTCGCTTGTTGTTAAATGTATCCTTATTCTATTTTCTTAAAGACAACAACACCCTCGCTCGTTGTTAAATGTATCACTTATTCTATTTTCTTAAAACAACAACACCCTCGCTCATTGTTAAATGTATCACTTATTCTATTTTCTTAAAACAACAACACCCTCGCTCGTTGTTAAATGTATCACTTATTCTATTTTCTTAAAACAACAACACCCTCGCTTGTTGTTAAATGTATCCTTATTCTGTTTTCTTAAAACAACAACACCCTCGCTCATTGTTAGATGTATCACTTATTCTATTTTATTAAAACAACAACACCCTCGCTCGTTGTTAAATGTATCCTTATTCTATTTTCTTAAAACAACAACACCCTCGCTCATTGTTAAATGTATCACTTATTCTATTTTCTTAAAACAACAACACCCTCGCTCATTGTTAAATGTATCACTTATTCTATTTTCTTAAAACAACAACACCCTCGCTCATTGTTAACTGTATCACTTATTCTATTTTCTTAAAACAACAACACCCTCGCTCATTGTTAAATGTATCACTTATTCTATTTTCTTAAAACAACAACACCCTCGCTCATTGTTAAATGTATCACTTATTCTATTTTCTTAAAACAACAACACCCTCGCTCATTGTTAAATGTATCCTTATTCTATTTTCTTAAAACAACAACACCCTCGCTCATTGTTAAATGTATCCTTATTCTATTTTCTTAAAACAACAACACCCTCGCTCGTTGTTAAATGTATCACTTATTCTATTTTCTTAAAACAACAACACCCTCGCTTGTTGTTAAATGTATCACTTATTCTATTTTCTTAAAACAACAACACCCCTCGCTCATTGTTAAATGTATCACTTATTCTATTTTATTAAAACAACAACACCCTCGCTCATTGTTAAATGTATCACTTATTCTATTTTCTTAAAACAACAACACCCTCGCTCATTGTTAAATGTATCACTTATTCTATTTTCTTAAAACAACAACACCCTCGCTCATTGTTAAATGTATCACTTATTCTATTTTCTTAAAACAACAACACCCTCGCTCATTGTTAAATGTATCACTTATTCTATTTTCTTAAAACAACAACACCCTCGCTTATTGTTAAATGTATCACTTATTCTATTTTCTTAAAACAACAACACCCTCGCTCATTGTTAAATGTATCACTTATTCTATTTTATTAAAACAACAACACCCTCGCTCATTGTTAAATGTATCACTTATTCTATTTTCTTAAAACAACAACACCCTCGCTCATTGTTAAATGTATTTCACAATGTTATTCTTTTTCAGTATTTATTTTGCGATTTTTATTTCTTGGCACTTTATTAAATTAGTGTGTGGCCATTTCGTTCCTGTTTTATGCAATTCTACACCAATAACGATTGAGAAAATGTAACTGGGCATGTGCAGATGAGAGTACAATTACACCGCACTTTTCTAATCTTGTGTTGCAAGCTTATATCTAATTACCAATTTAGTTTTTGAAACTTTTGCACAAAAGAAAACGTGTACTTTGGCAGAAACAGCTTGTGTTTATAAACTGTCACATCTTGAAGAAGAGATAAAAGAAGTTAAAATTGTGTATTCTATATTTTGAAAAATACCTTTAACCAGTTTATATTACAAATGTGTATAACTTCATACTAATGAAAAATATAAATATATCTCTATGAATAAATAAATACCTGTTAGATTAAACTCACGCTAACGAAATATGGAATAGAAATATAAACTTGAAACAAAAAATTAGACTCATGTCTCGGTACTTTTTTTCACTAAAATTATATAGCTTGCGGATCACAAATGTGACATTGAATTCAGATGGAGAAACAGATTTTGAGTTTTCCATTCATAATTTGCCCGGTATGGCCAGGTGGATTAAGGCGTTCGACTCGTAATCTGAGGATCGCGAGTTCGAATCCTTGTCGCACCAAATATGCTCGCCCATTCAGCTGTGGGGGCGTTATAATGTGACGATTAATCCCACTATTCGTTGGTAAAAGTAGCCCAAAAGTAGGCGGTGGGTGATGATGACTAGCTGCCTTTTCTCAGTCTTACACTGCTAAATTAGTGATGGCTAGCGCAGGTAGCCCTCGTGTAGCTTTGCGCCAAATTCCAAAAAGAAACAAGCACACCATTCATAATTAAAACTTTTTGAAATTGTGTATTATTTTTCTTAGCATACTTCACACATTTTATTTATATCCGTTTTGCATATTTAGTAAATTAATATCAATAGTCGAACGTGGAACTCGTGCAAAACTCAGCATAAGCAGCATCTAAAAGCGAAATATATGAAAATGTACGACAATATTTAAGATTTTTTTTCTCAATGTATAAACTTAGAAAGTAATGTTTGACAGTTGCGATAGATTTTGTTGACAAAATGATAACTCCGACTTGAATGTAGAAAATTTTACTATTGCTAGACATTTCAGTTACATGACTGGTTTAATAAGTTGTAGTTTTCAAGGCAATAGATAAAATTAAGATAATTTGAAAAATTAAAACCCCGAACTGCATAACTGCAAACAAACCTTATCCAGTGTAAAGAATGTTTAACACACTTTTTTGGGATTTCGTTTGGTTTGTTTTGAATTTCGCGCAAAGCTACACGAGGGCTATCTGCACTAATAAACCCTAATTCATCAGTCTAAGTCTAAAAGGTTTTTTTGTTTTGGAATTTCTACTCGAGGGCGCTAGCCGTCCCTATAAAAGACCAGCTAGTCATCACCACCCACCGCCAACTTTGGGCTACTCACCAACGAATAGTGGGATTGACCGTCACATTATAACGCCCCACGGCTGGGAGGTGTTTAGTCTAAAAGAAAGGCAGGTAGTCATCACCACCCACCTCCAATACTTGGGCTATTCTTTTACCAACGAATAATGGAATTGACGGTCAAATTATAACGCCTCCGCGGCTGAAAGGGGGAGCATGTTTGGTGCGAGCGGGATTCGAACCCACAAACCTCGGATTATGAGTCGAACGCTTTAACGCACTTGGACGTCCCGGGCCTTTTTTATGCTTTCCTTGTTATAACTGATGGTTACACCATAGTAACTTGTCTTGTAGATATTCATTTGTAGTTAAGATGCTGATCGTTTGTACAACGGGAAAAGCGCCGGTTCTCGTTTTAGGCCCGGCATGGCCAAGCGTGTTAAGGCGTGCGACTCGTAATCTGAGAGTCGCGGGTTCGCATCCCCGTTGCGCCAAACATGTTCGCCCTTTCAGCCGTGGGGGCGTTATAATGTTTCAGTCAATTCCACTATTTGTTGGTAAAAGAGTAGCCCACCTGGTGGGTGGTGATGACTAGCTGCCTTCATTCTAGTCTTACACTATTAAATTACGGACAGCTAGCACAGATAGCCCTCGAGTAGCTTTGTGCGAAATTAAAAAAAACTTGTAGTTAAGATGTGAATTTATGGAATAACAATTTAGACACTACATCCTTCTGTAACCATGATCACGAAATCTTCTAAACGTTTTCTAAATAACATACCTTTTATTTTTAACACGGACATTGTTCATGATAACTAGAGTGTTTAGAACATTGTCTATCCAATTATTTTTTGTTTTATTTTTTAAATTTCTCTCAAAGCTACACGAGGGCTATCTGCGCTCGCCGTCCATAATTTAGCAGTGTAAGACTAGAGGGTATGCAAATAGTCATCATCACTCACCGTCAATTCTTGGGCTACTCTTTTACCAACAAATATTGGGATTGGTCGTCACATTATAACGCCACCACGGCTGAAAGGGCGAGCATGTTTGGCGCGACGGGGATGCGAACCCGCGACTCTGAGATTACGAGTCGCACGCCTTAACACGCTTGGCCATGCCGGGCCTAAAACGAGAACCGGCGCTTTTCCCGTTGTACAAACGATCAGCGTCTTAACTACAAATGAATATCTACAAGACAAGTTACTATGGTGTAACCATCAGTTATAACAAGGAAAGCATAAAAAAGGCCCGGGACGGCCTTTACGAGTCGAATGCCTTAACCACCTGGCCACGCTGGACCTTTATGCTATTGTAGAAACACGAGTATAGAGGATGACTTTATCATCAATTCGATCAAATTTTATGACAAGTAAGTTATCGTGAAAAACATGATTTTAACCATGCATAATATACGTCCAACAAAAATCAACACTAAGTTGAATAATTTGGCAACCATCATAAATAACAGATCCGTGAAATTTATTTTTTTTTATCTTCTTCCCCTTTCTTGATAAACCTTATTGGTATAATGTATTATCTTTGTAAAAGTGGAAAGTAACCGCTTATTATGCTTTTCACATGAACGATTTGATGCTAATTAGTTCTTCAGAGCAATGTTTCACGAGTTCTATCACTGTTTAACTTTGTTCTCTGTGCTTTCAGCTTTGACAAGTACCGAAAACCATCAGCTTGGAAATCACCCCGTGAAGTAAAAATCTTTATATAATAATAACCTAGAGTTTCAGACTATCGAGAAAATTGCAGGGTTAGTGATAGTGGTTATTTAAACATTTCGAATTGCTTTTTACGAACTTTCATTACGGTAATTAGGATTACGTGAATAAACTTAGTCAGAAATGCACTCTGAAACAGAGTTATTTGGAATTAATGAAACGATAACATTATATGTACACACGTTTACTAGTAAATAACATTCTTATCTATCCATACTCCAGTTATATTGGTAATACTTGGAATTTTATTGCACTTCTATGTTAGAGCAATATGAAGTTCTGGGTAGTTTTTGTTTAGTTTCTATCCTGAACAGATCTTTAAGTTTTAGAATATTATTGAATCTTTCCATATAGAAACTCGTATTTAAAATCCTTAAGAGTTAGTTCAATTGATGGTTTCAAAATATCGTCTTTGAGTTTTTCTCTAGATACAAATGCACAAGGTTTTATAAAACACATGTTGGCTCTATCTTGGCAGTAGTGAATAATGTTTTCGAAGTCGATGGAAAAGAAATGCACTTATAGAGGCCCAAAATGTCCAGGTGGTTAGGGTACTCTACTTGTAATCTGAGGATCGCGGGTTCGAATCCCTGTCACCAAACATGCTCGCCTTTTCAGTTGTGGGGGCGTTATAACGGTCAATCCCATTATTCGTTGGTAAAAGAGTAGCCCAAGTATTGGAAGTGGGCGGTGATGACTACCTGCCTTCCTTCTAGACTTACACTGCTAAATTAGGGATTACTAGCGCAGATAGCCCTCGTGTAGCTTTGCGCGAAATTAAAAACAAACAAATAAACAAGCATTTATAGAAACTGCTGTTTGATTCATGATAGTATGATAGTAAAATGTGGGTTATCACGACCCGAGTGTCACACAGACCACACATTGCTGCATCAGTTCCAGATAAAACGAAGAGTTAAAAAACTGTGAGCAATACATAGTCTAGTTAAGATAACTTCTTTTCGATTCTTACGGAAACAAGATGGCCAAATTCCAATAGAGGATTTTATCCGGAAAGACTTGTTTTCACGTTGCTCACTCCAAGTAAACCGCCAACTGGCACGGAGCCGAGCCTTAAATACAGGACCATAATCCATGTATGGAACAGGCACAGCAGTGATAGTGCCAGAGCAGATAGATTTAGCTGCGGGTGTCAGCAAACTCGTTTCCGCGAATACCAACGTTGCCTGGTATCCAGAAGGTCTGAACAGAAGTAGATGTTAGAGAAGTTGGCCAGTAGGTTTTAAATATATGCGAGGATACGGTGAGAACTAATGTGAAGTGGTTCCAGGGCCAGTATAGAGCTAAGCGAGTCAGTATAAATAGTACAATTCGAGTACTGCTTATCTTCTATCTGATCCATGACAAGAGAAATGGCGTACAGTTTGGCAGTGAAGACATATACTGTAGAGGGGGTTCTATGTGCAACCACCAAGTCACAATAAACCATGGCAGAACCCACAGAGCCACCTGATTTCGAACCATCCGTATAAATGGGAATGAAAGGATGGTTCAAAAGATGTTTATAGAATAACATACAGTACTTCTATTTGGGAGTGTCTGATTTTCTCAGGTAACTCAAAGGTCACAGTTGGGGATGGTAATAAGCCTTGACGGGACTGGCTGAACAGTTGATACAGCAATGCCATCCAAGGACAGACCTAATTCATTTAACTACGCCTGGTTACGAAGGCCAAAAGGAACAATGGCAGTATGTATGTTCTGAAAAAGCATGGCCCATTGAGGAAGGAAAACACAACCTCAAGTGGGACACTGTGGTAATGATCAAAGTTTCACAGTATACAGTAAAGACAGTTGTAAATGGCGAAGTTGTAGAGAGGGTTCATGAGGCTCTATGTACAAACTCTGGAAATGTGGGAAACCCCTTTGTAGAGCTGAAACCCTTGATGATGAACGGGGTCCAGCATATTCAAGGACAAGATCCTGGTACAACGGTGGAGTGCTGTCGTCGGATCCCAAACTGGGTGTGCGAGAGGAGGAGGTTTGATTCGTGAAACCAAACAAGACGAGTATTAACCATTATCTTTAAGGTGTTACAGAGACATCTCATCAAAGCGATTGGACGGTTGTTTGAAGGAATCTTGGGATTTTACCAGGCTTAAATAAAGATAGGACAATATCCTGGCACCAGGCATTAGGAAAAACATTCTCCTGTCAGATCTGGTTAAAAAGATCCAGAAGAATAGCAAAAGAAGTAGGAGAAAGATGGAACAGCATCTTGTAGTGTACATAATCAGGTCCGACCGATAGACTGCCAGATTGATGAAGAGCTACTTTGAGGTCCACCAGTGTGAAGGGACAATTATAGTCAGAGACAATTAGCTCAAAAAGAAAGAGGCGATCATTCTGGACGAGTATTTGTGGCTAAGAAGGTGGAGAATGAAGCAGAAGTACTAGATACCTGGCAAAAGCTTTTTCTGAGAGTATTAGCGATGCTCTGGGCATCAGCAACTTCGTGGCTATCGGAGAGCAAGATAGAAAGGGAGACAGAGTTATACTGCCCAATGACCTTTCGAATCTTGTCCCATATGACTTTGGAACTGGTGTTAGAAAAGATGCTGGTTGTGAATTTAATCCAAGATTTCTTCTGGTTTTGACGTCTTACCTGCCGAATATGTGCACGGATCCGCTGGAAAGCAATGCGGTTCAAACGTGTGGGATACCTACAAAAGGTATCTAAGGCTTGTGTTTTAGTTTTCCGTACCACTTGGCAGGCAGGATTCCACCATGGACGAGGATACCGTGGAGAAACGCATCGAGATTTTTGGAATACATTGAGCAGCTGCCTGGATAATACAGTCAGTCACAGCTGCTATCTAGTCGTCTATCGATTACTTACAAACGATGGCAAGTTCAAGTTCTAAGATAGCAGTGAAAAGGACCAGTTGGCTTGATTTAACTTCTACCGGGGCATGCGAGCCGTGTGGCATCGACCATGGCTATTCTCTCTCAAATTGATAGGAAAATGATCACTGCCCCATGGGTTACTGCCAACCCTCAATGAAAAATGGGAAAATAGTGAAGGGAAGCAAATTGAGAGATCAATAGCAGTAGAAGATTTATTAGGTGCATGTAAATAAGTATAAGAACTAGTATAGAAGAGAGACAGGTTGTGATCTGAGAACAAACGTTCTTTGGAGTGATCTCTTCTATCAATATCAGCACCTTTCCAGAAGGGATTATACCCATGAATGTCCCCTAGGATTAAAAAGGGAGACGGCGACTGTTCAAGGAAAGCATCAAGGTCTGATTGATCATAACTCTTTCCAGGAGACAGATGGAGTGAGCAAACAGTGATGGTACGACCCAAGGAAACATGGATGGCTACGGCCTCCAAGCGTGTTCCAAGTGGCAAAGTCAGGGTATACACATTCTGATTGACCAGCAGTGCCACCCTTCCACGTACTCGTATATCACACAATAAGTCATTTCTGTACAACTAAAACTGCCGAAAGGTGACTGTATCGGCAGGTTTTCAGAAATCTTTTCTGTAAGAAAAGACGCACAGGATGGTAAGAATCAATCAGTGCTTTGATGTCACCCAGATTAGAACGTAATCCTCGACAGTTTCACTGTATCAAAGTGGCCATTTTTACTTATGTACAGGCAAATTGGGTGGAGATCCTTCTATTTTCGACGACGTCTTTTTTCTTTATTTTTTTTACTCGTGCGAAGTCTATCGAACACCATAGATCCTGCTCTGGGTCGATTGTACAGGATTCTGTCGTCGGAAGAAGATTCCAGTGACTAAGAACGTGAACGAATGATCGTTCTTCATTTCGGGGCTGGAGAAGAAGATGGACTCGAGGAAATGCCCCAACCCGGAATCAGAGGAATGGATCCGGGAATCTACTGGAATAAATGGTGGAGACAAATTGGGTGTTGACATTGATTTATCAACTTTCTTAACTATGGAGGGCAAAAAAATTTTCACATGGCTTAAGAACGATTCTTTCGGAGGCATGGAGAGATCCGCTTGCATTTTCACTGTAGTTGTGGAACGAAATGAAGCAGCATACGTCCGAAATGGAATGGTAAACAGTAACTTTCGATCCTTGGGGTAATAAATGTTGCGAGTTGTTTTCAAAGGCTATACCTCTTTTTCTCTTACATTCCTAGGGCATGAACCAAAGTAAGATAGGTAAGAGTCATTACAATTAACGCAGTGAGGGTCTATTTCACACTCATGGGCATCGTGGCTCTTGCCACTGCAACGAGCACATGTCAAGGAACCATGGCATGATGTCTTTGAGTGACCGAACTGCTGATGTTTGGAAACATCTGAAAGGGTTCGGAATATATGACCGAACCCTGAAATTAAGATAATGTGCCTTAATGGTGGCAGGTGGACGTGGTAATATAAACGTCAAAATTAGGACATTGGGCGCATTATAATTCCATCTTTGTGAGTGGAGATACGCCTCAATGCAAAAACTCCTTGGGTGGAGAAACGAGCGAGGATCTCTGAGTCGGGGATGTTTTTTAAATTCTTTTCGACAATAACTTTTCGTGACGAATTCAAAATAGCATGGGGAGTAACCTCAATGGGTATATCCCTGATGGCCTTCGAAGGCAAGAGGAGTTCACGGTACTTAGGAGTGGATGTTAACATAAATGTGTCACCAGAACGAAGCTTTTTAACTGACTTAGGAGAGCCAGCAAGTCCCTCTAGTCCATTTTGAATAAAAGAGGTGGACATTTTCTACCTAAATATTTGTTTGATAAAGTATGTAATATTAGAAAATGAGGTACAGGTGTTGAAGAAGTTAAAGATTGCTTTTTAGAATCTTCAAGACGTGGTTGTTTACCTATGGTCTGTTCTTGTTATTTTTTATTATTGGTCGTGGGATTTATAATAAAGAATGTTTCGATGCCCACTGACTCCACCCACCATGGACATTGGCAAACAAGGACACTGCATTAACTCCATGGTTTGTGAGCACTATACCAAAACATCAGACACAATGTCCACAACACCCACTAAAACCATCCAACATTGGTACTTCGTTAACTTTAGTCCAAGAGGATCAGCTGAACGAATCTGGGGAGGCACCCCAAGACCGCCCGTCTATAGAAATTCAAGGCCAAAGTGGTGTGTTAGGGTTGGGTCCCTCAACCACCAGGTTCTTCTTCTCTCCTTCACGGGTCGCCACGCACGGCAAACACGTGTGTGAATACTTAGATCCCAGAGGTGGTAAACTGAAAAAAAACAAAACAGAACCTTCTCTGGGGTCCCCTCACTACGTACAGGAATCCACATCTCGAGCGGATGACATTTTAATCTAACATATATATATCTTTAAATATAATGACAAATTGAGATATATTTGACTAATAGCTGTTTCACACTTATCATTGTGTAATAAAACCAAACAAGTTACTTGTCTTATCTGATAAATTACGAATACTACTACTTGAAGCGTTGTTTCATTGTCTGCATCATCTAATATGAATTACGCATGTACATGCCGTTTCGCCATCTACATCTTTATAAGTATTAAACAGCGCAATCTCTATTTGAAAAGTACCCTTACAAATCCCTATTGTAAAACATTCCATTTTTATTCCGTGAATTTAGTATAGTCGTGATGCACGATTTGTATCGACAGTTCAGCAAATTTTCAGTATCATGGAAGGAAATATTAAGAATAAATACCAAAAACCGTTGCGATTTCTTTTTTGTGACTCGTAACGTGTGTAAGAAAATATTTTTCTAATGTACGATAAATAAGTTTAATTTAAAGTTTTCTTTACTATTTTAAAACGAGACATATTTGATGCTCACATCAACAAATAGTTATGAAACGGTTAATGTGGAAAACAAGATTACAACGTTTTCATACAAAACCTATTTGTTTTTATCATCATTGCAAAGTACAAGCGGATGATAGGGAACTCACACTTGAAGATACGATAGATTAAGTGAATCAGTCGTAAAACAGCTGAAATACCATTGGTGAATAAATATAACGGGTAACCAGGTTATATGTAGAAATTTTTGTAGCTCTTATTAATAGAGCTTCCTTGATTTTTTCAGTTTTTGTTTTCTTTTTAGAAATTATGTGAAAATTTGTTTGTTTAAATTTCGCGCAAAGCTTCTCGAGGGTTATCTGTGCTAGCCGTCCCTAATTTAGCAGTGCAAGACTAGAGGGAAGGCAGGTAGTCATCACCACCCACCGCCAACTATTGGGCTACTCTTTTGCTAACGAATAGTGGGATTGACTGTAACATTATAATGCCTTAACACACTTGGACATGCCAGACCATGGGAAAATAATGAGAGTTTGTTACTAAAGTCTTTTATACGTTGCAAGATGTGAGAATTGTTTGTTTTTTTAATTTCGCGCAAAGCTATATGAGGGCTATCTGGGCTAGCCATCCCTAATCTATCACTATAAGACTAGATGGAAGGCAGCTAGTCATCATTAGCCACCGCCACCTTTTGGGCTACTCTTTTTACCAATGAATAGTGAGATTGTTTGTTACGTTATAACGTCCCCACGGTTGAAAGGGCGAGCAGATTTGGTGTGACGGTAATTAGAGCCCACAATTTTCGGGTTAAGCGTCGAGCGCCCAAACCACCCGGCCATGCATGATTATGTTCGTTTATGGGGTATTGATTTCACTCTCTTTAACCCATGTTTAGTATAGCATGCTGAAGGTGGTTTCCTACCAAGTGTTCAATTGATATAAGATATGTAGGTGCACAAGTTGAAGAAATATAAAAATTGAAATCAGAAGGATATTAGGAACATGAATTATTTGAGAATGAAATGTTTAAACATTGGGTGTTATGTTTTGTGTGTGATTAGGAGTTATTTGTGTAATCTGCCGTCGTTTTGATAAGGAACTAAGAATATACGTACTTTGTAAACGCTATTGTGTCACTTTCGTCATGTTGTTAATGTCTTATCAGAAATTTACTTGATAAAACGTGTAATTACAGCACACAAAACATTAGGAAGAGTGTTACGTTCTGATTTCGTTATGCAGCAAGTGTATCGCTAATAGATTAATCCGTAATTTCTAAATTTACTTTTGTAAAATTACCCTTTATCGTACATTCATATTCCGCATTGTTATGCGGCGCTGCATGTTCTTCTCTATTATTAGTTGATACTTCATTATGATGAATATAAAGTGACTTTAACAATTTTAATTTACATTCGCAAGTTACAATTTGTGTTTAATAACATCGAGCATCATCATAAGGGTTATATTACATATCTTAGAAGTAAGATTTCCATGTGTTATCTTACAAGTTAGGTTTCCGCTGCTATGTGAAATATTACGAATAGGCATTTTACATTTGTTTTTATAATTCTAATGCTAAACTCATAACAAGTGGCTTGTGATAATGATAAGCTGATTTAATGCGTATCAAATGAGAAACTAGTTAGTTTGTTTGTGTTTTTCAGTTCCGCCAGAGAAACCGGTAATCAGCAATGAGAAAGGGCAGGTGTTAAGAAGTCTGATTGGACCATACAACGAAAGAGACAGCCTTTTTCTTCGATGTGAAGCGAAAGGAGGTATTATTATTTAATAGTGCAATAGGAAACACGAAATTATGAATTTTTCGTTGTAGATACAGTGGTGATGTTGTGATTCAGACAGTGATACAAATGTATAGATTTAAGAACGCACGCTAAATTCAGCTTATATTCGTGTAGTCCTGAATACATAGCACCGACAGGAGTGTTTTCTGAAGGTATAAGAGTGTTGGAACTTCATATTGTTTACTACAGTAAGGCCATTTTTTTTACATTAAGTTTGTGAAAGAGTAACCAGTTCTTTCCCTTGTTATATCAAAACGATATACGTTTATTTTTCAACACTTTTAATATCTTCAGAATGTTTCATTATGTAGAGAACAATAGCTTCAACACTTGTGATCTCTAAGAAATTACATTTTACTCTTATCAAAAATGAAACATCTTTTTTGGTTGTTTTGATTGTGGTTTATTTGGGAAGCATATATTATATAAATATAATGTGGTTTAAGATAAAAATTATTTACTGTTTCTGGAAACTAAAAATTAACATTGCCAATACAGAATACCCTTACTCAGCAAAGAATTGTTACAAAATAAATATGCAGGTTAACCAAAGGTTGTTATAAAGTTTTGGTGTAGATAATACTGTAACAATGAATAGAATTGCAAAAATAAGTTTCATTGGGAACTGTTAGTATAAAAATAATTAAGCTTAGTAAGTGCTTTTAACTGTAAAAATAATTCGATATAGCAATATAATGTAAACTTATTTTAAATTAATTTATGAGATTTTCAATCGATTATTAATTATATGGTTTTAAAACATCTAAAGCTAAATAATCATTTTAAGGTTTTGTTGAAGAAAGATTATTTCGTCCAGAATAATGTTTTCTGGAAAAATTCGATTTTAAATTAGCTTTCACGTGTAAAGTACAATCAAACCTGATAACGACGTATAAGACTTTAAGCAGTTGAAAACTTACAAAGGTTAGTAATCATTAATACAACTTTTATTAACAGCAATAAGCAATGATTGACAGGTGACTATTAGTTTATGTTTATGTTGCTTGTTTATTAGGAAGTCCTTCACCGTCAGTGACTTGGTGGAGAGAGTCTGTTTTATTGGATGATACCTACGTCAGTATAACGAGTGAGAGAAAAGTAGTCAACGAACTGAATATTAGTTCTCTACAAAGGCATGATCTAATGGCTGCTTTGAGTTGTCAAGCAAAAAATAACAACATTTCTGAACCTCTAACAACAACTGTAACCGTCGACATGAACTGTGAGTAAGATTCTTTACAAACAATTTTACAAGTATCGAGGAGATTGTAAAATTTGGTACTATATGAGGAAAGAATCTCTTATCGTCATTTCATTTGGATTTTACAAGTGAAACTTCAAATACTGGGACAAAATTAAAATGTCTGGTGTTTGTTTTATTAAATTCACAGGACAAATATTGTTTAAACTTAGAGTATTGGTGCTTAGAAGTGTAGAAATATTCTGCTATATCCTACCAAGTTCTAGAATATTCTCATAAAAATAACAGTTTTCCAAGTCAATTTAAAATCCTTATTAGCATTTTATGGACATAACTCGGCTGAAAGTTTTGTACTCATTGTAGAGTGCAGAACATTTTAAATGTTATATACACTTTGTTTTGGTTTTAGATGATTGTAGGTATTCAGAATGTCATAATAACAATTAAATAATAATCACGAAACACACACCAGTAGCACTGATAATGTACATTATTAGAAATTTCGACAAACACATACTAAGAGTACTGATGATGTAGAAAACTAGAGGTTTCAACAAACACACACAAACAGCACTGATAATGTACATTATTAGAAGTTTCGACAAACACATACTAAGAGTACTGATAGTGTAGATGACTAGAGGTTTCAACAAACACATACAAACAGCACTGATGATGTAGATGACTAGAGGTTTCAACAAATACACACAAACAGCACTGATGATGTAGATGACTAGAGGTTTCAACAAATACACACAAACAGCACTGATGATGTAGATGACTAGAGGTTTCAACAAATACACACAAACAGCACTGATGATGTAGAAAACTAGAGGTTTCAACAAATACACACAAACAGCACTGATGATGTAGAAAACTAGAGGTTTCAACAAACACACACAAACAGCACTGATGATGTAGAAAACTAGAGGTTTCAACAAACACACACAAACAGCACTGATGATGTAGAAAACTAGAGGTTTCAACAAACACATACAAACAGCACTGATGATGAGAAAACGAGAGGTTTCAACAAACACACACAAACAGCACTGATGATGTAGAAAACTATAGGTTTCAACAAACACACACAAACAGCACTGATGATGTAGAAAACTAGAGGTTTCAACAAACACACACAAACAGCACTGATGATGAGAAAACGAGAGGTTTCAACAAACACACACAAACAGCACTGATGATGTAGAAAACTATAGGTTTCAACAAACACACACAAACAGCACTGATGATGTAGAAAACTATAGGTTTCAACAAACACACACAAACAGCACTGATGATGTAGAAAACTATAGGTTTCAACAAACACACACAAACAGCACTGGTGATGTGGATGACAAGATATCTTTTGTGAATGGTCCGCTGTTAATTACGATTCATTTCCTTCATAGAATCGTGAGCTTCATCCTGCTAACACTATAAATGCATGTCTTATGTTACTAACCTAACTACTGCTTAAAAAAAAACATTATTTGTTTGGAAGTAGCGTCTTCACACGGCTGCTTAGGTCTGTATGTGGGATGGAAAAATACTTTTAATAAAACTAATAACAAAGAAATAATAGGAATTAACTTTATTTGATAAATTATATTCAGACATATGCAATATCTGTTGTTGTTTTTCGCCTAACATATTCAATATCTTAATTCTCGGAAACATATGAGACAATCTAAATAAATTAAATCATGAATATGCAACACTAATAGTATGACAGCACTTCTGTAGCATGTAGTGCTCCTATTTCCCTATTACAGCACATAGAAGTTAATGTAACCACTAATACTGCCTTAGTTTTTGTGTAAGGCAGATGTCAAGTGACCAATCGTGTGATCTATTATGCATACGTATACTATAGACGTACATATCCATAAATGATCATTTGGAACTTCAAATTTTGAAGCAAAGTAAATTATCAGAACACGTGTGTCAGTAGGATCTGTGATCACCTAGATAGTGAAATAAGTCGTAAATTATTGTGGAGTGTTTGAAATAAATAAACCAATGAGTTGCTGAGGTACTGGGCACATTTACCCATCAATTTATCAATGCTTCTTGAGATCAGATGTTACTGTGAATCTTCTCAGCTCAAAATGAAGTTGTATGTTCCTACTAATATGCGATATACACTCTTTTTTTCTCTTTCCGGAAGTTGTTGACTGTCAGGTACGTGGGAGCTCATACTGTCATCCATTATAAGAAAGTTCTCACAAACTTTATATGCATATACAAAATTACTAGTAACAATAAGATTGCATCCCTATATTACGTGACATTCGTGGGCGCATCTTTAGTACACATAGGTTTTAAAGTAGCCGCCAACAGTCCACAACTGCGAGATTTAATCTGGTTTCTAATAATTTCTGCCATTTCAAACATCATTAAACTATAAGAAAGTCACACTCTCACGACAAATCTACGTGTTCTTGACGCCACTGAAAATGGGCTGTTTCGTGGCAATGTGTTATAAGAACGCACTCAATTTATTGTTCGGCAAAAAAACAAACAAACTGCCACCACCACCAACAAAACAGGTTGTTTCGTAACAATGAATTAAAAGAATGTACTCCATTTGTCATTCGACAAAAAAACAGACTTATGAGAACTTCTTTCTGATCGTTTGAATACTGACTTATTATCTTTGCTTGTTAATTTACTTGTGAGCCTGAAGGCCAACAGCAGATTCGAGCCTACATTGTCGAATAATAGGATTTCTTGCCTTGTTCAGGTTTTCGACGAATACCCATTCTATTAGCCAAGTGCACATCCTGCTAACTACAAATTGTAGCCGAGTTCACTGCTAAACACTTTGTAGAGATTAATGTGTTTGTCCATATGATATAATGTTCATATGTCATCATTCATATTCCGACACGTTTAACTAACAATCTAGATATTTGTGTCTACTCTACAGTTTGTCAGTTTGGTGATTCTTTAAGTTTTAAAAACCACTGTAATACTCATACCAGATCACCGATCGGCCACTTATCACTTGTTCCTCAGTGGTGCCATTAACTTTACTTAATTTCAACAGCTGCGTCATGTCACAGGTTAGAATATAGAGAATATATATATATATATATATATAACCCAATTTCTTATTCATTTTAAGAAGCGCACTTAATTGTGAAACACTCCTTTTACTAATTTTGTATATTAACAGTTTTCCAGATTCAGTAAGATAATTTTAATTAAATTATGGATATAAAAACATTCTGGTGATGGGAATAAATGTTTGCTCTCACGTAATCGTATCTGTGTTACCGATTAGTTTGTTTTGAATTTCGCGCAAAGCTATTTGACGACTATTTGCGCTAGCCGCCCCTAATTTAGTAGTGTAAGACAAGAGGGAAGGCAGCTAGTCATCACCACCCATCGCCAACTCCTGGGCTACTCTTTTACCAACGAATAATGGAAATGGCTGTTACGTTATAACGTCTTCACGGCTGAAAGGGCGAGTGTGACGGGGATTCGAGCCCGTGAACCTCGGATTACGAGTCGGGTGTCTTAACCATCTGGCCATGCCGGGCCTCTCTGTATGTTAAGCAAATATTTATAAACACATTTAACCCTCTTAATCCCATTAATGGGGTGATTGGTTATAAAACTAATAACCCGAACTATGGAAGAATCTTTTAGAAGATTAAAACATTATTACTGAGAGTTTGTACACCTCAGTTCGATCACCAACATTAAATAATAATAATAATAAACAGAAAATAAAGAAATGTATTTCAAGATTTTTACCTATATTTAGTTTTCATTTATGTGAAATCCACCCTATTCTCTCGTTAAACCTGTTTCAAAATACGTCATTTAAACATTAGGAAAAAACTAACTCGTGTTTATTAAATTAACAGCGGGAACTCAGCTGTTCAAATTAAAAGTCAGTTATCGTAACGAACTCAGCTTATTTGTTTTTCACTTTGCACGTACAAACTCATGTCGGGAAAACAATACATGAACAATGTGATTGAGCACGCTCGTATAAAAACCCGACATGAACAATGTCATTAAATATCACATGTACAAAATATTGTAAAATAGTTGACACGAATAACTTTATTTTTTGTGTATATTTATATAAAGTTCTAACAATACTAAGTGCACGCGTTTCATGTGGTGTACAGTGTGCCAGAAATCAAACCGTGAAATGAATATCTAAACGTTTGGTAAAATATAAATACATCATTGATAAATCTACAAAAATTATCAAAGTGAGGTGGGCTTTAATTCATTTATTTAAGACGTTTAGCTTCCCATTACAGAAACTCACTCCTGTTATCGAATCACTCGTTTTAACTGTTTCCAAGGTACTTTGTTTTATAACTCTATTTCAGAAAATAATGCTTCTTTCCACTGTTTCTTAGTTAGACCTCTGGCAGTAGAAATACAAACGGAGGACCAGATCTTTAGAGCTGGACAGTCTACCCAGTTAGTCTGCAGGGCCATTGGCTCTCGACCTGCCGCAGTGATTAGTTGGTGGTCTGGGGAAACACGACTTAAAAACACCAAGTCCTCCGTGTCGGTTGACGGCAATGTCACTACCAGCTACCTTACCTTTTATCCATCTTCGGAGGATGATGGAAAAACCATCACCTGTTGTGCCGAAAATCCTTTCATCGCAGACAGTGCAGTAAAAGAAGAAAAACTGTTGACAGTTTATTGTGAGTTTTCTAACTCTATCAGTGTTATACTCATATAAATATTTAACTTTGTATATCGATGTGCATAATATGTTGAGAAATAAATCACAAATAAAAATATAAAAATAAACCAATTTTATTTACTTACACTACATTTTCTTTAAGACTCTTGTTCTGTAAGCAAAACTATGACAACGTGAGTGAGACGACAGAAAATTGTTTTATTTGAATTTACGTCAGCGAGAAGGATTTGTTCAATCACTGTGAAGTTATGCAGATTGTTCTTCAGAACATTAATGACACAGAAAGAACATTGAAGCTATTTAAAAACGACATCCACTTTTGCCACAATATTACTAATGGAACTTTTATGAGGGTGGCATGATTTCGTGTTCTTAAAAACTTCGATTATAAATGTGTTTGTTGTATAGGATAATAATAGTTAAGATACAAGTTTACAACTTAGTTTAATTATTTTGTATTTTTGGGTATTTACCTAACTTTACAGAAAATTATAGTTTCTGCTTCTTTCAGATGTACCAAAAGTGAACGTTAGCATCCCCAGACACCTGACGGATGCAGTTGTAAAGAGAGGGCATGATATATTTTTTGAATGCCACACCATTGCAAATCCTCCGGTATCAGAAATCGGTTGGATGTTTGAAGGAAGAGAGCTTCATACAAACAAATCTGAGGGAGTTATCGTCACTAACCACTCTCTAGTTCTCCAGGGAGTAACTCGAAAGAAGAAAGGTTTCTACACGTGCGTTGCAACAAACTTAATAGGAAGAGGAGAGAGTGAGCCTGTGATGTTGAGTATTCAATGCAAGTAGATAGGATTTCGCTATTGAAATGTTTCAATGATCCAAACAGCCGTAACAGCCACACTAGTGTATACGTATGCAGATCATGACAGGAGACCATACAAATTTATGTGTGGTCGTACAGCTGGGGATAAAGGCGTGCATGTTCTCCCTTGCGTATGTGTATAAACAGACAAGTTATATACTGGAGAAAGAATAATGGTTGATAATGCGATACTTGAGCTGCAACAATACACAGTTAAAGTTTTAAACGTGCGGTGTTTTCGTGTTTTACCTCCATGCAGTACATATTACACGTTATGATCACGCATGCGCTTGTGACAGGTGTGAGTGTAATGGAAATCCTAAGAGATTATTTATATTCATTATAATGTTAATGTGAGAACTTGCTACGCAGCTAAGTGCTTCTGTTTTGCTTTAACTGTAGTAGTGATTAGTTTGTTCGGACTCTGAATTTCATGGTTTATGTTTCGTGGTCCTTTCCGAACTTTAGAAGCCATAATGTTGTAAGATTGACGCCCAAATTACACTATTCGCTCAGACAAAAGTAGTCCATGAGTAGGCAAATAAGGATTTTAACTACTTGCCTTCCTTCAAAATTAGAAATAGTTATGTGTAAATAGTCTTTGTTACACCTATGCTTGAACATTCTGCTCGAAATAAAGAAGCAACTAAATAAATACAGAATTAAGAAATTTGTTAAGACTCTTACAGCTTAGGTGTTTTCAGAGGATGCTGGAAACAAGGTAGTTTCAAGAGGTATTCATAAAAAAATGTTTTTTTTTCGTTTTTTTTTACAAACACACCAATACAACAGAATTACAATTTATCAACATTCGTTAAAAATAGCGTGGACGAATATATCTCTTATAACAAGGCTACATAACTGGTTATTTCAGATTTCTTCGCCATGGGTATCGAACTCTGAACGTCACTGTTATAAGTGCCGTATCCTACTGTTGAGCCCTCGTGAGGAATGAACAATATTGAGAAAATAAACAAACTAAAATGTCACTTAGAAATATTTTGTCATTATTCTAAAACACTATTAGTACACACACACACATTGATTCTCTTGAAACAGTTATTTAAGTAAAATACGTTTATTTGAAAATATGGAGCTTGTAACTAGGCATGTAACTGAAATATGTGGCTCGGACCTAGGCATGTAACTGAGGTATGTGGCTTAGATCTAATCAAGTAACTGAAATACGGTTATGGTTTTCCATTACATGTTTTACCAAGTCATATATCTCTCTTTCTCGTTTTTTATAGACAATAATAAGTTTAAATCGTATGACGGTTTTCCTTCAAAATGTTTTTTCCTTTCCTTCAGTTCCCCCAGTCTGCAAATCAAAGCAGAAGATTTACGGAGCAATACAGAACGAACCTGTAACCATATACTGTGACGTCAATGCAGAACCACCCGAAGTAAAGTTTCGATGGTCATTCAATGGCTCCAAAGATGCTGAGGACACTCTGAATTTCGAAAGTAATTTAACAAGTAGCCTTGCCACATACATTCCGAAACAACAGCCACAGTATTTCGTCTTGCTTTGCTGGGCTGAAAATGAAGTGGGACCTCAGAAGGACCCGTGTGTTTATAAGATTATCCCGTCAGGTGAGTTACGGACAACGATTGTTTATATTTAAGTCTCAGTAATGGATCTGTAACTGATTTGTGTTTCTGATGTTAATGTGGCCAAGTAAAAGTACAAAATCTGGTAATTACCAAAACATGAATGTCTTTATTTACAGATTAGTAAGGAAAATTTATGTTCCTATAATCACTTTTAAAACCACATGTTCAACGTAGTCTCCACGTTTACCGATAACAAAAGCCTGCATTCAGCCAGCCATATTGTTCATCACTTCAGTGATTGTATCTAAGGGGATGTTTCAAATCTCTCATCCAGATAATATCCTTGAGTTCAGTAATATTCCGAGGCTTAAGGTTAGCATAAATTCTGTCTTTTGGATCTCTCATCCAGATAATATCCTTGAGTTCAGTAATATTCCGAGGCTTAAGGTTAGCATAAATTCTGTCTTTTGGATAACCCAATAAAAAGAAGTCTGGGGGAGACAAAATATGTGAAGATGAAGACCATTCCACGTTCTTATAAAGAGAAATCAATCGTTGTTAATCAGGTTAACTATTGTTAAATGCTTGGGGAACTTTACTTACCTGAACTACAGAAATAGTTTCAGTGAAGAAATGGAGGTATTCACATGAGAACACATTGGTTTCAGCAGAACGGAGCAGCCCCTCCTGTATCCAGGGAAACTTCCTGACCCTTCTTTGTGATGTGGTGTTAATAATATATGTAAACCACATGCGGACTAAAAAATCTGTTATTTAAAAACGTTTATTGAGTAATTTAGCTGAAGTATTAGGAACGAAAATCATTCCAAGATCACCCGAAGAAAATAAAAATTACGTTAAGTTTTTATATATGTAAAACGGCTCGTTTGGGTTGAGAAAATATTTTACGTAGAGGAGCGAACAACGTTTCGACCTTCTTCGGTTATCGTCAGGTTCACAAAGAAAGAAAAAGGTAACTGACCGGAAACTGACCACATGTTTGAAAGGGGTTGTGTAACTGAGTGTCGGAATGTAGAGGGCGTGCTTAGATGTTTGATTATATAATTTTATATTATTTATTTTATTATTATTATTTGTTATAATATTTTTAATATAAGTATAAAGGTGTTCCTTTGTATTGGTTTATTTTGGACTTAAGTTGTATAAGTAAGGCTTCTTAAATTATTGTTTATGTTTGTTTCTTTATTTAGTATTTGAGTGTTTTCTATGGTTAAGTTGTGTTTATTTGACTTGCAGTGTTCGAAAACATGTGAAGGTGGCTTTTTATGTTCTTTGAATCTGGTTTCCAATTTTCTACTTGTTTCTCCAATATAGAAGTCGTGACAGTTATCACATTGTATTTTATAAATAATGTTGGTGTTGTGTTTGTCAGTGTAGTTTTTACATAGTATAGACCTCAGTTTTGTGCCTGAATTTTTGAATAAATTTGGTATTAACTGGAATGTCATATTTTGTTAGTAGTTTTTGCCAAATGTTGGTTATTTTTCTGCTGATATCGGGAATATATGGTATACAGCAGTATATGGTTTCGTGATTTTTTTGGTTCGTGAGATATATTTACTTTTGTTGGTTGATTTTGCTTTCTGTCTGGGTGTGTGCGTATAATGTTTTCTACAGTTTGTGGAGGAAACTTATTGATGTTGATGAAGTAAACCTGACGATGATTACGTTAAGTTTTTTGTTTATTTATTGAAATCGGTCGGTCAGAAAATTGATATAAATGGTAACACATTGTTTAGAAGGCAGAGAGCGTTACGTTACTTACTGTGTTTCTAATTTCATGATAAAAAAGTAGAAATGATGTATACGTGTATACTTCACGGAGTGTATTCTATTGGCTGCAAGTTACACATGAATTGAGCTTATTTAACAGAAGCCTGTGACATACAAATAAATTAAATCATAGTGAGAGTGTTACTTAATATCAATATATTTTCTAGTGTAGTTTGATGGAAGGGTCTTGAAGTTTCACTCAGAGTCATTAATAGAATACACCTAATTAAGAAAAAGGGTTTTGTTTATAGTTACCTAAATATCTAATTTCTTAATGATAATTAATTATACATCCAATGCATTGAAATGGTTTCTTTTCAATGACAAATGAAGAATATAATATTGTATACAATGCATTATTTTATAAAATATATATTACTTTACAATTTTTAAAGTTTCGGTTTCATTATTGATTTAAAAGTAAAGGGTTGGGAACTGTCTCCTTAGTAACTTAAATTTTATAAAAAAACTGTGTAAACAGATTTTTAAGTATAAAGCCAATCACTTGATTAGTTAAATGTTGAATGCATTAAAGAAATAGGAAAGTCAAACACATTGTACGAGAAACATGATCACTTTGTTCAACATTTATCATCGCTTGAACAAAGAGGTTCGTAAAACAGTTTCTGCTTGCGAGTTTTTATATCGAAGTCGAAACGGTAGCAAATAATGAATTTCATTTAATCTTTAATCGTTGCTAAAGCTATTTTTGGTAAAAGTGTTATTAAATATCTTATGTAAATCGATAAAACAGACCTTGAGTTACAACATATTTAACGTTCGTGCACTTACAGATGGAAAGAAATATTTTCAGTTTTTATTACGTGAACTTGAGTCGAAACTGTTCATGTACAATATTATTGGTATACTTATGAGAAAAAAAGATATATAAAAGTAAAGTATTTCAAAGTTAAAACTAGAATAGTATTTTCGATGAATATTGTTTCACACATTGCCATGTAATCTTTTTAAGCGTTTTGTTGAGAAAAAGATGTCCCCCGCTGGTACAGTGGTAGGTCTATGGATTTATAACGCTAAAATCAGACGTTCAATTCCCCTCGGTGGACTCAGGAGAGAGCCCAATGTGGCTTTGCTATAAGAAAAACACATTTAGAAAAAGATCATGTGAATTTTTGTTTGACAAAGAACTTTTGCTATGAAAAGATGGTTATAATTATATTTGTAGAAGCTCTAAAATTAAGTATTTTGTTAAAGTAAGATAGAAGAGATAATGCTTATAAAAATAATTAAATGCAAAGCTTAAATATTCTTCTAACTTCATAACTTTTGTGATAAATATAAAAAGTAATGGAGCTTTGCAAAATTACATGACATACAGTAATTCTTAACACGACATTTTTGCGAAAGACAAACTAAAATTATAGGTTTAGTTCTGAATAAGTAATATATATGCCGACTACTATAACTTGTGCACGGCCCGGCATGGCCACGTGGGTTAAGGCGTGCGACTCGTAATCTAAGGGTCGCGGGTTCGCATACCCGTCGCGCCAAACATGCTCGCCCTTTCAGCCATGGGGACGTTATAATGTGACGGTCAATCCTACTATTCGTTGGCAAAAGAGTAGCCCAAAAGTTAGCGGTGGGTAGTGATGACTAGCTACCTTCCCTCTAGTCTTACACTGCAAAATTAGGAACGGCTAGCGCAGATAGCCCTCGAGTAGCTTTGCGCGAAATTCAAAAACAAACAAAACTATAGCTTGTGTTTAAAATCTGTGATACTACGAAAGTTTTTAAAAATGTCTTACTACCAGAAAAATTAAAAAACCTTACTCATTTATTGTTTTAAGACTTACAGTTTGTTGTTAAAGTACGGTTTAAATGAAAGTGTAATTTAATTTTAGCTGTGGAGAATAAGAAATTACGAACAAAGTTATCTTTAAGCTCACATAATAACCATTTTTCCAAAGAGATATTTCATGATAACCGAAAGGAATTAAAATCCTAATTCTATCAAGAAATGACAACCGCATAAGTCAAGTGAATGCACTATTTCCACCTATGATGGCAGAAGATTGTATAGTTGTCTCAATCAAGAAGTCGTAAAAGAAAAATATCTCGTAAAAAGCACTTATACGAGAAAGGTACTACTAAATTTCACTTATAGGAATATCCCTAATTGGACCATGTTTTGATTGTTTTTTTTTCTTGACCTTGCGTTAGTATGGTATAAGTCATCTGTTTTTCATGACCGTGTATAGATAACAATATATCAATTTAAATGGTAAACTTTCAGGTGAATAATAATAAAACAGACTGCAGGTTGTGCCTAATTTTTAGTCCCCTATTGTACATTGTTGCTTAGTACATATAGAAATGCTTCAGTTCTTTAGTTGAATATTCTTACTTTCAGGTAGCAGTAAAAATAATCCATGAAATTGTTTTCGTTTGTTCCTCAATTGAACAATGGTACTTCTAAGTAACGTACACACTTATAATTTTATAAAAATATATTTTGTTCAATACGGACGTATTTACGTAAAAAATGCAAAAACAAAACATGGTATAACCTGTATTTTCGCAAGATTTATCTGTTTTAGTTTGTTTTGGGGTTACGTGCTGTGCCCACCTTGGGAAATTGAAGCTCGGATTTTAGCGTTGTAAGTCTGTCAGTTTACCATTAGTCCATCGTGGGATCCATTGTTCATTCGAAATGCCTTTGATTCAACAGTTTCAATGTTATATAAAAGGTGGACAAGTTGTTTGTAACAAGCATTTTATTGTATTTTATAGATTTCAATTCTTACATTGTATATTTATGATAATACTTTTCAGAGGTAAAGAGACAGAATCATAGCGCAGAGAAAATTCTAGCCCAAGCGTTGAAAATGTTTTTAAATGACTTATATGTATATAGTTATTTTGAGATACGATATTTTGAACATAAGAAATTTGCCGTCTAATAGAAATGTTACTAAATAGTGACTCACTGGTGTTCTTACTTTAGGGAATGAAATTATATTTGTACGTAGTGTTCTTGTAGACTGTTTTGTTTAGTTATTAATCCGATAAAAGGTTTTCTAAATTATACTCAGTAATTAGAATAGCAGTTTAAATGTACTATTAAAACAGTATTACCTATAACAATTAGAGCTCATTTTTATATCAGTTAGGGAACCTTACTGCTAACGATATTTTCTGTCATAAACCCAATAATATGTTATAAGGTTCAGATATTCTAGAAGGCCTAAGTTATTTCTAAATCTATATACTAAGTTAACAATGCGGAATAGTTATTGAACTTGAGATTAACAACTTATAGAATAATCACAATAGTTCGTAATAAACATAAACATGAAATAAGCGATAATAAAACTAATAAAATTTTGTTTGTTGTTAGGCATAAAGGTATACTAGGCTATCCAATCTTTGACATTATAAGCCCTCACTCAGACTTGTCACTTTGCCACCGAGGGACGTAATAAAAGTACACATGTTAAATATGCTAACCAAGAACTTCTTTGTGGTAATAAAAAAAAAAGACAACTATTATTTGTAATAAGAGGGAACCATGGTCGTCTTTATGGAGTAAGTAACGCCTATACCAAAATGTTGGTGTTTTTCTAAAGTTTTCCAAATCCCTAGGGTATATAAATATATTGTTTCTTTACTTTTGTTAAGTCGTCACAACACAGTTATTGCAAAAATGAGGGGTCTATAAAAGAGAACCATGTAACTGCAATTAAGCCATCAAAACAGTTATTGCAATAATTGGTATTGAGTGGTCAAGTGACAAACCATTTATAACTATTTCTGAGTATCTTAGCTACTACTAAGTCGTCGAAAGACAATTCTATATTTACCGTTGTGTGGTCAAAAAATAACCAGTTAATTATAATTAAGTTATGAAGAAGCAAGACTATATAACAACGGGTTTGTTTCATTAATCCTAGTAACTTGTATGACAAGTGAAGATAACTTTTGTCACCAAGACTGTATAGCTGTCTTATTACATTTTGGTTTTTGAAGAATTTACACATTTTTTAAAGTAACACAATTATTTTATTGATCAGTTCATTGTTATATTGGGTTATGTATCCTGAAGAAAAAGTGGAACACGCTGGCGATCGACATCAGTCACTACCTTCTAACACACCCGAGCAAAGTATGTGGTTAAAAGTCAGTTAAAGTGTTTTGCTAAAAAGCTACTTCGTTATTTTGTTAGCATGTATATATATAAATATAGCATAACGGTTAATTTACGATATATTTCTATATAATATTTAGCGTGAACGGTCTTTGAATCCGAAAGTTCTCGGTTTGTACTTTGTGGTTGTGGGTACGTAATAAGATGAACAGTCATATCCAAATATCTGAAAAAATAATCCAAGGTTTAGGTATTGTTCGTTTACTGTCTCTTCTCTAGTCTATCAGTTTAAAACTGGGTGGGAACGGTTATGCTTAGATAGCCTTTGTATAACTTTGGGAAACATTTATATTGTAGAGTCCACATAAGAATTGTAAAGGGTAGAATTTTATAAAAACAAAGAGAGAGAGCTAAAATCTGTGTATAAGTATTTTTGTAACGATTTCTATAGTTGGAACGGTTCTTTTGATTTATTTGAGGGAAGTAAGGCCAAGTTCAGTTTGTGTTATGATAGCAAATCAATTTCTTCCTCAACGTTTGCTACAGGTCATTTTTACTTGTTCACAGTAGTAGACCCTAAGCTCACAAACAACGTTTGTTTTCACTTTCAACATAATTTCCGATGCTATAGCAAATTACTAAGCCTTGCATGACTCGTGAACAAAAATGTAACTCCTCCAAGTAACTGATTAGCAGAATAAATGCAATAACACTGAATAACTTTTCTAAAGTTGAAGTAACTTTTCATTAACAATGAACTTACGGAATCCTCTATAAAATTCACCATTGTTATTGAATAATGTTTTTCAATAAACACTTCATTAAATTCTCTATTTCTAATTTCTAATACATGTAACTAATGTACCCTTATGTTAATTTAAATTACTAGATACTTGTCATATGTGTAATGACCAGGCCCCTCTATAAACAACTATATAATAACATTAAAAACATAATTACTAATAATTTAAATAAAGATTACTGTATGTTTATTATAACACACTTAACTAAACACAGGTTCCAGAATTGAGAACTTCCTGTTTGAACTTGATTGCACAGCCATATTCAACAATAGTTTGATGATTATCTTACACATTAATGCTTATTGCTTTTGTGACAATGTTGCGTTTTGAAAACTTTTAATACTACTTAATAGTTTGGTTTTGAATTCATAATTCTCTTTTTGACCCACAATTTGGATTACAAATTAAAGTAATTTTAATTTGCCAATAATTTATATTACAAGTTAAAGTAGTTATAAAAATAAACTAATTGTGACTGTTTTCTTCAAAGTACATTAAAATGTAACTTTTAGATTCATTATAGTAGTACAGGATAAATTCAGTTTCCTGTTTGTTGATTAATGGCTATAAGTAATTTATACTATAAATATGTGCAAACTCGTGTTTTAAAAAGTTGTATGAGAAATAATAGACATAATTACATCTTTTACAATAATTTATATCTAGTATTTTTCTTTGTGATACGATGTTATGAAAAAAACAAAACAAAATGAAATATCTGCCTAAAGCTAAAAAGGAAATTTCGGTAGATGTATTAATATTATTACTCAAAAATGCACACAGCCTACATGACTCAAAACGTTTCCGTAAATGCTGTAAAATGAATATCTTATTATAATTGATTTTGTTTGAATTTCGTGCAAAGCTACACAAGGGCTATCTGCGCTAGCCGTCCCTAATTCAGCAGTGTAAGACTAGAGGGAAGGCAGCTAGTTATCACCACCCACCGCCAACTCTTGGGCTACTCTTTTACCAATGAATGGTTGGACTAACCGTCATATTATAACGCCTCACGGCTGAAAGGACGAGCATGTTTGGTGTGACGGGGATTCAAACCCGCGACCCTCGGATTATCAGTCGAGTGCCTTAACCACCTGGCCATGCCAGGCCTATTATAACTGAGTTGGAGACGTATATGTCCAAAACATCGATCTCGGATAATCCAAGGGTCGCGGGTTCGCGCCCGCGTCGTGCTAAATATGCTCGCCCTCCCAGCCGTGGGGGTGTATAATGTGACGGTCAATCCCACTATTCGTTGGTAAAAGAGTATCCCAAGAGTTGGCGGTGGGTGGTGATGACTAACTGCCTTCCCTCTAGTCTTACACTGCTAAATTAGGGACGGCTAGCACAGATAGCCCTCGAGTAGTTTTGTGCGAAATTCCAAAACAAACAAACAAACAATCGATCTCGGAAGTTATCGCACCGACAGTCATCAATCATAATTAGGTAATATTTTTACACCTAATATTTTTGTAGCTGAACAATAAATAAACGAGTTGAAGTTTCGATAAAAATAACATGGTTCAGATTTAACCAATATAAATTACAAATAAAAAGAGGCAAGTTTCAGATCTGATAAACAATAAAAAGAGTGAGTTGCAAATGTCCCCCATTGGCACAGAGTTATGTCTGCAGAATTATGCTGCTGGAAACGGGGTTTCGTTACCTGTGGTGGTTAGAACACAGATAAACCTTTGTGTATTTTTGTTCTTAATGATAAAAAAATCCAGTTTCAAATATGAAACAATAAAAACAATCTTAAAAAGTACTTATTTGTCATTAGCGAAAATCCCATGAGTGTTACAACAGAAAAGCAAGGCATTTCCATTAATAACTGTGTTTACATAGAAATACTTTATTAAAATCTACTTTGTGACGATAGATTATTCCTAAAGTTTCAATAAAATCCATTTTGTCATGGACGCTGAACATTATTGAATATCATGAATGAATATATTGTCAGACAATTCCAGAAAAGGCCGCAGGCGCAATAGTCTTCCGCAGAAACTGGCAGATATAACTGCCCGGATACCAGGTATTTCTGCTGATATTTTTAATGAAAGAGCATGTGTTTGCAAGTCAATCTTGCATGTAAGAATTATTGACATAATGATTAACATAGTAATATAAATTACTAGACGAATAGTTTACACAAGACGTAGAGATGTGTTTTACAACATCGCAAAATGTATTTTAAAAATATTTCAAACACAAAATCAGAAGACATTTCAAGTTGATATATTCTATCAGGATTAAGAACAACTGATTATTTTAAGTTGGTTATCCTTTATAAGGTTTCAACAGCAGTTTATTATTTTAGGTGGCTATACTTTATAGCGTTTAACAGCGGTTGATTAGTTTCAAGTAGTTACTTTTATCAGGTTTAACAGCAGTTGAGTAGTTTTACATGGTTATTATTTATCAGGTTTAACATTAGTTGATTACATCAGCAGACCTAGTCAGAATGTCTATTTGACACGTTATTTATAAATGGATATGAGATTGATATATTTTAGTGATATAAGTGAAAATGTTGTTTGTTTTCTTTTATAAGATACGCTCCGTGCCTCAACAAAAGTAATATTCATCATAGTATAATAATTATAAATAACCTAATAGGACTTCTTACGTTCTTTTATGGAAGTATTTTGGTTAATAAAAGAAGATATTTGGATGAATATTTCAGCAGAACAAGTTGAACTAAGTTGTAATTTTAGTTAGTTTTAGTTGAGACATAGTTTTACAGATATATTTTAGTTTGAAGCTGAAGCAACAAACTACGTGCTGGACTTAACGTAGCCATCCAATCAGATTAATTTAAGATATTTAATAAGACCAGTGACAAACGAACTTTTACTTAAAAAGACTGTTTAAAAAACAGAGGTCGCAGCTTAAACAAGGGTCGCGGGTTAGAATCTCAGTCACACCAAACATGCTCGCCATTTCAGCCGTGTGGGCGTTATAATTTTACGGTCAATCCCACTATTCGTTGGTAAAAAGAGTAGCCCAAGAATTGTTGGTAGGTGGTGATGACTAGCTTGCGCGAAATTCAAAACAAACTAAACCAAAAAGAAACTGAGCTTTCAGCTACAACCTAGTGAGTCACGATTATGATTTACGAACATTTCAATGCTCGTAACATGTACGATATAATTTACGATAATAGGTTTATATCTCAACACGAAAAGAGTCGAAATTCAAATGTTCCCGTTACACAAAAACACGATAATGTCCTTAACATGAAACATGCAATAAAGTTTTCATTGTATTAAGTACCATCAATAATGAAAAAGAAAGAAAGGATTTCATTATGTTTGTTTAAACATGATAAGTATGAACAAAAACGATAACAATAAATAAGCTGTTAATGGGTATCTTAAAATCTTGTTTTCTATTGGTTAAAAAAATAGCTATTTCACAATTTTCCTTAACGTTTCTGATTATTTAAAAAGGTAAAACATTTGTGATTATACTTATAACTGTTTAAACGAACTTTAAATGTTTGTACATATTACAGAATTAAGTGTTTTTGCACAATAAAATCAGCATTGTTTGTTTGTTTATTTGAGCTGTATCTTGCGCACACAATAGTCTAATCTGTCAAGTCAGAGACCCACTTGACTTAGGCGTGGCCATCTGTAATTAACAAAGGTAGATGGAGGTTATGTTATATTAATTCGTAGATATGTATGTGTACGTGTGTGTGCTTGTCAGCGAGATTTCTCAAAAATGTCTGAATGGACTTAAACAACAGTTGATATACATTTGGATTATGTTCCATCTTGGAAATGGGTAGTTTATTTTAAGAGTCAGGATAAGAGTAAGGTCACGAAAAACTGTCTGTTAACATGGGGTTCAACGTTTGACACTATTTTTTCTCTATAAATCATTCAGAAATAACCAAATTTAGTGTAGAATTTTATTCTTTATTGTTCTAACAAAAATGATCCGCCTCCGTTGAAAACGACGGATATGCGGACACATTTTTTAGAGTCAATTATGATCAACTTTGCGTAGTGGAAGTACGCTTTCTATTGAGTGACCCTCTAGTTTTGAACTGTGGATCTCAGGAAGGCAACCAGTCGCCATTGAATCGGATGTATTAACCAAATGGTATAATATTGCTGTCGATCTTGCAATGCATCAGTACGTGAACATATGAAATTTATTTGGTAACATCACGTCTCGAATTTAAGATCTTAAGGTTCCCAATCCGATTTTCTATTCACTGGGCCACATTCGAGCAAAACAAATGTTATGAAATACAAATATTTCCATTTCTGAATCTAACCTAAACATAAAGATATGTGAAACTCAGCAAATGTTAATATGGGAATTATTTGATTTAACTGAGTATTCCACCACTCGAAAATTGTATGTGAAGCGTTTCTGATTATCATAGGTACGTAGAATGAGATATAATATTTGCGGTAGACAAAGGCTATTACCAATTCTCTAGGAAGCTTTTGTCTGGTACAATAAAAAACAACAACAAAGACAACAACGAAATGTACTGAGATATATTTACTTTTTCAGATGTTCCAAAAAAGCCTCTTAGCTGTACTGTTAACAACAGGACCACAGGCACTTTAGAAGTGGCATGCCCGGATGGATACAGTGGCCGTTTTAAACAGCAGTTCATTTTTGAAGTTTACAATACAGCTTTAAAAAAGTTGGAGAAAAACGTCACGTCCTTCGACCCCTTCTTTACTGCTCAAGACCTTCCACCCGGAACGTTGTTCGTAATTTCTGTGTATTCATTTGATCAGAAAGGTAAAACCGACAACTGGACAACTGAAGTATCCACGTTATTAACTTCCAACCAATATATTTCAGGTAAGCCCCAGCCATAATTGGCTTTAAACAACACTTTGTTTTTGATATTGGATTGATTATCTTTAAAATATTGGAACTTTAAAACAAAATGCACACGTTGTTGTAAAATTACAACGTTCTTCTTGGAGTTAAACATGAAATAATTATTACTTATTGGCAATTAGAATTACTATTATTTGAAATATTTGACTTTATTTGAAAGGAATAAAAACAAATGTCAAAAGGTAGTTCTGAAATATTAGGCGTATGGACATCACATTTCTCCAATTGAAAACTTATGTTCCTTACGCTTATTTTCTTATAAGAACTCCATTAATTTGGTTGTTTTTGTTCTTAATTTTCTGAAGCTAAATTGATTTAGCGATCTGTATAAGAACCAACTTCAAAATTATAAATAATCCTTAAGGGAGTGTTCTACGAATCTTTCGAATATACGTTGTTATATTTATTTTCAAAGGGTTATAACAACAATGAAAGGCAAGTTGGTGATCCATAAGTGTAACTAAATTTTCAGCTGTGGTAAATATTCTTAATCTCAGATTTAACACATAATGCTGAGTTAAAGTAAAATATCCAACAGGCAGTTTAACAAATATTTAGCTTGTTGTCGTAGATGATATGACTGACTATTAATATTCTGTATTTATTTGTTTGTTTTTGTTTTAAACATAAAGTTGAATAACTGACTACTTGTTTCATACACTGTTGGCAGTGTTGTCAATATAACTTTCAATAGTATAGCTTTTGTATATGTTCATGCAGTGCTGAATAGTACAATATTAGTAAGTTTTGACGATTTAGTTTTGAATATTACACTATTGGTACGTGGTATCGATGTTGTCTTGATTATTATATTGTTAATAAGTTTTATCGATGTAATGTTGAATAGTATACATCTGGTATGTGTTACCGCTATAGTTTTGCATAATATACTATTATTAAGTGTTATCTATGTTGTCTTGAATAGTACATTCCCGGTAGGAGTTATCGATTTAGTCTTAAGTACCCAACTGCTAAGTATTAGTTATCGATGTGGTATTGAATAACACTCTTTTAGCATGCGTGTCGATATAACTAAGTTTTATCGGCGTATTCTTGAATACTGTATGTACTGTTGATAAGTATTAATTACGTGGTGTTAAATTATACAGCGTTATTATGTGCTGTCAATGTAGTCTTCAATAGCACACTACCAGTAAGTACCATCGAGCTTGTTTATATTTCTCTGTCTAACTTATAAGATTCTGTAAGTCCTAGAGTTTAACATTTGTGATGACATTAATCAATACGCAGCGATTCTCCTAAATTATTTAGTATAATATTAAGACGTTTTCTTGTTTTGTTTTTCAGTTCCTGAAACGTATTGGTTCGGGGCTCTTAAGCCTGTATTGGTCTATTTTTGTGCCATAACAGGAGGACTAATTCTTATGATCCAAATAATCGTTCTAGGAGTAAAACTGAGAAAGAGACAAATCAACAAGAGAAAATCAGGTACATTATTGTCCTTGTTAACAAACATGGAAGCTGAACATCGTTCATAGGTTTAAGACAAGGTAGTTAATTTTGGGTATCCCTTATGATAGGGCCTGACGTGGTCAGTTGGTTAAGGCACTCGACTCGTAACTCGAGGGTCGCTGGTTCTAATCCTCGTCACACCAAACATGCTTGCCTTTTCAGCTGTGGGAGCGTTATAATATGACGGTTAATAGTATTATTCGTGAGTAAAAGAGTAGCCCAAAAGTTGGCGGTGGGTGGTGATGACTAGTTGCTTTCCCTCTAGTCCAGTGGTTCCCAACCTTTTTTGTGCCCCGCACCCCTAAAAAAAATTAATATGTTCTCGCCTCCCTCACAGTAATTATTTATTTAAGAATGAAGGTGAAGGTGGCCAAAACAAATTTTTATAATGTTATCTCGCACCCCTGGTTGGGAACCACTGCTCTAGTCTGACACTGCGAGGGACGGCTAGCGCAGATAGCACTTGAGTAGTTTTGCGCGAAATTCAAAACAAAACACACCAAACCTTTACGTTGGAGTGAATCCTGATTGAATAATAACGTTGTTGAACAGATGTCGAAACTGTTTCTACAACGGTGCACAGGAACACAAATTTATTTTTTTGTGTATCTGCGTACTGAAAACAGTTATACAGTTATATAGTTTCTAACTCTGAGGCTGTTTACGTTCTTACCAAATATCCTCATCACGTATTTACTTCTTAAAATCTCTAGTGCACTTTCTGTTTTCGGAAATAAGCAATTCGGGGTCAAAACTGTTCTTGTTGCTCTACAAATCTTCCATTTAATAAGAGAGGAACAATGAAAATCTCTAAGTTCTTAAAACGAATATTCATTTGGGTATTTTTGATTGCACATTATACGAAATGTAATTTTTCTCGAGGCAATAAAAGAAGGGAAAAAATGAATATTTATTAAATTTGTCGAGTATATCTATTGAACTTCTGAAAAAATGGATTTTAAATTTTCAAACACAAATAGTTTTTTATCGAGGAAAACGTTGTCTTGTATGCAAATAGAATTAAACATTCTGTTTAGTGTTATGACATTTAAGCAAAAGAGGGATCAATCACTAGTTTCAATTGGAATGAGAATATACCTAAAGTTATACTCAGGCGTGTAGCGAGTACACTTAGGCATGCAGGTAGTATACTTAGGTATATTAGATACACAGTAATGTGGCCTGTGATCAAAACACCCCGCTGCAGAACGCACTGTGTGTTACTAAGAGGAATGATGGTTTAGCGATATTCCACCTTCTGTATCTTGGAGTTTGGTAATCCAAACTATCAAATATTTTCAGTCAGTATGCTCCACTGGTCTATTACTTCACATATAAAATTTCAAGGCAATCTATTAAGAAATGCCTGAGATATAACTTTTCTAATTTTGATTGAATTTTTTTTTCTTATCGCACCAAAAGTACGGAAAATGTATTTGGCAGAAAAACCTAATTAAATTTTATGGATTTTTTTTTTACAATTTGGTGCAGTGATAGAATTTTTTAAAACTACAATTGGGAGTCTGTTTCATATAGATATAAACTACATGTGGAAAGTTATTCAAGAGAAAACGGTCAAATTTGACGAAAAGTTTTGCGCACGTCTATCTTTAGAGTCGCATGATATTAGCTTGAGCAATTAACATAAATAATGATGCTTTATACGGCTGTACCGATTGCATGGAAGTGATGGCAAGAAACGTTAATATAAATTTTATGGCATTACAATAAGGGAAGGTATTAATAACTACCTCCATATATCACAAAGAATCTGGTTGGTTCTGTAAAGTACAGTTCTGTTCTGAATAATAATAGGGTTGCGAATCTAAAGCTAATGCGGGTTACCGTCCAATGTCGCTTTATTATCTGTTGGGTTTTGTTGGTGTGTATTAACAAAAAGGTTATGATATTTAGTCAAAAACACCTTAGGTGTGAAAAAGAGGTGTGGTAAAAAAAAGGATTAATTTTGCGTCTTAAAGGAACGAAAACAAACGTGTATAGCATTAATAATGATTTTACAGCAAATATTCGTTTATTAGTTAGCGAGGCCGCATATTTTGTATTACCCGCTATCATACCCGCATTTGAACAAAGAACGCGTCCTCAGAAGCCTAGCCTATTGTTAAATGATTATGATCACTAACTCAGAAGCTTAGCGTATTATTTGAACGATTATGATCACTAATTCAGAAACTTAGCGTATTATTTGAACGATTATGATCACTAACTCAGAAGCTTAGCGTATTATTTGAACGATTATGATCACTAACTCAGAAGCTTAGCGTATTATTTGAACGATTGTGATCACTAACTCAGAAGCTTAGCGTATTATTTGAACGATTATGATCACTAACTCAGAAGCTTAGCGTATTATTTGAACGATTATGATCACTAACTCAGAAGCCTGATGTATTTATTATTTGCCACGAAGAAAATTATTAGAAAGGTCAACACGTTTTTCAAATTTTAATATTCAGTTATCTTGCTCAATGTTATGTTCATATTACAAATAATTACTAATATCATACATGATAGAACAATCTTTCTAGCGTTATTAGCCATGATATCACTCAATCACTTTTAGTGGATAAATTACTATACCAAGTAAGATGTATTATATACGAAATACATAGGTTATATATGCAACATATTAGTAAAATGAAAATGGTCATACTAAACTTTATTTACAGTAATGCTTCACTTCACTTTCAATTATTGGCTAGGTTTATGTTAATTTATGTTATCAATGGCAAAAATAAACCATGTTTTGCAAGCAATGTCAATATTTAAGTTACCTGTGCGGTACCATTTGTACAGGTATATTTAAGTTTTAAATTAATTCTAGAATTGTTCATCTGTATATATCTTATTTCGATTTTTTGTGTTCTTTGAAATTATGGTTTTACTGTTGTTTTTAAAAATATATACTAACTGGCGTACCTGTCCTCTGGACGGAAGTTATGTAACGTCATGATTAATGAAAGACTATCTTAGGACATGGAAATCTGATTTCCTTATTTGTAATTATAAAAATCGCATAAGTACACATAAAACTGCAGAACACAAAAACAAAAATTGAACATTCGTTTGTACCTTTGCATGGAAATAATGATTCGTTTATTTCTTTGTTTTTGAGTTTCGCGCATAGCTACACGAGGGCTATCTGCGCTAGCCGTCCCTAATTTAACAGCGTAAGACTAGAGGGAAGGCAGCTAGTCATCACCACCCATCTCCAACTCTTGAGCTACTCTTTTTATCAACGAATATTGGGATTGACCGTAACATTATATCGCCTCGAGGGTTGGAAGGGCGAGCATATTTGCTGTAAAGGGGATTAGAATCCATGATTTTCGGATTACGAGTCGGGTGCCTTAAACACCTGGCTATGCCGGGCCTGGAGATGATGAACCCTCATACAAATTTTGGTGAATATCCAGCTACACCGTGAGAAGTAACATGAACATACAACAGAGGGTACTATTAAATTTATATAAATTATATTCTAGTGTATCACAAGTACATTACGAATAGATTGTACAGGGTGGCCAATCTGTAATCCCTACACATGCATATATCTTATGTATCCAGTGTATCTGTGTGCTGCTCCTCATTCTCGCTGCATAATATTATGCGACGCCATGTTCTGTGAGACATTTTCCTCAGCATAGCAGGGGTTATTGTTCCAAATGCCGCGGTAACAGCTGCCTTCAACTCATCATTAGTATAACATAATAACATAAGGATGGATAGGGACTTACGGGCCACCCTACAGTTCTAAAACTTCCGGCACGGAATACATTATTATTACTTTCACTGAGGTTAGTTTTGACAGAAATATTTGAATTATTTTTTTGCTTCACAACTTTGAAATTAAATAATAAATATATTTTAGTAATTCCATTATCACTAGGTGAAAAAATGGATATGCACGAGGAGGATATAAAATAATCAGTTAATTCTGAAAAAATAAAAATAATAAAGTTTTTACTTTTATTGACCGATGACATGTATAGTATATAGTTGCATTAAATCGAATGCTTAAAACCTTTTTTCTCAGTTCTCAACACGAAAATAAGTTGATTGTGACAAAAGAACTACATGTAAGTTTCGGAATTACCAAAACATATGTTACCCGTGTTGAACCAGTGTTTCACTAACGCTTATTTTCGAAACCAGGAAAAATTTATATTAAAAATAAATGGACTGTACGTAAAAATTATTGAACGTACCAAACCACCGTTAAACACAATGATAACATTCTAATAAACTCTTTGGCAAAGCTGACTATTGTAAAATATACTCTTCAAAAAAAAAAAAAAAAAGGCAAAATATGAGACACATTTTTAACAAGTTTATTCCGGGTAGTTTTGTATGACATGTGTGAAACTTTGCACACTCACTGCTGAACATCCAAAGTCTGCAAAGGCGAAGTCCACGCTCACTAGGTGAAGTTTAACGTCACTCAACGTCAATAACGAGTATACCCCCCGTGAGCATCAATAACTTCTTGACATCTCCTGCCAATGGAAGCGATGAGATGAATCACATCATGTGGAATGGCTGTCCACTCAGCCTGCAAAGCTGCTGCAAGCTGAGGTAGAGTCTGCGGTTGAGGTTGTCGCCGTCGCAGACGTCGGTCCAACTCGTCCCAAAGATGTTCGATGGGGTTTAAATCTGGTGATTTGGAGAGCCAGGGAAGAACGTTGATGTTGTGGTGTCTCAAGAAGACAGTGGTGAGTCGGGCTGTGTGAGGACGGGCGTTGTCATGTTGAAAAACCTCGTTGACGTTCACCATGATGGGTTGCACATGGGGGCCTAAGAATCTCGTCGACGTATCGACGGTCTGATCGGAAATCCTACGCAGTCCTGGTATGGTTGAAGCAGTACACGTCGCAGTGGTGGTTCTATCCCGAAGGTGACGTAACCGGATGTTGCGATCTTGTGCGGACGTGGTCACAGGAGGTCTGCCAAATCATGGACGGTCACGAGTTAATCCATGTTGTTAGTGACGATTCCAAAGCCTTGTGATGGTGCTTGGATGGACATTCACAGCTCTGGCACATCTGATCAAGATTCGACTGCTTTCAAGCGACCAATGGCGTTGTTGCGTTGTGCTTCAGTCAGTCTTGGCGTAACTGTATTGCGTGTCGGTGGCTTAACACTGAGCTATGGAAACCGAGAACCCGTCACTTTTATAGGGATTTTGCACATGTTGCACTTGCAGAACATGCAGATCTTACAAACAACTTTATTGGATACGAATGCGTTTTGGCGAAAAATCCGATGTTTTCCTCCGTTTTCCAAGTGCACAACTTTTATTGTCATTTTGGTCTGACAATCAGTGCCTTAACACGTGTAACATTACATACTCTGAGCTTGTAACGTTATTACATATATTTCTCTTTAAAATAACAAAAATATCCCTTTTGCATTTCTTGTTTTGAAGAGTATATATATAATATAACCAGACTGTGTAATACATGTTAGCAAGTGATGTATAACTAATATAAGTAATTTAAGTGAATTGGACATAGCAGTTGAAGATAAGGAATCCTTATAGAACAGAAAAATATATTTGTAGAGTCCTGAATAGAATTAACTAATAAAAACACATGTGACTTGGAACAACGAAGTAGTTCCAAAACAAAAACACATGTGACTTGGAACAACGCAGTAGTTCCAAAACAAAAACACATGTGACTTGGAACAATGAAGTAGTTCCAAAACAAAAAATATTTTAAACACCAAATCATTAGTCACACTCTGTATTCAACATTTCAGACACAAAAAAGCGAAATCTTAGAAAACCTGAACTGTTTATTTTGTACACACTCATACACTGAGTGCAATAAACTTTCAGTTATTCAAACAACAGCTCTGTTGGCTTAGTTAACCGTTCTTGTTTACAGTGTCTATAGAATGTATCTAACTTTGTCAAATAGATTTCTTTGAGTTCTTTAAAAGCTGTGTATCATTCTTCCCGTAATTTATCCAGTCAAATGCGTTTACTATTTATCAATAATAATGGTACCCATCGTTTATGTAGATTTGTTTAAAATACTGCGAATCATTTGCAGATCATCTGTTAGTGTAATTCGCACTAAATTATCAAAAACTGTCGTTTCTCACTTTTCCTTACTTAACCGCATGTTACTTCGCTACCAACAGCTGAAACTAATATCTGAAAACGTCCATGCGTTTCGACAAAAGCTTGTGTCTTCTCAACCATTTTTCAGCATAGAAGATGTTAGCTATTGGTTGAACAGTTTTTTACATCATTTTTCGTTAATGCTTTAACAAGTGTTAAATTTATGTACAAAACTTAGATTAGTGTTTAATTTGAATGGTACATTAACTAACATAACTTTATGTGAAATAGTTGACGAAAAAGTTAGTGAGATAAAAACACCCATTATCATATGTAACAAAGTACATGTCAGTAATCTTTCTTAAGGGCCTCACGTAGAAGATAATTCTAAGTTTGCGTACTGGTTTGGTATTCAGTAGTTTAGTCACGATACTGTGTTTGGTGGAGATATTCTTTCGAAAACTCCTATATTCCGTGATCTTAAGTCTTAAATGTTTAAATAGTTACGAATTTTCGAATTTGAGTTGATTATCTAGCAACTAATGAAGTTAATTTTAACTAACTTTACCGTTATAGAAATAAAGTTTGCCTGAATTTCATATTATTTTTATTTCTTTTGGTGACGAAAAAAAAATTGTTTTGGGGGGTCCCTTATCAGCACAAATTGAAGACTGCATGACCAAGTCTTTCGTTATGGTGAAGTTAATTACTAAATGAAAATAATTATTATAAAGATATTTAGTATATTATGAAATTTTGTATCTTATATTATTATTCACGTGCTATCTTATTTAAAAATAAGAATAAGTTCAAACAGTGTGAAATATAAGTTTTATTCTAACGTATAAACTCGTATCAATAAAAGAACTTGACGAACTTTCTCTTCCAAGTTTTGTGAAGCAAAATTTCGGCATTAAATATGAAAGAAAGGACAGCCATGTATTTTTATTAAAATATCTAGTGGAATAACTACATTAGTATTATATATGTTATTTTAGACAAATATCAAAACTTTAAGATTTTAGGCAGTGTGTTTCAATTGGATTGTATAACACTTTCGATTTTTACATGACATATCAACTATATTCAAGTGAAATAAAAAAATATAATTATTTTAATATTTAATTTGTTGTTAATCCGTTGAAATTAACAGTAACAAAAATCAGAATAGATGAGATGGAACACACAACGCATAACGTTCACAAGTGCGTTCGTCGAGTGTGAGGAATTGAGTTGAGGGTGTGTTTTCGGTGTTTTCTTTATAGTGAAGTCACATTAGGCTATCTGCTTATTCCACCGAGAGGAATCGAACCACACTGACCACACTGATTTGAGCGTTGTAAAAATTGCATTGAAATCAATTATTTCAGTACATTTATTTGATATTCTCCAAACCCTGCTCTTAACGTAAATAACATTACATATAACAAAAACATATTGCAAAAATCTCAGTTATTCGTTATTTCTAGTTAATCCTTATTAAATGTGCTGTAACAAATATTAATGAAGTGTAAGTTAATGTATTATTAGTTTGTTTTGGGCTTTTTTATTGTTTTAATCTTTTTTGATACAAGATAAAGTAAATGAAATGTTTTAATTCAATGCATTTACAAATATTTTAAATTCACATTTCGTATTTGATAATGTTACGTATTATAATCTATCTCAAATGAGTCGCCAATTTATTATGTTACATATTACGATTTAAAACAGCCGTGTATTTTAATTTTATTATATAGGTTAATTTAGTATTGATATGCATGAAATTTATTATGTTTGCCAACAAGATTGATCCACATAATTTTCTTACTAAACATAAATATATTTTAATATACAAACGACAATACAATATACAAAAAAACGTTATTACAAATAATAATTTACGTACAAAACTTTATACAAACTTGCAAACAATACTGTGTCTTCTGTTTGGTTTGGAACTGAATATTTTCTCGACTGTTCACGAGTAGTGAATTAATTTTATGTTGATACACAGGTACATTTTTCTTGACGAGACGGAAACTAGCTTCTTCACACGTGAGTTTATTCTCGACAAAAATATCTGATGTTCTCATAGAAATACTAGTGTCCAAAGTTAATTCACTGAAGTTTTTAATGTTTGCAATCCATAAACATTCATGCTCAGACATCTTCAGTTTTTCAATTAATAAGCGTTTATCACAAGTGTAGCTTCCAAGGTTTATAGTATACCAACTGTAGCCAACCAACAATATTAAAACTGTCTCACAGCGTGGCTGCCTTCCATATTCATTAGGCACAGTTTTCAAAAATTCAGCTAGCAGTAATACTGGGAATCACTAGTATTACATTACATACGTAGTACATTGTTGATTCTTAAGCTTGAGATCGGGACTTTCGCAATACACATTTAACAATAGACGTTATATGCGTTTGTAAATACATGTTAAACTGAAACAAACATAGATATTAAAATAAATACATCATACCAAATCCGTTACAATCAATAAATAAATATGTATACATGTGTGTGTGTGTTCAAAATAATAGGTTGTTACGTATTAATTTTCTTCAATAAGAATTTCATGTGGTAGTAAGTGTTAAAATAACCATGTACTTTTCTTTATGAAAGCTGCCAATAACGGAGATGAAAACAGGTGAGATGTGTAAGAGTTCATTTAACAAAATAATTAATTTAACTAAACAGGAAATCTTTACAGGTAAATTGACCTCTATAGATAAATTAATGTACATTTTGCACAGTTATTTCTAACGGAGTGTGACAAATCAGCACAACGATACGATAAACCGACAATGTTATGGGTACTCTCTTCTTAAAACTTTCGCTACCAATTTGATATTCCTTCATCATCATGTTAAAAAGCCCATTATTCATGATTTTGTACCTTTTCTACCTTCTTCAAACTCAGGAATATGGAACGAACACGGAGTTTCTACCTCGACAACATTTACATCCATGAAAGTAGATATGAAGATGTTTTAATTTCGTACATCTAACAACAAAAATAAAGAATACTAAAACATACATTGTTTGCACTGTCAGTGCAACCAATATGGTTATTGAAATGATGTAAGAATAAAGTCAAGTTGAAAATAATGTAAATAGATAAAAACACACTCTGTTCTTTATCTTATTATTAATGATGTGGTACGTTTAGAATCTGAGAACTGAGAATTATTATTTTTAACATTTTTAGCTTAACTTTATTATTACTTGAAACAAGTAGGCTTCCATAAGCAGAATTTTAGTCCAAATTACTTTGAGCAGTTGAACTTGTTTTTATATTTTTTAAAGTGTTTCTGAGACCAAGAGTTCACATCAAACTTTTCTTGAGGAAAAGTCAATATTGGGAACTTATTTATTTCTACACTTACTGAATAATTTTTTTATTATAAAATAATGACTGATTATGTCCAGTTTTCCGCCAAGAAAATATTTGGGTCTGTTTTATTTTTAGTTATATTTCGTGTCTTAAATTATAATGTGAAACACATTAACTGAAATTAATTAACAAATGTTACACAACGATGATCTTGGGATTAAAATCTCGAGCTAATGACTGGAAATTAAAGGTTTACCTGGTAAATAAACAACCCATATCATTATTAATTTCAATAAGAGATTGTAAACATACGAGTTAAAATAAAATATACTTCAGATTACTTATCAGTCGAATGGACCATATAAAATTACATTAATCACGAACCTTTGCTAATTATGTATCTATATGAGATGATTGACATCACAGTGTTCATCTGATGAAGGCATAAATTAGCTCATTTGAGTTAATACATTATTTATTATAATGTAATACACTCCGACATTATGAAACAATTTTGGTTAATATATATGCTGATAGAATAAGTAAATATAATTTTCTATGTTATTAAATCGAGTGATTTACTTCTCATAAAAAAACTAAAAACAACTCATACAGTTATAATCAATCCTCTTTCCAATTAATTAATTAATATTGTTTAATTATTAACAATAATACAATATGCACCCTCTAAACTCGCATAAATATAGTCATCTGAATATATTCAGTTTCGTAGATTATAGGCCGAATTTACCTTTTTACATCCAACATTTTATGGACATGTTGATTGCAAGGAAATACCTTATTATTGAATTGTAATGTATTCAATCTTTTACGAAAACAAAATGAACTTCTTGTTCTGTATGTAATTAGGATTTGTTGGATTAATATTACAGTTACATTAATTCATAGCCCTGCAGTAGCTCAACGGCAAGTCTGAAAGCTTAACGATAAAAATCTGGCTGCGATACCCGTAGTAAGCACAGAACGGGTAGCCCATTGTGATTAACTGGAAACAAACCAAAGCAGATTAATCATCTTACATGTTCTGTAATTTTATTTGTATCTGTCATATCTCACGTTAAAAAGAGCCTTAAAGTACAGATTTGTCAGTGTTCAAAAGTGTTTCACAAGTTGATCAGTTTTATGTAGAACCAGACATTTACAATCCACCCTAGATCGAATAGTTTTTTTAACTACAACTTTCAAATTATTATACTAAGTACATTTTAATGAAAGTTTATATATATTTTTTCAAAGTGAGGCTTAATTTAAGTTTAGATTTTTTTTCCCATAAACTATCGTCACAAACATGGAATATAAGTTTCATTTGTCTGTATTCGTTTATATCTCATAGTTCTGTGGTGAATTCATGAATACATTAGTCGAACTTGTGTTACTTATGATGTGTCGTATTCCGAGATGAAAACTTCGCAATATAAAAAAACAAAATAAATGTATTCCGCTTTGAACTTGGTGATAGTTCATCATCTTTCAAAAACAAAGAAGTTGTCATTTGCTTCCCGTAGCACCAAATGTCTTCGATAAAAAGTTTACTTAATTGTGTCCCACGTGAAGCAGTTGAGAGGTTTAGACATTTTGCATTAAATACTTTCTTCACTTGCAAAATAGACAAATATAACAAAAAAGAAAGGTAAACATTATTTCTCCAAAATTAAATTAATTTTTAACTTCAATTCCCACAAGTAATAAACATTAATTTATTAAAAAAACGCAGCATATTTTTTACATATTCATATATACTTTTCTTATTTTAGTCTGCAGCTGTCGTAGCTGTTTTTGTTAAAGTGATGTTAATCAGAATTGCATTAACGTTAATAAGAGTCAATACGAGATTATTCACAATTTAATAAAATGCGCTCGAAACGCTACTTCTTATAAGGCTGAAAATGTATTATCCCTCAAAAATGTCAATTATCATTGTAAATACGTAAGTAAGTGTTCAGGTCGAAACGCTTTCGTAAGTAAATATATTTTATTCATTAAACTACGGCGACATTATTAAATGAAGCTACTGATGATGAGATTATTTTAAAACTTTTTTTTGCGATTTTGAATTAAATGTAAAAACAACGTCATTAATAAGTTATTAAATTCGTTCACTTGTTTTAGTTAAATATTATTTAATTTTTTAGTAAAATTATCGAATTATATTTAAATTTTGCGTTCAAAGCTCTTGATGCAAGAATATTTAAATGTTTGTTTCTCGTTTTTTGTCACATGGTTTCTGAACAAGTTTCACATAAGAATATTTGTCCTACATACACTGCAGAAAATATAGGCTTAGCTGTTTTGGACCACTGAAATTCGTTTTTGAATGTGCTGCTATAAGGTTTATTATAAGGAGCTTATGTCATATAAGATATACGGGAACTCATCTTTTATATTTATATATTATTACTTTTCTATTAATTTACGTGTTTAAAGGAAAGCATCAGAATGATATATTATGAAGTGGGAGACCAGTAGTTGAATTGTTTCAAAAAATGATATTCAAATTTCCAGGCCAACGAATTATGAAATAATACATCGTCATATTTGTCTGTTATTATGAAATTTTAATAGTTATTAATTAAGAAATGTATTATTCTTGCCTTTTTAGGCAATGTTGGTAATTATTATATCATTATAATTATTATAGTCGCTGCTTGCTATACCTACCACACAGACTGCAGAAATCTGACTACATTTTAATCGTCAACATCTCCGTCAGGGCAAAAACAAACTTACCAATATGAGGTTTATGAAAATATATTGTTTTCTTAGTTGATATATAACTGCTACAAACAAGTAACTCTTAATAATGTCATACAGCTTAAAATGCTAAATATTTCCAATATGTTTTTTTAAACATCATCTAGGCCTCAAATAACCACATTCTAATTATCTCGATCAAATTTAAGGGCGATTTTACATTGTCGACTGACACAGAATGTTGAAATTTCTTTGTAACCTAACTCATTACTGAGCCTTTTTCTATTCCAGAAAACAAAGAAAGCCAAAAAACAAAACCAAACAAATAAAAAACACGATGCTTTAACGTCAATTGAAATAAAATATATGTAGTTTATAAAATTTTCAGTTACGATATAGATCCATTTAATAATTTACGATAAGCTACATCAAATCTGTCAAACAATGAGCACGGTTATATCATTTTGAAATAAAAAATTAATATTTCATATTAAAATAAAGTACAACTTGTAGGCATCCTAATGTATTATAATGTTCCTTTTAAATTTTCTAGTACTAAATATTCCAGTTGTAGTGATAAAGTCTTATATAACCATTCTTTACTTGTTTGTTTACTTAATGGCTTACGTCTAGTAACGTAGCTTTTGCCTATTATATTCTATAAATCGTGAAGTTATAATGTATGACATTTATATATCTTCAGGGAAGAGAGTATAACTTTAAAAAACATTGGAGAGTGTTATACCCCCCCTTCAATGTTAGAAGACGAAAGATGCCCGGATCTTATTCAAGGTATGTTATCAGGCTAGGAATGTTTATATTAAACTCGTAATTTGTCAGTTTCGATACAAGCAAACCAGAACTTAAGGAAAAGAAGAATTTACTTTGGAATGAGTTTCACTTCAATGGAAAGTCGAAGAATTAATCTTGAACTCAAAATGGACGAAATGAAGTTTCCATTTAATAGTTTATTAATGTTTTAAGTAATCATTTACTATACGATACGTACAAACTGTTTTTTGAATAAAAAAGATATTTTAATCATAAAATATATCGCATAAACGATTATAAATATACTTTACTTGAGTGAAATGAAAAACTATTTAGATGTAACAGTGTGTTCAAAATTTAATCTTTGAAACTGAATCATGTTTTGAGTTGCATTATAATGATACGCGGTTTATTTACACAGGACTATTTCAACTACATTGACAGACAATAACTGCAGAAACAGAAAGGTGTAGCGAAATAATTATTATTAGTACGAAATGAGAAATTGTGGGCCTTCCCTGGGACATTGTCGTTAAGATCATTTAACATAACATATAACATTATATAATACCACTAGCAAAAGTGAATTCAGTGATAAGTTAAATGTTTTAAGCCTAATTTATGAAAATTTCTTGTTAATAATAACATTTTTAAGCATGTGGAGTTTTGCTCTATAAAACCGAAATTAAATCGTTACAAAGATTGTTATACAAAAGAAGGTGTGAGAAGAAAGGCTAGTACTTGGAAAAAGTAGGTCGTTATCATTTTGGGAAGTCCAAAATATTAAAAGTTATTATAAAAAAGCCCCTTGGTATGAAATTACTTACGAATTGTATCTGAAATGCTTCCTAATTATCGAAATAATGGCACAATATTTAGTACAGGAGTTTGGTAATCCTCTCTATACAGTAAAACCATATTAAAGTGCCCCAAATGTTGCCATATTGTATGTCAATCGGTTTCCAAACAAACTCCATCCTCCCAGCTGATGTCAGAAAATGCGGCTGCGTAGTACAGATACAATTACGAATGGACGCTATGCGGATAAACTGAAAACCGCAAACATACATACTATCAAATGTTTCATAGGACATAATCTTGAATTATTGTCGCAGGATAAGGCCACATACACCTCATTCCACATAACACCAATAATGTTTTTTTCCCATTTTCTATACCTCTTTATTGTTGAATTATTTGCCTGTCGGTAGGTTTCGGAATCATGCTATACCATATGTGTTCTTTTAGTAGTTGCAGCTGAACTTCATATGATCGCACTTCAGAAGGTGTTTTTTTATTTTATAGATTCTATTTCATGGCTTTTATTACTTTTTACGAATGCAATAAAACAATAGTGATGTTGGTTTGAGGTATTTCTGTGTACAAAAATTTATCGAATCTTTCAAAACCATTTTCTGGCTTTACTTTCTGTAAACAAGCGATATTTCTATAAAATGTAGATGATGTAGCTCTTAAGCATTAAATAAAATACAATGAAGTTATTGTATGACCTTCGTTGTATAAGATTCAAACATTATCTACATTTAGATGGGGTTTGTTCAGTTGTTTACACTTATATCTTAAATGTGTGAAAGCTAAAACAAAAACGCACCAGTCAGTCACATTGTGTGTTACAGCGTACTTATAATTTGTTTATATTCTGTAATGTCTAGAGTTATTTAGGTGTTATCATACTTTCGTTTAATTCAACGAGATTTTTCTCAGGTTGAATTGTTATTTTCAGAAATGCGGTGTGCCCTAGAAGGAGACAGTTGTATTTTCTCAGACACTGTAAAAAAATCTTGTATTCCAAAAGATACAACTCAACTACGTTGCATATCCTTGAACGATTCACGTGGTTCTGGTCAGGTAAACTTATACAATATAAAATGGTTGCATCATTTTATCTGTGTTTAGGAGGAGGAATGTGTCTTTATTGATTAATCAATATTATTTGGAATATCAGTTGGATGTAACTGTTAAGACGTGTAAGATTTCCTTTACATTTTTAACGACAGTATTGTAATATTTCATGTAAAATGTTGTATTTAACATCAATATTGTGATCTGTAATGAATAACAATGTCACCACTTTTGCTACACCGTATACAACATGCTCAAATTCGTATTCAAAACAATTTGCTATTCATTTGTTGATTCACTCTCTTCTTAAAAAACCCATAAGACGTCAAATATTAATACCGTATTTAATTCAGTCACTTCAGTATTTAGTAATTTTTACAGATAAACTTCATCTATTCGTCAACCCTTCCTTCACTCGAGGAACGAAAGCGACCATCTCTTGACAGTTGCGCTCTACAGATAGCTACGTGTACTGTCCACGGTCGCTCGCAAGAAAACGAATTAAGGGTAAAAGTGCGACCGTCATCGCCTTTCATCAGGGGAATGGTTCCCGGAGAAGTAACAGAATTAGCCATTACTGAAGACCGTAATACGGAGGTCTGATAATGGAGGCCAGGTATTTATTAATTCCTATTACTTTAGATAATAAAGCTAGTTTGAGAACTTGTTTCATTTTATTGATAAGGTGAGGTGTTCCAAATTATGGTGTTGAATTTATGGGTACTTTACATATCTGAATGAACTGTTTTGCATAAGCGGCGGCCCCGGCATGGCTAGGTGGGCTAAGGCGTTCGACTCGTAATCCGAGGGTCGCAGGTTCGAATCCCTGTCGCACCAAACATGCTCGCCCTATCAGCCGTAGGGACGTTATAATGTGACGGTCAATCCAACTATTCGTTGGTAAAAGAGTAGCCCAAGAGTTGGCGGTGGTTAGTGATGACAAGCTGCCTTCTCTCTAGTCTTACAATATTAAATTAGGGACGGCTAGCGCAGATAGCCCTTGAGTAGCTTTGCGCAAAATTCAAAAAATAACAAATAACGTTGCTTAAGTGGCACCTGACTTCAAACTTTATTTCATGACGTTATTATGTAGTTGAATAGTTGCTATAGTAATTATAACCAGGTTTGGCTAATTTACAGCTCAATTGGCATGTGACGGTGTGAAAAATGGTAGCTATATCACTAGGATGTTTAAAATCAACTAATCCATGTTTTAGTGATCTGGAATTCGTAATTTATCAAATTTAGTATGACTTAAGAATAGTGGAATTCGTGTATTATCAAATCTAACGTGACTGTTATATCTATATAAATAGGATTCGTGTGTTATTAAATCGAATATAATTAATGTGTCTGTAGATAGTGGGATTCGTGTGTTGTCAAATCTAATATAACTTACGTGTCTATAGATAGCGGGATTCGTGTGTTGTCACATCTAATATAAGTTACGTGTCTATAGATAGCGGGAATTGTGTGTTTATTAAAGCTAATTATAACTGGCGTGTCCATAGATAGCGGGATTCGTGTGTTACGAAAGCTAAGTGACGTGTTAATAGTTAATAGGATTTGCTTAACATCAAATGTAATTATAACTGATATGTCTGTAGATAGTGGAATTCCCAAATTATGAAATATAATCTAGATGACGTGTTTATATGATGTTAAATAGTTATTTTCCTTGGATACAGTTTATACAATTGTTTCAACTGCTTTAATAAAATACCAATAAAATTTTTATACAAATGTTATGCTTTTTTGTAACACTCAGTGTTTAAGAATTGTGGCAAAAGTTTTATATAGAAGATACGCTTAACTTTCCAAGTTTTTTTTTAGTTGATTTTTGTGAAAATATTTAAATTCCCACACGATCCAAGAAGTTCGTTTTCATAAAAAACTTTTGTAAATATATATTACTTTTTAAAAATAAAAACAACTCTTCTGCACACGACACCTAATACATTAATATTTAAACTTCAACGTGAAATTGGACTCGGTTTCTGCTTAAGCGAAACATTTAGTTTCATTTTGTTCATATTAACTTTTGCCTAAGGTAACTATTTTTAGAAAATTTCTTCAGAAGAGGACTCATTTGACAGTAAAAACGAAAGCATCTCCAATAATAATACAGTAAAATAATAAGTAAACAAAAGAGGGTATTTTTTATCTTACTGCAACATTGTTAATTTGACACTCTTTTTTTCTTGATATTGTAAGCACGTTTTTCTTGATATTGTAAACACGTTTTTCTTGATATTGTAAGCAATTTTCTTCTTTTTTATATTAGGTTTCCAAACATCGTCTCACTGGATCTAAAGTCAAATTGTGCCTAAGAAAAGAGTTCATGTCGTGTAACCCTATTTGTTATACATAAGTGATGTGCATTATATGCACATAGCTTTCGGTAAAAGCCTAAAAAGTATTAATATAACCTTGTTTCAGATAACCTGTAATACGTATTACACTAAGACATAGTGTGTACGTTCTGTATACGCCATAACATAGTAATACGTTATATATATATATATATATATATGTATGCACTAGAACATAATGTGTACGTTCTATATACTCTGTGGTAATGTGTTTACGTTCTATATACACTTGGAAATAGTATGGACATTCTGTATACACTAGGTTGTAGTGTGTGTGTTCTGTATGCACTACGGTATAGTGTACGCATTCTAGATACACTAGAACATACGATGTACGGTCTGCATACGCTGGGACACAGTTTGTACATCTGTATATATACTAGGACATGGTCTGTAGATTATACACTAGGACGCAGTTTGTATGCTCTGAATACATTAGGACATTGTGTGTACATTCTGTATACATTAGACCATCGTGTGCATGTTCTATGTACACTGGGATATAGTGTGTACGTTTTATATACATTATGTCATACTGTATATGTATGTGCTAGGACATAGTGTAAGTTTGGTGTGTATGTTCTGTATACATTATGTTGTAGTGTGTTCACATAGATAAGCAGGCATCTTCCTATCTTCATTATATACTATTTTAAAACGGGCAGAGTGTCTTAGAAGACGATGGAGAAGATGTGTACTTATGATTAAAAGAAACCATAAAAGATGTGGATGTGTGTCAGTTAACCATCAAAAAGGAAAAGAATTTTCACATGTTCTCAAAACCTTCAAATAAACGACCAACAGAAGTATTCTAATGATAAGAAGCTAGAATGTTACACTTAACCCTTTTTTGATACGATTTTTAATGACAATGTCTAATAAACAGAAGACTAATCTCAACAAAAATTAAAAGTAGTCCAGTATGTTGATTCATATTTGTCTGAGTTTTTCACGTTACATCTGTAGTGGCGTTGTCGTACGAAGTCCGAATATAACCCTTTCGGTGTAAATCATTTTCGTTTAGATCAAACGAAAAATTATTCTTTGTCGTCATAAAAAAGATCATAGATGAAATTTAACAGCATGAGGTTTCAATTTTAAGGAGTTACTGTGAGTTTTAGAAAATTATTCACTATAAATATGATAATATCAACAAAGAATTTTTTACTGTACACTAATTACAACATTTTTATAAATTAAATTACAAATAAAATTATTGTTTTTGTACGCTAAAAGTATTTCATATAATGTGATAAACAACTGAATTTAGAAACAAAAAAGACGCTGCCTCAGAAATCCAGTTAATTATTTGTGGTTAGTTGTAAATTAAAGCAAGGCCATTAATTTTTAATTATTATTCTCTGTTCAAAGCTACAAGGTGGTTATGAAGAAAACTAATACACTTATCGTAAAACTACTTTTCTCGAAGAAGGAACTTTCACATCCTGAAAATGATGTTTTACTCAGGAACATTTGGTATAAGAGTCTTTAAAACATATTACACCTAAACATATTACACCTAAATATTATTATTTATGATGTAGGGTAATTCAAAAACATATTTTACTGCATACTCAAATCCCATTAGTCACAGACTGGCGTTGTTGTTATTTCTTTTGTTTGTTTTTCACTTTTAAAAACGTGATGTTGGCGATTTAAGTGAAATCTGTGTCACTGTACAGTATCGTACAGTTGCTGCCCGTCTATGCAATCAGAGCAACGCACCAGCAGATGTTTGACTGTGAGGTTTTATCCCATAGAAATAACTGTGAGGATCGTTGATCACCATCTTGAACAGATGGCGTGTGCAGCAGCCGCACTCACAGATAAGTTTGCACACTGATTGAAAATGATGGAAAACGTACAGAACACCCTTCTTTGAAACACCTTGTACTGTGTTTAAATTCTGATAAATATTACTTGCGTTTCTCAGTATACTTCTGGGTAAGTTCACTTCTTCCATAGCGAGTAGTTTTTAAGATATAATCATTTTAAAGATAGTGATTTCTTGTGTTTTGACCAAACGTTGATTTTGGTTTTCTCTTTCTTCGGTTTTTTTATGACCTAGTCATATATCACTTATATTTTGTATAACACCTAACAGGTAACACAATCTCTGTATTTTATACATACATAAACTATAATATATGTGTTAAACAGTAAAAGATCATATAGTTTTTAAACTACCTTTGCAGACCAATAATTATATTGATTATCTTGTAATAAAAGTATGGTTACGTCCTTATAAATATTTGAGTTAGAAAGAGCAGTTTTTTTTTTAATTAAGCGCAAAATACCAAGCAAAGAGATCAAATGTACATAATTTTATTAGTATGTCATATTTAACTGTCGTGTAAATTTGCGATTTGCTTTAAACACTTATACAAATACTTTAACTATACGTCTCAGAAGTGTGGCTGCCAATGATGAGGTAAACTGAACTTGTTTCAGTGCCAACTGTTGACAATGAGGTAAACATAAAAAAATATTAAATAAAATGCAATGAAAATATACACTAAGCTCTCCTAATAATGCAAAAGAAAAGGTTAATCAGATAAAGGGGAAAAAAAAGCAAGTGAACATTTAAAAGAAACGAGATTTACAAAGTACATTTCTACACGCAGAGTATAGAACCTAGCCCAAATGTTGCAAACTACTATGGAAATCAAAGCTTTGTATACTTTAAGAGTGAATATTTTAGTTCTGCTCTAAATGATGTTTCGAAAACACTTAAGCTTTACAAGAACTACAACATGTACCTAGGTATATTCAAGCTAGCGTTAAAAGGTTTTGAAACAGCTACAAAAGTATGTCCAAATGACAAATATACTAAAATGAAGGTCCACACGCGTAATAAGATTGTTAAGAAGAAGGTATTTGAGAAAGCATTAGTATTGGGTGACTGTACGAAGTCTGAAGCAGTTATAATAAACCAAACACATGTACAAGATTTCGCAGATCCTTAACTTAAAAATTACAAACACTCATGCAGAACTTCAAGGTTGGCCTATAATATGGAATAAATTATTATCCTTCCATTATGGAATTTGTATACCGAAGCTCTGTAGAATGTATCTTCATATTGTTTATTTTAGTCTCAAACGTGGTTATTCATATCCAGAGAAAACTTCAAAAATCAGACCATGAATTAGATGTATGAATATGCAGAAAAAACAATGGCAGAATATTAATCTCAAACAGCAGATCTCTTTATACTAATGTTCAACAGGCTACCTTTAGCTCAGTGTGTTTACATCAGGGAGAATTATTTTATTAGGATGCTGCTGCATTATGTGTAATATGGAAAGTTGAAAGAAACAGACAGCTACAAAAAGAAATTTATTATTTATAAACTATTGTGGTCACATTCATGGTCACAGAAAAGTCATTCACCAAGGAGTTTATAATAATTGTGACTAAGTTATTAAGAACTACAGATTGGACCAGCTGACTAAGAATATTCTTGAGAGGATTATTAGAGGCTATGAGGTTAAGCCAGAAGGTTATAAAGTCGCTCATGATGGACTGCGTTTCATAGTTTTCTCAGCACACAGTTATTGTGAGATCATGGGGAACAAAAGTGCGTTCAATGTGACAAAAGACAATACCTCCTCCCCTCCAGAATGAAATTTCTCACATACGAGGCAGTACGTTACAAAAATTTCAAGTCTATAGATTCACGTGGAATGAATAAGGAAATAATTATTTTATCATTTTCCACATGGGGAACAGATACTACTAACATGGCAAAGCTTTACAGAATCTTCCCAAGCCCACAAAGTTATGACAAAAATCAAGTAAACTTATTTTTAAAAAAGTCTTTTAACCTGCTCATGTTCAACATCAAACATGAACATTTTGAGACCGTGGGGGCGTTATAAAGTGACGGTCAATCTAACTATTCGTTGGTAAAAGAGTAGCCCAAGAGTTGAAGGTGGGTGGTGATGACTAGCTGCCTTCCCTCTAGTCTTAAACTATTAATTAGGGACGGCAACTAGTCATCACCACCCACCTCCAACTCTTGGGCTACTCTTTTACCAACGAATAGTTAGATTGACCGTCACTTTATAAAGCCCTCACGGCTGAAAGGGCGAGCATGTTTGGTGCGACAGGGATTCGAACCCGCGGCCCTCGAATTACGAGTCAAACACTTTAACCCACCCGGTCATGCTGGACATACGACTGTTTTAAAATATGTTTTGTTTCGCTTGGAAGAAATGTGAATCATTTGATTGAATAGTAGATCTCACAAGACCCAGTATATGTTTATACTATACCTGTGTATTGTGTTTAAAAGGTGAGTTATTTTGTTCAATACAGAACTTACGATATTAGTAACTTAATAAAACGGTGGAAGCAATGTATATTACAGTTGTGGAAGATGGAATTTAAACCATGCTACACGTTCTATATGCAATATAATAAGATTAGTTGACATGTGAATCCATGTATCTAATTAGCAATTAAATCAGTGCGAAAAAATTTGAAGTGCTTGCTTGAAATTTCTAGTTCATAATTAACAGGTATATTTCTAAAGGTATAGATTCTAATGGAAATTTTTTCTTCATTGATGTTGATAAAGTTTTTCAAGCTCTTTTTTGACAAATAATGAGAGTCAATTTTAATTATACCTAACATATGTTTGTGCACTATTCAACACACCAAATCATTTTCGTTATCTGTACGCAAGTGATAGTATATAATGTTTAATATGAGATAAACATATCATATTACCAGTCTATAATGTATTCTAATTAACGAACTGCACTCAAATCTATCTTGGAATAAAGAGCTTAGAATAAGCATAGCGAGCATTAATAACACTAAAATAAAAAATCCCACTCTGAAAAGTTGTTCGAATCCTTCTCATAATTCACAGAGGCATAAATGTGTCGATCATGCACCTCCATTATCTCTGTTTACTTGTATTACTACACTAAAGAAGAGTTTCATATCCTAAAATGAATCCTTTTAGGACACTGTACATGGTGTTTTAGGACATGACCATGTTTGGCCCTACTAGCGTGTGAAAGAGTGTGTGAACACAGCTTCAAACATGTCGCACCTCTGGGATCTTGAGGTTACATGAACACAAAATCATATGACATATTCGGGCTCAGTGACCCTGAAAACCTACTCCTAGATCCCCATCATGCATTAATACGGGTATACACAATATAGATGAAACATTTCGGACTCGTCTACCAAATTTGATCCTGCTAGATTTAAACTTTGGAAAGAGTTTGTGGAGAAACAAACAAACAAATACATTACAACGTGAATTAGCGAAGGATCTACTGTTATCCTTCCATTACTTGTTTTGGAACAATTCTCAAGAGTACCACTGTTGTTGGGTAGCTCACTCGTTACTTTAATCTCTAATTATCATAAAAGACGTGTCTTTAGAAATTACATTAAATACTGCATAGCCATAATAATGGCTTGTTCTACAAAGCATCAGCGTGGTACGTTCAGTCTACTTGTACACGTTAAAGTAAGGACGACACATTTCGTAACTAGGTGTTTGAACGTGTATAAACGCTGTTATAACTGGACAGAACTATTAACGGACAATCAGAATTTGTAATATATAACTATAAAAGGATAATATCAGTTATAAAATAATGTTAGTCATTCATTATTTCATTGTTATACAAATCAGTTATATAATGTTCTCATGTAATCTAAATGATAAATACTTAACATTTGAGATGATAAGTCGGATTATCCAGGAGGAATTATTCTTCAAGAATTGATTATACTTGAAATAAGTATGGTATGTTAAGATATTCGAAAAACGTACACTTGAAGATGAATAACAATTGTTTTACTTAATAATAAATAAATAATAGTGTAAATACACACGCACAAAATGCTAAACTGTGCATTAACTGAGACGTATCCCTTATATTATTAGTTTGTCTGTTGAGAATCATGTTTTACCGAACTTAAAATAAACTCACGAGTTCCACGAGTCGTTAAATAAGTGACAAATGAACTACTTTTTAGCCGCTTTAAAACGTTAAAACGAAATAATAAAACTATCAGACTATTTATCTGACCAAAGAGCTCTGGAGAACAGGATATATATATCTTTTCTATATCCAGAAAGAATATCATTCACGTTTTTATGGCGCTTAAGATGAAATTTTAAATCACGGGAAAGTTTTACAGTATGAACGTAAGCCAAATGATTTCACTGTCTGCACTAGTTTAATTCAGCTTGACCCTTCACGATGTTTAGAGAATATTTAAAAGATAGACAAAGCCCACGTTTTCTCACAAGCGTCTGTCTACGGCAGGGTGATCACAATACAGAGACCCACCACGAAACTTTCCCACTGTAGCTTTATTGTATCTATAAACTACACTTTTGTCACTGAAATGTTCTAAAAGGTTATTTTACTGCACCAAATAAATCGTTCTGACGGACAACATTTAAGTTTCTGAATAAGCCTCTGACAAACTGATTTTCTAGTGGGTAATTTAACTTGAACTTTAAGTTGTAGAGCTTGTATTTATGGAGAAAAGTGAGACGGGTTGTCCGTTTCACTTTACTTACAGTTCATCATTCTAAGTTCTATACAAGAAGTATCTAAGTATTTATTGTCAGGTTCACGCGATGGGAAATTAATTGTTTTCTTAGTTACTAGCCTGAAAGTAATCTAATTATTTATTTTTTGTTATAATTGCTAGTTATTTTACTATTTCATACTAATTTGCTATCATGGGAAGAACATACTGCAGTTTTGAAGAATCCGGAATATTATAACTTGTGTTGTGTTATTCCTTTGTCCGGGCTATCATTCTGTTAGAACTAGCTTGAACCAACTAACCGTCAGGGCGTTTTGAAAAGGGCTGTTTAGGATTTCTTCACTTTTACGGTAGATTGGCCAAATGTGTTGCTTCTGGTTTTTCCGAGTGTTAAATGTATCTCATTATTTTGGTACTATTTTATTTAATTACGTGGCATCTTGTCTTGCATGACGGGCTACTATACGTAATTCGGTGTTACGTGGTATACATACTCTACATAGTTCGGTGTTACATAGTATACATACTCTGCACTGTTCGGTGTTACATAGTATACATACTCTGCACTAATCGGTGTTACATAGTATACATACTCTGCAAAGTTCGGTGTTACATAGTACACATACACTGCACAGTTCGGTATAACATAGTATACATACCTTGCACAGTTGTGTGTTACATAGTACACATACTCTGCACAGTTCGGTGTTACATAGTATACGTACTCTGCACAGTTTGGTGTTACATACTATACATACCTTGTACAGTTGTATGTTACATAGCATACATACTTTCCATAGGTCGGTGTTACATAGTATACATACCTTGCACAGTTCGGTGTTACATAGTTCACATACTCTGCACAGTTCGGTGTTACATAGTATACATACTCTGCACAGTTCGGTGTTACATAGTATATATACTCTGCAGAGTTCGGTGTTACATAGTATACATACCTTGCACAGTTGTGTGTTACATAGTATACATACCTTGCACATAGTACACATATTCTGGACAGTTCGGTGTAACATAGTATAAATTCTTTCCACAGTTTGGTGTTACATAGTATGAATATTTTCCACAGTTGTGTGTTACATAGTATAAATACTTTCCACAGCTCGGTGTTTATCATTCTCTGAAATTCTGAATTGCTTCTCCAGTACAAAAATACATTGTAATTACAAATCTTGTTCTCGCTCTCGAGTATTTGATATGTTTCTTAAACTAACCATTTATTTACTTTAGCTTAGGAAGGGGCAGGTTCAAGATATATTCACTGCATTTGCTAAGTAACATTCACACATTTTCCCTAAGGTCGGAGTTTTACATCAGAGGTGAAAAAATAAAGAAAGAAGGAATGATATGATATAAGCGTGGTGCGTTTAGTTAGTATATTTGTTTTTAATTTCACGGTATGTAAATTTTAATTAAGTTTTGAAAGTTGAGACGGAGTTAAATACACTGTGCTTAAACACGTTAACTACGTAAAGAAAGTCAGTTTTAAAAGAATGAGCACAAAATTAGTTATTCTACGTATACAGGTATCATTATAACTAGTGTTAACAATAATTTCCTCTTCTCGTGAAAACAATACACATAACAGTTCAAAGCAAAAGCTAGAGTTTTATAAATAAATTATAAAGTGTTCTTTAGTTAACAAAATTAAAACATTATGTAAAAATCAAACAGATTTTATTGTCGTAATTCGTAAAAATCAGTAATACCAAAATTATTTTGGACTAATTTTATAAATCAAGATATTACTATAAACTCTGTATGAGACAATTATGTGTTAAATAATTTTATTAATATTCAACATATCAATTTCTTTAATGTTGCGACTGTGAAAAGACAAAAAAAAACAATTTTCTTAAATTTAGAAAGTTTCTCTTAAAATAATATCCGTTACTGATACATGAAAATACTTTGATAAAACTGTGTATGCTCTCTGTAAAGAATCTTCAACAACAGATTAAACTGATAACTGTGTTCTGTCTACAGATTCTTTAACAATGGACTAAACACTGAGGTGTTTGCATAAACTTTAACAGTGAAGTAAACCCTGCTAAAATTGTTTACTTTGTCTACATTTTCTTCAACAATAGAGTAATAATTAAATCATTGCATTACAACGTTTTTTAAATACTCCTATCATCTGTACATTTTAAAGTTCCTTCGTTATTTGACAAATGAATCAACACATCCTAACAACATATTCTACTTATACGACACCACATACTCGTAGTTAAACTGGTATATTAAACTGACTATGACTTACTGGATTAGTTTTTATACAGGCAGTGTTACTCTGATTAGGCGCTATTTATTATACGTGCCTTCCATTAATAAAAAATACCAGTACATTGTAAAACTCGAAATAATATTTCTAACGTACTCTCCATGATCTTAAACGTGGTATATACGACTTGGATCTTTTTTATTTCAATCTGGCTTCACGGAATCATGGGTGGCAAAATTTGTTTGAAAATATGTTGTTTTTTACTCTGAAAAGCAAAACAAAACATACGCCGAGATATGCGAATTCACCATCATCACATTACCAAGAATAATATGACTATTTATTATCATTTTCCCTTTATTACATTTCAACGTGCAGTAGAGAAAGCGTTATTCACTCGCCAACAGAAGAACTCTTAAGATGATGCATGTAAACAACTAGTTATTCGAGACATGACGAAGAGAGTTTTGTTTTAAAAGGAATATACTAAGAAACTTCTTTATTATTCACTACTCATTCGATTTTTTTACAAACCTCAAGTATTTTAATTTTAACTAACTAATATTAGAGTATTTCAATTTCAAGAACTTTAATGCAAAGTCAATTTTTTAAGATTCTGCTAATATCTTTACAATGTTGAAACTGTGTTTGAAACAAATTTTAAAGTCATTTTTTGTTACAGTAGGTCATGTTTAAACCCATTAAATACGTGAATGTTAATTATCTATGTACTAAGATTTACATTTATTATGATGGATGTGGGAAGAAACGCAGACACATTTCTTTTTACATAAAGTTTTCTGTTCTATTTTCATAAATTTTTACCAATGCTAAGTTGTAACTGGTTTAAAAAAAATTACAATAAATCTGGATCACGTAACGTTATGGGAAAGGTAAACAAGAAGTGCTTACCGTTTATCACATTTTTCATTTAGTTTTACTTAATAAATATATTAAGAGAACTTAACTAATTTAAAAACAAGTCAGTGTTTGCATAACATATAGAACTTTTGAAACATTTAAAATTTCTGTTTCAAAAGTATTTTACATAATGTAAATAAGGCATATGTTTTAGCTACATGCTTTGTTCCTGTCAGTTTCTAGTGAACATTTCGGTTTCCTCACTGAGGCCTTTTTTAGACCGATGTATAGAAGCCGAAAAGCCGCTCCGCTCTAACGACAGGCAAGAGCAAGTAGCCCATTAAAACTAAAGCTCTACTAAAACTTATGCCGACAATAAGTCTGTTTTTTAGGGTATAACATGTCAAAAATAACAAAGCAAGAACTACCACCATCCACTTTATTCTATACTCTTATTCACTCTTCATGGCTAACTGGAAAAAATATATATTGCAAAATTACGTATGACCAACAAATAGAGAGAAAAGAGCAGTCGACAGGTCAAACGTTGGTAAATTGTTTTATGAACCAATAAAAATTACGATCATTTATGAAATGAATTCGTGACGTATTCTTCGAATAATTATTGGTAAAAAAAACAGTTTGATTAACAACTTTTAATGTGTATATTGAAAAGCTAGTGCGTTTTGGTAAAGGTACTTTACAACAATGGTGTTTATGTCGTATTGCTTAGGAATAAATGTATAGCTTAATATTGTTTGTAGTCTATGTTCTGAAAGTAGAAAATGAAATGTGTGGATATTAAAACTGGGAAAATATTTGTTGATTTAGATATGTTGATTAAAGAGGTTTTTTTTATTAAAAACGTTGGTGATATAGCAGTAAATAATTTAATTCAGAAACGATTCATTTTTAAAAATTGAATCTATAATTTTCCTTCCATAATGCATTTTATTTCACGTAGTTCTAGGCTATGTGATCCCACACTAAGTCTTTACTTTAGGCGTATTGTACCAACACTCACTACACTTATAAGGTTTTACAGTACCCTTTCACTCCGTCTCTGAAATCGCAATGGGCAGGCAGTGATTTAACTATTTGATCTAGAAAAATGCATTTTAGCTTTTATAACTCCTCTTTCTTGGAGAAATATTGTGTGATGTGAAGTGTCTTTGTTTTGTTTGTTTTTTGAATTTCGCACAAAGCTAGTCGAGGGCTATCTGTGCTAGCCGTCCCTAATTTAACAGTGTAAGACTAGAGGGCCTTCTAGTCATCACCACCTACCGCCACGTCTTGGGTTTCTCTTTTACCAATGAATAGTGGGATTGACCGTCACATTATAACGCCCCCACGGGCGAGCATGTTTGGCGCGACGGGGATGCGAACCCGCGACCCTCAGATTACGAGTCGCATACCTTAACACGCTTGGCCATGCCGGGCCACGTGAAGTGTCACACACTGGAGTTAAATATACAGTTACAGCATTCTCTAGATTACTTCACAAACTTCAACTTGTTTTACTCCTCTTATTCTGATATAGTGTTTAGTTTACTTTTTCTTCTTCCTCGATGTCTTTTTTAAAGGTTAATACACACACGAGGAAACATAGCTATTAAAGGCCTTTAATAATCTTAATGTGCATTTCTATTAGTATTTTCCAATGATGAAATAAAAATAAAAAATTGTAATTTTGGAAAGGAGTTTAGGATTGTGAAGTTGATTATCACGAAGAGAACAGAATTTTTATGTGATTATTTTGATTTTAACATAATGGAAATAAAGTAGACATCTAGACAGAAACTAATAACTATTAAACAATGATTCGACCATTAAATCAAAACATGTAACATTTTGTGATATCTTTAGAACCTGTGAGGAAAAATAAAACCATTTTAGAAAGGTTAGAATTAAATGTTTTTTTTTAATAAAATTACCAGCTACATGGTAATTCTAATTTAAATAAAAAAAAACTTGTAGAAAATGTAAGAACCTTTGTGACGTAAGTATCTAACAAGCCATATTATGAGAAAAGAATAAGTTACCACAGTGAAAACAAATATCAAATCATCTAAAGAAAACCAAGAGAATTCATCTTTTATGTCCTTGCTACAATTAAGAATTTATTTTGCTTCATAGGTGCCAAAAGTGAATTATAAATCCTTTACTTTTAATGTATATAGAGTATTAAAGTTATACACTCAACTTTATGAAATCCTTTCATACTTTAACCTGTTTATACTTGTTTATAAAACTTGTACATCTAGTGGTGTTTGTGCAGTATTAGAGTATTTCACTTTATGAAATCATTCCAAGCTTTGCACTGTATATATTTGTTTGTAAAACCTTCACATCTAGTGTTTATGGAGTATTAGTTATTTGCTCTACTTACCTTATGAAATCATTTCGTGATTTATCCTGTAAATAATTATTATCTGACACTTGCGTAAAATGATGTATTAAATTATATAGATGAAACTGAGACAGGTTATTCTGGAACTATATCTGGTATGAAATTATACTCCATGAAGAAAAGTACTCTAAAAGGGGAAAGCAAACCACAAATTAAACGAAATAACTGTTTGAAAACGAATTTCCCTCTTATTTATCTGGACCAATACTGTGTTCCTATAGTTTGTTATTTATTAGAACAAAGGTTTGTAATGGGCTATTTGTGATCTGCACACTGCGAGTATGTAAACCCAATTTTTAATACTTTCACACTTATCGCTGAGTCACCGGAAGGAGTTGATTATGCTTCTAAAAATTGATAAAATATAAAGCATTTAGAACCCCTGTATTTTTATAACCACATAAAATATAAAGTTTTATCGTAAAGGAAATTGCTTATAGCTGTTTTGGTGTGTTTTTCTCACAGCTAAACCATGGGGCTATCTCTTGAGTCCAACGAGGTGAATCGAAGCGCTGATTTTAGTGTTGTAAATCCGTAGACTTACCGCTGTACTAGCGGGGTATATGTCACAGGTGTTGATATCAACTAAAATAACTATTGTTATTCAAACTGCTGGTTTTGAAAAGTCGTAAACTTTAGTTTCAAATCCATTTCCTTCAACTTTCTTTACAACTAGCAAATTAATATAAACGTTTTACGAAATATAAACTTAAACTACCTTCTGTGTCACAAATAATTTAAAATTTACGTGCTAAAATATTTGTGTTGACCGATTACTTCTGCTATTCACAAATTAATAGCCTTTAATATAATGTGCAGTTAATACCTGTCAGTGAAATGCAATATTCACTTATTAACGACACCATTAAAAACAATGAATAATACATAATGAAATAGCATTAAGAATTCATAACCTAGAATGTAATGTATATTGAATACAGTAAAATGTAACATTGTTTGATTGTTGTTTTTTTTTTAATTTCGCGCAAAGCTACACGGGGGGCTATCTGCGCTAGCCGTTCCTAAGTTTGCAATATAAGACTAGAGGGAAGGCAGTTAATCATCTCCACCCACCGCTAGCTCTTAGGCTACTCTTTTACCAACGAATAGTAGGATTGACCGTTACATTATAAAGCCCTCCCTGACTGAAAGGGTGAGCATGTTTTGGTGTGACAGAGATTCGAACCCTCGATCTTCGGATTACGAGTCGAGTGCCTTAATCACCTGACTATGCCATGCCGAAAATGTAATATTCACACTACAAGTAGTAAAAACATACCATAATACATCATTAACGGATTTCTGAGGATTTTGTGAAATATAGATTTTAAAGCTTCACTTAACCATTGATGGATTACCATGGATGGTAATCCAATTGATGGATAACTTTGTAACATAATAACAAAGTTTAGAAATCAATTATAATTTAAAATTAATTTTGTATATAATACTTTCAGTGATTATCGCGACAAGAAACGGATTCATAGGAACGTCCTTTAATGCAACACATTAAACGACTTCTACGAACAAAAGATCAATGTAAAGAATACACAATAATATATTTAATGATTTCCTGTGCAAAAAAATAGAAAGTTTCGTAGAATGTCATGGTTAATGAGAACTGTACCTACTAGACATCAACTTCTTCTCGAGAAATCATATTTCAACAATCCAACAGAAATGTCATTAAAAAAGTCATACCATTTGAAGCCTTTTCAATCAATGTTGAATCTTTTTTTTCTTCAGTTTAAAACGCTTGCGATTACTGCAAAGGGTGGTACAATCAGAACGTGTACGACTTGATTATCAGAAGCTATAAATATAACTAAGGAAAATTTTACCATAACCTTTAGCATTGTACTGGACTATTTCATGTACACGAATAAAATATTGTTTTCAAAGAATGCAAAGGAGTCTGAAATATGTCATTTGATTTAACGTTTAATAAAGTTTTTTTATGATTGAGATATAACAGCAGATTTGCAAATATATTCTTGTAGCAAACTTTATAAAGAATGTTCTGGGTTACAAATATTTATTGATTATTCATTGCAATTACGTTTAGAAGTTTGATTGATAAGTTTTTGTCTTAATGCTGAGCTAGAAACGTTTTGAAGAGAAAAGTAACGCAATACCAATCGAGAATATTGTAATATCTCAACAACTGGTTGTCATATTATGAAAATTAATACTATGTAAAGGTTTAAAACGTTTTTTTTTCCAATGATACAAACGAATGTTTGTCAGAATAAATCCAAATTAGTTGTTAACGAGCTGTCAATGCAAGGAATTTTTGCATCATTTTAGACTTAAAGTTCTAGTTAAATCTACATTTTTAGAAAACTAGTTTCTTACCAGAGATGAGGCATACTACCTTACGATTTTTCAGTTTGTTTGTTTCTTTTAATTCTTAGAAAGAATCTAACCTCCACCTAAAGGTGTCGCATAAACATATGTGACTATATCTCACATGTCTGCGACCTCATACAAAGAACCTCAAATTCGTCTACTTTGCTTACAAACACATGATCAGAATGCAAGAATCATCAGAAAAGCTGAAGTTAATTCGCTAGCTGTCCCTTAAGAAGCCATAAATTATATAAATGGATTAATACAGTCGATCCAATGTTCAATACAAACTTCATAGACAAGTGTTACAAATGAGGTTCTTTGTTAGAGATTTAAAATAAATATTTAGTTCAAAGGATGTCATCTAAGTAAAAAAAAAAAGAAAAGATAACTATAGTCTGTCATTGTTATAAAACTGGAAACAGGCTAATAGTTAGGGACACAAAATGACCACTCTTGAAGTTCTGTTCGAATACTAGATCAAAAGAACAATATCGCTGATTCTAGTAAAACTGAGTCAGAAAACAACATTTGCTGAACATGAGGCACAAATTCAGTTAACGTGATTACAACTAATTTATTTTTTATATATGAGGTATGTTATTGAATGTTGCTTAAATGTTAATAGAATCATGGAAGGATCGGCACTAGCGCAGCTTAGTAATAGAATATATATTTGTTGAGCGTCACATGTAACAACCCTATTTCACGTAAAACGTATATTACTTAATATAATTAACTGCTAATGGAAACACACAAGGACGTAATGCTCGTGCACCCTCGTCACAAAATAAAACTTTGTTGAACTTAATATGGAGCTATCTTATTTTATGTAAGAGGTTTAGTAGTTAATAGAACTAAATGTTAACGGAATAATGTAAGAGAAACCATGTCATAAGATGATAAGTGCATCTCTACGTATGAAATATTGTTTACAGGTCCAAACTTAGAGACAGATTGAAAGCTACAGATTTTGACTTATGAGTCAAACAAAGTAAAACTGATGGTCAACTATCCATAATAAATTCTGTGTGCAGCAGAACATGTAAATTTTTTAAACGTTGGTAATGAATAGTTACAGGGAACTGACTTATTAAAGAAATATTACTATATTAATATTTAAACAGTTATTCGGGCAAGTAATGAATTAAATAAAAGAAAAAAGTTTATCTCATACAAGTGACGTTTGAGGTTCAACAACACTCCAAAGATAATGTAGACGTCTTCTTACTCCCAAAGAAGTCCTTTGGCATGATCCAGTATGTTACTAAAACGAAGTATGAATCAAATACATTCTTCATGAACAAACAGTGTATACGTTATGGCAGAAGAATGCAACTATTTCTCTATCAGAGATCGAATTTGCATTTGGTGTCATTTCTAGTCCTATTAGATTTTTAGACGTGGAAGTAGGGATAGATAGACATAAATAAACAAGTATAGCAAAGAAAACAACACTTAGAACAACTACTTAAACATGCAGCTTTTATTAATGAGTCATTTAGGATGAGTTGTGTTACAATAAACGTATTTAATATTCTGCTGACTGAATAAGTTTTCCTGTGGGACAGTGGTAATTAATTCTACGGTGGATAACCCAATACGTTTGTACTCTAAAAACTAAAAACAAACATACTGTATAAAATACGTAAAAAAACACTAAATAGTAATAAAATTGAAATTCAATACAAATAAATCGTTAATGGGAAAAGTATTTATAATAAAGCCAGCAAAAGCTGAAGTGGTAGCACTAATTATTATAGAGACCTATTGGTCATCTTAAATAATTTATGAGTTTATGTTCAAAGAGATTAAATGTTTATTGTGAGCCATCAATAAGTTTTAGCTGGCCAGGAAAGGAAAGAAAAAATAACCAACTTTTAATGATTTTAAGTTAACTTAATATGTACCACGAAAATGATCTTGACGGACAATATCTTTTATTTGCATGCAAATTTGGAAACTTCTAGAGAGCACAATAAATATTTGCAGTTCATACAATATTGGACACTCCTATAGAGACTTACTGGAGAGATATTCTACTGAGTTACTCATTATTAGTCAGTGGAGAAACAATAGTAGAGACACAAGATATATAAAAATACAATATTGTGAAAATTCTACGATATTTGTTTGTAATTAAGCACAAAGTTATACCATGGGCTCTCTATGCTCTGCCCGGCACGATTTTCGAAATCCGGATTTTAGCGTTGTAAGTCCACAGACATACGAGGAATATTTAATGCCACAAGTTCAATGCCACGATCAAAGTATGAACATAAATAGAACCAAGTAATCTTGAGCTATTTAAAAGTGGCAGAGAGAGTACAATCTGCCAAACTAGCTATCTCGTACAATAGCATCAAAGTTTGTCACTAAGTTTGCATTAAGACACGAATTGCATCTAGGTACTTCATTGTGACCAATGACAGAACTTTGAATCAGAAATGATTAGGGAAACTCGCTGAAAACTTATTAGCCAATATAGCTAGTATAACAGTTAATACCTTTAATTGTAGAATAAAATTACATTGTATCTATAGGATTTTGAGTCCGTTTTACTTCACCATGTAGGAATCTAAATAAATCCTTAACATGTATTTACAAAACTACATCGTGTTGAACTTAGATGTTATATAAGTAGGTGAGACATAAAAGAAGTGGGAACGAAACGAAGATCCCTTATTTCTGAGCTCTTAAATTTAGGATGCTATTGAGACATTTTTGTCGTCATATTGAGATTACATTACACAATACTGAGATAGTTTTCACAAGGCCTACCAGCTGCAATTAACAAGTGGCAATAAGAAGGAAAGTGACAGTATTAATAATGACAAGTAAATGATACAGTGTCGAAACCAAAGAGGTGAAAAACGTATTGTCAATGTTTAAAATACGCCAACATGTCATATTGTAACAAAGATATCTAACAATATGGTTTTGAAAGTTCCTAAAAGTAGGCGTAATAAGCTAAAAATTGCGGATTGTAATCCACTTTGTTAATATCATGATGAAAAGACAACCTGTAGGAACAGTCGACTCAACCTAATCCACTTTGTTAACATCGTGATGAAACGACAACCTGTAGGAACAGTCGACTCAACCTAATCCACTTTGTTAACTTCGTGGTGAAACGACAACCTGTAGGAACAGTTGACTCAATCTAATCCACTTTGTTAACATCGTGGTGAAACGACAACCTGTAGGAACAGTCGACTCAACCTAATCCACTTTGTTAACATCGTGGTGAAACGACAACCTGTAGGAACAGTTGACTCAACCTAATCCACTTTGTTAACATCATGGTGAAACGACAATCTGTAGGAACAGTTGACTTAATCTAATCCACTTTGTTAAGATCATGGTGAAAAGACAACCTGTAGGAACAGTCGAATCAACCAAAGAATCCTCAAATAATGTGTGTGTTTGCGTTTTTTTTATAGCAAAGCCACATCGGGCCATCTGCTGAGCCCACCGAGGGGAATCGAACTCCTGACTTTAGCGTTGTAAATCCGTAGACATACTAGCGGGGGGCATCTTCAAATAAAAAATCAAAACACAAGAATAATAATTCGTGCTTACGACTTGACATCAACCAAGACTATATCCTAGATAAGTGAAACTAACAACGCTTCTAGTTGCAGGAGAAAGTTCCAGGGATAAGGATGTTGCAGGTGAAAGGATATGACAGGAGATAGTCCCTTGTTGGGTGTAATCTGAAAACAGTTAATATTCTCTCCAGTAATTTATAATTTAACAAAAGTGTAGTTTGGTGCTGAAGAATATCATTATTAGTTTAGAACAGTTTACTACGTCAAGTTTTATAAAATTATACTGCGTTATAAAATGAATATTTGTGTTACAAACATGTCTGATGAGCATTTGATTGTAATATGTAACTGGAATATTCCTTGAATATAACTTAAATCCAATCCTGAAGCAAAGGTGTTATAAATCATATTGCTTTCGTCAACATGTCAGTGTTATAATGTGGCGCAAATTATATCACAATAGGTATTGTTATTTTAGAATATAACCAGTTTGTAAGTCAGAACATCTTTGTAGCTGACAATGACTGTTATTGTTTTTATTACGACCACTTCATAACACACAACAACGTTGTCAAATGAAGAAAAAATAATTTATAATATCTATTATTATTTATACTATGGCCACTTTATAAACTATAACAGCGTTGTCAAATGAAGAAAATTAGTTGAAAATAGTTATTATTATTTATATCATGACCAACTTATTACACATAACACTGTTGTAAAATGACGAAAATTGACTGACGATTTATAAGAAGATTAGTTTATAACACATAACAACGTTGTAAAATGAAGAAAATTATATGATAATAACTTTTACTGTTTATATCACAGCAAGCTTATAAGGCATAACAACGTTGTCAAATGGAGAAAACTAGATGAGAATAGCTACTACAGTTTGTTTTATGACCAGCTGTTTAACTCAAGAAACTTATGTAATATAAAGACAATGTAATTCTAATGCACTCCATTTTATGCTTTTTTATTCGGAAAAAGTGCTACGTTTTACTAGTTCGGTCCAACAGTTCTCTCCTTCACTTGTTAAAAATGAAAGCTGCATAATTCAGCTGTTTATAAGACTAGTTTCACATGCTATTTGTTAAAATAAACTTATGTTTTTTTTCACTGTTTATAAGACTAAAAAATATTAGAAATACGAAGTGGCAGATAAAGTAAAAGCTGAATAATTTTAAACATACTTTTACAATAATGTAAAGAAATTAGTGTTTTAATATATTATAATGTAAATACTAATTAAAGCGTAGCATAGTTTTTATATTTTTTTCTTAAAACGTTAAGGAAATTACATTGTATTAAATGTATAGATTTTATAGCTATGCAATTCATATTTTGAGCATGTTTGTTGATAATATCATAGCTTCTGGATCATGTTATTTTTAATTTATATTTTGTAGGTTAAGTACTTCTTTATCTCTATATTCTCTAAACTGGTAGACGCTGTTATCTTGTTTCGCCACAGTTTGGTCAAAAGTAGGATACACGTAATGGTTTTGGTATCTGTGCTATGAACCCAATTGTTCATGGTTGGTTCGCGTTTTGATAGTGAAAAAAAATATTACTTCACATTGTATACGCTATTCCGTCAGGAGAGTGCATCCCAACGGATGACTGCGGTAACTGTTAAGTAGCTGCCTTCCATTTAGTTTTATCAATTCACTATGCAAGGACTGCACTCGTGTAGCATTGTAGGATAATTATAAAACAAACAATTCTCTAAATTTATTTTCTTCAGAGTTTTGGTTCTATATTTGTTTTACGTTAGTTAATGAATTTCCCGTTACGCATTCATGACCGATAATTATTAGTACTACAGATATTTATTTTTTTTGTAGGGTATTTTGTGTGTGTGTGTGTAGTTCCTGAAATTCTGCAAGATTCTATTGAAGAATTTTGACACAAAATACCTCAAAAACTTTTATTTTGAATATTTCAAGTATCCATGAAAAAACGTAGTTTAAGTTTTATATGTCTCTGGACTTCCGACGTTAAAAATCGGGTTTTGATACCCCTGGTGTTTATAGCGCGAATGATTTATAAAAGTTTAGTTTTTATATCTATACTTATTTTTCAAAGAAAGCAAGTTTCAACGAGACATGTGCCGGGCATGCGTATAAAATGTCCTTGAGCTTACAGATACAAGAAAGTATAAATAACGTAAACTTTACGTCTGTTTATTTCAGATATTCGTGTGTGTATCATTCGAGTGATTGTTTAAAAACGAAACTGCAAAGCAGTATATAATCATCTAAGTAATTATCTTGATAATATAGATTTTAACGTTTCATTTACTGATTGTTGAGATCCAATGGTCGATCATTTTATTTCATCTCGTAATGTTAGCTACTAAGGGGATGTTAGATTTTTCAACCTGGCAAAATTAATTTTTTATGAGATTCTTTGTATAGTGCACTCATCATGATTAATGTAAGAAAACTTTTAACCGTTGCCATGATTAGTGTAATTACTTTTATAACTCTCATCATTAATACCACAGTTAACTTTCGTCGTTCTATAAAAAATAATGGGATTTTCTATATAATAAATACTTTTTCTTTAACTGCGAGGACACTGCTATCTTACGCACAACGCTCAACTGAACAATACAATTCGTTTTTCTGTGGAACCTATTTTAAAAAGGCAGGTTTTTATGCAAGCTTTGTTTTCCCACACAATAGATAGGCGCGCACATTTTTATTTTATTACATTTATAGTATTAGACAACCGTTCCGTCATAAACATAGAATATAAGTAAGATAGAATTTTGACTATTCAGTTTACGTAAATGTAATTCTTACTTCAAAGTCATAAGCGTTTATTGATGCATGGAAAAAATAGTTTTGGTGGCGTTTTAATGCATTGTTTAAATTGACAAAGCGCCCCTTGAATGCCTCTCACATTATTGTGTAACACAATGTTAAACATGTTTCCGGTATCTCTTTTCTAAGCTGGGTTATATGGTCATCTTCACCACTTACAGTGGGAAACACGATTTCCTAAGTCTGTGAAAATGTAATCTTTTAATGTTTCCAAACCATACTTTGTACTACAAGCGAAATGTTGCGTGAGACTTTTAGTGGACTGGTGCTGCATAGGAATCACCTACAAAGACACAACTGACAACTTTATCGAACCATTTACAAAAAAATGCACGTGCCAGTGACAATATTTTTCATGAGAATGTTTCTAAATTTAAAAATAAGATACAGAAAAAATTCAAATAGAACAGCTTGGGTTTACTTGAGGACTGTATCATTAGTTTTACATTGTAACGTCTATCATTTAAGTTTTTTGTGCCCGGCATATCCAGATGGTTAAGGCACTCGACTCGTAATCTGAGGGTCTCGGGTTCGAATCCCCATAACACCAAATATGCTCGCCCTTTCAGCCATGGGAGCGTTATAATGTGACGGTCAATCCCACTATTCCTTGGTAAAAAGAGTAGCCCATGAGTTGACGGTTGGTAGTAACGACTAGTTGACTTTCCTCTAGTCTTACACTGCAAAATTAGGGACATCTAGCGAATATAGCTCTTGTGTAGCTTTGCGCGATGTTTTTTGTATTAATAATTTTTCAAAAACCTATTGAAATAATAACATTAATTGAATAATCTTATTAATACATGCCATAATAATCTACGACTTTATTTATACTATCAACATGGCTGCACCTCAAAGAGGAATGCAACAGCGTAAAGACCTTGCTAGAAGCCTTGAATTATGATGCGTATAGCTGGGAGGTTATCGTAGACTTCAAAATGGTGGCATTTTTGATGGGTCTCCAAGGAGGCTTTACCAAGTTTCCCTGTTATCTTTGCCTTTGGGACAGCAGGGACATCGCAACACACAGCAACAGGAAGCACTGGCCACAATGGACCGAGTTCTTTGTGGGGAGGCACAATGTCAAGTGTGAGCCACTAGTGGAACTCCAGAAGGTGTTATTTCCACCATTGCACATAAAACTGGGTCTTATGAAACAATTTGTCACAGCTCTTGATAAGGAATCTGAAACCTTCAAGTACCTTCGAGACTTCTTCCCTAAGTTGTTTGAGGCAAAGGTCAAAGCTGGTGTCTTCGTTGAAAAAAAAGATCCTGGGGTGCACAGAATTCCCCAAGAAGCTTAGTAGGAAGGGATAAAGCTTAGGGTAGCTTTGTTGCAGTGGTTTGGGGCTTCTTGGGCAATCACAAGGCCGAAAATTATGTGAAACTCGTTGAGGCTCTGGTGAAGAACTACGGCAAAATGGGCTGCAGGATGCCCCTGAAAGTCCATATCCTTGACGCTCATCTTGATAAATTCAAGGAGAACATGAAAGCATATTCAGATGAGCAGCGTATAACGAAAACATGATGGGAGACTATATTTGAGGGTTGATACGTGAAAGCCATTTACATTACAGTCTCAAATCTGGAAAAACTATTCACTTCTAAACATTTTTGTATAACTTTAGTGTAAACACATGTAAATCTTGATTCATATGTTGTTTCATTCAGACTTTATGTAAATAAAAATGTGCAAATTTGCTTTTTTTACACAGAAAATAGATTAATTTCTAAATTTTATTATTCTGGTCACAAAAGCAAAGTTTGAAGGGAATAGTGGCCATTTTCTGTACTTTTACAACATAAGCAATTAAAAAATAACACATATTATCCAGGAACAAAATTTTTGTTATATAGTATAATATAAAATATTATTCCCTTGATTCATTATCTCAGATACTCTAATAATTAAATGTCATTTTTAAAAATGGCTAAGCTAAAACTTTAGGTCATATATCACGACTAAGCAAACATCACATAATTTCAGTCCTTTGGACAGCACAACTATTTTAAAAACCTTCAGATATTATCTATGAATAATTTTGAAGGATCTCAGACAGTTTACACATCTTAAAGGATAACAAGCATCGAGCTTCATTATTTATACTCCTGAGTACAAATTTCTGTTTAGCTTACGAGGCTACACAGTAAGTCATTGTATATTTCAGTGACAATGTAGCATTAGACTTTGACACTTGATCTTCTTGGTGATGGCGGCAAATTTCCCTTGTCTTCTCAGGGTCTAGTAGTCGCTCTAGTGCTAAGAGTACAATTCTATGATTGCTATTTGAACGTATGTTTTTCCTCTGTTTTCAAAAGGTGTTCCACTGAGAAATAACTTTGTATTAAACAATAAAATGTTGCCGATGAAGGCTTCCCTAAGATTGTAGAAAAAGTTGAAAAAGCATTTAACACAGAAATAAGTCCGCGTATTTTAATTATATAATTCACCTATAAGTTAAAAAAAAAAACAACTGTTTCCCCACCTCTGCTTTAATTAAACAGAACGGATGTAATTTTACAGGAAAACCAAAACACTTAGAATGGTTGTCTTATTATTTTTAAGACTTAATATGATTTCTTATTGAATTTAATGTCTTGTGTTTTTTTTTTATAGGAAACACACATGGGACTATCTGCTTAGCCCACCGAGGGGCATCGAACCCGCGATTTTAGCGTTGTAAATCCGGAAAAATACCGCTGTACCACCGGGGCACGAGGCAATGTCTTATCTCCTTTATTTAGTACTAGTGAAATTACGTTTAGCAATCATATTAGAAAGAAAAGAGTTTATAAGCGTTTTATATGCAACTTAAGTATTAATATATTCTATCTCTAATTTAAAATACTTTATACTAAAATAAACAAAAGTCAACCAAGTTAACTAAATTTCGATATAAGTATGATTATTTTAAAGTTCAGTTCCTACTTAATCGTTAACACATTTGGTACCTATTGAGACAGTGCTCTAAGTTTTACAACGTTTTCTTTTTAAAATTCTGAGGTTATTGTAGTGGCTAAAAAAAATGCAATATGTGTATCTATGCCCAAGTTAACAACTTCGGACTTTAGAAAACAGTGGCTTCTGTTTTTACGTCTGTGGAATGATATTTAAAATATTCTTAAAACTTGTGGCGGTTTAAATACCTCGGAAGGTATTGATTGAATAAACCCATCAAGAGCTTCATGTAAGCAAAGATTCGAACCAACTTCAGAATTCACTTAAAAACCCCTACATATAATTCAAGAGCAGAAAAAAATATTTTCTACTAGACAAAAATAGATGACCTTTATTCATATATTACAACTATTACAAGAAAAGAATGGAGAAGAAAAGAGAATTCACTTTAAGTTTTGACAGCCATAGATCTGCTTCCTTTCTGTTCAGTCCACACTTCATCACGTTCTGGCTTCTCGACTTTCGCTCGTGCTTTAGAAAATAGATTTTTCTACGTTATGTGCAAGACTATGGGAATTGATTGCCGTAACAAGTACTAGAATGAAACCGAAACCTTCCTAAGAGCTGTTTATATACAATCTGATAAACTGTATGTTGGGTTATGAAATAAGCTCGTTTTCCAACGGCAACATATATGGTAAAGTTCCCTTATCTTAAAGGATGAACATTAAAAAATACGAAAAACAGAATCCGCGTTTTATACCCATGATATGTTACAGTTATCCAATGTTACAATTTTATTGAGAAATGTTAAAGAACATTGCAGACTTATTATCATTTAAGTGACGGAACCTAGAAATGTATATTCTTTGAGGTCTGGTAAAACTTCTATTAAACTGCTCGTATTTGTGTTTGTAAGATGAGAGGCAGAAAGGATCTGAACTTTAAGTGGCAACAGTAATACCATTTAAAGAGGATTTTCATGATGTTCTAAAAACACGTAGGTTTAAGAAGTCTTGATAAAAATGAAATAGAAACCCTATAATCCGAGCGCTTTCAAAAGGAAACTTCCAGTTTGCCTCTGAATAAAAAAGGTCCACCTTTTTAAAGCGCTCGGGTTATAAGGTTTATATTTCATTTTTATCTAAAGAGGATTGATACTCATCCATCGACTTACTCTTTTTCAGGTCTTGTGTTAACTAAAAAGACAATCGAAGAGTACAGCCCCAGTCCTGCAGTATTATCGATTTTTGTAGTAAAATACACAATAATCAATTATTTATTCACAAAACCACATGTATAGGAGTCTGCATCCTCTTTCTGTCTCATATGTTTTCGAGTATTAACAGCGGTAAGTCTATGGCGTTAAAACACTAAAATCTAGAGTTCGATTACTCACGATGGAAGACAGTCCAGTATGACCTTATCCTATAAAACAAAGAAACAATTTTTTACAACGAAAAAGCTCATCACCTTTCAGTGTGACCTTCACTTTGTTATCAACCTTCTGAGTGACCATCACCTTCTTATCACCCTTCAATGTGACCTTCACTTTCTTATCACCCTTCAATGTGACCTTCACCTTTTTATTACCCTTCAGTGTGACTTTCACCTTTTTATTACTCTTCAGTGTGACTTTCACCTTTTTATTACCCTTCAGTGTGACTTTCACCATTCAGTGTAACCCTTACTTTTGATGTACATTTATATACCATTTGGCTCTTTGAGACGTTTAACTTTTATTGCCAAATTTGACTAAACCAAGTTGAAAAAAGTTCTTGAGTTATCTTGTATAAACAAAAAAGATACACATTGGAGTGGAAATGATACAATCGGGCAAGGTAGGAATGATACACATTGGAGTGGAAATGATACAATCGGGCAAGGTAGGAATGATACACATTGGAGTGCAAATGATATGACCGGGCAGGGTAGGAATGACAAAATATAGGATTAACATAAAATAAAAGTGAGAGACCCAAGCATCATCACCTATGCTTTAACGTATACATATTGAATAGGTTTTACTCCTCTTCGTTAGGTTATATGTACATACGTATACATATAGGTAAAAGGGTAGAAAAGTAAGAAGATATTTAAGGGTAATAGAGGATAATGAAGAGGATATTTAAGGGTAATAGAGGATAATGAAGAGGATATTTAAGGGTAATAGAGAATAATGAAGAGGATATTTAAGGGTAATAGAGGATAATGAAGAAGATATTTAAGGGTAATAGAGGAAAATGAACATAGAGTGGAAGTTAATTTGCAATTAGCAAGAAGCAAGTTTTCGCTCTTTTTATTTTTTGAGCAAAGGCACGTTTAGTTGTCAGTCTCAAGTGCGAGGAGTCAATCCCCGGATTTTAGTGTTGTAATTCCGTAGACTTATTGGTGACTCACCGACGGACTTTACTAAAGCAACATAGACAATAAATGAACTAAAAATCCAGATGGTACAATACAGTTAATATCACGAAATACCTCTACAGTTAATTTTATTTTCAATTTCAAATTCAACTGGCGGATATGAAAGTAAATACAATGATCCTCTTCCTGTTTGTAATAAAGAGCAGTTGCAGTATTCTGTTAAGTTAATTATATCAATCAGACAGAAGTTGCAGTATTCTGTTCAGCTAACGCAATTAATCATACAAAAGTTCCACTATTCTGTTAAGTTAATGACATCAATTAGCTAAAAGTTGCACTATTCTGTTAAAATAATGATATCAATCAAACAGACGTTGCAGTGTTATGTTAATGACATAAATCAGTAAGAATCGTAACTAAAATTATAGAGAAATAAATTTAAGAGCTCAATGACTCTTCACACGGGGGAGTGAGAAATCCATCTTGTGTAATTATGCCACAAGTGGTACAAAGAAAGTGATACTCATGAAGCAGAGTACTTCGTCATTAACATAAAATATAAAATTACACAGTATTAATTTTTTGATCTATGAAATACCTCAATCTTGACAGTAAAACATATGCAAGGAATACAAAAAGAATTATGAAAAAAGTTTGTAAACAGACTATTGTAGTAATTGTAGTAGATAAAATTCTGTATTTAATTATAAATAACATAAACAAAGCGATTAATAACAGCCAAATAACCGAAAAGTAATTTAACTTTGGAAAAAAAAAAACGAATTTCGACCATCTTATCTGAACTACATACCACGGATGTACGTAGTCCCTTAACTTGTTATTACTGTATGTCTTCATCTTACAATACTTATAAACCTATACCTCAGACTTAGTGGGTCGAGCATGGCCCAATGGTTAGTGTGTTGGACTGTAGATATGAGGTTCCGTGTTTCACACACCAAAACCACGAGAACAAAATTTTGCTTAACACCTTGAGACTGTGAGTGTGTTATAAGAGTAGATGTCAAATCCATCTATACGGTATGATAAAAATCATCAGGAGTTATCGGTGGATTGTGTTCATTAGTTTCCTTCTCTTTCGTCTATCACTTCAAAACTGGGGACAGATAGCGAAGATAGTCCTCGAGTAGCTATGCGCGAAAATCAACAAAACAAATAATCTTCAGTTTTATATATATTATACCGAAAAGCTTATCGAACGTTATTTCAAAGATATTTCTAAGTGAGTATGTTTTTTACTTACAAAACTTCAAATACTGATTAAATATCTTAATCACATTTCCACATATTTCTCGCTACGTTGCAAATGATAAAGCACCGAAAACAAAGCAAATATGTTTTCGCTACACTTCTGATACATAGGTGTTACGGAATGTGAACCTTATTCGTTGACCATGTACATTAACTCGTTTTATTATTTTCGTTGTGCTCTTTTCCACTTTCGCAGTTTTCGAGAGACAATCTCTGTGACTTATAGCGCTACATTTACTTAATGAAAACTTATGTTTACAGGTAAGAGCTTACCATATTTTACAGCCGTGTCATTAAAGCTTAAATGCATTTATAAAGCTCAACGACACTTCATAAACGTTAATATTTACATGGAGCACGTATCGTCTGCTATTTCAATGTCCGTGTGTGGCAAATCTTCCCGTTTACGTGATAAACAGGCTAGCATAATGTATTCTAATTTATGCGTTTTATAGAAAACTTTATAAGACAAACAGTGTTACTGAACAGTTTGCAAATCACGATTGCTTGCCAAATTTTATCACTCTACGTTTTATTTATCACATCTTTTGATATTAATTCAATTTCACTTTCTTCTTGCACTGCAAAGCTAGCGGTTGAACTGCTTCTGTGTACAATCGATACTTGGGTGAGAGTAGTGGAGAAAATACATCACTTCAAACCGGCAAGTAACATTGTGAAGAATTTCAAAGCTGTGCTTATAAATGAACGGATAACATTTCTCAGTAATTATCTTTAAAACTTTTTTTTTTAATTCTCACTACATTTACCATTCATGGGATGGAATATAGCTTAATTTTAGTCCTCATTTGTATAATCAGAGTGACTGGCAACTTATTTTACGCTGCTTTAAAATAATGTAAATTTCACCATTGTTAAAAAAATCATATATTATTTTTTAAACTGTTAGTCACCTGTAGTCGTTTTAACGTTATTGAGTCTTACTAATGTTTTTGTTTACTTTTACTAGATTTCCCGTCATAATTCATCTTTAATATCTGAAGCCAAGATAATTTTAATAACCTAGGATTAACAGGATTGCTGCTTTGTTCACTACAAAAATAACTTCATGTGTTTACTTCCAGTCAGTTATATTTAGTCATACAGTAACTGATAACAGATGAAGAATTCGTATTTTGTTGATATGTCATCATCATGTATTTTTCTTGGCAACGCGTTGATAAATAGATTGTGAGAAGACAAGACAGGACCAATTATTTTTCAATTATATCACTTTGAAATTTTTAAAAGTCCAATTATTTTTTGATTATACCACTTTTTAATACCACAAATTGTTTAAAGGTATATGCATGAATTTGGAATTTTTAAAGCTTGCATGATTATGCTTTGAATTTTCATATACATGAATACAAAGATTTTTTCTCAGATTTATTTCCTTCCATTTACATCCAATAGGTATTTTACATTTCAATGACAACTTATAAGCCCGTGGGGCTTAAGATCAGTCATTTATAATTTCTACCTACTGATCAGAAAAAGAAGGTAGCCAACCTGCAATGCCAACCCACCGTTATAAGGGTTTGTTTCTACTCTCTTAACCAAATAACTTGATTGGCTGTTACATTTGCAACGCCACAACAGATGAAAATTAGGATCATTATTCGAGGCACCACGTATTGAACCCTAAACGTTCCAATATACAACACGACAAACTATTTAATAGGACGGTCTCTATGCTCTGTGCCTTTCAGTGATAGTTCAACGTTAAAAAGTACGAATTTGATACAGTCACTAAGAAAATATGGCGCGTATATGATAAACGTATATGTTTTGTTCTTAATGTAATTAATTATGCTCATATTAACCACAGGAAAATAGTTCAAATCTATTTATATATTAACTAATATATATATATATATAAGCTAAGTACATAGTTTTCTGTATATAAGTATATAAATAGAAATGCATGACTTTATAATTATTGTTTAGTCATTGAAGCACAGAGAGTATTGATACCATGACGATGCTGCTGTTGTTATTTTCCACAGCCTGAAGCCTATACCTACATTTGAAACGAAAACACGAGTAACTTTCGAATCAAAATGTGCAATAAAACAGAGGTAAATAGAATTTTCTGTAAATGCTCATAATACCTCATCCAACATTATTTAACCACTTAAAATATATATATTATAGTAAACCCAATTTGACTAATGAGCGTTTCTTGTAAAAGAGATTTTCGTTTCGTGACTAGCGCGAGTTAGCCCTGCAGTGGAGCTCTGACTTTTGGAACTAGCGCCTCGACCCAGGTTTGAATACGTGCTTTTTACCAACTAGTCCCCATCCTTTAAGTGGTGGGTGAATCGCAGAGGACGGCAGACTGCTACTGATCAGCAGTTGAAAATCAGTGACGGCGGCACATAGCCTCAGTAAGTTTGCTTTAAAATAAGAAATATAAATAATATATCAATTGAGAGTTTTGTGAGTCAAGTGAGAATTCAACATTTTGTATAATTGTATTACTTAAGCATTCTACAAAGACAGGAACTTGTTTGAATTTCTGGTTTTACCACAAGTATTATTAGTTCTTATAAACTCAAACTACTAACAAGTGCATAATGTTAATTTACAAGCTTTTCAAAATCTACAAATAAGAATATTATTTATTCTTTGATAGATTGTTTAGGCAGAGTATTTCATGATGAAACTTTGTAGAATGGACGGCAACTCTCCACAATCTACCAGGACACTATAAAAGACCGACAACACCTACACACACACACACTGACTTGAAGACGAAAGGCGGAAGGTTTTCGAAACGTCGTCCTCTACACTTGTGCCTCCACAACAGGCAGTTGCTATCCATTCTACAAAGTTCCATCAAGAATATTGTTTGCTAGTTTTTTTTTAAATATAAACGATAGTCGTATAGATGACAAATGAACAACCAATCGAACATAAACCAATCTCAATCCATAAACAGGTTAAAATTATTTCTGTCAGGCAGCATTTACCTCAATTATTTTGAAATATTAAATCGCCTTTTTACACAAAATGTGTTTAACCTCGTACTGGAAGTCAGCTTTAGGTCAAACAAATAAATTACATGTTTGTATACGTTTTGTATTTTATTTACCAATGACAGAGCTATTGTTAACCATTGTTCGTCAGTCAGTAGAAATATTTTATTTGTTTGTTTGGAATTAAACACAAAGCCACACAATGGGCTATCTGTGCTCTGGCCACGTACGTATCAAAATCAGATGTCTGACGATGTGAGTCCGCAGATATACCGCTGTACCACTGGGGAGCTCAATAGAAAGAGAACTAACCTTTTGGTATTTTCGGCTCAAACAATGTATTTTAACGCAGCTAGAAAGGACAATTTTGAAAGGTTCGCTAGTTCACCTTCGGCGACACCAGATCTTCAATTACCCAGACATATATAGAAATCACTTGACATAAAACTCTACACTGTAAAGCTTATTAGAAAAATGATAGAATCAAACAAAAAATATACAAGTAACTATTTTCCTAAGGTGTCAACACAATTTTTAAAGCGATATAAAACAGGCAGCATATTCCTTATTCAAGATATTATATTTAAATCTTCGTGAGATTTTTCTTTTCTTTTATTAGTAGGCAAACTCATGAGTGTTGCATTAGTTTAAAGTATATATACACATTTACTTACCTATTTTCTTAAATACTCAGGCTACCTACGTTCGGTAACAGATAACACATTATTATAATACATAAAGTAGTCTAAAGAAAATTGTAGCTCGTACAATATTTTCTACAGTTATATTGCAATACACCATCAGCTATATAATATTATAGACTATAGAACAATAACAAAGTAGATTTAGAGTCCAATGTAATAGATAGGTTCTATTGTCGGAAGAGCATCATCCCTCGCGGCTTGAAAGTTCATATGTTGTTAGTTTCCGCTATAGTTGTTAACACAATTTCTCAACTTAATTATTTAGCATTGCTCTTTATATGGCTTCCCTCAACTGAAGCACGAATTGGTAGTTTTTACTTCCGTTCAGTTTACTCAGAACTTTGCCAAGAAGAATAATCTGTAATTCTTTTTTGAAGTAAAATAAAAAAACCCCATAAAGAAGTGGAATTATGTTTGAAAGTAAAAAAGAAATTGCACTATGTTCTTCCTTGGGAGTTGGTTTGATGCCAACTGATGTTAAGAAAAACAAAGTCATTGTTATAACAGATGTAAAGTTCCATTTTCAGGGGATCGTGATAACGTTAATTATATTATGCTTTTATTTTCGATCTTGTAAGAATTTCATAGAAAACTCGATAAAATATATTTTGTATGATGAGATGAAGTACTATATCGCAAATTAACACATTGATATTAAAAAATACGTTGTAGTATTACAGAATTTAGCTAGAAAAACACATTAAGAATACCTTTTTTGTAAAATGTCATTTTGGAGACCTTTAAATATTTTACGTAGATTAAGTATTATATCCACGATACGAGATTGTTTAATATATTTAATGTGTAACACAACTAAAATCACTCATGTAAAACTCCTAAATATTTAATGTAACACACAAGTAAACTCTGTGATAGAATACTCTTTATATCTAATTTAGAACGCAAGCAAAATCTATAACGTGAGACGTTTATAGATCTGAGTTAGAACTGAAGTAATGCCCATCAAATGATTTGTTTATTTGTTTTTAATTTCGAGCAAAGCTATACAAGGGCTATCTGCGCTAGTCGTCCCTAATTCAGCAGTGTAAGAAGAAGGGCAGATAATCATTACCACCCACTGCCAACTCTTAAGCTACTCTTTTACAAACGAATAGTGGGATTGACCGTCATATTATAACGCCCCCACGGCGACACATTTGGTGTGACGGGGATTCGAATCCTCGATCAATAGTCGAGTTCCTTAACCACCAGGTCATGCCGAGCTTTATAAAATGAGACACTTAGAGATTTAATAAGAAACAACAGTAAAATCTACCGTATGAAATTCTTAATGATCTATTGTAAAATCTATTCATGACACCTTTAGATATAATGACTTAGAACACAATTAAAATCTATCAATGAAACCTTTGAGATACATTGTAGGATACAGCTGGATTTCATTATATGAAACTGATATATTATGGAAGACAAGAAAATTCACCAAACCAACATTTGGAGATATAATGTATAATAAGCTAAATGTATCATGAATACAATACTCTTAACACCATTACACAATTTCGTTTTTCTTTAGTATATCGTTTGTGAGATATGACGCACTGAACTACAAAACATTCCTTATAATCATCTTTTTAGTTTCAACACTAGCGAAACTTTTTAAGAACGAATGGATAAGTTACTACTGTAGGCCGAAAATACTTTTAAGTTGTGAGATTTCCAACATATACAAGTAAGGGCATGAAAATGTATTGTGGCTTATGTAGATGTATTTAAGTATTCACCATATTCACCACTCTCTATCTAAATAAACACTTTTGGTAATGTTTATGTATTATAATTTATCTCGGACGAGTCTCTGATTCATTATGTTACGTACATTATGTATTACAATTTCAAATAAGCGGACATTTTAATTTTAATTTAGAAGTTAATTAAATGTTAATATATACCGAATTATTATATTTGTCAACACGATTGATAAGATCGGTACAAATTTTAGCAGAAGTAGAATATCCTACTCATGGTATCAAAGCTTTTCATTGCTTATCCACTTTGTGAGGTTCGATCATGATATTGATTTATGGTGAGATATTAAAAAAAACACACTTATGAATCGAACAAAAAGCGACAAAAGTGCAGTGTTGTATGGTGAAATATAGTATGCATTGTAATCCAGTGTAGTTTAGTGTAATGTACTGCAAAGGATATAGGATATTATAGTACTGCGTAGGAAATTATACGGTAATTTAACACTGACATGCATATACACGTATTCTTTCTTAATAACAATTAAAACTGACTGCGATACGAAAATTTGGCATTTTATAAGTTATGCGCACGTTTCTTTTGTTGCGATAATGAAGGCGGTGCTGGTGCATATCGCACGTGATAACCGCCCTCGAGAGACATCGCTTCACTATTCTTTTTCACATCTACTGCTTCGACAATCACTTCAAATTTCATTAATGGCTGCATAAAGCTATGTATCAATGTTTTCTGTTATTAGTGGGTTCAGGTTCGTAACGAATGCAGTAAGCATAAAATTGACCGACTAGTTGAAAAAAAAAATAGAAAAAAAGGAAGGTTATTTCAGTACACATTAATTAATTAACTAATTATGGAAGATACCTTTCATATAATATCATTTTTATGCCTAATCAGAATAATATCTGCAGATGGAATCAACGTCAGGTAGTTATGGTTGCTCATGAGGCTCTGTCTGTCCAGTGTGTCTTTACGATTTAATTAATGTTAACTTCGGTTCAAACCAAGCTACATAATTACATCAAAACTAAAACTAAACATTTTAATGAATATAACTAATTAAAAATGCTATTTACCTATAGAGTTAAAAATTCTTTGCGTTATGAATTATCTTTGCTCCTTTTGAAATTTTTTACAGTAAACTTATCATTATCTCACGAGATCCAGACAAATCATTAAATATACATAAGTTCTAACCCCACATCATAAACTAAGAAATAAAAGGGGTCTCTGTTGCAGAATCATATATATATATATATATATATAGTTGCTTCCTTCATATATCGTTACTGATTTGATGTTCGTTAAAAAACTAAAGTAATTTTTTTAAACTCCTAAACAACGTCTTCCGAAAGATGAAAGTCTCACAAACGACTTCAAAGTGTAACTTTGCAATAGCTTGACATCTGATAAAAATTACTATGACGCATGTTACTACTTGGCTATAAAATCGCCTAGCAGTAAAATAATAATTTTCAGTAAAAAATAATGCTTACGAAAATAGATAATAATAATAAATACCAAGGCGCACGAATAACTGAATCGTACAATATATAACATATATATTTAAATTTAAAGATGTTTTGTTTGTTTGTTTTGAATTTCGCACAAAGCTACTCGTGAGCTATCTGCACTAGCCGTCCCTAATTTAGTAGCGTAAGACCAGAGGGAAGGCAGCTAGTCATCACCATCCACCGCCAACTCTTGGACTACTTTTTTACCAACAAACAGTGGAATTGACCGTTATATTATAACGCCCTCACGGCTGAAAGGGCGAGCATGTTTGGCGCGACGGGGATTCGAACCCGCGACCCTCAGATTACGAGTCACACGCCTTAACCCACCTGGCCATGCCGTGCCTATTGTTTTAAATTAAACACAAAGCTACACAATAGGCTATCTGTGCTCTGCCCACCACGGGTATCGAAGCCCGGTTTTTAGCGTTGTAAGTCCGCAGACATGCCGCTGAGTCAGAAGGGGCAAATTTAAAGAATACGTGAAAACGTCTAATAAATAAACCGCAAGTTAAATGCATTCAGAAATGTTTGTTCTATAATCTCAACAAGAAATGAGCCTCTTATATCACTAAAAATAGTAGGATGATAAATTAAGTCCAATTTTTATGAGCGTTTTTTCACGTCTTTTCTAAATAATGCAAAAATTAATAAGAGTTGTGACGCAGAAAATAAAGTTATGGTTATCTAGTAATTATAGAGAATGTAAATAAGCAACATTAAATATGGCAACGACTGCTGTCCCACTGTTACCGTAAGTATTTAATGATACGGTATGATCCTGGAAGTTATCAGTTACCGTAAGTATTTAATGATACGGTATGATCCTGGAAGTTATCAGTTACCGTAAGTATTTAATGATACGGTATGATCCTGGATGTTATCAGTTGCCGTAAGTATTTAATGATACGGTATGATCCTGGAAGTTATCAGTTACCGTAAGTATTTAATGATATGGTATGATCCTGGAAGTTATCACTTACTGTAAGTATTTAATGATACGGTATGATCCTGGAAGTTATCAGTAATTTAATGATTTAGAAGAACAAATGAACTAAAATAGCTAACAACACGTCTTACCTTCATCCATAAAAGTAGACAACGTAACTAATTCCTGTGGTTCAGCATGGCCACGTGGTTAGGGTGTTCGACTCGTAATCTGAGGGTCGCGGATTCGAATTTCTGTCACACCAAATAAGCTCGCCCTTTCAGCCTTGGGGTTGTTATAATGTTACGGTCAATCCCACTATTGGTTGGTAAAAGAGTAGCCCTAGAGTTGGCGGTTGGTGGTGATGACTAGCTATCTTCCCTCTTGTCTTACACTGCTAAATTAGGTACAGCTAGCGCAGATAAACCTCGTGTAGCTTTGCGCGAAATTGAAAAATAAATAAAATAATTCCTGAAGGTCTTACATCAGGTTACCTACCATCATTTTGAGATGTAAAAAACTACCTCAGGAAAATCAACAAAATTATGGTAAAAATAGGGTCAAATATATCTATATAAATACCTGCAAGACAAAGAACGCTCTCTATCGAAAGATAAATAATAGAAAAGAATAAAAAATTCCCCCAAGATACACACAGCTATTCAAACTCCCTACCAAAAAATACATTCACGTAGTAAGGAAATTCACGTAAAGAAACTAAATTCACTTATCGCTTTTCAAAACAGGAAAACTCTTAATAGTACGGAAATTTAAACAATACAAACAATATAACTTACATACGTGGCTAGAACACAAATTCCTATACCAAGCATGTATTTAGATGCGTCAAAGAATGTATGATAAATTATATAGCGTGTGTAAAAATAGTTTGTCAGGCAGGCTAAGACTTACTGACGACCTCAGGGAACATTTAACTCACATTAGGTAACAAAAAGTAAACATACCTATAAGCAAGTTTCCTACAAAATAGAATAGAATGTCGAAGAATATTTATCATAGAGCATGTAGACATGCTCTGATTGATATTACATATGACAGCTAACTGACGACTATTAAACTTCAATCTCTTCAGCTCGTATATACACATATATCTATAGAGTTTGTATATTTTAAAGCAGAGCCACATTGGACTATCTACTCTGTTTACCAAGGAAAATTGAATTCTGTATTTTGGCGTCTTAAGTTCGTAAAATTACCACTTTCACACCAGGGGGCATGTAGAGAAAGAAAGAAACGGGAAGCATATCGATATATGTTTAGATTACATACATTTAGTGTATTAGTGTTATAAATTTAGTTAAGGATCCCACCTTGTAGAGTATAAATGATAAATAGCTTAGTGTGGAGTTAAGTAATTAACTTAATAATAATTTATTATGTACTCTTTACCACACGATAGTTCTAATTACAAAGTAAAGCTCTATCAAGAATTCATACTGCTCGAGATAAGAATGTTTGAATACAAGTTCTAAAACCCTTGACGAGGCAGAATGTAACATAACAATTTTTTATTTTGACAGAGATATAAAGGGATATCATGATATTTGTCACTTGCATCATTATCTTTTCTAATATTTAATCTTATTTTATACGTAGACATACCGGTAAGTTGTCGTACGCAGCGCCTATAATATGTTTCTGAGTGACTGAACTGTTGGGCGCTGCGAAATTGCCGTTTTCGTATGGAAAAACGTAAATACTTGTTGAAATTCTCAGCAACTTTAGGAATTCGTTGCGTTGGAATCTTTATTGTGTCTTGGTAATTTTAATAAAAACTCCACATGAAGCTGTAAAGCGAAATATAAAATAATTTTCTGCTACCAAAGTTGAATCATGGAATATGGAAATATCTACATTACCTTTATCACTATTAGGTAAAGGTTTAGTCACGATTTTTCAAATGTTCAGTAACATAAGAAGGATATTGGGGAAACTCGTTTATCTTAATATCTAAAGATCTTTCTCTAATATATCTAATAAAGATGGGAAGAGGCAAGAGGGTCATTCTCCCCCCCATATTTTCACAAAATATTGAGCGTATTATGATGTAAACATAACATCGTAATTAAAAGGAATATTGTTATTACACTATAAACTTGTGTTTTTGATTAAGCACTTAATATATATTTTTTTTAGTTTGTTGACATTCTTTGTAAAAGCTGATTCCATACATTCATGTATTAACCCTCATTGAAAATATTTCTGTGGCGCCTATGGTAGTTATCAGTCAATACATTTGCTTTTGACGTCACGCTTTGTAAGCCACCCTGTTAGTGCACTCAACACCGCACACTTTCTTCAAGAAATGTATTAGTTTATGGACTAATTTAATAAAATCGAATATTTACGTCATCTTCTCCAGTAGTTAACAACAGAAAGAAAGCTTAAATTAAACACCCTATTTTAGGGTTGTAAGTCCTTGAAGTAAATATTCGTAAGTTGAACGTTCCTTACCGGAACATGAATCATATGTAATTTTTCAATTTCCAGAGCTGATATACCACATTTTCGCTATTTTTCTTATTACTTTCTCTTGAAAGTGCCCTAATTTTGGCTTGGTTTGGTTTCCTTTGAATTTCGCGCAAAGCTACGCGATGGATATCTGTGCTAGCCGTCCCTAATTTAGCAGTGTAAGACTAGAGGGTAGGAAGCTAGTCATCACCATCCACCGTCAATTCTTGGGTTACTCTTTTACCAACGAATAGTAGGACTGACCGTCACATTATAGCGTCCTCACGGCTGAAAGAGTGGGTATGTTTGGTGTAACGGGAATTCCAACCCGCGACCCTCGGTTATGAGTCGGGTGCCTTAACCACTTGGCCATGCCAGGCAAGTGCCCTGAGAGTATAGTAATCCAAAGTAGTTCTTCGTGGTGTGGAAAAATATGAGTTTTACACTTTACATAATTGCAGGTAAAGTGTTGAATCGAATAGAAATGTATTTGAATTGTTAAAATATTTAACGTGCGAGTTAATTTTCGTGGGAATATTTTGACAAATGAATCATAGCTCGAATCTATACAAAATCCCTAAATATAGATTTACACTAATTAACACATTCTATTTTGGGTAAAATTACTCTTTATATGCATAGAATGATATTCTGAGGATCATAGCTCAGACTAGCTGCTATATAGCCCTCCAATGGCTCAGCGGTATGTCTGCGAACTTACAACGCTAAAATCCGGGTTTTGATTCCCGTGGTGGGCAGATCACAGATAGCCCATTGTGTAGCTTTGTGCTTAATTCAAAAACAACAACAACAACTGCTATACTTGTGTTTTGATTAGACATTTTCATTGCTAAAATCATCAACTTCATGAGCTTATTTCATTGTTTGTCTACTTGACTGACCACAATACATTTGCGTGTATTGTTCACTGTATGAGACTGTTTCCGCAGTAATGAATCTCTTTAAGCTAAGTCAAAACTAGTGGTGCAAATAGAAATGTGAGAAACATGACGTCTTATTTTGGTGAAGGTAAAGTCGCTTAGACTTGTCACACGACTACAGGATCTAATTGTTACCGTACAATGTTTTTGTGTTCACTTGGTGAATTTAATATATATTGATTTTCTATTTGTATATTCCCATTTAATCATATGGTAATAACATTGGTATCTTATCATACCTCCATTGGAAATGGCAACTAAACATACATGCCATTTAGAATCGATATTCTGTCAAGCAGAATAAATATTATTATTACTGAAATTAGATGCAAAGACTTACGTACTTAGGCTGTATTGAAGTACAAAACTTTGCACTAAAACGTTTGTTTTTTTTATGGATACTTTTCATTGATAAACTAGAGTCATGATGATTGGTTGGCAGACGCAAGCTGAAAGACAAACGTTTTATTGAATACAGCAGGTTTAAGGTTCCTTTTATTGATCCTCTGAACTGGATTCAGAGCTACGTAAATAGGAATTTATGGATAATGAATTAAAAATATCACTATCTCGTTCACCTTTTCAAGCCTAAGACCAATACTTTTTAGGACTAAAATCTTTTGAATGGTATAAAGCTATTGTTAGAAGCGGTTTAGTATAATCAGGTATGCCAATTTTAATAAAGAAGCCCATGCGTTTCACGCACAAAGAAATAACAAGTTTTAAACTGTTTATTGTATTATCATTGTACTGGATTTTATTTTTAATAAAGGAGAAGTAACCATCAATGTACCGACTTGCTTTTATCGCTCATTTCTGATGAGGTATCTATATTACTTCATTTTAAAGCTAACCATTAACGAGCTTGTTTAATGTACCGCTCATCCCCGACGAGATCTATACATTGGACATATTAAATAATTTTAATCTATTCACTGTTACAGAATTCAATGACAAAAAAACGACCAAAACACTTTTTATGTAATATAGGAAGTTCAATCAGTAAGTAATGTAATTAATAACAGCAGTAATTGTTTGCTTATTAACATATGAATAATACAAAATCTAAGTATATAAGACGTGTAATCAGCAACTATATGAACGTATAAGCAATTTAGTGCATAAATATTTCTAGAAAAATGCGTTTCAAAAACAGTATGTAACTGTTATAATAATAAATATTTATATATATCCATGTACAGTTAATCAGAAAATCTGTCGCTTCCATTCCATCTTTAGTATTCGTGTCTCACAAATTCTTAGGCCCGGCATGGCCAAGCGCGTAAGGCGCGCGACTCGTAATCCGAGGGTCGCGGGTTCGCGCCCGCGTCGCGCTAAACATGCTCGCCCTCCCAGCCGTGGGGGCGTTATAATGTGACGGCCAATCCCACTATTCGTTGGTAAAAGAGTAGCCCAAGAGTTGGCGGTGGGTGGTGATGACTAGCTGCCTTCCCTCTAGTCTTACACTGCTAAATTAGGGACGGCTAGCACAGATAGCCCTCGTGTAGCTTTGTGCGAAATTCCAAAAAAAAAACAAAAAACAAATTCTTCTTCTTCCATTAATTTGCATAACCAAACATTCACACACACACCAGTTTTAATCCTAGAAAAAAAAACTTGTTAGTTCCGTATCTAATACAATACATATTAGTTTTAATCAAAACTAAGTCACAAGCGATCATGATACGTCAACTCCGAGAGTGTATGCACATTTCGATGGTCTAGAACGTTGTAAAAAATCCTTCATAGTAGATTCTTGTTTTCATTCAGGTTAAAGGGTTATAGTCTATTTCCATAAGCAAATGCTTTACCTGAGCTCCCAGAGATTTGCCAATCACTTTTTTTTCAGTGGTGGCTAAAGATTTCTTGCATATTAATGTTCAGTTTAAATACGCTTTAAATACGCTACTGAATGATCCATGTTATTTTTCGCTATTTGATGCACTTCTCCTATAGCTGTGTCGAGCGCTTACGTTTGCACAATTCCTGATAACATCTCTTTATATGTATGCACAAATGTTTGATTTTTTAACACAATACCTCTTTCAATTTCTAAAAAGCCTTCTCACCGACCTCATCCCACATAACATATTTTGGTCCTGATTTACAAGTTAAAGCACACCCAGTAATAAACTACTTCTTGTAATACCCTACTATCTCAGTAAGAGATCTAACCTTCTTATTTTGTCGCATGTTTCTCGCAAACTATAATAGCATTCACCCACCATGTAATCAAGATATTGTATGTGTTCTTTTTAGAGCTCGCATGTACTTGGTTTTACCCTTAAAGCCTCTTTTACTCAATCTGTTTAGTCTTAGGTGCTCATCCAAATTATTAATGCTTATGTTAATGTCATCTGTGTAAGCTGTAAGTGGTTCCTGTCGGCCTCGTTAATTGTTATCCATTAATTTCTGAAGTGTTGCTAGAGGATTATTTTCTCCAAAGATCATTATATTAAACACAAATAATCCCCTTTATCTCCTTCCTCTAGCTCGACTTGGAAATAAACTTTCGATAAATCTGTTTTACTGATGTACTGTGCTCGACTAGATTTATTTATCATATTCCCCACGTGACGTAACGAGTTGGAATCGACCAAATATCTTTGTTCAACCTTCTCATGTTACTACACAAACTTATCTCATTAATTTTAGCTATTAACGCTACACCTGATGCACAAAGACTGAAGTATATACTATTTTTTTCCTTTTAACAATTTCTAATTTCACCTTTTAGAGTTACCTTCCAACTGTATGGTACTCTTCCTTTCAATCATTTTAATGCTGGACTAGAGGTTACATTTATTACCTGCTTAATTAACTAAATATAACCTGGCCTGTCATCAAATGCATCCTCATAATCTGTCACAATGTCACGCACTTCCTCCTGTTGCTTAGGAATTAATCCTTTACAATTTTAACGTACCATGTTCACTCATAAGATAGTGTTTGGTTCACTCTCGTTCGTACTACGTTCTAAGAAGGTCATCACACAAGGTTTTTGATGCTGTTCTAGTGTACCAAGGCTTAAGTATTTTTAAATACTTCGTTCATCCCATTACGTTTCCTTCTCTTGTCTCTTTTATATGCCATTCAACCAACAAGATTAATTATAGGGAAAAAACCTACACACTTTAATGCAAAACTATTTCTTGACTAACTGATTCAACTTAAGTTCCCATTTTCTGGCAGTCTTACCATACCAGAACTTTTGATCATTCAGGAACTCCAAAAAATAAGAATGTCACCATCAGCGACTGCACGTTTTATCTTATAGAACCGTGTTCTAGTGATTTCACATATCTAGTTGCAGAATCAACCAATGTCAAAATATATTTATTTACCCGTTCTGTTACTAGAAGTAATCCAACAATATTAGTACTAATGGATGTAGAGGTCCACTAATGACTGGCAAATTACCCATTAAGATTTTAACTTTCATGCCTCTCGTTATATCTGGCTGACATGCTGGATGGTTCTCTTTGTATTTTTACACATACTTGGCTAGTAGTAGTTTTTACTGATCCTGTCATTTGTTTCATTAATGCCTCAATACTAAGCCAATGTATGCCAAATTATATATTCTTTATATCGAAATAAACATAAACAATTATAATTTAAAGTCAAAGTTAATCTAAAAATATTAGTTACCAAAACAATTGAAATTATAGATAACATATAAAGCACAGCAGTAGTGAATTAAAACGTTTCAATGAAAATGGTTCAGCTAGTTAATATGCTGTCTTTAAAACACTATTGAACATCAACCAAATGTTTCTTCGGTCTTTGAATAAACCTTTATTGTTTATTCGTGTGATCTGGTTAATCGTCAACTTGATGTAATAATATTATAGGATATCATAACAATAAAACACTAAATTAAACTAAAGGTAAAAACTTCAAAACTAGCACTTATCATTTAAAGATTTATCAAGTTTTTTTCTCATAAATGAACTGAAGCTATCATATCTGAAGGCAACTCATCTCAAAGTTCAATAACTTGTTAAAGAACTATAGCTGTAATAGCTAAAGACGATTCTTATCCTGCCACAATTTATACTTGTGTTCTCTAGACTTTCCGTTCTCACATTATTAAATATGTTATTAATTACCTACACAAACTTAAACGTCTTATTTCGATCTCCTTTAACTATTCTGTTTTTTTTTTTTTTCGAAAGAAAAGAAGTTCAGAGATTTTAACCTATGATACCCTATTAATCTCAGATATTAACCTGGTGGCGTTCATTCGAACCATTTCCAACAATTTAATGTCTTTTCCACGGTAAGAAGCTCAGGAATGAACACACAAATCCAGATGTGGTGTAACCAATGACGTATACAATAATATAACATCTTTAGACTTTATCAATATACTTGTGGATACAACACCAAGGTATTTTTTTTTTGTAACATTGTTAAGCCAAATTACATTTGCAATTCAGTTTATGATATCTTGCATTTATTATACTTAAAAGCCACATACTATTTATTCACTCAACTTCCAAAATAATCCAAATTATTTTATGAAGCAGTAGCGTCTTCCACACAACCAGCAATCACAACAATCAATTTACCATCTCTAACAGGCCCGGAATAGCCAAGTGTGTTAAGGCGTTCGACTCGTCACCCGAGGGTCGCAGGTTCGAATCCCGGTCGCACAAACATCCTCATCTTTTCAGCCGTGGAGGCGTTATTATGTTACACTCAATTCCACTATTCGTTGGTAAAAGAGTAGCCCAAGAGTTGGCGGTGGGTCGCTAATTCTGCAGTTCAAGATTAGATGGAAGGCAGCTACTCATCACCACCCACCGCCAACTCTTGGGCTACCCTTTACCCACGAATAGTGGAATTGACCATCAAATTGTAACCCCACGGCTGAACGGACGAGCATGTTTGGTGTGACGGGGATTCAAACCCGGGACCCTCAGATTACGAGCCTCAGTGCCTTAACAAACTTGGCCATGCTGGACTGTTATGTAACATAATCAGTGATGACGAGAAACCCACTTGTTGAGAAATTTATATGCAAAAACGGCTCGGTTGGGCTGAGAAAACACTTTTACATAGAAGAGCGAACAACGTTTCGACCTTCTTCGGTCATCGTCAGGTTCACAAAGAAAGAGGTAACTGACCGGAAGCTGACCACATGTTTGAAAGGGGTTGTGTAACTGTGTGTCGAAATGTAGAGGGCGGTATTAGATGTTTGAATATATAAAAATGTTTGAAAGGGGTTGTGTAACTGTGTGTCGAAATGTAGAGGGCGGTATTAGATGTTTGAATATATAATTTTATTTATTTTATTATATTAATATAGGTATAAAGGCGTTCCTTTATATTGGTTTATTTTGGGTTTAAGTTGTTGTATAAGTAAGGCTTCTTTAATTTTGCGTTTGTTTATGTTTGTTTCTTTATTTAGTATTTGAGTGTTTTCTATGGTTATGTTGTGTTTATTTGACTTGCAGTGTTCGAAAACGTGTGAAGGTGATTTTTTATGTTCTTTGAATCTGGTTTCCATTTTTCTACTTGTTTCTCCAATATAGAAGTCGTGACAGTTATTACATTGTATTTTATAAATAATGTTGGTGTGGTGTTTGTCAGTGTAGTTTTTACATAGTATAGACCTCAGTTTTGTGCCGGGTTTTTGAATAAATTTGGTATTAATTGGAATGTCATATTTTGTTACTAATTTTTGCCAAATGTTGGTTATTTGTTTGCTGATGTCAGGGACTCAGCACATGAAACAAAACAAAAACTCAACATACTAAGAAACCAAATAAACACAGCCATAAAACTATGCTCACCAGATAAAATTAACGATGAATTAGACAAAATAAAACAATACTTCACCAACATCAATAAGTTTCCTCCACAAACCGTAGAAAACATTATACGCACCCACCTAGACAGAAAGCAAAATCAACCAACTAAAGTAAATACAGCTCACGAATCAAAAAACCACGAAACCATATACTGCTGTATACCATATATTCCTGACATCAGCAAACAAATAACCAACATTTGGCAAAATTAGTAACAAAATATGACATTCAATTAATACCAAATTTATTCAAAACCCGGCACAAAACTGAGGGTCTATACTATGTAAAAACTACACTGACAAACACCACACCAACATTATTTATAAAATACAATGTAATAACTGCCACGACTTCTATATTGGAGAAACAAGTAGAAAAATGGAAACCAGATTCAAAGAACATAAAAAGTCACCTTCACACGTTTTCGAACACTGCAAGTCAAATAAACACAACATAACCATAGAAAACACTCAAATACTAAATAAAGAAACAAACATAAACAAACGCAAAATTAAAGAAGCCTTACTTATACAACAACTTAAACCCAAAATAAACCAATATAAAGGAACGCCTTTATACCTATATTAATATAATAAAATAAATAAAATTATATATTCAAACATCTAATACCGCCCTCTACATTACGACACACAGTTACACAACCCCTTTCAAACATGTGGTCAGCTTCCGGTCAGTTACCTCTTTCTTTGTGAACCTGACGATGACCGAAGAAGGTCGAAACGTTGTTCGCTCTTCTATGTAAAAGTGTTTTCTCAGCCCAAACGAGCCGTTTTTGCATATAAATGTTATGTAACGTATTTTGCAACTGTGTGTGTGTGCTTTCTTATAGCAAAACCACATTGGGCTATCTGCTGAGTCCACCGAGGGAAATCGAATTCCTAACTTTATTGTTATAAATTCGTAGACTTACTACAGTACCAGGGGAAGTCATTTTGCAACTGTTCAGCCATATCCTGATTAGCGGAGGATGAACTAAAATCTGTATGTTTGAGAATAATACCATCTGAGTTATAAAGTGTAACGCTTATTTTATAGAATATTTTGAAATCACCTTCTAAAAACAACGTAACCTTATGTTATTTGACAATAAATAAATAAATATATATCACCATATTTAAGAAATGCTCTCAATATGAACAAATAAAATTATAAACGTAAACAAAATGATTTGTACTTTTATAATAGTGTATTTATGCATTTTGCTTAAGATGAACATTGCAATAAAATGGCAGTTAACTTTATACAAAACTAATTATGAGTTCATTATTCACTTCTGAATTAAAAAAAAATTACTTTGGGCAGTGCGCAACCTACCGGTTAGAATGCCGAATTGCGAAACACAGAAGTTAAAGTGCGAGTACGCGATAGGCAGCTTCATATATAGTGAAGTAAAAGGTTCGCCGACTATGAAAAATGTTTACTTTCAGTTTTCTCCTATTTCTTATAGGTTCGCCGCTGGGATAGCGGTAAATGTACGGATTTACAAGGTTAAAATCAGGGGTTCGTTTCCTATCGGTAAACACCGCAGATAGTCAGATGTGGTTTTGCTGTAAGGAATAAGTGTGTTTTCTATCAAATCTTCACATCGATTGATAAGCAATTTTTAATTAAAAACTCAGGAAGAATTAAGAACTAAAACATTGCATTATAGAATTCACGTGCAAGTTAAATGGAGGGGCCTGTGATTAAGGTTGAGATATTCTGCTAAAATGTATGCTTACGAATATCGCACATTTCAAAATACTGTAAATCAAGCAACTATAACGAAATGATAGAAACTTTCCTATGTTACTGCTAAGAGTTTTTATATCAATATTTCAGATATACATTAGTGTTTAAAAATGTTATTAAATGCTTTGAAACTGAACGAGCGTTATGCGGAACACAGCCGAAACACCAAAGTTTCGACAAGGCCGTATCTAATATTGAAATGTTAAACAGAGCGAGGGCACTCAGGCGGTTGCACCACCATATAATTTGCTGTTTAATTAATAACAGAGTATAATGTGCTTTTTTGCCAACGAAATTCATGATTGGTTTTTCTATTCAAAGATCTATCATAAACTTTTTAAACATCTATTGAAAAATCAAGAGGCAATCCTCAACAGTCGAGACACTTGAAATTCTTTTAGGCGGGATTACAAAAGATTAATGTATGAGATTTTTTTCTTGGTATTGGTTATATTTTTGTGTATCACCAACAGCAAGAGTGAGGCGCGCGTGCACTCGATTCGATTTTATTACTCAGCAGGATCTCTACCAGATGATTTAAATTATTTTAGGTACGATTAGAGAAATTATTTGCTGAGATCTTGGACATGGTCAGATACGTCAGTTTAAAAGGTTTAATTTGATCTTCTTTAGTCCAAAACTGTAATTAGATCTCAAATCGGTCGAAAGATGACGGAGCTATGAGCTAAAAGTTTACAGTTGAAAAACTCAGAGTCATTTTATGAGCTATACGCTAATAAAAAAAGTTAAATCAGTTATAATTTTAAGTCATTTTAAACTGTTTTTTGACTGATAAAAGAACGTTGTGTTCAAACTTTATTTCCGAAATGCCATAAAATTAAACAAGCTAAGTTTCAGTGGACTTATAGGCAAGTTGTATAACTTTGTTAGCCTGGAAAGAACCTCTGGTGGATCAAAAGCACGTTCACGGACTTACAACGCTAAAATCCGGGGATTGATTCTTCGCGGTGGACAGAGAGCAGATAGCCTGTTGCTTAGCTTTGTAATAAAATGATTTGTCCAAAAGATTTATTAACGGTTGCACGTAAGACAAAGAGGGCAATTAGCCTGCTGTAGATTTGCACTGAAACAGTAAGAATAGTGAGGAAGCTTTGTTAGTGGTTCAACTTCTGTGTTAATAGCACGATAATATTATTAACACTGAGAAAATATTCTAAACTTGCTTACTACTGTAGTGCTATTGCACAATTCTCCAATACTAGCTTAGTAATATGAGTCTTCATAAGTTAGTTTAAATTTTGTCCGGTCGTGGTCTAATATTTAGCATGCCCAGACTGTAAATACGAGGGTTTATTGTACATTTCTCAATGCTACGAAATCAAGCTCTATACTGTGGGTCATACAATAAGATTGACTGTCAATTCCTAATTCTCAGCTAGGCAAGAGTAGCCAAAAAATTAGTAGTGGGTGTTATTGACCTGCTATTCTCCTTTATTCTAGTCGTTCGAGTTCACGCACACTCAACATGCTAGCCCTTTCAGCCGTTGCGGCATTATAATTATTCGGTCAATCCCACCATTCCTTGAAAAAAAGTAGCCCAAGAGTTGACAGTGGGTGGTGATGACTAGCTGCCTTCCCTCTAGTCTTACACTGCTAAATTAGGGACGGCTAGCGCAGATAGCCCTCGAGTAGCTTTGCTCGAAATTCAAAACAAACAAACAAATCTTTATATCATGCCATGTTCTGTCAATGTTATCCTTATACACAGAGATTTGTTTTACGATACTAAATATCATGACATTTCATCTAACATTATGATAATTACGCAAAATAAAGTACATTGTGTACGTGCTTTACGTTTGAGAGTGTAGTATTTTTTGTCATTTAAGCTGGAATATTTGCTTCTTAAAAATTCATAGCGCAAACGAATTAATTATTTCACTAATTATTTTAAAAAAATAATTCTTAATTTTCGACTAAACTTATGCGGTTTAAAACATGTTTTTTAAGATAATTATGACATTGATATTCATAGTTACCAAATAGAAAACAAGTAATAAGCTGAAGTTTGACCATAATTCATTTTAAAAATTTGTAAACTACTCATAATTCTTTGAATAACTTTCTAATATTTAGTCTCAAGATAAGCATATTTTATTTGTTCAAAGATGAAGGCTCGGCATGGCCAAGTGAGTTAAGGCGTTCGACTCGTAATCTGAGGATCGCAGGTTCGAATCCCCCTTTGCACTAAACATGGAGGCGTTATAATGTGATGGTCAATCTCACATTTTATTGATAAAAGAGTAGCCCAGGAGTTGGCGGTGGGTGGTGGTGATAAGCTGCCTTCTCTCTAGTCTTGCACTGCAAAATTAGGGACGGCTAACACAGATAGCTCTCGAGTATCTTCGCGCGAAATTCAAAACAAATGAAATGTTGAAAGATGAAAGTCGAAATATTTATTTGATAAAAAACAACTCTCTTTACGTATATACAATCAATTAAATTCAAATTAAGTAATCAATGTAATCAAATTAAGTAACATTAACTAAAATCCTAAGATTATTATTTCTTTTTTGACAAAGAAAGGGATTAGATAATTGAGCGAAGCTTCTACAGCGAGGAAGACTGCCCAAAGTGAAAGTTTTAAAAATGCAAGGAAACTTCGTAATCAACATATTAAAATTCTAAAGTAAACAAATACAAACACAATTTATTTCGATAAGTTTTCTGTTTTATATATATTTATGTGTTTGTAATTAAGCACAAAGCAACACAAGGAACTATCTGTGCTCTGCCCACTACGGTGTGAATCAGCAGACACTCCGCTGTGCCACTGCGGATGTTGCTATATACACTAAGACATATCTGTACTGATTTTATTAAAAACACTCTGCCTTGAAGGCTTGGTAAAATATTTTTGTCCTGTGGATGAAATTAAACAAGATGATTTTCTTAAAAGGGGCTATATCAAGTATTCACGATATCATATATATATATAGCGAGAGACAAGAGAGTAATAACAGTGCCAATACAATTATTCAAGCATTTATTACAGTAACTTGTGACAACTCTTTCATTTTACGTTCCAGATGGAATATTTTTTTCTTTACAACCCTTCATTTTCAGTGATTTAATGAATAAATTATATTTCAAAATCATGAACATAAAATAATGAATTTAAAGTTGAATTCCAATTAAAAACCAAAGGTAAAAATTGATCTGACGTGAGGTAGAGCGAAAACTTATATTTTGCGTTCGATGTACCATGTTGGCTAAATGTGTTAACTTTCTGTTTAGTACGTTACACTGTTAACGTCAGAAATGTTTTGTTTTAGATTTTACGTTGCTTGCTCTGTCAACAATAGAAAATATTATGTTTAGTATCTTTTTGCTGTTTGTTGTGTTAAGATTAGAGAATGTTCTGTTAATAAGTTAAACTGCTTAATGTGTTAAACCTCCTCACCATCATCAACTGTATAGTCGTCTACAATTTATTAGTAACAGACTAGAAGCCAACGCCACCTAACTCATCTTCAACTCTTGAGCTATTCTTTTAACAACAAAAAGTGTGATTGATCGTTTGATTGTTAAACTGCTTCATATGTTAAAATAAGAAAATGTTCTCTTTAGTACAACATGCTGCTTGGGGTGTTAACGTTAAAATGTTCTGTTTGGGAAGAAACGAGGTCTTTAAAAATACGAAGCTTAATTGACTTGGCCAGTTCTCTGTTATATTTTCTTCTTTTTGAGTAAATAATTAAAAAAATATCGGTTTTTAAATTTTTAAGCCATTTTGTGATTTGAATATGCATTAACAAATATTAAATGAAAATTAGTTTTCCTGCCAAATCAGTTTTGTTTTACAACAAATGATAATGTTTTTGTGATTTCATATATATAGGATAAAAATGATTTTCTAACTACCATTAAGTTTGTTTGTTTTTCAAACCAAGCATGTTTGGTGTGACGGGAATTCGAACCTGCGACCCTCAGAATACGAGTCGGACGCCTCAACCCACCTGACCATGCTGGGCCTAGGATTTTGTTATGCGTAAACCTTATCCATTCTAGGACTAACAGCTCTCGGAAATGTTTATGAAATAATAAGAAAATCAATAAAAAACAGTCGAATTTGAACTACGAGTGCTTATGTATACTCCATAATATATGTTTTGCAAACAAAAAAGTTTGCTTTCTTTTATAAAAACAACGAGAAATTTACTAAGACAAAAAACAATACAAATATTGGGCAAAAATAAAACGTAATTGACTGTAATCTTATTAGAAAACACCTTTTATAGCAGTAAATACTTCCAACAAATAATGATTCAGAGTAGTTGTGCTCATATACTTTAGATCTACAGAGGCTGAACAAAAGAAGAAAAGATTATCTTCTTGAATATGTTGTTCATTTGTTATATCTTTTATTATATATTAGAAAAAAGTTATTTAAATCAATACGTTTTTAGAATGCACACGATGAGACCTCTTAGAATATAATCTTAAATCTAAATTTTAACACTGGCTTCCTAAAATACCTGAATTTTTTATGGTTTTAGTTACATTTTCTCATAAAAAGTTTACTACACCTGTTGTAGTTTCTTAGATATTCATATTCAAGTTAGCTTACAGAATGACAAAACAAGTTTCTCTGTAATAGTTGACTATTCTTCTTCCCGAGAATAAAGAAAAATAGTCAACTATTTGAAAGCGCTCGAGTTTCGGGTCCCGTTTTGAAAATATTATTAGAGAATTGATGTTACGGAATGGCCAAGCCAGTCATCTGATGTTAATTCGATTGAAAATTTATTGGCTTAGTTAATCCGATTAAGGAAAGATCGCAAGCTAAACACAAAAGATGAACTTTTTGAAGTACTTGAAGAAAGATGACAATCACTCAGAAATATCCATACAAACTCATTGAAACCACGACACATCGATGTAAAGATGGATTCATATCTGATGAAATGTCGACTAAATATTAACTTGTGAAACTGGTTTATGTTATTTTGTGTTCATTTTTATGTTTAATTATTGCAGAGAAACTTGTATGATCATTTTATAGGCTAATTGGAATAAGATCTAAGAAACTACAGCACGTGCACAACACTTTTTATGAGAAAATGTCACTAAAATCATGAAAACGTTCAGGTATTTACAAAATCCAGCGTTAACATTAGGATTTGAGATCATTTTCGAACACATCTCGTCCAGTGTTTTCTAAAAACAATTAGTTTTACGCATATTTTGTTATCTATAAAAGATATAACAAATTAACAGCATTTTCAAGAGGGCCACTTGTTTGTCTACCCCTGTATGTTTTATTTTTTTGTATGAAAAATTGTTCAATCATCCTATTATCTATTTAGATTTTGAATAACATATGATATATAAAGCATGAGAAAAAGGTCTTCTTTAGGTTAGTGCTTGTTTTTATCGAGCTGATAACAAAACTCAACCCATGTGCGGCACGAAACTGCGTTCTCTACCTGTAAAAAAGTTTAAAGATAAATGTTAAAACGAAAACAACACATATTTATCTAATATTAATTAATTATACGGAACGTTTTTACTGCATGTAGTATTTTTCAAATGAAATATTTAATATTAGTAGTAAAAATTAGCGGAATTCTATTAGGTAATAGAATATCATACATAAATCAAGGGTACACAGAAGTAGAAAGAATTCGTAGCTGAAATTTAGAATGAAAATTTCTTTTTCTCATTTCTAATCATGTTAGCTTCCTATGTATCGAAAAAATACTCTGTCTCTATTTGTCAGTTACAACAGATGCTTAATGCTTTCGTGTTCTAATCTTTCCTGTAAAGGAAATTTAGACTATACACATTACTTATAAAGTAATTTAGGCTACAAAAAATGTGAAACCAAAACTTATACCCGTTTTAGATTGAGTAATACGTTAAAGATTATAAGTGTATAAACTTCAGCAAAATGTTATATCCGATGTTGTACTTATATTTTAATTTTTTTTTTTCCTTTAGGCCCGGTATGGCCAAACGTGTTATGGCGTTCGACTCGTAATCTGAGGGTCGAGGGGTCGAATTGAGGTCGCACCAAACATGCTCGCCCTCATAGCCGTGGGAGCGTTATAATGTGACGGTCAATCCCACTATTCGTTGGTAAAAGAGTAGCCCAAAAGTTGGCGGTGGGTGGTGATGTCTAGCTGCCTTCCCTCTAGTCTTACACTGTTAAATTAGGAACGGCTAGCGCAGATAGCCCTGGAGTAGCTTTGCGCGAAATTCAAAAACAAAACAAACATATTTTCCTTTACCGGGCTATTCTTTAAAATATTGGTTTGCTTACAATGAATCCATTCTACGATATTGCAAAATGCTTTTTTTTTTAAGTTCGTGGAATGCTATTTGAAGGTCATCCGCGTTAGCCCTTCTTAATTCTAAAATTATTGGCTAGAACAAAGGCAACATTTCAACACTACCCAACACATGCTCTTGAGATACACTTTATCGACGAACTGTGGGTTTGACCGCCACATTATAACTTTCACATGCATGAAAGCGCGAGTATATTAGGTTACGTATTTTGATCCCGCAATCAACAACTTACGAGTTGAGCGCCCTAATGATTAGACTGTGCTAAGCCTTCTCAACATGTATTGTGTATTATTCGCTACATACATACTGAAGTCTATATTTGTCTACTTACATGTTACATTTTAAGAACTACACTTCAAACACTGATTTTACTCATTCAGTCAGAATTCTGTATAGTGTCCACTTTCTGTATTAAATATTTTGCTAATGAAAAATATTTTATGAGTTAAGAGATTCTAAAATTATTTTTGTTACGTATTGAATCATTACGAATATCGAAGCCCTATGTGCCGCTTTGACGGATCAAAATAGACTGGTTACTGGCGTTCCGGATTGGTCTGTGTTACTGAAAAGCTAAACACTTTTATTTGTGGACATATTATAAGTGACAATCTTAATCGCTATTCGGTTGGAAATAATTATTTTGGGGGCCGGCGTTGCTTACACATTTCCCTACTTTTGATCAATTAACCTAAATTAAGGCGAATTCTTTCCGCATGTCACATAAGATGACGTTGATGATAAAAATTGCACATATATGTTGAACTCGATAAATATATTTCCTTTGCTTCAGTATTCACTGTACAAAACAATACAGGCTGAGTGATTGTCTAAGAAAATGGAACTGATTTAACTGGAATATCAACGTAAAACGAAGGAAATCAGATGTATTTATTTCAAAGTTCTCTGGGTTGCCGTGTGCTTTCTTGTTTTGTAAGTGCATACAAGGAATTAAAAGTAAATAGGGTGTTATGCATAGACTTAGGAGATATGCTGCTAGCCAACAACACCTATTGACAACTTGTGGACTACTCTAATAGAGTAATAGGATTTGATTGTCACTCTTATAATACACTCACGACCTCAAAGTGTAAAATGTTAGATTTTTCTTTTGTAGAAACGGGATAATGGTCACAAACATCTGTAACGACATTTCAATACGCTAACCACTAAGTCACAGATGTTAGCTAAGAGCGTAAGTGATCAGCATAGGATTGCTTAATATACTATGAATAGGTAAGATTAATCTGTTATGAATATCTAATATCACAGCCAAAATTTAATATGTTATCAGTATTTAATATCTCGGTCTAAGGATAATCTGTCACCAATATTTAACATCTCAGTAAAAAGCTAAATGTGTTATCAATATCTGATATCCCAGTCAAAAGTTAATATGTTATCAGTAATTTATATCTTAGTCTGAGATAAATCTATAATCAATAGCTAATATCTCTGTTTAAGGTTAATTTGTTTTGGAATTTCGCACAAAGCTACTCGAGGGCTATCGGTGCTAGCCGTCCCTAATTTAGCAGTGTAAGACTAGAGGGAAGGCAGCTAGTCATCACCACCCACCGCCAACTCTTGGGCTACTCTTTTACCAACGAATAGTGGGATTGACCGTCACATTATAACGCCCCCACGGCTGGGAGGGCGAGCATGTTTGGCGCGACGCGGGCGCGAACCCTCGACCCTCGGATTACAAGTCGCACGCCATACGCGCTAGGCCATGCGAGGCCTACTAAGATTAATTTGCTATCAGTACTTAATATTTCAGTGTAAGGTTAATCTGTATCTGTTAACAATATTTAATATTTCAGTCTAATTTAATAACTAGATAAGACATTTTATAATACTCAGTTTCTGTCTGTCCTGATAATACGCGCGTTTTGTTTATTTGGCTCTCTGCTGTGCCCACCGCAAGTGATCGAGCCCCTAATTTAGCATTGTAAATCTGTAAACATATCAATGTAACACATTTTGTACAAAAACATATTAAAAATTCATAAAAGTTTTTAAACAGGTTTAATGTCAGGTCGTAGAATAACATCACAAGTTTATTTGCTAATACTATTAAGTATGGTAAAGTGTAGCCCTAACTAAACTAAAGCAAAGAAAAACGTACACAAGTTATAGTGTTAGTTTATCTCTATCGAATATAAGCCGTACTTATGTTAGGTTTAAGACAAGTGGACTTACAGATTTCAGTGTGTACGATTAAACTTAATTTGTATTATTCTAAAATTTCTGTACTGTTGCAATAAAGATACTAATTTGAACGCAAATGCTTTGTAAGTCTCTGTTAATATATATATATAAATCATGTGTTATATTTCAAATTGAGACTACGTTTTTATAATTTTTTTCTTACTATAGCTATAATAACTATATTACAAAAGTAGGAAAATTAGGGTTAGCTCCGTTGTAGATAAATTTTATATAATTATATGAGAAAGAAGAAACTGTGTTTCTATGCGGTCACGTAGTTGGTTGGAAATTATTACTTATTTGTGAGTAAAAATTGTTTGTGTTAGTTCCCCTCAAATATCCTGAATATGTCACTGATTCCCTTTCTAAAGAAATAATAAATAAATCTTTCTCTATCTATCCATTTATTGTTTATTATCTACCTATAACAATTTTGTAGCTGCAAAAGAGTTTCTACATTTTAGAGCCTATAAAAATAATTTTTTATTTTAACAAAGACTTAATGTTTTAGATGTATTGTGTTTACTCGCATTTAGTTAATTTATCTTTATACCTAAAACAAATAATTTACAAGTTGAAATCATTAAATATGAGATCATATTTTAAACCTGTAATGAATTTACACATTTATTTTAACAATCTATGCTTCCTTCAGTTTAATGTATATTTAGAAATGCATGTAACGTATATTGTTAAATGTATATTCCAAAAGTCCCACTTGTTCTCTAAATGTGTACAAGAATCTCGAGCGTATGAATTAACAATGCATACATCTACGCAAATACCAGTATTGATGGAGCAACTGAACTTTCTAGAATACCTCTTCTTAAGCTTATAAAAGGTAACCACCGCAAGAAGCGGGTAGACAATTTAATATTATCGGGTCATTACAGTCAGTTTACTATGAATCTTGGAAGCAATAATTGTGATAAAAACTTGGTAATTAGAAAAACTAGAAATATTCGACCAGGAACGCTTATAGATTTTGAACATTATAAATAATTTAACTTCAGTGAATTAATTTCGGGCGTTGGTATTTGTAGGAGAACACGACATATTGTCGCCGACGAAAACTTACGAGTTCTACAGGCTAGCTAGCTATCAAGCGAAGTTTAACAATATCAACATAGAATTCTCTCTTCCTGAACGGCCGATAAAATATTCAATTCCATAACAGATATAAGACTCAGTATTGTATGTAAGTTTGTGAAACTCTTCTATATAAATTATCATTTGTAATAACTATTAGTAATGGCCGTTATTTATAAATTGTATTGTTATTTATATATAAAACTTTATTTGTGTTAATAAAGAAAATTGTGTGTACGAATCTTGTTGGCAAATATCATAAATTTTATATAGTTTGACATTTAATTAATTTCTAAATTAAAGTTAAAATTTCCGGCTATTTGAAGTCGTAAGTCGTAACGTACGTAACATAATAAAGCAGATCAGGGACTCGTCCGGGATAAATTATATGTGACAAACCTTTTATCACAGACAGAAAAAGTATATATATATATATATACTTTTACTTGTTAATCACCGATTAATTTAACTGAAACGAACCAATAACTAAAGCTTGTTTTGTTTTTAATCACCTTTCTATTTCCCGAACACTAGAAATATTTGGGCATGCGCACAAATTAAATGGTTAGTTTTCTTCAATTATTTGTATCACTAACTATCTGCATCTTTTTTTTCATGTGTGAGTTTAAAACAAACAAAAACAAATCAGAAAAACTTTTGAGCATTACTGTCTAATTTTACGAGTAATCGCTTCAACAAAAGTTACTAAGTATAATATTTTGTACTTAGAAATCTAACAAGGAGGACATGTTTCCATCGTCTTTACTTACATTAAAAGGGATACAAGTGTAAAGAGGAAATTTATTTATGGCAATCTTGAAACACTAGTCTGTACTAACTCTGTGGGTTTTGAATAAAAATAAGGATATCTTGTTTTCTGTAGATTTCAAACACAAAACTAAAAGGGCAAAAATGATTAGACAACAATATTGTGGAGCAAAACAGTGAAATAATAATATTATGGAATAAAATAACGAAACAGTAAAATTATGGGACGCAAACAGATTTACTTTACTCAGTTGTGGTCTGTTTAGAGTTCGCATATCATTTTATACTTATGAATTATCATGTAAAGAAGTTATTATTGTTATTATTAACTTGTTTCGTATACACATCTTTGTTATTTTTGATGTTCTCAAGGCCTGGCATGGCCAAGCGCGTAAGGCGTGCGACTCGTAATCCGAGGTTCGCGGGTTCGCGCCCGAGTCGCGCTAAACATGCTTGCCCTTCCAGCCGTGGGGGTGTATAATGTGACGGTCAATCCCACTATTCGTTGGTAAAAGAGTAGCCCAAGAGTTGGCGGTAGGCGGTGATAACTAGCTGCCTTCCCTCTAGTCTTACACTGCTAAATTAGGGACGGCTAGCACAGATAGCCCTCGAGTAGCTTTGTGCGAAATTCCAAAACAAACAAACAAATTCTGATGTTCTGCTTGACATATTGTGGGTGTGTTTCCAAATTAAAATCAAAAGTTAATTCCAATAATATACGTTCGGATATTGTACACTTACGATTTTGAATTAAACTGCACTTGTTATGTTTTTCTGCATTGTATGTTTCTATTATAATTATGCAACATATAAGTTTAGTGTAATTTATTTATTAAGTAAAGAAAGACTCATTAACATATTTTTAATTAAAAGAACAAATTAAAGATAAAATGAAACGGAAGTGTTTAAGGTAAAGTTAAATGGAAACTTTTTCTCGTATTTGCTAAAGTTTAAACACGTTCACATTCATTAAAATTTTATTTTGGATATGAGAAATATTGCGCCATGTTTTATAGTGAGATAAATATTTTACATTACACACTGTGTTTGTAGAGACAAGGAAAAGCTTAACACAGCAAAAGTCTATTTCTATTATCAAGACGTTCATTCCTGAGTTGTGAGTTTTTATCTATACATTACAGACCCATCCTACAAGCTTCTTAGGATTAATCCAGATCTACAATGAAACAATTCTTCAGTGTCTTTTGATCTTCACTCACAGCCACTAATAGGTTTTATATTATAAAATCATATTAGTGATAATTTAGCAGTGGAACTTTGAAGTTATGTAATTCTTTTATATTGGTATTCGGGTTTTCATTCCCATAGAAATGGACCAATAATATATTTTCAATCACTCAAAATCACGAAGCACGTGATCTGCTTGTAAGTTTCGATATACGGAAGTTATGAGAAAGGAACGTCATCTCTCTATTTTATTACTAATAATATTTCAAGCTCCGCTATTAAAGCTTCTCAAAAGTGCAAAACTCTGTCTTTAGAACATTAAGTTTAACAGTTGAATTCGCATTTTTTGTAACTATTTACGGGAGTGATCACGTGTTTGAACAAGTATACGAAAATGGTAGAAGTAATAATTAGTGTCAAAGATATTTGTTTCAAAAGTACGGGTAGTTGCAATTTTGTTACGGTTCTTATATTTTTCAGAAGCACAAAAATCGTTTTGTTATTATATTTAAATATATATATATATATATTGACTTTGCGATAAAATGCAAAAAGGCAAAGGTTTTTTTTCATAATCAATTAAGACAGTTAAGTTTATGAATATGAAAACACATAGAATCAAATTGTTGGGTAAGTAAAACTAAAGTAAACCCAATAAAACTCTAAACGAATTCGACAGGTGGATCCATCTTTTTCAGAGGTAAAGACGTTTCTAAACCTGAAAATTTACATGTTTCCTTCAATGATGGAATTATTTTAAGTATAATAATGACACACAGTGATTTTATACAATTTTAAAACAAACATATTTTCTCAAAGCAAGACATTTTTTCATGTGATAATAACATTCAGCGGTTCTTTAAAGTCTGAAAACCAATACATTTCCGAAAATGCTAACATTTTTCTTGCGTGTTAAATATGTTAAGTATATACCTCATTAATTTCTTCAAAAACATAATTTTTTTTTAGTTGCAAACACACTGTATGAAAATAATCAGTAATAGTCCACTAACATGATAGTAGATTTTAAACGTAAGGAATTATTGTAATTGTATCGCAACAACAAACGTGCGTGAGTTTACACTCAAATTTTAATATTTAAACCTGATTCTTGATTTAATTTCAAACAACATTTCAAACAATATCTAATTCATAGATTCAAGAAACAATTCAAAATCAGTTATAACAATTAGATAACTTTTTAACCTAAACACTTCTGTAGAATGAGTAAAATCTAAATTTATATATATAACCTGACAGGATTGTATAGTGAGAAAGATGTTCAAAGAAACAAAAAATTAACAAACATGTAATTCATGTGTTCCATCCAATTCCCCGTCTCTTGCAGACCGGTACAACGACATATTCAAACTTTTATATGACCTCCCAACAACATCTGCGTTAAATAGCTGTGATGCACGACATTGTGTAACTACAAAGTTGGGAAGTGAAACTGTACGTATTGTACTGAAAACAACAACTAAAATTTATACGAAAAAGCAATAAGATTTGTAACAGAATCGTAGAATAAATAGCAAAAATACAGGTACTCTAATTTATTCCAAGTAGAATGTTTATTTGTTTGTTTTTGAATTTCACACAAAGCTACTCGAGTGCTATCTGTACTAGCCGTCCCTAATTTAGCAGTGTAAAACTAGAGGGAAGGTAGCTAGTCATCACCACCTACCGCCAACTCTTGGGCTACTCTTTTACCAACGAATAGTGGGATTGATCGTCACATTATAACGCCCCCACGGCTGAAAAGGCGAGCAAGTTTGGCGCGACGGGGAGGTGAATCCACGACCCTCCGATTACGAGTCGCACGCCTTAACACGCTTGGCCATGCCGGGCCAGAATGTTGTAACACAGCAGCGTAGCTTAGTAGCTTCTTGCTTTTGACTCTTAGTGGGAAGGCCTTGAGAAAGACACTTTACCCTATTTGTCCTAATTTACCCAGCTGTGTGACGGGTATCAGTTGTTGCCTGGATATTAACCTGCTCTGACCTGGCATTCTATGTAGGGGGCTGTGTAGCCCAAGTTCCTTACAAATGTATGGGAAGGATTTAGTTTAACTATTTTAAAATGTAATAAAAATATTTTACTAAATCTTCTATGAGCATTTATAACATGACTTTGATTATCTTCCCGCACAAGTACACACACATACATTTAACTTCCAGAGGGGACAGCTGAATGTAGTAAATAAGGCTTAGTCCTGGAAACTAGCCAAAAATATATAAACGATGCTTTGAAGAGGCTCAGCGGTAAGTCTGCTGGCTCACGACTCTTAAACTCGGGTTTCGATACCTTTAGTGGGCTGAGTGCATATTGTGGAGCAATGTGCATAACCACTACCAAACCATACCAGTATAAGATATAAAGATATAATCAGGTACGTGAAAATCATTGTAAATAATAAGAGTTAAATATTAACTGAAACTAATGCTACTGTTCTAGTCAGTTAATGGGATTTATTGGTCATTATGTATGTTTCAGATAGAATTATAGTATAATAAATTTAACCATTTATTTATTTAAAGGTTGTGAAAAGATATGGAATTTTTATAATGTTTGAAACAAACGACCAGTTGTTGTTTGTTTTGCTAGTTAAATTCCATTTCTTCCTGTCCCCGCTGGTATAGCGGTAAGTCCAAGGATTTACAACGCTAAAGTTAGGGGTTCGATTTCCCTCAGTGGACTCAGCAATAACCCGATGTGGCTTTGCTATAAGAAAACACACACACATTTCTTCCTTGATTTTTATTTTATTATATGTATTGGTTAAAATGATTAGTATCTTTACTGTTTTTCTTTCATTTTGAAGATAACGTTTTATTAGTAACTCAGTATATTGGTTAAGGTAAGTTATGTTTTATATTAATGGCAAAAAATATCGCTGAATTTCGCGTAAAGTTACTCAGCCGTCTCCAACTTAGAAGTGATAGATTAAAAGAAAAGCAGCTGATAATCACCACTAATTCTATATTATTGGGTTAATTTTTACCAAAGAAAAGTGGCATTAACTGCTACATTATGACGTTCTCGCAATTGAGAGAACGAACATATTTGGTGACGGGATTCGAGCTCGCAAACTGCAGATTGCGAGTTGAGCTGTGTGAAGCCGCTAACAGCGAAGGGTCCTAAATAATGAATCAGTACATTCTAGTCATTATAAGTTTTGACGTATGATATTGTACACTCTTAATCAGAACAACATATTAAATTAGTTATGTCAGCTACTAAGTAAGTACTTTAGGTAACCTGTTTTGATTAGAAATTTATCACAATGACTATTCAATGATGTAAGGCTATTATACTGTTTGTGGTACTGTTATACAACATGCTCTAACTGTAGTGAAAGATTGAACTGACGGGCAATAAAACTAATGGACGTCTACTTAGCATAGCGATTCATTATTGCCTTAATTATGAAGCCTATAATCAACAGCATAAATATTATTTAATTTATCGCAAAATTAAATAGGTCCTGTCTTCAAAATACGGTATATGAAACACTGTTTCTGGAAAATAAGTTTTGTCCATGAAAATTTATCACATGGAACTAATTATATTGTATCTCCAAGCGATGAATATCAAACATTGTAGTGTCCATTATTTCGAATATTATTATTCTGAAATTGAAAATTATTACCGGTTAAGTAAAACTTTATATTTTAATGAACATTTGAGCTTGGACATGCTTATACACTGCTGGCCAAAACCTCAAGGCCAATAAACATAAAGAAAAATATGCATTTTGCGTTGTTAGACTCAACCACTTATTTCAGTAGAACTCAAGAAGGGAAAATACAAATAAAAAACTTTTTTAGCATTTAATAGGGAAAATGTGAACACTATGAAATTAGCCTAAATACTAACTAGTCAAAAGTTTAAGACCATACTGAAACAAAGCGTTAATCGGTAAACACGTAACGAAATTTAGTCATTTGTGTTCAAGCATCAACGTTGTCAACATCTCCCACTGACATATTCTGTGTCACATTGGGTAAAAACATGGCAAAGTCTGAAAAGTTGACAAAGTTTGAACGTGACAGAATTGTCGAGCTGCAAAAGCAAATTTTCTCTCAAAGTGTTGTCGCTAGTGAGATTGGGCGAAGTAAAACTGCTGTTGCAAATTTCTTAAAAGACCCTGAGGAATACGGATCGAGAATTTCAAGTGATCGGCCCAAGAATATTTCGCCGGCGTTGAGTAGGAGGATTCGACTGGTCTTCCGGCAAGACACCAGCCGATCGTCGAACCACATTAAGGCTCTTACGGACGCAGAATGCAGCTCAAGAACAATAAGACGGCATCTATGAGAAAAAGGCTTTAAAAACCGTAAACGTCTTCAAAGGCCACGCCTCCTTCCACACCACGAAACAGCTCGGATAAACTTTGCTGAGAAGCACCAAACATGGGACGTAGAAAAGTGGAAGATTTTGTTCTCTGATGAGAAACAATGTAAACCTGGATGGTGCAGATAGCGTCCAACGTTACTAGCACGATAAGAATATCCCACCGGAGACATTTTCTACACGACACAGTGGAGGAGGTTCCATCATGATCTGGGGTGCTTTCTCCTTCCATGGAACAATGAAGCTTCAGGTTATACAGGGGCGTCAAACAACGGCTGGCTATATTGGCATGTTGGAGAGAGCATCCTTATTGACTGAAGGCCCTCGCTTGTGTGGAAATGTCTGGATCTTTCAGTAGGACAACGCTGCAATCCACAATGCCCCCTGGACAAAGGACTTTTTCATGGCGAATAACGTGATTCTTTTGGACCATCCAGCATGTTTGCCCGAACTGAACCCCATTGAAAATGTTTGGGGGTGGATGGCAAGGAAAGTCTATAGAAATGGACGGCACTTCCAAAGAGTGCTTGATCTTCGTGAAGCCATCTTCACCACTTGGAATAACATTCCAGCCAGCCTTCTGCAAACGCTTATATCGACTGTGCTAAAATGAATGTTTGCAGTTATTCGCAATGACAGCCGTGCAAGTCACTACTGAGACCTCTTGTTGGGCATTTTTTACCCTATTTAGGACTTCTTTTTGGTATGGTCTTAAACTTTTGACCGGCTAGTATTTAGGCTAATTTCATAGTGTTCACATTTTTCCTATTAAATGCTAAAAGAGTTTTTTTTCCCTTTTTTTATTTTCATCTTTCGAAGCTCTACTCAAATAAGTGGTTGAGTCTGACAACGCAAAATGCATATTTTGTTGTTACGCTCATTGGCCTTAAGATTTTGACCAACAGTGTATATAAATGTTGGTAATGTGCTTAATTTTCAATAAAGAGTTTTTTTCTTTTTCTAGTCTAGAGGGAACCAGCTCTGGTTGATAAATTTGTTTGGTTGTGTCAAGAAACTATTAGTAATTTGGAAAATAATTTGTGTTTTTGTTTATATCAAAGCCACGTTAAGCTACCTGCTGTGTCCACCGAGAGAAATCAAAGCCCTAATTTTAGTGTTCTGAATCCGCAAACTAACAACTGTCCTGCCAGTCCCGGCATGGCCAGGTGGTTAAGGCACGTGCCTCGTATTCTTAGGGTTACGAGTTCGAATCTCCGTCACACCAAATGTGCTAGCCCTTTCAGCCATGGGGGTACTATGATATGACGGTCAATCCAACTATTCGTTGGTATAAGCGCAGCACAAGAGTTGGCGATGGGTGATGATGACTAGCTGCCTTACTTCTTGTCTTACATTGCAAAATTATGGACGGCTAGCGCAGATAGCCCTCGTGTAGCTTTGCGCGAGATCTAAAATTTAAAGAAACAAACTGTCCTGCCTGTGGATATGGGAAAAATAATAATATCTTCAATATACGTCTGTCTACAAGCGCGACCTTGTTATAAAGGTTTCGTATTATGATTGCTTAATTATGAATGAAACTCTAAGTTGAAACAAGTATACATTTGCAACATGCTGGCTGAAGTAACCACACAGTTACTTTCTGTGTTTGCTGGAAGACGTTCAATTCTATAAATGTGTTGCCAAGTAAACAAATATATACAGCTTCTAAGAATTAGTTTATCATGATACAATCACACTTTTATTTTATTTTCTAGAAGGAGGATTCCACGTCATCAGATTTAAATCATACTCTTTATTTATGCAGTGGCTAAATATTCGACAGTCGGAAACAATCTTTCAAGTACAAATAACCAACAGTCCAAAGTTTGAACAGTGATGAGCTGTAACAACAACAATAATAAATAGTAATGATAATGACGATAACACTAACGATTATTCAAATATATGTATATATATATATATTATCCTAAATTATATACATATAAGTTGCTATATTGGAAATTTATTAGTATTCATTGTAGTGAAATTATGAACTAGCGGGTATCTGGTAATTCAATGATCGTTCCTGACAACATGTAGCAACACACTCGCCTGTTGGAAACAGACAAGGATGTTGGATCGTTCCTGACAACATGTAGCAACACACTCGCCTGTTGGAAACAGACAAGGATGTTGGATCGTTCCTGACAACATGTAGCAACACACTCGCCTGTTGGAAACAGACAAGGATGTTGGATCGTTCCTGACAACATGTAGCAACACACTCGCCTGTTGGAAACAGACAAGGATGTTGGATCGTTCCTGACAACATGTAGCAACACACTCGCCTGTTGGAAACAGACAAGGATGTTGGATCGTTCCTGACAACATGTAGCAACACACTCGCCTGTTGGAAACAGACAAGGATGTTGGATCGTTCCTGACAACATGTAGCAACACACTCGCCTGTTGGAAACAGACAAGAATGTTGATCGATATTTATTTTCCAGTGGAAAAGTTTTATTCAGATCGTATCATCGAGTTTCAAGACAAATTAGTCTTTTAATTTACTTTTATTTATTTCTAAGTCAATTGAGATATGATCTTAGCTCATAAATATTTGGACTACCAGGTGTCACTGCATAAGTTTTATCAGTTAAATCATCATAGAAACTTCTGCATTTGTCTCTTTGTAGCAGATTCGTCCAAGTAAATGTTTTCGGTAATGAAAGTAATATAAAATTAAATTACAACATAATGTTTTTTGTGTGTGTATAACTAAAGTTTTAATGATTATACCAAGAAACAGAAATAACTTGAATGCTCAGGATGAAATTCGAAACTATTTCAAAATGTCCGTAATTAAAGAAGTGCTCCTAATATTTTTTTTTAAATTTCATCTTTTGCCTCATGAATCATTTATAAAATATAGTTTTTATACATAACATGTGTCATAGCTTTGAAAGTATTTCGAAACGATTTCATCGTGATATGTTTATTTTGTTTGTTTTCTTAGAGCAAAGCTGGGCCTGGCATGGCCAGGTGGGTTAAGGCGTGCGACTCGTAATCCGAGGTTCGCGGGTTCGAATCCCGATCGCACCAAACATGCTCGCTTTTTCAGCCGTGGGGGCGTTATAATCTAACGATCAATCGCACTATTCTTTGGCAAAAGAGTAGCCCAAGAGATGGCGGTGGGTGGTGATAACTAACTGCCTTCCCTCTAGTTTTAATTGATAAATTAGGGACGGCTAGCGCAGATAGTCCTCGAGTAGCTTTGCGCGAAATGTAAACAAACAAACAAGATCAAAGCTACACAATAGGCTAATTGCACCATGTATACCGCAGGGAATCGACCCCAGATCTTAGCCTTGTAATTAGAGCTAAACTTATCTGTGACATAATGGTGTAATAGATTTACCGTTGAACGTTCAGTTTAATATGTACGTTAGTTTTAGTATAGTTTTTATGCAAGTGACGTATATTGTTGGATGTGTATTGCGTAAGTCCCGCCTGTTCTTTAAATTTGTAGAAAATTTTTGAGAGTATGAATCAACAATATTTGTTTTACAAAAATGCTTGTGTATTTGAACATTGTTGAACGTTCTAGAATCTAGCGTGATTAGTATAAATGCAGTTAGCCTAGAAACAGTAATAGATTATTTTTAGTAATTTACAGTCTATGTGCTATAGGTTTCGGAAAACTATAGAATTTGACCAGAAACATTTATAGATTTTGAACATTACTAACAGTTTAACTTTAATGAATTAACATCTGAAGTTAGAACTTCAAAGAGAACATTAGATATTGTCGCCGGCTAAAACTTACAGTTGCTTCAAATATGCTAGCTATCAAGCGAAGTGTTACAATATAAACATGGAATTCTTTCATCGTGAACTATCTATAAAATATTCAGTTCCATAGCAGATATAAGACTCAGTATTGTTTGTAAGTTTGTATAACTGTTGTATATAAATCATCATTTGCAATAGCTATTAACAATAACCGTTATTACAAACTGTATTGTTGTTTGTATATGAAATTATTTTTGTATAAAGAAATAAAATTGTGTGTACGAATCTTGTTGGCAAATATCATAAATTCGATATATATCAACGTTTAATTAACTTTTAAATTTAGCTTAAAATTTCCGACTATTTGAAATCGTAATACGTAACACACGTAACGTAACAAATCGGAAACTCGTCCAAGATAAATTATGATACGTAACAGAATTAAGAGTAAAGTAATAGTTCATTCAGTTTTACCCGGTTTTTGTGTTATGTTCATTGTCAGGTCACGTTTTTTTATGAGATAAAAGAAAAAAAATTGTAGGTGAAATCACTACAACGTTACAACATTTTTCTTTTGTTTCTTTCAACAAGCACTACGTATAATTTACTACACGGAAGTATTTAATGGCTTTAAGAATCTTGTTTGTGATAGTATTGTTTATGAAAAGATTGTTCACTGCGGGCGTTTCTGTGTATTCTTTGTTTCTCTTTTTGGGTCTGTTGCCGTTATGATATTTTTGTTTTCATGATTTAAAAACATTGTCGATGTAATATTCTGGTTATCCGTTTCGTAAGAGTTGTGTTTTAAACTTATTTTGTGCTGTTTGTTTGACATTCTCTTCAGAGCAGTTTCGATTATTCTCTTTAGTTCTTCTATTATGACTCGTTCTGGGTGGTGTGATTTGTAATGGAGAAATATCGGTTTCTTGCATTATTTGTTATGCATGGAGGTCTGTATTTGTTTGTCTCGATTTTTTAGGGCTACGTTTAAGAACGTTAAGTGTCCTTTTGTGATGGGTAGTTTTGGTGTGAACTTCACTGATGGGTAAAAGTTCTTTAAGAAATAGTAAATCTGCTGTAGTGATTCTTTTCTATGATTCCAAATACCATACATATCACCAATGTATCTGTACCATACCACACTTCTTATATTAAGCCTGTCTTTTATTTATAGGTGTCAAGAGTGTTGATTTGTAGTGTATGCATGAATATTATAGTAAATTTGACAGCTACTCTGTTATCCATTGCTACTTCGAAACTTTGTATCATTTTGTTTGTGTCAGACTCGAGACATAGAACATTACAACCACTTTTATTATTCAACGAATATTCTAACTGCTGTTTGTAATTAAGCACTAAGCTACACAATGGGCTATATGTGCTCTGCCACTCACAAGTATCGAAACCCGAATTCTAGCACTGTTAGCCCTCAGACAAAAAGCGCTATGCCACTGGGGGACGAATATTCTAATATGAAAGAGTACATTAAACTTGAACAAGATGCAAAGACAAAACGTTGGTTTAAATACAAAAATATATTTTATATTTATCTGGAGTGTAAAGGTAACTTTTTATTGATGTTTTTAAGAGAAATATACAAGAATCTGCAGTTTATGTGATTTTAATAATAAAGTTTTTCTCTATTTGTTTCTTATACTTCTCCAGTTTTTAGCATTTAAATCTGCACTTGTAACTATGACACAAGGTTTAGCATATGGTCTTTCCATCAAACAGAAGTGCCTCAGCAGGAATGGGATATAAACGGTACGTTTTTGTATTGGTTGGATGTGTGTGTGTGTTTTTTAGAGCAAAACCACATTGGGTTATCTGCTGAGTCCATCGAGGGAATCGAACCTTTGCATGCGACAGATTTTGATGACAATAAATTTCGGCAATAAACAAGCAGTATACAGTCCAGTTGTTTTAAAATAATATATAAAAATAAGTGAAACGTATATAAGATGCTTATTACATCATTGGTTATCGCACTTGTATCCAGATCTTGAAATAATTATATATTTTTCGTCAAAGTTTACAAAGGCAGGTTCAGTTACTTTAGAATATAATTGGCTCACAGTCGTGCAGTCTAGATATATATCTCGAACTTCATATTCGACCTATAATATTTGTCAGCTTATAGGTCAATATATTAAAGCATCTAGAATAATAGCTATTTATATTTATATTTATTTTATTCTTCTCTACTGTGTTAGTGTAATACAATCTGTGATAATTTAACTTTCAAAATCGCAACGATAGGTTTTTTTTATCACAAAGCTCACAGTTGTGCAGTCTAGATATATATCTCGAACTTCATATTCGACCTATAATATTTGTCAACTTATAGGTCAATATATTAAAGTATCTAGAATAATAGCTATTCATATTTATTTTCTATATATTGAAAAATAAGTTCGTATTTATTTTTCCTTTCTTCTTAGATAGACTGGTATAACCTGTTACTGAATATGCTCAGTATATTAGTGATGAGAGCGATGTTACGTCAGGGTGAATCCTTATTTCTACTGGTAAAAAGTGTGTACGGAAAACTACTAATAAATGATGCTGCCTACCGTTGCGAAGTTAGGGACGGCTAGCCCAGATAGACTCGAGCAGCTTTACATGAATATCATCAAACGAACCTTTTTTAAACAGTGTATGAATATCAGTGAAATCCATGTCTTATTCACACTAATTCAAATTATTATTTTCTAAAAACGAACAAACATAATATAAAAATTAAAAATAAAATATATGGACGAATACTAATATTCTTAGTTTATAAAACTAAATAATAAAGTTGTTTTAGTGAAGTTTAGTTTGATTGTTCAAATGCAATCAGTAATTATAAACAGAAATGAGATTTCTGCATTGCTTTTGAACAACATCTGTATGTTTTCATTTGATTGCATTTGATTCGTTCGATTTCGAAAGAAAAACAGGTTAATATTTTCTTTTATATCTCGTACACAATTTTTATCCTTATAACGTCGAAATCGGGGATCATAAACGTGGAGAGCAGAACAAAGATAACTCATTGTGTAGCTTTGTGCTTGACAAGAAATAAACACAATTTTTTAATGTTTTCTTTTCAACGACGATGTTATCTAATCTTATTTTATTCTATATTTCACAAATAAAATATTGCTTTTACTTTATACTGTCAAAAATGTTGGATACCTTTAGGGTATTTAAGTAAAGATCTAAATTTGTGAATCAATTTAAATACAGTGATATCTAAAGATATCCTATTTGCTACATATATATGTATATGAAAAACAATAAAACTGGTATGAGGGGCTTCAGTATCGATTTTTTTTCGTGCAGTCGCTCGACCTGGACAGAGGCAAGTCTTCAGATTTACAGTACTAAAATTAATGATTCAATTCCTCACAGTGAGCTCGGCATGGGCGGATGGTTTAGGTACTCGACTCGTAAACTGAAAGTCGCGGATTAGAATCCCCGTCACATTAAACATGCTCGCCCTTTCAGCCGTGAGGGCGTAATAATGCGACGGTCAATCTCACTATTCGTTGGTAAAAGACTAGTTCAAGAGTTGGCGGTGGGTGGTGATGACTTGATGCCTTCCCTGCAGTCTTACACTGCTAATTTAGGGATGGCCAGCGCAGATAGCCATCTTGTACCTTTGCGCGAAATTCCAAACAAGCCAATCCTCTCGGTGAACATCACAGATATATTAAGTGGCTTTGCTGTATAGAGAAAAAAAAATACTTTTCGCGTAATGGCTGATTAAAATATTCTGAATATTTTTCATATTATTTAGGATTGGATTAAAGAAGAAATAAATATTTACAATCTTCTTTACTTTCTTTTTAAGAGATAGTCACTAAATTATCGAACATATAAAGTATTTTAAACAGCTATTTGTGAAATAATAAATTTATTTCTGTACAAAGTTATTTTTAACAGTGAGATTTGATCACATATAAACTTTGAAAGAATTTTAAACGATTATGTTTTAAAATGGATTTTAAAATCCTGCATCTTAACATTAAAAGACAAGACTTAGATATACAAAAGAAACCATAAATCTAAAAAAAATATCAAAAATTATTTATTGGAAATGATTTAATTCCACGGATAGAGAGAGATATGTTAATTAATTTTGTTTTTATGTAGGTTCAATGATGATTATGATTGCAGCATCGATAGGTGAGATGTAACACGAATAGTATTAGCTTATTGCTATGCTAGATTTTCAAAAGCATTTTTTGATTATTGCAATTGCATAAATCTAAATACTAAGCATTGGTGTTTTCACTTTCAAACTACCACTTGAACTAAAAAAATAGGTTTCTGCTGAATTGTCAATTTGTTCATAGATGCAGGCTTTAAACGAGTTTAATAAAAGCTGGCAACGAATGCATGATCGAGCTTACGAAAAATGTTAAGAAAAAAATTACCATTACACTTCAGATAAATGTAAAAGAATATATTTTTATTTAAACCAACGTTTCGTCTTTGCGGCTTCTTCAGGGTTAACATAGTTAACTTTTTCTTAAATTAAAGTGTGTAAATCCCTCCAGTATTCACTACAAATTTCGAAAGAGCTCATGAAAAGCCAGAAAGAAAATTCAAGTGAATTAATGGATGTTAAATGAAATATTTCGTGGATTTATAAGACTTTTCTCTCGCTGTAAATTATGTCCTCTGTGTTCTAATAATCACAACATTGATGGAAGAGCAGGATAAAAGTGCTACTCAAAATATGCTTATAAGAGTAATTTAGAAAAAATTAAAATATATAAATTCATAGAAAATTACAGATGTTAATTTTCTAACTTGCTTTTTTAAGAATAAAACCTTGTTTTACATTAAAAAACGACGATGCTTAAGAGTTCAGAATAACTTTTATTACTTCTTAATAAGAAAATATGAAAAATATGTTAATTAAATGCTATTATAATTTATGTTTTTGTTGTTATTAAGTTTACTTGTAATGTGTGCTTAATAAGGTTATTGAAAGTAAACAATGTTATTAATAAATATTTCATATACTCGTTCATGATTTATGGCCACGTATTGATATTTTATGTTATACAAATTATAAAGATTACATAACTGAGATCTTACCAAGGTGGAGTATTCATTAAAAGTAAAATATGAACCTACGACTCTTTCAGAAAACTTTAAAATAAAATATAAACAATACAGTCTGTTTCTTAACAAGTATACTTAGTGATGTTACGTTGTAAGGCTCATAAAATGTTCTACTTTACTACCTGCTTATTTAAAAAATAATATTTCCGTCAGTTGAATTTCAGTTATGAACGAGTTAAATTTATGTGTTTGGTACAAATGACATCTCAAAGATTGATAGAATATCAAATAAAAATGTCATAAATCTACCTGAATTCCTAATTAGTCTATTTTCTGTCTTATGCTTAAAAGAAACAGTGCATTTTTACGTACTTATTAATTAGTCATTGTTTTGCATCTCATTAATTTAATCAATTAATTAATTTGAAAACAATAAACTTACTATCCCACATTTGGTTGAACGGAACACAGAACTAACTTGTGAATAAATGATTTTTCGTTTAACGTTCATTTTTATATACTTATACTTCATTACTTAACAATATTTTATCCTGGTTGTATGAACCAATTAAATAAAGTGTATGTCTCTAAATATAGACCACAGTAACATCTAGAAAAATTACAAAAATAAAGTGTTTGAAAAGTTCTTTTAAAGTCTAATTACCTTTATCATATTTTACAGTTCAAGTTACACATATACAAACTCAATAACATTTTTGTTTTAGAGATAAAAGGTATTTTTGTTTATAGTCTTACCTGGCTTAACTGTTATCAGTGACCGAACCCTGCAGATTAGTTAACAATGTGAAACAGGTGTTACCGAAAACACTTATAACAGATGGCAACTGTTTTGTTAGTGGACATGACGTATGATAATGGCTGATTTGTTATTTCAAACAACAAAAGCAATTAGCATGAAGATAGTCAGAATAGAATTGCGATGAACATTATAATTTATTGAACCTACTTTTTTAAAATATGTTTCTAAAATAGCATTATTTCGAAAATAAAAACTAAACATACAAAGTGTATTACTCTGAGAAGGCCCAGCATGGCCAAGTGTATTAAGGCGTTCGACTCGTAACCCGAGGGTCGCGAGTTTGAATCCCGGTCGTACCAAACATGCTCGCCCTTTGAGCCGTGGGGGCGTTATAATGTGATGGTCAATCCCACTATTTGTTTGCAAAAGAGTAGCCTAAGAGTTGGCGGTGGATGGTGATGACTAGCTGCCTTCCCTCTCGTCTTACACTACTAAATTAGAGACGGCTAGCGCAGATAGCCCTCGAGTAGCTTTGTGCGAAATTCAAAAGGAAAAACAAACAAACATACTTTGAGAAAAGTAAACATTTTCAGGAAACAATCGATTAAACGCCCGTAAAGAGATGGCCTTCACTTCTTCCGATAGTCACTATTCCATAGATAAATCGTTCTTCAAGTAAAATAAAATTCACAACTCTATCTTTTACAAATCTTTTTCGTTTTTCACCGTATTATCCTGAAAAATACAGCAATAGCTAACCTTAAGTCTTTATCATTTTACCCTTCTTTTACTAAGAGAAAATAAGTTATCTTTACTCTGAACCATTTCCAGTTTGTTAATTTCTTTTTTTTAAATAATGAGAACCTGCACACAATATTCCTAGTGTATAACAATGTGTAGCAAGTCTGTAAATATAGCCTAAAATATTGTTAGTTTTATTTTTCGTAACAAAGTAGAGATGTGAAGAGAGTTCAAAAAATTAAACGTAGAAATTAAAACACTCAAAGTGTGTACTGGTCTTAGTACGTACGAATGTTCGATACTTGTAAGTTTCCATCATACATCCGCTTATCTCACGTATGAAAATCACACTTTCTTATTTCCACCTATGAAAAAAAAACATTCACTTTCTTAATTTGTATAATCCATGATAATGTGTTCCGAATGCAGTTAATTCATGTTTGCTGGAGATAACTCAACTAGCTAGAAGTTTAGGAACATTATCAATCAACACCACGAAGTAATTTTTATATATATTTCTGTGTGTGTTTGTATGTTTTTCTCTTTTTTTGACAGAACTGGTAGATACGAGAGTTGACACTTACCGGAGAATTCAGGGATTTCTAAAGATTACCAGAAACACGCAGCTGAGATTGTTAGCACGTTGGTCTTCCGCCCCAATTCTTCACCCCAAAAATCATGTATTGTTTTATTTACCAGCAGCTTTACGTAATACGTGTCCGTCGATAATTAAAGTGACTCTGGAAGTGTTTTAATTACATTAACCTTCACATGTTTTCATATTAATAAAGTTATCAACATTCTTTGGGCTGTTTTAACTATTACCTGCTACAAATTCATTTAGTTACTACTTTTACAGACACATACAAATATCACTTGTTATATCTGTAGAATCTCAAAACTAAAACTACAGAAAATCTATTGGGTCTTACTCTAGTTGAGTGTAAAATATTATAAAATATGTTTGATATCGGTTTTAGCACAAGAATTTAAGTAACTCGAGCATTTCGGATGATATAGTTTTATTCTTCAAGAGTAGATTTTAAATAAAATATCGTAGCTACCTAGATAACCAAAATTAATAAATTAATACTACGCTACTTTCTAGATGAATAAATACGTACTGTTTGGAACCTATCAAATACGAAACTGAAACTTCTAAAATAAATATTAGAGATAAATCGGAATGTTTCGCCAAAGATAAACTCTATAGTTTCCTTGTTTCTATATATCAAAATTAAATTGTCTAGCAAAAGTAAGACGCTCTAATGGTGGCTTAATGCATTATTTACTGTTGAAACAACGTTTTAGGAATATGAATATGGATAATGTCATTCATTTAGGTATCAGATTAAGGATGTTTCTTTGATTAATTCGAATAACCGGGCAAAATTACACAGAAGTTTTTGTTGTTTTGAATTAAGCACAAAGCTACACAATTGGCTATTTGTGCTCTGCCCACCACAGGTATCGAAAGCCGGTTTTTAGCGTTGTAAATCCGTAGACATACCGCTGAGCCACTGGTTTGCACACAGGGGTTATCTAGACAGACTATCCTTAATTTTCAACTGATAAACTACAGGAAACAGAGATAGTAACGGCACCTACCTTTAACTCGTACCAATGTTTTACAATACTGAATCTTTTATAAAGTCTGAGGCCCGGCATGGCCAAGCGCGTAAGGCGCGCGACTCGTAATCCAAGGGTCGCGGGTTCGCGCCCGCGTCGCGCTAAACATGCTCGCCCTCCCAGCCGTGGGGGCGTTATAATGTTACGGTCAATTCCACTTTTCGTTGGTAAAAGAGTAGCCCAAGAGTTGGCGGTGGGTGGTGATGACTAGCTGCCTTCCCTCTAGTCTTACACTGCTAAATTAGGTGACGGCTAGCACAGATAGCCCTCGAGTAGCTTTGTGCGAAATTCCAAAACAAAATTATAAAGTCTGAAACTGAATATTTCCTCGACGGTTCACGAAGAGCGAATTAGTTCTAACTTATATGCAAATTTTTACAAACAATATTAGGTCCTCTATTTGGTCTGAAGCTGCTTGCGAGCTCTATTCTTCATACGCGAGTTTTTCCCAACGAAAATATCACTATGTAAAACAAATTTTGTTCCTGGATAGTATGTGTTATTTCTTAATTGCTTTTGTTGTAAAAGTACAGAAAATGGTCATTATTCCTTTCAAACTTTGCTTTTGTGACCTGGATAATGAAATTTAGAAATTAAATGTGCAAATTTGCACATTTTCATTTGCATAAGGTCTGAATTAAACTGTATATGAATCAAGAGTTACATGTATTTATACTAAAGTTATAAAAAATGAACAAAATGTTTAGAAGTGAGTAAATTTTTTCGAGATTGGCGACTGTAATGTAAATCACTTTCACGTATCAGCCCCCAGATACAGTCTCCCATCATGTTTCGTACAGACGTGGCAGAAGCAGAGCCCATCTTGACGAGTGAAATAGCTTGAAAAATGTCGGTAATGCTTTCTCTGACTTGCAGCTTGCACAAGTCATTGTGGTCTCTTTGGTTGGGGTAGTTGGGTTTCTCTCACTCTCCGCATCTCTGAAGTTGTAATCTGAATCTTCAACGTCTACCCCCGATTATGATTTACTGTTCCCTTCTGAGGATGACTGTTTTCTCTCTGGTGGAGTGGGTACAGGAAGCTCAGGACAGTGTGGCATTGGGGTGATGGATGATGGAAGGTTTGGATACATGATAGCAGATGCATTCCTGCCAGCCCTAGGTGTGGAAGGGTCCACCATGCAGAAATAGAAATTGCTTGAGTGGTCAGTGGGTTCACGCTAAATTCTTGGAATAGCAAACTTCATGGCTCTCTTATTTCTTCTGTACCATCCTGCAAAATAGCAAAATAAAATTGTTATTATGAAGAATAAATTTATTACATTCACTACTAATGTGTAAGAGGTTCATGCAAATATTTTATATTTGTGATATTTTTCTATACTACTGGAACTTTAAAGAATAATAAATTAAAAAAAAATATTTAAGTTTTAAAAGGTCCAAAATGTGTATAATATAAAATCTTATTATTCAAGCAAAAATTGTCCGTCTTACCTTCTAGAGTCTTTTTGAAGTGCTCACAGGCAAAATGAGGTGCCCAAGGTTTGTCTTGATCCCTGACAGGTATGCCAAAATATGTCTTGTAGGCTTCACACATTTTAGAAGATGCTGTCACAGAGTAATTTTTCGCTCTTGTCTTGATAAATTGGCCACATACATAGCAGAATGCGCCTAGAGAATGCTTGCAGCTTCTTGATGCCATCTCTGATAAAATCATATGGGTCTCTGTGTTCACTTAGGCAGCTAGACCTAAACTGAAGTGGTGAGTGGTCAGTCCCTGTATATATATATTACTATGGAACGTTCTAAAAAATTCTAAAAGGTTCTTGAAAATTCTTGTAAGTTCTACGACATTCTAGAATGTAAGTTCGAGAAAATTCTCCATCAACGACTCAGCACCGAATCTACCTGGAATGTTCTGGAAAATGGGTAAACTTGATAATTTCTTTAGTAAGCTCATAAAAGCAAAAGTTTGAAGAAAAAATAGGTCTTTTCCATTTACTTTAGGCATAAGCAAATGGAAAATAACGCATTCAGCCCAGGAATAAGAAAAAGTAAAATTTTTGTTACGCAGTGTATCTAATATCCTCATAGAAATATATAATGCCCGCAGTTAATTCGTTGAATTTTGTAATGTTCAAAATCTGTTAACGTTCCTGGTCAAATATCTGTAGTCTTCCAATTAATAAACATTTATCACAATTATAGCTTCCGAGGCTTAAAGTAACCCAACAAGATTAAACTGTTTCTTAGCGTCTCGATTTATAAACTTTCAGGGTGAGGTTCTCAATAGTTCGGTTGGTAATAATGTTTGAAGATACGCTAGTGCTTTCGTAGAATATATATTGTTGATTCTTACGCTCGAGTATCTTCTACAAATTTAGAGAACAGACAGGACTCGCTCAATACACATTTAACAATGTACGTTACATACATTTGTAAATATATAAACAAACAAATAATAGTATTTAGTTTGTTATTCTACTTTAGGAATACCAGGACAATTATTAACCCTTAAACGGCAGCCATCATCAATTGGTGCTGCTACCTACAACATCCCCGCTGTTTAATGGTTAAAATATGTATCCAAGACTGTGGCTTTATCATTTTACTCATACGGTGTATCAGCGGTAAGCTTACGAACATGCAATGCTAAAATCCGTAGTTAAATTATTCGAAGTTAAAAAATCACAGGTATTCAGTTGTGTAGTATTGCGCTGAAGTAACAACTTACTTCTCAATAAAATAGTTCTTATAATCTGTTTCAAAACACAAAACACGCTGTTAATGTAATAGAACACAAAGGATAATGAGAGAGGAGTGAGGGAAAGTAATTTGTAATTTCTGATTCAGTTGTTAGCATTTCAAAGTGTGGATCATAAGATTTGTTTTGTTTTGAATTTCGCGCAAAGCTACATGAATGTTATCTGCATTGTCTTTCCTAATTTATCAATAATAGATTAGAATGATACTAGCTAGTCTGCACCATTTGTCGCCAATTCTTCAACAACTCTTTTACCAACAAATAGTGAGAGTAACCGTTATATTATAACGTTCTCAGATTGCGAGTCAAGCGCCTTGACAACCAGGTTTTGTCAAAATGAGAAATTTATTTCATATTAAACATCTACATATGCTACTCATATAATAAAACAGGCTCTATGGACACCATGCACGATGTATTAGTATAGTAAATACTTATGAGAGACACCTATTGAAAGGTGTGTACTTCAGCATTTCATCTGTCACAAGAAACCTTACCAAACATATATAATAACAATACATAACAGTAAATTATTATAAATAACCTTTGCAAACTTCTATCAGTTCGTATTAAGCATTCAGCGCTCTAATAATATCTGCAAGGCAACATGGGATACTCTTTATGAGATTTTTGATGCAATCCACCGTGGTGGCATTGCAGCTTGGCCATAGAGGGTGCTGAAACTCAGATATAATAGCTGTTTTAGGGTAGTGATTTGTAATCGCTCAGCTTAGTTCTGGCTAACAGTTATCAATGTGATTACACTCTGAAAACTTTGCTGGCCATGACAAACTTGTGACATTCTTCTGTTCGAGATAATTCTGTATAGTATGCATACTGTGAGCAGTGGCATTGCCATACTGTAACATAATGTTATTGCCAAGCCTTGCCCTAGCATATAGCAGACATGTTATTTTCAGTTAATGCTCATAAGAAACGCCATTGACGTTTTCCTGGTGGAGATGAATATTTTTTTTCACCATGATGAATAGTGGCCAAACGGGTACTACACCACTTCCTATGTGTTCTGTGTTTTCCAGGAAAACGACTAACACGAATTCTACTACCATCTTTAACAAGCTAGAAGTAGGACTGATCTGAAAAGATGACATTTCGCCAGCGTCTAATTGTAAGTTGGCATCTTGTCTTACTAAGTAACATGATGATTCTGGTTAATAACGGTATGCTTATAGCCCTTCTTGCAATATGACGTTTGAAGTTACTTGGTCAGTCTCTTGGTCACTGTTCTTCTGAATACTCTGGAATGAATGTATTCATGCTATTCCTATCATAAGGTATTGCAAAACTTTTTTAAACTTAACGTGCTAACTGGATCAAAACGCGGTCATCTCGGGCTGTAGCTTTTCGGTGTCTACCAACAGACTTTCTTAGAACAACGTATTCTGTAGTCCGATGACGTTTCAGAATTCTGGACAAAGTACACTGAAGATCCTCTATTGTTCCGGTAAAGTCAATTTGCTTCATAGCATTTCTGGACAGTCGAAGAACTTGACGCCTATAACTTCCGGTACGTGTCAAAGCATGACTGTACACAAAACAAAAAGAAATTGTACGAACAAAGTGTTTTTCCGTTTAGAAAAAAAACTGTATGAAAAGCACACTTTTTATTCTAAAAATTGTGTATATGTGTGTTTTGACGAACAAATGCCAAAAACAACTTATACAGATTAGAATGACAAGTAACATGTTGGTATGATCATAAACTGCTTTTTTCTTTTATTACTAGGGCATTTATTCTATAACTACTCCACGCACTTAAACAATAGCAATAATATAGAACAGTATGCAAACATTTGGGCAACGATTGTAGGTATAAATATATTAACGTTTTATTTCCTCATTGAAGAAAAAATAGACAGGATAAGTTAAGACATTTTATGTTATTACTTCAATGTAAATTTCAAATACCAAGTCATCAATATTTTTGTCATGTGTATCTTGAAAATTGCATCTCATTGAAATTATTTTTAAGTACCAAAATCATTACACTTTCTGAATTCTCGTTATTAACGAAAACTTACAACATTTGAACATTTGTTTTGCATGTTTTAGGAATTTCTGGATGTTCCTAATTTTAACGTTATACAGAAGTTTTGGTAGATTCCAGTTGAACAATTCTGAATAAGCACATTACAAGCTAACTGATAACTACAGCTAATAATAAGTTTCTGCAGAATGCAATATATCAGAATAACGTTTTGACGTTGCTTAACGTTATTCAGGTAGTGTGATGTCATCAAAATTGAAGAATATGTAACAGTTCTTTCCGACGCAAAATATTTATACACTTAGTTAATAAAAATGTATTCAGATTGGATAGTTGGAATTTCCAAGAGAAGGATAATTATTGTACCGAATGACAAAGGAATCTAGGTCAATGTTAGTTACCAGGACCATCCAGAAAGAGAAGTACAGTAAGTCGGTTCCAAGCGTGGTAAGTCAAGTATGACGTTTTTTAACAAATTAGAATTCACAAACACATAAGATAGTTGAAAAAGTCTTCCACGTACAAAACAAAATATAATAAAAACTTCTCTCTGTCTGAAAAGTGAGACACAGTGAGATTACGAAACCAGTTTAAGGTAATTTACTCAACCTCTGTAGGCTAGAGAGAACCAGCTGGTTAATAGCACAAAACACATTTCTAGGACTTTTTTGTCTAAACGTATCCGCTGCCCAAAATACGAAGCAATCGCATTGGCACGTGATCCACAAATCCTTACGTTCACAGGATAACCATGCAAGACTACACTGGGCTCTTGAACAATTTTGCAGTTTTCATTTGCTGATATTGTTGAAGTGTATTCGTAATTTATTGTCCGAAAATAAACTTATAACCTCAGTAAAACTGGTCAAGGTAAACACCACAATTTTATGCTAGCGTTATAGAGCTGACATATGCATGCTACTGGACTTTCAGACTTTTAATAATGATACATTTATTTTTAATACATTTAAACACTTATGACGCGAAATAGAAGTATCTTTATACTTCAAAAAGTGGAAGGTAGAATTTTATTTATTAAACAAAGAAATTGGTATCTGATTTCACAAGGCTTTTGCTAGTTCGCCAATAAAGGCTAATCTTACATGAAATCAAACCCTACGAACACAGTGAAAGCGGCAATGTTTGCCTAAAAAATGAACTTCAGATAGTGGTATGGCTGTTGTATTTGCTTTAAATCTGAAGTCTCAAGTTCTGTGCAAACATAAAAGTGATTGATAAGTTTGAACTGTAAGAGAAGTGACTAGTACTTTTCGAAAATAATCTTATTTATATAATTTTTTCGAGAAAAACGTTTTGTAACACAAAGACTGCGTGGAACGCTGTAGTATATTATTCTCTAGTGGTTATTCCGAGCCTCATTGTAGTTATTTAATTATTCTCAGTGATTTCTGAAAATATACACTGAATCACATTTATGTTCGTGCGGTGGTATTTGTGTAACTTCTGATGTAACACACGCAAAAATAAGTAAGCAGATGTGCGGCTCTTTTGAAACGGTACAGTTTAGAAATAGCGAAACGTAAAATCCTTCCACAAGTTGCTCTTCACGAACCAATACCACCAAATTTAATTAAAGAGTATTACTTTTTCCTTTTGATCTCTCATGCTTAAAGTTGACTTTTATATATAAAGAAAATGTTTATAGTTAACATTATAAAGTATTCTCTAGTTCTTGCGCTGATAAAACATAAAACATACAATTTTAAAGAGATAACTTCGCAATTATTTTAATCAAATTAGCAGATAACTTGGCGGGTTTGTGAAATCTCGTGCAAGTGTTTATGTTTGTACCTCCACAGAAAACGAGGAGTGGGTTATTAACATAAGTTCGTGTTTTGTCATTGATAAATTACTGAAATTACCCACAGAGAAGAGCTTAATACTGAAATTCTAATTTTAAGTTAACTGTTTATTTTATATCATTTTACTGCGTTTGATCCATTTAAAAAAGATTTTATCATTCAAGTGACCAACGGTTGTTCATTGCTAAGAAAATGACGAATTGTGACTTTTGGATGATTATCAAAACATCTGAAATTTACTTGATAATATATTGTTCTCATATTCTTAACTTAATAAAATAATATTAACAAATCGGAGGCTCTGTAATATGCCATATGAACACTGATGTTGGATACTTAAACAGAAACTAAAGATCTTTAGGTTGTTGTTGTTTACTCAAATTCTGACCATAACCCATGTAAACTGTAACCTACTCCCTCCATTACTCCCATGTAAACTGTAACCTACTCCATCCATTACTCCCATTTAAACTGTAACCTACTCCCTCTAATACTCCTATGTAAACTGTAACCTACTCCCTTCATTACTCCCATGTAAACTGTAACCTACTCCCTCCATCACTCCCATGTAAACTGTAACCTACTCCCGCCATTACTCCCATATAAACTGTAACATACTCCCTCCATCACTCCCATGTAAACTATAACCTACTTCATCCATTACTCCCATGATGGTTCAAAAGGGGGGGGGTGACATTTTTATTCTATCATACATCAAACTATACTACTGGAGAAGAATAACAATAATGTTATTTACACCCTAAAAAGCGATGTTCAGTATGTATAACTTATAAACTCTACGTAAGAAATAGCTATTTTATATCCTTTACATACTATACTGTTCGTGCTGTTTTGTGATAGGTATTACTTCCAAATCTAGGGGCCGCTTTTCTTCACAAAGATCAAAAGCTAATCGATATCATATTATTTTTTTTCTGGCGAACAGTTTGTTCATTCGTTTGTAGTTAAGTTTGAAGAATGGGTTATCTGTGCTCTGTCCACCATTGGTATTGAAACCTGGTTTGCAGCTTCGTAGTCCGCAAACACACCGCTGTGCCACATGGAAAATTCTGACAAGCGTGAAAAGCATAACCGGTAATAAATTATCTTTAGTTTCCCAATTATAAAATATTATTTCTCTGTTTAAAAACGGAGAAAACGTAACTACATGGAAGTAGTATTGTGATTTAAAACTTCAGTTAACACAATGCAGTGGAATCTTCTATAAAACGAAGTTAGTTCAGAAACGAACGACATTCTTCTAAATATATTAAATGAATAATTCTAAAGAAAGACACTGATAACATAAAGAGAAAAAATAACCCTATATTAAAACTGTCTTATTCAGTGTTTGCAAGTTTCAGGTGACTTAACTATATGGCATTAAATTGATATGAACTGTATTTGGTATGTTTAAGACAAAGCTTGTGGACTTTAGTCACTACTTCCTCAGGAGTTATATTTATCTACATATATATATATATATATATATATTCCATCAGACCTTTTAGGAAATGTGGTGCTAGAAATTTTGATATTGTACTCGAATTAGGGAGTTTTTATTATGACGCGGAAGGTCAAATGTCTCTACCCATTACATGCCTTAACCTTAACTATTAATTGTTTAGTGTATTTTAATTAATAAATACTGTTTAATTTCAGTGTCCGAGGTTTGTCATTAACCTCGCATTATAAAAGGTTCATAAGTTGCAAACACTGTTTCTGCTTGTGAGGTATTTATGTTTAAGAAGGAACGTTTGAGTAGAAATTTTTGTTTGTTTGAAGTTAACTCAAAGCTACACAATGTGCTATCTGTGCCAGATATAGTTTTCTAGTGTTACTGCTGTGCCACTAGGTGGCACTGAAATTTTTGTATTTCAATTTTTATTATGATAGTATTAATGATAGAACTGTATTTATAATGATACTATTAACGTTACGTCTGTATTTATTATGGTAGTACAAACGATAGAACTGTTGTTATTGTGGTACTATTAACGATAAGTTTGTATTTATCATGATAGTGCTAACGATAAAACTGAATATATCATAGTAGTATTAATGATAGATCTGAATATATCATAGTAGTATTAATGATAGATCTGAATATATCATAGTAGTATTAATGATACATCTGTATATATCATAGTAGTATTAACGACAGAACAGTATTTCAATGTTGTTGCATCGCTAAGCTCTGATGTCCATTATAACTTTGTTTAATCCAGCGAGCGAAGTTATAAGCTTTTAAAGTGAAGAAAGAAATCGCGAAAAGCAACCAGCGTTTCTGACATCCTTGGATAGCTATAGATGTAAAGAAAATTAACTATGAAATAAATGTTGAGTCAGGCAAATAAGGGAACTACTCTGACAAAGAAGCTTACAAATTCTATCACATAATCCATCCAAAGCCTAACATAAAAGAAAAACAAACATATTCCATCTGCTTTTGACTAATACCATTATTTATATCATAGACTACTCCTTTGTAGTTTCCTTCTGTCTTTATATATCAAACCACGAATTAGGAACAACTGTGTATCAAAAAAATCGACATTAGCTAGTTGTAAATTCAAAATGTTTTTGTCTATAATAATCGTAATATTATTAGCCATTGATACTGCTTATGTTTCTAGCTCTTATTTATAAGTCATAACAGAAAACAATACTACATTGTGTATAAGATATGGTGAAATACACACTAAAACCTGTCTAAAATAAAATTATTATACGTTGCTATTTATTTATGGAATATTTTTGTTTGCTTTTCGCCAAACATGTAAGTTAGTGGTTTTTCTCGATTAATTAAAAAGTTCTAACGAGAGCGTCGTTTTAAAATTGCTTGAAGATATAACTTTTTTGTTTAGTTTTAAGAAGTAGAAACATATATATATATATATATATAATCTATCTTCTTAAATAATTTATTATTGGAAATGCAATATATTTATATGAAAACAGAAAAAAAAACTATATGTAATTAAAGAAAAGTTACTCCCTGGATGGAACTAAGTTTCGCTAAGCGTATAACAAAACACTCAGAATATTATCTATCATTGTTATCCTGATTATACTTTTTTTGTAAAAGATACAATAAATTTATTCTGCTGTGATTACTTTCTTAATAATAAATGACGTTGACAAAATGTTTTTCTGGTTCGAAAAAAAACAATATATATTATTAGAGAGAATCATAATTAACTTTTATTAAAATCACTACTGATTCAAACAAATGTTGGTGATGTGAATGTTTTCTTATTATTTACTCGGAATATGAAATTTTAAAGTGTTGAGGTGATAACTGAAATTACGCATACAATTCATAATTCATTTGTTTGTTTGTTTGGAATTTCGCGCAAAGCTACACGAGACCTATAAGCGCTAACCGTCCCTAATTTAGTAGTCTAAAACTAGAGGGATCGCAAAGAGTCATCACCACCCGCCACCAACTCTTGAGCTACTTTTTTACTAACTGTTAGAGAGACTGACCGTCACAGTATAACGCCTTCACGGCTGTAAGGGCGAACATGTTTGGTGAGACGGGGATTCGAATCCGCGACCCTCAGATTACGAGTCGAGTGCCCTAACCACCTGGCCATGCTGAGCCCAGAAATTCCACTAAATCTATTCTAACCTACTCATGGAAACAAATGTTTAATTGCCTGATTAAAGGTATTGTTGTAAGTTTCTTAAAGAAACTTCTGCTTAACAGAAATTGTTACCTGAATATTTATGTAAAATATATATAAGTAAAAATTAATATTATAGTTTTTAATTAATTGCGGTGTTTAACTTCCAAAGAAGTTTCAATTTTTCAGTTTCAGGCTTTAAATAATAAATTCATGTCATTGTAATATAAAACTTCTTCATAAAATAAACTTTTATGCTATAATACGAGTTCATTAGCTTTTTATCCCCGTCATATCAAACATGCTCGCCCTTTCAGCCGTGGGGGCGTTATAACGTGACGTTCAATCCCATTATTCGTTGGTAAAAGAGTAGCCCAAGAGTTGGCGGTGGGTGATGATGACTAATTGCCTTCCTTCTAGTCTTACACTGCTAAATTAGGGACGGCTGGCGCAGATAGCCCTCGTGTAGCTTTGTGCGAAATTCATAAGAAACAAAAAACAATCATGAACTTTTCATTGAACCAGTATTTATCTTCTAACTTTATTAGAAACATTTCTCGATTGTTATCGTTCTAGAATATTAAGACTTAAAATAAATAGAAGCTTGACACACAATTTTAGTTTACCCCCGTGAGTTAGCGGTAGGTTTATGGACTTATAATGCAAAGTTCCGAGGTTCGATTTCGTGTTGTTGGTAGAACACAGATAGAACATTGCGTATCTTTGCAATACCAAACGAACAAGCACAAATTAAGCAACCTTAAGTAAGAACAGTTTAATTTTATATGTAATATGTTAAACCTCTGCTGACTCACTTGGAAAGCTTGAGGTTTCATGTGCGGGGCGCTGTTCTTGCTCTAAGTACAGCACTGAAAGTCTACTGTATCACATTTTCTGTATTACAAACAAACAAAAGCAAATTGAGTTAATTCTTATCTTTGAAAGATACGTATTTCAGCGTTTTTCATTACTACTGTCCTGTTATTTTATGTATAATGTTTTAGGGATAGAAGTTAATATAATACTATTGCCGTGTTCCAATCATTAAATCTGCTGTCTTAGTTTGATAAGAACGTTAAATAAGTGAAAAGTTACAATTGCGACGACCCATGCTTTAGTTAATAAATTATCACACTATTCTTCAAACTGTATAGGAGAATGTGATAAGTAATTCATGTCGATCAACCTAATCAGAGAAGTTTCAAAGTTAAAATATATAGTATTTGTTGTTGTTTTTTAATTTCGCACATAGCTACTCGAGGGCTATCTGTGTTAACCGTCCCTAATTTAGCAGTGTAATACCAGAGGGAAGGCAGCTAGTCATCACCACCCACCGCCAACGCTTGGGCTACTCTTTTTACCAACGAATAGTGGGATCGACCGTAACATTATAACGCCCCCACGGTTGAAATTGCGAGTATGTTTAGTGCGACCGGGATTCGAACCCGTGACCCTCAAATTACGAGTCGAACGCCTTAATCCACCTGGCCATGCCGAGCCAATATATAGGAAATACATGTCAAAGAGTAGTCTCTGAAAACTATAAACAAATTATCAAATCATTTTTCATGTCTCAGTATCTATAGTTTTCTTCAATTTAAAAACTATTTTCAATGGATTATAGACTTTTCTTTTGTTCTGTTTGTCTTTGGTATGGAGAGAACATAAAAATTGGATGTCCAAGAAATGTTATGATTTCTTTACATTTTATATTCTTGGGAGGCCTTACTTAGCTGTTTCTTTTTTAAATGAGGGTCGTAGTTTTGTTACATTTTGTTTTGTTAGAAGACTTTAGCTAGCTGCTCATTGTTAAAATAATGGCGTTATTTTATTATATTCCATTTTGTTGGTAGACGTTAATTTAGTTATTCATTGTAAAAGAAATTTCGCGATTTCGCTGCACTTTGAGAAAGACAAATGGACACATGTTTGTTGTTTGCTGCATTTTTTTTCGTACGGTAAAATTCCAACAATACGACATTTCGCTTCATTGCTGATATAAACTATGTAAGACCACGATAATGCCAACAATTAACATTGGAAGGAATATAAAGAGAAATGAGTGAGCCTCATCGTAAGAGTTTACTATCAACGTGTATGTGTTTCTCAGTTACACTTTGTCTTGGGCCAACATGGCCAGGTGGTAAAGGAACTCGACTTGTAATCTGAGGGTAGCGGATTCAAATCCCACACCAAACATGTTTGTCCTTTCAGCCGTGGGGGCGTTATAATATGACGGTCAATCCTACTATTCATTGGTAAAAGTATAGCCTAAGAGTTGGCGGTGGGTGGTGATGACTAGCTACCTTCCCTCTAGTGTTACACTGCTAAATTAGGGAAGGCTAGCGCAGATAGGCCTGTTGTAGCTTTGCGCAAAATTCAAAACAAAAACCACTTTGTCTCCGTTCTTCTCAAGTTATTAGACAATTTGATTTTTTTCACTTGATATTTTAATTTTGTTCTGATAGAAATAACATGTTATAGGAAATCTACATTAAAAGGTTAAACGAACTATTACATCTCTCTTTATGTAAGTAATAGGTTATACCTAATTTCAAATATGTTTATCCCCTTCCAGGTTACATTTTACCCATTTTTCAAACAATATCTTTACCTGCTTGTTACGAAAGTTCCAAATGAAAATATTTTACGCTAAACAGTAACCACTCTTTGTGAAACCTGGCAAAAGATATTTAAGTTTAGTTTCTTTAGGTACTTTTGGGGCTGCGTCGAGTATTTTACGAGGTATGCGAAGAGTATGGTGAACAAAATTAAGTGCATTTTATAAATGCTATTTACATGTGATAATATTTACATGTGATAATACACTTAAGTGTCGCCAAAAAAAGTGAGTCATGGCGCCACGGGAGACATGTTTAATACTTTTATATTTTGTTCACAGCGGCTTTCCGACGACCTATCTGTTCAATATGAAGAGCGATAGATTTATTAATGAAAGATTATATTAGTTCACACTAACGCCCCATTAATTTGAATGCATACGTTTTAAAGGCGACAATCTATACTAAGTAAATGATTCACACAAGTGGACATCAACACATCTATAGAAGAATATACGCCCACTTATACATCATCCAACCACACTTAAAGACGCAGGCTTTATTTCTACAGTCTGCCACTAACTGTCCAATAAAATTTTCCCCACCATTCCAAAAAACAAAAACAGTAAAAAACAAATTTTGCTAACAAGCTGCGTATATCCCAGTCAAGTGTACACAGGGTAGCTTGTAAGGTCTTGCCTTTGTTAAGAAGCAAAAATCATTAGTGCGTAAGCCATTCCCTAAGCATACTAAGAGAAAAACACAAGAAAATAATATACAAATCTGTGGACCGGAGGACTATAGTTATTATGAAAATAAAAACTGTGTTTTTTTTTTTATATTTATTTTCCTCATCGAGTAATAAAATTCCACAAACAACAAGAACAAGAAATGGCCTAGAGAAATATTCATTACACCAAACGAAGAAAGATATTGAATTTTATGCTCGTTTCTCGGCAATTCATAAAAAGAAGAAATTTTAATCCACATAATAGAGCAGCTGGTCAATGGAAGTAGATAAAATTGGTATTCTATGACGATTAAAGTTTGAAATAAAGACATGCATGTTCAATATAAACTAGTTTGTTCAGAGAAATTGTGGAATGTTTCCAAATAGTTCTGTTTATTTGATACGCCATTGCTAGGTGATAACTATTGCCCATTTGTAGTGATACACTTCAAAAATTGGCTTAGTTTGAACTTTTCTTATCGAATGCAATTTAAGCAAATCAATCATGTAAAGCAAATGAACAACAGATGTTAAACACTTTACATAATAATAATTTTAGAGCCTCAATATGTAATTACTATGCATGTCCTCACGTCTAGTTATTTTCTCACTGACAGATGTTCATCTTGATAATTAACCCTGAAGAAGGGTTTTCATTGCAAAAGCTGTGATATCCAAAGCACGCTATCCCTCACTAATTCTAAACTCTACTGGTTGTGGAAAGTTTCTTTATGTGTAATTAATATCGTGAATATGTAGGCAGATTATTTCACATGCTGCTAAAACATTTAACACAATAATATCATCTAGTAACTCATCTGATACAATTTGGTCTGTATGTGTAGTTTTAAAACAAATTATATATATATGTAAATATAGTACATAAGATAGCTAACTGAGAGAGCTCTCGAGCAAATTTGTGCAAAATTCCAATGGTCTGTTTGTTTGTTATTAAGCAGAAAGTTGCACAAAGAGCTATCTGTGTTCTGCTCACCACGGCTATCAAAATTCGGTTTCCAGAGGTATATGTCCTCAGACATACCAATGTGCCACTGGAGAGGGGATTCTAATATTACTGAGTCTCTCCAGAAATCACCAAAAAAGCTAAATTTCTGTATCTAGTTTATGTGGAACATAAATAAGTCTACTTTTCCTGTTTTTTTCCTGATTTATTTGTGGAATAAATCCGTCATTTGAATGTATATATATATATATATACATATTATTTTTAGTTTTGAAAGAAAGAGTTAAAAAAAACTTATAATATTTATAATGAAACTCTCTGTTAATAAAGTATGATCACAGCGAGAGAACGTACTCCAGGGGTTTTACCAGTGTTTATAAGTGTCCGGTCGGTTAAATGTTGACACTTGAATCTTGTATTAGCCTAAAGGCTCGGCATGGCCAAGCGTGTTAAGACATTGGCATCGTAATCCAAGGGTCGCGGGTTCGAATCCTGGTTGCATCAAACATGCCCGTTCTTTCAGCCGTGTGGGCGTTATAATGTGACGGTCAGTCCCACTATTCGTTGGTAAAAGAGTAGCCCAAGAGTTGGCAGTGGGTAGTGATGACTAGCTGCCTTCTTTCTAGTCTTACACTGCTAAATTAGGGACGGCTAGCGCAGATAGCCCTGGAGGAGCTTTGCGCGAAATTCAAAAACAAACAATCAAATTACACTGAATTTGCAAGTTGTCTTTTCGCTATCTGGACGTAAAAGCTACAATTTCCTTTACCTATTAACTGTAAAAAACAACAACATTTATTTAAGTTGTGATGTGATAAAGATACTTTACTGTTATTATATGTTTCTGATATTACGTTTTTATGAAGACATTCCTTACAGTGTTAAAAACTAATACAAAATTTAATTACAATTACCGAATATGCTCGTTTTTTCAGCCGAATGGACATTATAATCTTACAGCCAATCATTCTATTCGATTAAATAAACCCAGAAGTTGGTAATGGATGGTGTTAGCTGGCTGCATTCTCTCTAATTTATCACTTCTAGTTGGAGATGGCGAGCGTAGATAGTCCTGGAGCAGCTTTATGCTAAATTCAATAAACAAACAAAACCTCGTTTTCTACATCGCAATCTAAGTTTTTAGTCAGTAGAAACGGAGAATGAAGCAAAACTAAAAAAAGTAAACAGAAATATGATATAAAACACTTAACAATAAAACAACTAATATAAAACCTATGTAGTTAAGCCTAATAAATAGTTTTCTGTTTAATTAATTTATATAAAGATCTACTCACAAAAAAAGATATCAGGACCTAAGATAAAAAAGAAATGACACTTTCTAATCTTAATCAAGCCTATGACATAATGACTTTGACTCATTTAAGCATCTAAAAAAGAAGTTCAAATAACTTGATATTCAAAGTGACTGTTCTACATATTTCGTTATTCATTATGTATAGATTATAAATTTACTTCAAGATATAAAGTTGTGAACTTCTTATTTCAATGGAAAAAAATTTAAGTTTTTATCCTGAACATTTATACATATTTTACTTCTTACAATGATATAACGATAATATTTTGTACTTAATTTCAATTTAAAGCGATTTTAATGGCACACAAAAGATAAGACTGAACTGAAAGATAAACCAATTTACAAAACATTTTGTAACCTACAAAGGTTAGGAAACAGTTTGAACATAGATAAAAAAGAACTTATCTTGCTTATAAAAAATTCTTTCCTGATATTTTGAGAAAACAGGTTTATTCCGCAGGACGAGAGGCACTGATATTTCTGTTGTATTATTTGAAGAACAGAGTTTATGTTACTTAAAACCTACATAGAAAAGTTTTTCTTATGCCTGAAATTAATGGCGTGTTCCTCCCTTGATTCGTTGTTTTAATAAAAGGGACGAATTGTGTGTGATCTTTGTAAAAAATCCATAATATATATAGCAAGTTATTTTTTTTGCATCTGACTTAAGCGAGTTTGAATAAATTTGCAAATATAGAACAAATATCACCATACCATATATGGACATATACTGAGTTATTTTTGAAGTAATTTTATATCCATTACTCCTAAGATAAAGATACTACACACTATGATCCGTAATGTATTTCATATTATTGTACAAGAACATATGCTTTTATTTTGTAAGTGGTTTATTGTGATGAATTTTCAGATAATATGGTTTGTGTTCCAAATCCAATATTCTAGCATTTATGCCAATAACATTGAATACAACTAGGATGCAGGTATTTTATCACTAGAACTGATTCTACAAACAGATTAGTCCTTGTCTCAGAGTTGATGTCTCGTACGTGAGTTATTGTATGAGCCGTTCAGAAACTATCGACATTTGTCCAAACCGATGAGTATATATCTTAAGGGTCACTTTATGAACTTCTATATGAATCTTTAGTTGAAGTATACTTAACAAATTTGTTTTAAAATAAATTATTTATTATTATCCTTAAGAAGAAATCAAACTTTAGAAAATTGTGAAAAGCATTTTGTTTTTCTTCTCGTCTAGTTTTGCTGAAATACTTCAAAAAACATTGTTTGCACATATTCCTTAAAAACCACTATGCTCACTGACTGTTAGCTTTTATGAACTAAATGAATGTATTACAGAAATGATATAACTTTACGGTGCGAAGTTATATGACAGGAATTGGTGTCAGAATAAAAAAAACAGAGTTTCTGAAGAGATAAAATTGATTCAATCTGTACAAAACTTCTTAGCATAACGTTGCACTTAGCCAAGTGTGAAGCCGTGTTTCTTTTGTTTTGTTCTATCAGCATATTTTGATATATTGGAGATTTGTAGGGCCCAATATCATCTATGCTTTGTATCTATTAATCAAATTACATAAGTTTGAAGACAAGTTTTAAGTTATATTTGTATTAAACAGATTAATATTTGCCTAACTTCTCTTTCCAATCTTTATGTATCAATACATGACAATGTTAAAATAAATAGAAGAAAGATCGTTGGATAACTAAAAATTGAATATAAGTGAAGATGGTGGTATTATAACTATAATTCATAAGTCTTGGATAAGATGTCCTTCTTTCTGAAAAAAAAAACGTTTTCAAAATGTAAGAGTTTAAAACATTTTATATAGTCTTATGAATAGATCATTATTTTAGAAGTTGTATACAACCTGAACAATAACTACAGTTTTATTTCTATCATGGTTGGTTGTTTGTTTTTTAATAATATAAAAATATTTGTAACCTGCTGGAATCTTTATTATTGCATATATATATGTATAAATCTTCAGGGCCCGGCAAGGTCAAACGCGTTAAGGCGTGCGACTCGTACTCTGAGGGTCGCGGGTTCGCATCCGCGTCGCGCCAAACATGCTCGCCCTTTCAGCCGTGGGGGCGTTATAATGTGACGGTCAATCCCACTATTCGTTGGTAAAAGAGTAGCCCAAGAGTAGGCGGTGGGAGGTGATGACTAGCTGCCTTCCCTCTAGTCTTACACTGCTAAATTAGGGATGACTAGCACAGATAGCCCTCAAGTAGCTTTGTGCGAAATTTCAAATCAAACAAACAAATAAATCTTCAGTTACCATAGTGTTACTTAGTAACACAATATGCCACAGAATTATTTATTTTATAAACTGACGACTTATAGCTTTGGTGTTTCAGGAACAGTTGTCAGTTAGTTTCTTTTATTTAATTCAAATTTTGACCAATAGACATGGTAGAGACTGTAAAGTGATTAGTAAAAGCAAGTCGGTGAACTATTTGCAAATCGCAAAAATAAAATTGTTCGAATAAACGTTCAGGTTCTGTATGAAACTTTTTGGTATATTAGGTTATCCTTTGTGTTTGTATAACCTATGTTCTGAGATCTGGCAAGGGTATGAGTTGCACAGGATGAAATTCTATATTTATTCAAATACGGCCCCTTTTTGAAATCAGAACTGAAAAGAAGTGGAATTTAATAAACTTTTGTTTAGTTTACAGACTACTTGGTTGAAAGTTGTAGAATATGCTGACAATCTTAACAAATCATGATATTTTACTTTATAACAAACATAGGATACATTTTATCTCTAAAATATTACATTTGAAATCCTAACACATACCATACTAAATAACTAAAACTCAAACTCTAACACATACCATACTAAATAACTAAAACTCAAACTCTAACACATACCATACTAAATAACTAAAACTCAAACTCTAACACATACCATACTAAATAACTAAAACTCAAACTCTAACACATACCATACTAAATAACTAAAACTCAAACTCTAACACATACCATACTAAATAATTAAAACTCAAACTCTAACACATACCATACTAAATAACTAAAACTCAAACTCTAACACATACCATACTAAATAACTAAAACTCAAACTCTAACACATACCATACTAAATAACTAAAACTCAAACTCTAACACATACCATACTAAATAATTAAAACTCAAACTCTAACACATACCATACTAAATAACTAAAACTCAAACTCTAACACATACCATACTAAATAACTAAAACTCAAACTCTAACACATACCATACTAAATAACTAAAACTCAAACTCTAACACATACCATACTAAATAACTAAAACTCAAACTCTAACACATACCATACTAAATAACTAAAACTCAAACTCTAACACATACCATACTAAATAACTAAAACTCAAACTCTAACACATACCATACTAAATAACTAAAACTTCCTCAAACGAGTTAAACTAATTTTTACTCATTATCAAACAACACTGTCTATGTAGGGATGGCTTGGATTGTTTATCGCAATGGTATCAGAACTTTATAACACTATATAGTGGGGCCCGGCATGGCCTATTGTGTTAAGGCTTTCGACTCGTAATTCGAGGGTCGCGGGTTCGAATCCCGGTCGCACCAAACATACTCACCCTTTCAGCCGTGGGAGCGTTATAATGTGACGGTCAGTTCCACTATTCGTTAGTAAAAGAGAAGCCCAAGAGTCGGCGGTAGGTGGTGATGACTAGTTGCCTATCCTCTAGTCTTACACTGCTAAATTAGGGACGGCTAGCGCAGATAGCCCTTAAGTAGCTTTGCGCGAAATTCAAATAACAAACAAACAAACTATATAATATTTCCTTTTATAAAAAAAAATCTGTGTAATGCCTGAGTATCAAGTTCTGTGGAGGTCTGTAAATATTATGGGTTTAGTTTCAAACGGCGCATTTGTCTTTATAAATAGTATTAATAACTAGTTGTAATTAAAAACATAATAATTACAGTGTAAAGAATGTTATCATTACCCCTCGAAGTTAGCTTTCTTACGGAATGTTGGTGTCCCTTTGAAAAGCTTAAGTACACAATTAATTATGAATTACCAGCTAATAACAGATGACCAATAAATATTACAGCTAGAACCTCATTGTATTTAGAACTTGATTATAAACACAACAGTCTTATTTCTGTAACACTACATTAAAAGAACAACAAGGAAATAAAACTTTCTAATAAGAAAGTAAATATAAGAATGGCTAATACCAATTCTTCAAATACAATGCAAACAACATAGTAGTGATGGCGTTTGTACACATAAAAACCCCAGTAGCGAGACCTTAGTCAAACTTGTACAGACAAAAACCCTAGTAGCGGGACCTTAGTCAAACGAATACACACAAAAACCACAGTAATGGACCTTAGTCAAACTTGTACACACGAAAACAGTTTACGTTCTTCGTAACTTGTGTCATTTGCTACATGAGCTGCTTAATGATGAAAGACATTATACATCAGTGAAACCTTATGTAGACTAGGACATGGATTCCATTTTCTTCAAATATATTGACCTTCCAATACCTAGATATCTTTACTTAAACGGCCATTTACTTGCTAATTAATGAATATTAGCATTCAAACGTGCACCACTTGAGAAATCAAAAGAAAAGGAGACGAACATATGTGTTTTTATGTTACGCAAGTTCTGAAAACACTTAACTTTCATTTATTTCATTTATTTATAATAAGTCTGACGAAACCCAATTACTCGAAACATCACTATGCAAAATATGTGTCACTATTTCAACGTTGTGATTTTAATAACGACATTACTTTGAGGATATCTTCCACTGACCCTGATTTCGAACTGCTAATCAGATGGTAGATATACTGCATACATGCTAAGATATTGGCTATCAGGTCTTATAATGGCATCTATAGCTTAAAATCAGGGAACATTTTGTAACATTTCATGAACTTGAACAAGGCTTGCAAAGACTCAGTGCTGTATTACAGGGTAACCCGCACCCAAAAATGTAATAAATTATCCACGCATACAGAACTATCAAACATATTACAACCATTTGAATTATATAAATTAAACTGAATTATTTTCTTACCTATTTGTTTACTTATTTATTCGTTTGCTTGCTGTTAATTGCAATGTTACACAATGAGCTGTCTGTGTTATGTCCATCACGGGTGTCCAAACACGAATTTTAGCGTTATTATTTTTCATTCTTAACGTTGAGCTACTGAGGGGGCCAATACATAAGAGCATTAAATATTTTTTCAGTCAAAAGATTTCTAGCTGTAATAATTAAAAGGTTGTTTTTTTGTGTTTCATTGTGATCCGATTAAAAATAAACAGTAATACAGTTTAATAAGATTTTCGGAACATTGAAAAATTATGATTGTTTTTTTGATTTTAAAAGAGAAACTAATATTTGTAAAATTACCAAAAAAATGAGTATTTTATTGATAAGTAGTTTGCCAAATCGTTGTGTGGAAATACACTTAAATATACTATTATTTCATGAAGTCATAAAGAAGAAATGTTGGGAAAAGTATAAGTGAATCAAATTCAAGCTTAACTGAAGGGTTATTTAAAAATACATTTTATTTGAAATATGTAATGAAGAAATGTACAGAGACGTGAGACAATTTCGCTATAATTTGATTCCAATGTCCCTCGGCTTTCCTACTTCAAATTGTATTCTACAGCTCTTATTTAAAATACTGATAAAAATGAATACATTATGTCTGGGAATAATAAGCTGAAGCAAAATACACAACATTATCGACGAAAATAGAGAAATCAGAAACTTGAAAAAGTAGTTTTTAGACTTAAAAAACGCGAGATTTAAGCAGTTTCCAACATTTCTCTGCTGCTCACAGTCAGAGTTACCTCTTTTTTCGGTTCGGCTGATATCAGTCATGACTCTCACGTTCCGCAGAAATTTGTTCATCTCTGAAACCCTGGACATTTGGTAAGATGATGATGTTGAAATCGGTTTCGCTGACACGGACATCAGAAAAATCAAATCAGACCTGGAATAAAACAATTTTCAACATAGGTACATGTCAGGAAAATATTATATACAGGTGTAACGTTATAAGCTTACTGAGATGGACATAGAGAAAAAAAATCAAATTATGCAAAATGTACAGAATTTATTCGTTTCTTGTTAACCACAAAACTTTACAATAGCTACTCTGAACTTACAGTTGAACTATCAGTGGACACTTTCGGGGGACTTGGAGTTCTTAGAATACATTGAAGCTTTATGATCGTGAATTTTCAAATCATCTACTTTACTTAGCAACCGTTCAGTTGTGCGATGATTATATAAAGATTTTAAAACGTATTTTTAGGATTGTTTGTTTGTTTTTGGAATTTCGCACAAAGCTACTCGAGGGCTATCTGTGCTAGCCGTCCCTAATTTAGCAGTGTAAGACTAGAGGGAAGGCAGCTAGTCATCACCACCCACCGCCAACTCTTGGGCTACTCTTTTACCAACGAATAGTGGGATTGACCGTAACATTATAACGACCCCACGGCTGGGAGGGCGAGCATGTTTGGCGCGACTCGGACGCGAACCCGCGACCCACAGATTACGAAGCGCACGCCTTAACGCGCTAGGCCATGCCAGGCCCTTTTAGGATTGTATGAAACCTTTGTTTGGACACCCTTTCCCATTGTTGATACTTTATACGTTGTGGATAAATATAATATAGTTTAACTTGAAATTTTGCTATTTCAAAGTCTGTATAACAATTCTTTTAATTTCGGTTTTTGAATGTATGATTTTGATTTCTGTTGATTTTGTTTTCATTTGAGATCTGGATGTTTCTCTATTTTTCCAAACAGGATTGTCCGTTTTGGCTATCTGTGTAAGGAATTCGTTCATTAGATAATCATATACAAATCAGATTAAAGCATTTCATAAAAAAAGCACTAGAAACCTTATTACATACTATTCTATAGAACCAAAATGATTGTAGTGCCTCCTATTTTGTCAAACATGAAAAGTCTGAAATTCAACGATGAGACAAACACTCTTCTCAAGCGAAAATGAAGTCAGCATTTTTAAGTACAGTGCTAAAGTCTGAAATAAAATATTTCTAAAAGGTTGTAAGGAAAACAATACACATTTATTATTTTGACTTGAAATACGTCTGTAACTTCAGATATTTGGAAACTGTTGAAGACAAATATATCTTACAATGTGACTCATAAAATACAACAGTTTTTAACTTATGTACCTGTCAAAAACGTTTAAAAATATTGTATCCAGGCGTAACGTTATAAGTTATATAAGAATCAATGAAATCAGACTCTATAATGAATAACTCATAACCTGCTTGGAATTTGAATCTAAGTATTGTAACCACTACGTAGTGTAGTATATTTTGTGATCTGTAAGATGTCAAGGAAGTGCTTAGACAAATGGTGAAATATATATATATTAACCCGATCGATCACCTTAGAATCGGAGATACTGCTCTAATTGCTTGTTGTTATCTATTCATGAAATGCCTCTTATCTACCTGACTGTTCCCTTCAATAAACACTTACGGTGTATTTACGCCTCTGCAGTTGAATAAGGATGTTGAAACTAGGATTCTGTACATGGAACTTTACGTAAAGTCTTATGATTACTCACATGTGAGTGAATATTATTTCAGTTTTATATGGTATCCCTTCTACGCACCGTATAATAATTTCTGACACTTGAGACAATAAATAAAACAGATCCTCTTTCCAGCACTTTGAGCTAATCCTTCTTGAATGATTTTGAGTAAAATATGTAGAAATCTGTAAGGAAAAAGATACTGTGCGTTTCTTTCACTTTCGTAAGTTTTTTATACGGTTATATAAATTACCAGAACTATCCATATAAAATATATTACAGTTACGACAGAAAGTGTTCGTACCCTGCGATCCGAGTGGTTTTTGCTTATAACTTAAAAAGTATCACGATTAGACTAATAAAAGTACGCTATATTATAAATATTGTAATAACACACAACTACATAAATGTTTATGTAAATTAAACGACAAATAAACTGTTTATAAACAAATAACAAAAAATAGAAGGAGCAGAAAGTGTTCGTACAGTTCAGAACGTGTGAAAAAACTGATATTCCCGTAAAAAATTTGTTTAGTTTGGTGAATGAACTATATTATACCATTCCAGAACTAGACACCGGGTTCATAATTATTGGAATTTAGCCAGCAAAAAAATGTATTTCCGGCAATTTAGCGCCGTCTCCGTCATTATCTGCTTGGTCATCATGACGAACAGAAAACAACTGTCCAGCGATTTAAAAAACCGAATTATTCTAAAATACAAGCCTCGTGTGTCTCTTTCCGGTATTACTACACAACTTAATGTGCCGAAATCTACTGTTCAAAACATAATTGCCAAGTTTAAGCTTACAGGATCAACTGCTAACCTACCTCCCTCGTTGCTGACGCCCCACCAAAATTCCAGAGAGAAGCAAGAGGAAGGTTCTTACAAAAGTTAGTAGGAACCCTCGTTTAACACGTAATGACATACAAAAACTGGCAAGGGAGACTGGGGTTGAAGTAAGCACCTCTACAGTTACGAACATGTTACGCTCTTCTGGGTTCAAAGCATGCCGTCTTCATAGAACTCCATATTTAAAGCCTGTTTATTTAGAAGTACGATTAAGGTATGCAAGAAAGCATGTAGATAAACCCTTTACCTATTGGAAGAGTATTCTTTGGTCAGACTAGACTAAAATCGAGCTTTTCGGCCACAATGATGTTCGCCATATTTTCCGTAAGAAGGGGAAACGAATTATTCTAAAGAACACAGTTAAACACGGAGGTGACTTGATCATGCTATGGGGTTCCTTCAGCTCTTCTGGTTAGGCAGCCTTCACCGCGTCAACGGAATCATGAGAAAAGAAGATTACGTTGATATTTTAGGCTTGTTTGTTTGTTTGGGAATTTCGCACAAAGCTACTCGAGGGCTATCTGTGCTAGCCGTCCCTAATTTAGCAGTGTAAGACTAGAGGGAAGGCAGCTAGTCATCACCACCCACCGCCAACTCTTGGGCTACTCTTTTACCAACGAATAGTGGGATTGACCGTCACATTATACACCCTTACAGCTGGGAGGGCGAGCATGTTTAGCGCGACGCGGGCGCGAACCCGCGACCCTCGAATTATGAGTCGCACGCCTTACGCGCTAGGCCATGCCGGGCCCAATATTTTAGGCATTTATATCAAGAATGATACTCAGGACTTGCGGCTTGGACGTCGTTGGATCTTCCAGCACGACAATGACCCCAAGCACACATCGAAATATGTGCAATCCTGGTTGCAGAGGAACCATATAAGCGTTCTGGAGTAGCCATTGCAGTCACCTGATCTCAACCCAATTGAAAACGTTTGGCATGAGTTGAAGACCAGGGTTCATCAGCGTCATCCGAAAAACTTGCAAGAGTTGGAGGCCTTCTGTAAAGAAGACTGGAAAAAAAATACCAGTCAAGTAATGTCAAATGATCGTGGAGGGATATGAGAAGAGATTGCGCCAAGTAATTCACCTGAAAGGCTACACGACTGATCATTAAAGTAGACGCACGAACACTTTCTTCTCCTCCTATGTTTGGTTATTTGTTTATAAACAGTTTATTTGTCGTTCAATTTACATAAAAACTTATGTAGATATGTGTTAATATAATATTTATAATATACTATACTTTCAATACCCTAATCGTGATACTCTTTAAGTTATGAGAAAAAAAGTACTCACGACGCAGGAACACGAAAACTTTCTGTCGTAACTGTACGTATGTATATCGGGTCATAAAGGAATGTTTAATGATAGAATTGAGGAAAATCAAGACAACTGTACAGAGTTTTTATTGAAAATACTTTTATAGTCGAAACCATGATCCTGAATAAATATTGTATTTGTGGAACATACAATAACCTCGATTTTTCCCCATTTCTGTAATTATGAAGTTTCACTAAGTACCGGCGATTTCAAGTGTCAACTATATATACATTTAACACATTGCATGTTTTAAAATAATTTAACAAACTTTCCTTGAAGGATAATCACCCAGTGTCCAACGTCCTAGTATTGGTTAGATCTTTAGTTAGTTTGTTTGTTTGTTTTGAATTTCGTGCAAAGCTAATCGAGGGCTCTCTGCGCTAGCCGTTCATAATTTAGCAGTGTAAGACTAGAGGGAGGGCAGCTAGTCATCACCACCCACCTCCAACTCTTAGGCTAGTCTTTTACCAACGAATAGTGGGATTTACTTCCACATTATAAAGCCCTCACTGCTTAAAGGGCGAGCATATTTGGTGCGACGGGAATTCGAACCCGCGACCCTCAGATTGCGAGTCGAACGCCTTAACCCACCTGGCCATGACGGGCCAACCTTTAGAATCCAGAAAAAAACAGGGGAGATGATAGCATCTGTGATGCCCTACCTGGAGTGAGGAGTAAAGATACTCTGCCATTGTATCCCATGCAATCATCATACTATAATAGAACCCTTGCTTATATGATACTAGAAGATAGTTTTTACTACGCGTTGTACAACCACTAAATTCGCGAAATTTAACCTGTGTGAATGAAGATTTACAATAGGTGTAACGATTTTTCCGTTTTGCCTCAATTTCCTGACACGCAGAACTTAATTTTCTTCCTTCTCAGGGTGCAGATAATTCGCCATAAATAGGTCACACACGAATCTAATGCACTGTCGCCACGGATAATTAAAAATAATATTTCTACTTACTAAATAGTAGAACTGATTTTCCAAAAAAAGAATCTTTTAAACTAATTAGGTAAATCTAGAAATATCATTACGATTACTTGAAACTTGTCGTGACAAAGAATGTAAAGGTTTTGAACTGAAAACAAACATTAATTACTTTTGTCAGGTATGTAGAAACACGTGAATTTTCTTGTAAAGATAAATTTGATTTTACTGAAGTACATTTACTTCTGTCCGCAGCATTGACGATAGATCAACCAATCCTGATAGCGTGAAGAGTCTTTTTTGCCAGTTTTGGGCGCTCAATTCATAGAGAACTGTTGCTGTCTGACATAACTGAAACTGCATGTCACCCTACTGACAGTGGACAAGGGCGCTGACTATTTACCCGTTGACTTTGACGACTCTCCTTAGTATACGACGTTGGAGGGAGCTAATTTGTATTCTTGGGAGTGTTTATTTACTTATTGTTTGACTTAACTAATACGTTAAATGAAAGTACTAATAATACCTGACATCTTTGAGATGTTAGAGTAAATTAAAGCACGAGATATTTGGTACTCTTAATCATCTGGACTGTACCAGGTAACCTGTGTAACTTTAACAGTTTACTATGACAACACAAACGAGCTGTTCTTGGGATATTTTAAATGTTAGAGTATTTTTTAAATGTGGTTAAAGATAAAGTAAATATTAAAAGTTATGTAAGTATATTTCGTACCTTGTTTTTTTATCCTTCACAATTCATCTATTCCTCACATTTATACAATTTTCCCAAATCTTACTTAAATGTCAATCAATTTCTTTTTTTTCGCCCATTCTTTTTATTTTAAATCATTTCTGAAACCATTTTAACTTTTTTTGGATAATGCATTTATTCCTTAATCATTTTTTTATATTTGTTTTGTTTTTGTATTTCTATTCCTAGGGTCAATGCCACTTCTGTAGCATTAGTTTTGTAAATTACTATTTATTATTTCATGTTGTAAAGGTGACCTATCATACCCACAACAGGTTTATACTTTATATCTGATGTTTAGAAATCGTTTTTTATCGATTATTGAGTTGGCTGTCTTCTTATTTTAAAGTTTTTATCTTATAATCCTGTAAAAAAATATTGTGGAAGTAACTATTGTGCACATCACCTTAGCTTGTGGTATGAACGTTACTTTCACTGGAATGCTTAATCTAATCCTATAAACGTGAAAAACTTCATGTTTTTTATTCATAATTAAACAGCATTTGGTGATACTCAATGTACCAAGTGTGCTCCTATACATGTATGAAAACGTCAGTTATATAAAAAGATTAAAGCAGTAGAATTAACACGTGTGAGGAATTATTTTATGAAACAAGTAAGTAAAAACTAACTGTTAAAACTCAGTGATGTCGAGAAAACCCACTTGTAGGGAAAAATATATATGTAAAACGGCTCGTTTGGGTTGAGACAAATTTTTTACGTAGAAGAGCGATCAACGTTTCGACGTACATAGCATGGGCATTCTCCAAATATGTAACATCAGCCAGCTCATTCATCAAAGATTCTTTTAATTTCAAGTCTAATCTTAATTAACTTAATCATAAAACCTTAATGGCCAGTTTCGATGTTATATCCCTTTTTACAGAAGTTTCAACCGCTGAAGCCTGCAAGATAACCTTAAAACTCTATATCCGAGACCCTAACCCATCTATAGACATTCCCAACAACCAATTAACAACCCTCATAGAATTCACCACGATGAAGACAAACTTCACGTTCAACAACCACAACTATATACAAACAAATGGCCTAAGCATGGGCAACCCAGTATCACCAATTTTTGCCAATATTTTTATGACACAAGTTGAAAAACAAGTAATTAACACAGCATTACATCCACCACTATACTGGTACAGATATGTAGATGACACGATTGTGGGATTCACATCTACAGAACACAAACTTAATTTTTTTTCAATCACATTAACACTGTACATACCAACATCAACTTCACATGTGAACAGGAAGAAAGCAATCAAATATCATTTCTTAACCTCAAAATTATAAGAACCGATACACAATTTATAACAGAAATCCACCGTAAAATCACCCATACTGGACTATACATTCCTTGGGACTCAGCACATGAAATAAAACAAAAACTCAACATACTAAGAAACCAAATAAACACAGCCATAAAACTATGCTCACCAAATAAAATTAACGATGAATTAGACATAATAAAACAATACTTCATCAACATCAATAAGTTTCCTCCACAAACCGTAGAAAACATTATACACACACACCTAGACAGAAAGCAAAATCAACCAACAAAAGTAAATATATCTCACGAATCAAAAAATCATGAAACCATATACTGCTGCGTACCATATATTCCTGACATCAGCAGAAAAATAACCAACATTTAGCAAAAATTAGTAACAAAATATGACATTCCAGTTAATACCAAATTTATTCAAAAACCAGGCACAAAACTAAGGTCTATACTATCTAAAAAATACACTGACAAACACCACACCAACATTATTTACAAAATACAATGTGATAACTGCCACGACTTCTATATTGGAGAAACAAGTAGAAAAATGGAAACCAGATTCAAAGAACATAAAAAGTCACCTTCACACGTTTTCGAACACTGCAAGTCAAATAAACACAACTTAACCATAGAAAACACTCAAATACTAAATAAAGAAACAAACATAAACAATAATTTAAGAAGCCTTACTTATACAACTTAAGTCCAAAATAAACCAATACAAAGGAACACCTTTATACCTATATTAAAAATAATATAATAAATAATAATAATAAAATAAATAATATAAAATTATACATTCAAACATCTAAGCACGCCCTCTACATTACGACACTCAGTTACACAACCCCTTTAAATATGTGGTCAGCTTCCGGTCAGTTACCTCTTTCTTTCTTTGTGAACCTGACGATGACCGAATAAGCATTGTTCGCTCCTCTACGTAAAAAAATTTCTCAACCCAAACGATCCGTTTTTACATGTATATTTTAATTGTTAAAATTATGTTTTACTATTTATAAGTAAAGTGGACTTTTGACTTCATCTAGAACCACTTTTGCTGTATTACAAAGCTGAAGGAATATTTTATAAAAAAATTGTTCAATTCTGTCATTTTGGTCCCAAATCACCAAAGAACAAGCAATATAAATTATACTTATGAAGGAGTGTATCATAAAATGTAATTTTCTTTGAGAGAAAGAAATTGTAAACCATCGTCATTTCTTATTAAATTGGAAAAAGAACCAATAGAAAATGCAAGTAAATAAAACTTATTCAGTAAATTTTATAAAATCTAAGATATTAGGCAGAAACCTTTGGTATTTTGACACTAAATAATTCCATAAATCCCACACAGGGCTGAACGGCCAAATTAGTGACGAGGTTGGTAATATACAGCTGCAGACAAATGAAAGAACAAAGATCCATAAGCCTTGGTCACTTATGTGTTCTCCTAAATCAAATAACGGGAATAACTGACAGTTTTAAGCTCCGGTATTTCAAAATGCCGAACGAATTCATTATTGGGCTTTTCCTAGAGAAGTCCAGCAAACAAACCATAAGATCGTTTTTAACCGGTATCAGAAACAAGGTTGTTTGTTGCTGGTTTAGGAAGTATGCCTAATATCAGGGAAGCTTTAAACCATTTTATTTATATAAATAGATAAATATTATAAGCGAATGGAAATAATACATTTGTGCTGAAGTGAAATCAGCCTCTTTGTAACTGAAGATGATTTATAGAATTAAGAAAGAATCATGTTAATTTTGCTTAATGGATCTGCCTGCATGAAAAAAATAATAAAATCAATTGGTTACTTTTATTGCGTTACTTAATGTAGATTCACGAGAATGAAAAAAAAACATTAATGTGAAGGAAAACAGAAGAAATGAAGCCCAATTAAATATTTTTATTGTATTTAAGCACAAACCACTAGAGTGGCTTATATATGCCCAACAAGGGTATCGAAACCTGTTTTCTAGCGTTATAAGTTAGCAGACACACCGCTGTATCACTGGAGGCATCCAATGAAAGACAAGGAACATTGTGTTGGAAAATTAAAATACTTACTTCATTTATATTTTCAATGTAACTACAATACAACCGGTATAACTTCGTTTGAATGAAATACAAACCCTGTTATCTGAACATGGTTTCTGAGATTTACGTTAATTAATTTTCAAGCAAACAGTAAATAGCGTTCAGATTGAACTCAAGCTAATGCTACGTAACATTGAAGGTGGTATTAAGCAGCATTCACACTAAAGGTAAATAGCATTCAAGCTTGGGTTCAGTAGTACTCAAAATAATTATAAGCAGCACTCAAGCTGTTTAAAGAACACTCAAAACAGTGTTTATGTTTACGCAAAATTAAATTAATGTTATATAAAGCGTAAGTTAATATTAAACAGCATTACGATGATGTTAAGTAATATTCAATCTAATATTATGCAACACTCAATCTGATTAAGAGATATACTTAGAACTTATAATTTGAAAAAAAACATAGTTTTTATTTATGATTATTTTAAAGGACATTCTGGTTGAAAATATATGATGAAAAGTAATTTCTAGAAAATCCTACAAAGAACATTTATAGTGAAAATTTTATTTTAATGTAATTTTGAGATTGTAAAAATACCTTGCTCAAAGGACAGTAGCAAGAAAATCTTTCATGTACTTTCTGTCAACTTAATGTTTTATGATTGAAATTTTTCATTTCATTGTACACATACAGTCGTAAATAAAAGTATTGAGGTAATTATAAAAAAAAAGTATAAAACACAAAAAAGACTAATGTCATTTCTAATTATTTGAGAAATATAAAATAAATTATATTTAATTTTTATAATAAAACATTATATTGTTATATAACATGCATGAAATGAAAAACATTGTATAGAAACTAGTCCTATATTTTGACAAAAGTTTTTGGGCAATCAACATGTTTCGTATGAAACCCATTCTTTGATAATGATTGACAGCTATCACAATTATAAAGCAACATGTTATAATAGTTTTAGGATAAATTACCACATGTACATTGGGTGGTGAGAAATAAGTTGAAATTTGTAATAAAGAAAAGCAATAGAAAAGATTAAAATTAACGATTACAACAATGATTAGTTTGGTTTTTGGAATTTCGCGCAAAGCTACTCGAGGGCTATCTGCGCTAGCCGTCCCTAATTTAATAGTGTAAGACTAGAGGGAAGGCAGCTAGTCATCACCACCCACCGCCAACTCTTGGGCTACTCTTTTACCAACGAATAGTGGGATTGATCATCACATTATAACGCCCCCACGGCTGAAAGGGCGAGCATGTTTGGCGCGACGGGGATGCGAACCCACGACCCTCAGATTACGAGTCGCACGCCTTAACACGCTTGGCCATGCCGGGCCTACAACAATGATCCCAAGCAACCATAAAACAGCGGAATGACTCAGTTTACCAAAAAAACTACTGTATGGGGTATTATTAAGAAACACAAGATAACTGAAACTACTGCGACTAGCTTTGGATGTGGGAAACCAAGCAGGATGTCTCTAAGATCTAAAGAAAGATTTGTTCGGCCAGTTCAAAAAATTTTTCTTATTGCTGTAAAAAACTCTACTCAAGAATTTAGAGAAGATGGTCGAGAAATTCATAGCAAACAATTTAACGACGACCAGGAAGAAGAAAACAAGACACAAGCCTGCGTAGATACAAAACAATACACATAAGAAAGCTATTGCAATTTTTCTTTCAATACTTAAAGTGTTCTGGTAGTTTTTCAAGCACAGTTTAGGGTCAGACGATTTCGAAATAGAACTTTTTTTTTTAAAACCAAGGAAGCAATAATATTTGGGAGAAAGAAGAAAGAAAAAAAAACTTGGTGGTAGTTGTGCGATGGCGTGAGATTTTTTCTTTCTTCAGGCACTAATAACATTTTGTATTTTTATTTGTTACCTTATGTTAGACGGATTAATGGATGCAATTTGTATTCCAATGGGATAATGACGGTGAATATCCTATTAAGTCTAAAAGGAATTTCTGGAAAGAAAAAAAAAAAGATCTAAGTCGTAGTTTTTCAACCTCAGTTTCAAGTTTGGATCCAATCGAGTTGTTCTTGGAAGACTTGAAGACTTCTGTATCAGAAAGATAACCAAAACTGATTACATTCAGCTATGAAAAACGAAATCAATTCAAGTAACATGTATATTTGGAACATTTGTAAATGGTTATATTCTCCGTATATATATATTACCACATTTATATTCATTACAAAAAATCGCATGCAGTTCCCCATTCCTCATTGCTTTCTTCTACACATCCACCTTTGTTCAATTTATGCTTTTAGCATCACTGATGCTATGCTTTTGGTCTTGTATCCGAAGAAAGCTGGGTGTTTTCCCAATACTACAGGAAATGTTGCTAACTTTACACAATTCCATTCTTGCTGTTACTGGAATAAACTCAGTGGAATCATTAAATTATTCAATGAAATGCTTGATTGTGTAATTTTTACTAAAATCGTTTAATATATATATATATATATATATTATGTATGATTTGTAGGGTTCACAAAAACATTTATTTTCAAAAAAAAAAAGTGTCCAAAAATGTAGTTAACTGATTTTCAGATGGTCTAGGTAGCTAGTATTAAAATAATAAGATAAACTATTTTTTCTTTGTTTCATTATTAATCTTCAAATAACTGATTTTGTACAGTTTACTATCGGTGAGATTCATTTATTACATTATACTGACTAATTTATGTTTTTCCCTGCAACGCGCACATGTAAACGACCGATAAAAACGTTGGTTGAAATAAATACATAGTGGGATTTAGAACAGTCTTCATGATATTTTTGTTTTAATTTTTTGTGTGAATCACATGTTATTTTGTCAAGTAAACCAATATCCACGAGCAAATTGGTGCAGAAACGGTTTAGATAAGTATTTTTATACTTGGTAATTCTATCCTGACTATTCATTTCGTAACATGATACGAAACATCATGTTCTCTTCTTACAGAAAAAAAAACAACTTCTTATATACAAGGACTGGACAAAAATAAAAAGCGAGCCTCTTGAAACTATTGTTAATTTGTTTTATCTTTTATTTGATAACAGAAAAATACATAAAAGTATTTGTTTTTAGAACACAGTTGACAAGATCTGTTGAAATATAATTTCGAATCCTAATTTCAACACTGGCTCTTATAAATACCTGAACGTTTCGTGATTTTAGTTGCATATCCTCATAAAAATATTTTACATATTTTTCTGTTATATAAGAAAAGATAAAAACAAATTAACAACATTTTCAAGGGGCCTCTTTTTTTTTTATCCATCTTCTCTATTTCATGATTTACAAACAACAGGAAAGGAATACTTATGAAATACACTGAATGAAAATTCTATATGGACACTCATCTAGTGTCGAGTTGGACTACTTTTCGTTATAATGATAGTCTACAGTGTTAACTAGAAGTCAAAATAACGACCATGTTACCTGGTATTGATCAACATTAAAACTTATATTAAGCAACATTCAAGCAAATGTTAAGTAATGCTCTTTCAAGCTAATTTTTAGGAACATTAATTGAGATGTTTAAAATTGTGTAATTTTACTGCTAAGTACCAAGAAATTCAACATTATTTTCTTACCTGACACAAAAAAAAAATGTTGAGGTATTTGTTTAAAGCACGACTTTGAGTCTTTGATATTATAGGTTTAATCCAAATTAACTTTATTGAGCTTTGTAACGTATTTGACATAGCTAAAAGATGTTTTACGAAAGTATTGTATTTTCAAACATGTGAAGAAGTCGCGTCACGAACGAACTAAAAATTGTAATATTTCAACATAACACCAATTATTTGCTAATTATATACGTTTGAGATAACTACAATACTTGTCGTGTGAAGATGGAATCCACTGTACATTTCAAAATAAAAGTCCACAGATACAGCTTTTAAGTAGATTGTTTATTTTTCTTTAACTTGATGTTCCGACCACTCATGTGGCCATCATGAGCTTTGTTTGTTTGTTTGTTTTTTATTTTCGGGCAAAACTACATGAGGACTATCTGCGCTAGCAGTCCCTAATTTAGCAGTGTAAGACTAGAGGAAAAACAGCTGGTCATCACCACCCACCGCCAAATCTTGGGCTACTCTTTTACCAAAGAATAGTGGGATTGACTATAACATTATAACGCCCCACGGCTGAAAGGGCGAGCATGTTTGGTGTGATGGGGATTCGAACCCGAGACCCTCAGATTACGAATCGAACTCCTTAACCACCTGGCAATGATCATCAGGTAACAGTAATCTGTTGTGTGAAATAATGCACGAGCATTTTGTTGCAATTTAGAAAACGTATAGGGTGACACCTGTGTTTTCATTTAAATTATATTTTAGTTCACGAATGATGAATGCTTTTTATTTTTCTTCCATTAATGTGTTTCTCGTTGCATAATATTTTAAAGTTGTTAATGTTAATTAAATGTTGATCCGTTGTGCTGTGTTTGTAAGTGTGTGATGGGGGGATTGTTATGTTTTCTGATCTCAGTGTTTATATAACGTTTCGTTTCGCCTACGTGAGTGCTATACGATCGATAACTTTGATATTTGTAGATACTTCTCTCGTTGAAGTTGTCAGTATAAACCTTCCTTATACGACTTTTGAATTTAGTGTTACATTTTTTAACAAGAGTAATATTTATGTTTATAATGTGTTTTTATGCTTGTTTCCAAATGTTTATAATGTTTCTGTTCATTTACCTATGATACAGTAAGACACCTATTAATCTGTCTGTGTTTCTGCATTTTCCTTCATGGAGCTTATGCTGTTTATCCTTTCTGTTACTGAGCTTATTTTTATACTTAGCTGAGGTTCTAGTGACAACATGTTTAGGAAAGTGACATTTGTTAATAAACTTATCAGATTGATTGTAGTTCTTGTTACATAACATTGCTGCTGCCTACGTTAAACGCTGTTTACAGTTTTGACGTAGTCTTCAAAAATACAATAATATCGAAAGATGAATCAATAAACTGAGGTCCAGAAATGATATCAAATAATTCCGACAAATTGTATTAGAATCTGGGCTTGGAAATTTTGAAAGGCTTGTTCCACTTTGTTTCACATATCAAAGTAATGATTATGAACAAATAGACGGCCTATCAGAGAAACTGGTATCAGAGAAATAAAGACAAGATAATAGAAAATGCAAGTAAATAAAACTTATTTAATAAATTTTATAAAATCTGAGATGTTAGGCAGATACTTTTGGTATTTTGACACTAAATAATTCCATAAACCACACATACGGGCCAATAATATTACCTGAAGATAATACCAAATATGTTACATACTTTTTGATGATACTTCTTGAATTATTCACTTATGACCTTTATGTATTGACATTAAACAGGTAAACTGCTCCTCATATAGATGTACTCGAGTACAGTATTTATTACTACCGTATCACATTTAGAAAAATTTTCGAATATTTTTTTGGTATTTGTGATACAGTTGCTAATGATACGTCTCGCCAGTCTTTTGCTGAAAGGCATTGCAAATATCAAATATCTAGCACTAAGTAGATTAATTTCGTCTTTGCTAATGCCCATGTTTTATCTTTTTTATCACCACAGTTTTCTAGTGCAATGAAAATAATAAAATATACAGATTAGGCTGCACCAAACAAGATTTAAAAGCAATAAATAAACATTATGTTCTTATCTATCCACTCAGCTTGTATATTCATAATTGGATTTGTATTTCTATGTAACGTTTTTTTTTATTATTCCCACTAACTAGAACTAAAAGACAAACAATACATATTTCACAGGCATTTACTAAACATCAAATACACAGAAAAAAATAAGCTAATATTTGGACTTAAATTTGTGAACATTACACTTTACCTATAAATCTAGCACAAACCATGGAAGTTGTTTTCAAAGGTTTGCTACCATAAATACTTGTTAGACTGCTAAGTCTGTCGCATCTCATTCGGCCTAATGAGGGCTGTTATTATCGAAAGGCCTCGTCGACACCTGAACGTGGACGATTTGGTCGTTTTAATCAGAAGTTATTATTTATAAATAGGAATACACGTGACATTCCACTTTATGTTATGGAGGTCCAAGAGCTGGTGATTTACAACCCAACTAATCCTGATGATGGCTTTCTTACTTGTTACATACAATTTACGTAAATCAATGTTCCAAAATACGGCAGGAGTTGTGCTTCTTTGCCCCTCCCTGGGGAATCAGTGGAGCACCTGATGGCTTATAACGCTAAAAACAAGGTTTTCTGGAAATTAAAAGTATAAATATATCAATATTGCAGTTTCACGCTTTATAACAAAAAAATCATGTCTGTTTTTTTTTCCACCCATTTCATTTCCTCCCATATATTCAACTTAAAGTAAATTTTTGTCATGCTTTATTGTTGTTTTGAATTAAGCACAAGGCTACACAATGTTCTATCTGTGCTCTGCCCACCACGCGTATCGAAACCCCGATTTTAGCGTTGTAAGTCCGCAGACATATCGCTGAGCCACTGGGGGGCGTTGATATGTTTTAAAAATATCCTTATTATTTCAACTTCCCTTATTGCTGATGTAAGCGTAAGTTCAAAACTTAACTTTATTTTCAATTTCAACTGATATTTTTTTTATTCAGGAAAACATATATTCGTTCGTGAAAAATTAATCCATTACATTATGAAAACAAAATTACATATATTTTTCCATAAGTAGGTTGATTTGATTATTACAAAATGAATGAGTGATATTTAAACGTCATGATATTGACTTCCATTTAATTATTTTCATTTCAGAAGATAAGAATTCCATTTGTTTTAGTTCGGCCCGGCATGGCCAAGCGTGTTAAGGCGTGCGACTCGTAATCTGAGGGTCGCGAGTTCGCATCCCAATCGCGCCAAACATGGTCGCCCTTTCAGCCGTAGGGGCATTATGATGTGACAGTCAATCCCACTATTCGTTGGTAAAAGAGTAGCCCAAGAGTTGACGGTGGGTGGTGATGACTAGTTGCCTTCCCTCTAGTCTTACACTTGCTAAATTAGGGACGGCTAGCATAGATAGCCCTCGAGTAGCTTTGTGCGAAATTCAAAAACAAAACAAACAAAATGTTTTAGTTTATGTTGTAATTTAGTTTCAATCTTCAGTCTCATTCCCTGAATAGTAGCAGTTTTAAAGACAGAAAAGAAAATTTTGTTTATTACATTGTCATGGGCACATATAATGCTAGGAAGAAAATCATATATATATATAGTCTATGCTTACGATTCTCAATATTTAAATTATCTTTAATACTACCATCGGTATATGGAAGCCAAATTTCTTTTGTATTTTACGTTACATTAATATATATATATATATATATATATATATATTAATATGATTGTGTTTAAGTACCAATAACACATAGAAAAATTTATGGTATTGCCGTAAAGATTTTAGTTTACTTCACGAGTTTGGTAACCGAACGAACAGAAAAATAACTTAATTTAAGTGTTATTGAAAAGTAGTAAGATCAAAACTTAAGCGCATGAGGGTAAGTGGTAACAACAATTTAAATACGAAAATATACTTTATTTTTGACCCTGTATGGTCAGGTGGGTTAAGAGGTTCGACTCGTAATCCGAGGGTTGCGGGTTCAAATCCTGGTCGCACCAAACATGCTCGCCCTTTCAGCCGTGGGGGCGTTATAATGTAACGGTCAATCCCACTATTCGTTGGTAAAAAAGTAGCCCAAGAGTTAGCAGTGGGTGGTGATGACTAGTTGCCTTCCCTCTAGTCTTACTCTGCTAAATTAGGGACGGCTAGCGCAGATAGCCCTCGAGTAGTTTTGCGCGAAATTAAAAAACAAGCAAACTTTACTTTTATAACTATTATTGCAACAAGTAAATTTAAACATAATTCTTCTTGATAATGTTAATTTGAAAAAGAGGACAACTTTTTAGTTTCTTTAATTGTGTCAAACAATTTGTGTTTGGGTTGTCCTTGAAAATATGTGTCGACCTCCATGGGATTAATAGCTTATTATGTTAATAAAGTGAGTAGTTGCTTTTAAATACATGTACCAAGTAAAGGTCCAATTATTTTAAATTATTTTCTTATTATATATCAAACATGCTGAGCTGACGTATGTTTTGTTTTTAAATAAATTGTACGTTGTTTGTTATCGTTTCTGTGTTAGTACAATGGTCTTTGCTTTGTAGTATGTGATTTCTCGAGAGTAAAGTGTAAATGTAAGAAACTGCAAAAGTACTTAATGTCAGATTCCTTACGAGATTCACAAAAGTATTTTTGAATCATAGAATAAGAGCTACCATTATATATATATATTTACACAGTACGTTCCGAATGACACTTTTCTATATATTGATTTTTGTTCCTCACTAAACAAATGAAAAACAATAATATTCCATGGACAACAATACGGTAATAGTATTATTTCGTCTTTACAATATATTTGTTTAAACTAAAATAGGATAATATCAACGAGGCCATTTCTGAAACAAAGAAAATAATAAATAAATAATACTGTCTGTTTGAGAAATATACAAGGGAACCAATGGTTCGTAAGGTATACGTTTCTTTCCAAATAACACAAAGATTTGGCTAGTCAAAGATACCTCTCGTGAAAAATTGTTCCAAAACTCCGTTTAAGTAGAAACTATATGCAGTACTCTGAGGACAGTAAATTAAACTATTAATGACAAAAGTGGGTGAAGTAGAACACGAGGAAATTCAGGAAATGTTCTTCATGTTAATTTTTTTGGGTTCATATTTCATGGCAGATTTCGTGGTTATAGGCTAAACCTTTTGTTCATTCCTGTCAAGATTTGCTATACCGCTCCTGAAGTGACATTGGTGATGGACGAAGTTCGGAACTACTGATTTATCAATGTCAGTTTCTCTGCAAGACATGTGAGGAAATGGTAGAACAAATACAATGAGTGAAAGGTATGTGTGTACAAACCCATCATTATGCTTTATATATTTTTAAACATTATAATTCTAAACTGATGTACAATAGACACATACAACAAGTTCCACTATGATGTAGTGATATATTTGCTCTAAGTATTTTATAGACATAAATTTATGTCTTTAGACTGATATTACTTGCATTCATTTATAATATAGATTACAGAAACTTATTATGAGAATGAGAAGAGAATACATATGACAAGCATATGTTATGATAATGTTACCCCGCCTTAATGCGAAAATTAATCAAACCAGAGTACTACCACATGCTTATAATCTAAACTGTGCCTTGTTGATACCCAAATAACCAAAAAAACGCCACATTTTTATAAAACCTTTAAGTTTAAGCTTCTGAACAACAGTTTGTTTGCGCATCGTATATAAGTAGAATCTTTCGATAATAGGGCTAAACTTTGAACAACAGTTTTTATAATGACACACAGAGTTTAGCTCTCGATAATATGATTATGCTTTCGACAACAGCTTACTCAGAATAAAAATCATACATAATAATTAGGTAAAAGACAAAGTTTTAGCTCTCTATAAATAATTGTTGCAGAACTCGGCGTTTCGGTGGAAGCTGCACATGAGACTCTGAAGTCTCATGAAGTCAACTGAAATTGCATGATAATAATAGAAGTGGCCACTTTTGAAATCAAAACTCTTCAAAACAGATATTAAATATCTTATATATTTAATAGTTAAACAACGGCAGAGACAATTTTTTGTCTCAATAACGATAAGATACAAATTAGGTAGACTTACTTCATATGATGCTAAATAACGTAGTTTTTAATAGAAACATAAGTTCTCTAGATCTACAACTGTTCATATTAATACCATCATTTACATTAATTTTATCCATTACTTTTTTTTCCTGAGATGTTTTCGAAGTTTTCAAAGTCCTTGAAGGAACGGATTTTTCCTTCATGACATAAATAAAATATTACTTTAACTTTAGCGTTTAATTTCACGTTCTTTGAAACTAATTAGTGGTTATTTACTCTGTAAACTATCGATTCACCTTCAGTCGAGCAATCCATACAGCTAGCCTTAGGAAAAGTAATTTCAACTTAAAACTGAAAAAGTATACGAAATGTTGCTAGAAATATAGAATTTTATAATTAATTCCTTCTGTTGTAAGTCTAGGAGCATAAGTGTTTTCGACAAAACGGTTAATATTATATTTAGTCAGTAGAATATATAGCATATATCTGAAAATACAAAACAAAACAATTTATGATAAACGTAATACAACAATAATAACCCAAATCTTTTGTCCACAATTTAGTCAAACAGCATACGCGTATTTAACCCATATATAATATGACAAAACTTTGGGCAACAAATTATATATGTATTGTCCACATATGATATGGTTAATTTTTATTCATTTATTCTATACTGTATAAACATAAGATCAACCTGTTTTTTTGTTTTTTTTTACGTTTTCATTGTGTTGTTCTACTGAAAGATCTTTGTGAAGTATTACCACTGTATATTGTATTTTTTATGTGTTTAGTTTAGTGTATTTTATTTTTAAAACTCTTTAGGAAATGTTGCCATTGTGTATTGTTTTTCTTAATTTTTCGTTAAAAGCTCTTTATATTGCGTATTGTGACTTTTGCAATTTTTTCATTACCTCGTTCTTTTAAAATATCGTCATGAAGTATTTTCACACAAGAGCGATAGTTGGTGTGGTCATTATTAATACCACTGCGAAACAGAGGTACAACAAATTAATCTACATTTTTAGAGTATCTTACCATCCGTAATTTATTGACGACTGCTCATCTGTTTCGCCTATGACCTCCATGTATATTATGGTCATAAGATTACCTGTTAGTCATATAAATAATTGAAATTTCCTTAATTTCACTGGTTATTTTGAAAACTATAATAATGTATTTCTCTGTTTATGTCAACAAATTAAAAATATTAAATTCCAGGTCTAACGCTTCAGTAACTCCTGTATGTTATACACCACGATAACGTGAACGTATACGAAATATATTAATTTGATTCTACTAATTACCTGTTGTCAGAGTAAGTGTACGTTTTTGGTATCAATTTTTAACCCCCAATATTTGGATTTTAAAAGAATAACCTTCGCAAGCTGTGCTACTCTGTTCATACGATTCACGTATCACTCGTTTATAACAGGCTCATAAACAACTCGAAAGTTGGCAGATGAAAGAATGTAGAAAGCACCACTTATATTACATGGTTCTTTCGACCATAAACGCCCCTATAATTATGAAACAAAGTTTTGTTGACTTCTTCATAAGAGCGATGTATAAATCATGAACAATTTTTATTCGTAATGTTTAATTTGCTCGTTGAATATCAATATTTAACATTCCCTTTTTTGTTACTTCCAAGTACAAGACTGTTATATAAAATAAAAACATTACTTCGTCTTCTCTCAAAAAACCAATTTAACTTTATAAACTTTCTTTTGTTATTTCAAAAAATAACAACAAAAGATGCTTCCTCCTTTTCACTATTAAAAGTAATGTTTGCACAGTTCACGTGACACGTGCTATCGTAATTTATTTCAAGCATAAAAGCTCGGGCCTTGTCAGTTTGAAAGTCATTAATATCCATATCAAAGTAATACATTGCCTTCAAAACAGACTTCAAACAGGCGATAGTTTTCTTTATTGTGCGTGCACATAACTCTGTATTAAAAATGTGTAGAGCGGATAGTGACTTACTGATGCTATCAGTAGTTACAATGATGTGTAAGCTTCCTTTAGTAAATGCATCAAAAGAATCTTTAAGCTATTAAACCAATTTGATATCTTTGCAGTAGAAAGAGTGGGTATCTGTTTGCTTGAATAAATACGTATCATAACAAACAATACAATGGTATTATACATTCTGAAAGATACACAATGGGTTATTTGTACTCTGCCCACTGCGGGCAACCGATTCCCGGTTTTTAACGTTGTATGTAACCTTAACACTGACCCATAGGAGACTTCAAAAGAGAAGTTTAAAGCAAAGGAAGTTTAACAAACAGTGGCTCGCGCTCCAAGGAAGGGCACACAGATGGCTGGGGTTGACCGTTTGGTAGAAGAAATATGTAAGATGAACTTGCTTATTTCCTTAAAAAACAATCAAGTCATTATTAAGTTATTTTCTTCTTTGGACCTATGCTGAATTCAATGGAATGTATTTCGATCCAGAAATTGTTATAATAACGAAAAACAATTAGACTTACGAGGTAAGGTTTTTTGAAAAAGAATTATTTCAGTTTCATATTATTATTATCTTTAAGGGCTTTTATTATTGTTTTGTTTCAAAAATAAACATAAAGCTACACAATGGGCTATCTGTGTTTTGCTCACTACTGGTATCAAAATCCAGTTTCTAGCGATGTAAGTCCTCAGACATACTGCTCTATCACTGTTGGGCTCTTTAAGAGCACCTTACTTTATCTAAAATCGAAACACTTTGCAAGTAAAACTTTACCAAATTACAATGATGGAACTTACAAGATTCAGTCCGTTTAGCAAATTATACTTTTATATAAAAGTCTAAAGATACTTTGAGAGGTGAAACATATTTTTAGTACAAGTGCAACAAGTCTTTCGAAACTGTCGAACTAAGGTTGTATCATTCTTAACATGATATTGACATAAGGAGTCTATAATGTTGTCATTTGTTTTGTATTTTGAATAACACTTTTGAATTCCCATATCAGCTGTCTCCATTATATTTGTATACAGGGTGAGCCAAAAGTAGGTGGACAGCATTTGGAATAGGTTTATGTATCGGTTATATTAATGCAATTGTATATTATAACTATGTTGCAACTATATTATTTGTGTTATATAATTACAATTTTATAATTACATTTGTTTTAATTTAATCTATTTTCTTTTTTTTTTAGATTGTTAATAGAACCCATAATGTCAAATACTTTAAATACAGATAAAAGAATATGGGTGTTAAAAGAGTATTGGAAATCTCAAAATACTGAAACCGTAAGGAGAAAGTGGGTTGAAACATTTGATACTCCAGCTCCAAAAAAGACAAACCATTTACCGTATCCGTGACAAATTCGACGCCACTGGCTCAATCCTTAATGCTGCTAAAACTGGTCGACCCAAAACAGTCTGTACAGAGAATAATAAGCAACGTGTTGCCGATGCATTTGTTCAAAGTCCAAAAAAATCCACCAGAAGAGCTTCTATGGAATTGAACATACCACAAACCTCTATTAGGCGAATTATAACGCAAATTGGGTTGAAACCCTATCAACCACAACTAATTCATGGCTTATTGGAGGATGATCCAGACAGGCGACTGCAATTTAGTGAAATTATGCTGAACAAGATTGAAGAAAACCCAGGAATTTTAGATAACATTGTGTGGAGTGATGAAGCTTCTTTTAAATTATCCGGTCATGTCAATAGACATAATTGTGTTTACTGGTATAGTGAGAACATGCATTTAACATTAGAACAACAGCTAAATCAGCCTGGTGTCAATGTTTGGGGTGGTATTTCAAGTTCTGGTGTTTATGGACCATTTTTTTGGACGGAACAATTACAGGAGATAAGTATCTCGAAATTTAAGGAATCAAGTTGTTCCCCAGTTACAGCAACAACCTAATTTACATGACTTTTATTTTCAACAAGATGGGGCCCCTCCACATTATTCCAAAGGAGTTCGTGAGTATCTTGATGAAACATTTCCATTGAAATGGATTGGTCGAAGAGGTCCAATCGATTGGCCGGCACGTTCACCGGACTTGACCCCTATGAATTTTTTCTTTTAGGGAGTACTCAAGGAAAAAGTTTATAGTCAAAAACCAAGAAGTGTCGGTGATTTAAAAAATTACATAAGAGATGCATTTCAAGAAATTAATGCCCAGAGTGACTTGTGCAAAAATGGTTGTCGAAGCGTAAGAGGTAGACTTCAAAGCTGTGTAAATCAAGAAGGAAAACAATTTAAGCATTTGCGTTAATAAATAACATTTTATTTTCATTAATATAATTGTCTTATTACATATAGTTGTACGTATACGTGATCTCTAAATAAATGTTTTTTTTTACTGTCCACCTACTTTTGGCTCACCCTGTATTTATTTGAAGTAAGTTCACTATTATCATGAATCTCTTGTAATTCAAATTGTTGGAATTTTTGATATCATTTCTAAAACTAGATTTGTTGATTCATCTTTCTGTATCATTGTATAAGTGCAGACTCCATCAAATTGTACATTTTATAATGTTTTTGAGAATGATCTGAAGTTTTAGAAGACCTTCTACCTTGTATTTATTGTAGCCATGCAACTGTTTGATCAGAAAATATAGGAATTTTGCATGTTCGTGGTTACAGCAACCATAAGTTGAAAGGATAGGGCGGATATCAATTGGATTTTTGTGAACGTTCAGTGTCAAAAAAGGGGTACGTGTATTGATGTATCTTATGTTTTCGTATATGTCTTCTGTGATCTCACTGCACTGTTATCTTTAAAATAGACTATTCAATTGTCTTCTATAATATTCGTTAATACTTTTGGATAGCTCTTTGGATCTGGTAGAATTATTTAGGTGTTTTTTTAATACTCTGTTCTAATCTTCTATTTCCATAATTACAGTTTTACCACCTTTGTCAACCTTTACTATAATAATGTGAGAATTATTCCACGGTTCTTTTAAGGCTAATATTTGACGTTTTGTTTAATTTTATGGTTATTAAGCAGATAGCCTTTAATTCTACACAGTATTTCATACATAAATCGATTAGGTTTTGATTATAAATTGGTAGTAAACAACATTCTGTTAGCCTTACCTTTTTTAGCCTTGTGCCTAGTTAGGCGCTCTAGACTGCTGTTATAGTTCTTAGGTTATCTTTGATTGTTTGCTGGACTAAATTTCTAGTTACGCTTTTTATTCCGACTTGGCTTTTAAAGTAGGAACGTTTTTGTGTATTACTGCATAGTTTAGAGTTTTGTATGGAGTCTATTTTTGCGTTGATGTTAAGGATGTTTTTGACATTTGTGATGTTTCGGCCAGCAAGAAACATTAAAGATTTTCTAACGTGTAACGTTATATTTGTGCCTTTAATTTTCTGTTGTTGTGTTTGCTATCCGTCAAGTTCCTTTGTCTGATTAATTCAACCATTTAAGTATGGCAAATTTTTATTTTATTTCTTTGGTTTATCAGTCTCGGTTGATGAGCATGCGTGAGTTGTCTCACGTGATGTTGAAGATTAGGAGACTAGGTAGTCTGATATTCTTTTTCAAGTTATTAAAACTTTGTATTTTTGTCTAATTGTTGCATTTAAAACCTTATTTTCTAAATAAAATTTTATTTTGTAGTTGATGGTTTAATTTATAAACTTTGGAATAAGCTCTTCCTATACGCAACTTTTTAGAAAAGTAAGGCTACGGGTGGTTTTCTTCAAACTCATATAATATGTTTGCATTTTGTTAAATAGAGCTCTCGTGGTTCCATATTTTATTATTGGTGCTGTATGTTTAAAGACATTTTTCTCAGGTGGATATCCCATAAGAGATCGAATATTGATATTGTGCCATCTAGTGGTAGAAACATTTTGTGGATCAGAAATTTCCTTATTTATTGCATAGTCTTCCGAATATCTCAGAAAAGAAATGCTATATTAGTAACTATTGTAAGATGACAGAAATTTCTGTTGGGGTTCTACCTGTAAGACTCTTGTATTTGGTTCTTTTATATTTCATTTTCAATTTGTGTGATACTGAGTTTCTACTTACAGGCACTGCGAGTATGAAACCGAACTTTAATTACGGTTAGGCCTAGGTCTATAATAATCATTTTTACATAGTACAGGATGCTCGGAAAGTCACTGTGCAGTTTTGTAATCATATTTTACTCAGTCTATTTCAAGCCAGCAACTGATAGCGGTGTTTAGAAACAAAATAAGAAGGATCCAGACCTGTATTGATGCCAAGGGGGTCACTTTCAACACTGTTTATAATTGTCATTCATATTTACCTCCTGTATTCTATATTGAAACATGTCTGTTAATAAATATATAAGTGCACAGTGACTTTCCAAACATTCTACATAATCAGCATTCATTGTAACATTGAATTCACTCGTGAAGAAGAGAATAAAAACCAAGTGTAACGGATTTAATACATTTATTTTAATATCAACGTTTGTTTCAGTTTAATGCATGTAACATAAATTGTTAGATGTGTATTGTGCAAGTCTCCCCTTTTCTCTAAATTTGTAGAAGATTTTCGAACGTAAGAATCAACAATGCACGGTGTATGTAAAATACTAGTGATTGCCAGTATTTCTGATGACGATGAACCTACTTGAAGTGAAAACGTATCTCAGAACGGCTGGTATTGGTATTAATACTTTTACTAATAAAAGTTAACCTGACGATGAAATAGGAAGGTCGAAACGTTATTCTATGCTTTATTAGTAAAAGTGTTAATACCTATACTAGCCTTTCTTAGATACAGATTGCCAGTATTGTTGCTAAACGAACTCTCTAGAACCTCTCCTAAAAGTTTACAGATTGAAGCACCAAGAAACAGTAATATAATATTGTTGGAAGCTATAGTCAGTAAACTATAAGCCTAGAAACCTATAATTTCAATTAACGCTTATTAATCGAAAATCCACAGATATTTGACCAGGATGTTTGTAGATTTCGAACATTACAAACCGTTTTACTTCAGTCAATTAATTTTGGACGTAGTATTTTATCGAGAACATTAAATATCTTCGTCGGTTAAAAGTCAGTTTATAAGCGGCGTGAGGCCAGCAAAGCTAGTTGCTTTAGGCGAGGTGTAACAATATCAATTCAGAATTAATTTTCTCGTCGTGAATCTGGCTCGTCGGTACAATGTTCAATTCTAAACCAGATAGAAGACTCAGTATAGTTTGTAAATAATATATCTTGTATATGAGCCAATATTTTAATAATTACTTGTAATAATAGCTATTATAAATTGTAGTGCTGTTTGTATATTACAATATATTTGTGTTGACAAGCTTCTAAATAGAAAATATAACAAAATTATGAAATGAAGATGCTAATAAGCCATCCCAGTCTTTGCCGTTAAGAAACAGTACTGATATATAACTGTCATCATATTTTGTTTTTACGATTTTTCACCAGAACATTAGTGTAAGTACCATATTTAATGTTCATATATAGCTTTTATGCAGCAAAACCTCAAATATATCCTCAAACAGTTTTTGATACGATAACAAGTTTTGTTACTGTATGTTTTTAACATGGCTATCAACAACAAATTTGTATTTCCCATTTCAGAGACAAAATTTACCCAATAGATTATTGCTCAAACAGTCATCATGCTTAGAGATTACTAGTGGATTTCTTGGAACGATAGATCATAAGTTAGATTTTAAATGGATTACATCAGGAGGATTGTTATTAAATATATTTTTTTCTCTAATACAGAGAAAACAAAAAGCTTCAAGTGATTTTGTGTTGTTCTATGTGCAATAATCTACTTGAGAAAGGATAGTAATATTCGAAATAACTTTGGCAGAAAGTACAAATCTAATGACAAACATCTATATTTCTTTCATGGAATATTATTTTCGTATTTCAGTTACAAAAAATGTCTGGCTGAACTTTCCAAAACGTATACCATCTTTTGTCTTATCTCTAAGTGGTCGCTTAAATCCTTTAGTTCTGAGTTTTTTAAAGTTAATAGGACATAGTAGTGAAATTTTATATCATTTGAATTTTACAGAAATTATGTTGCATCACCAATTAAACCACTCAGTGTGTGAGCAGCAATTTGCACGCTCATTTTGTGACTTTGAAATATTTAGAGTTTTGGACTGAAACTCTGTTTGCAAAATTAAGATATCTTCTCTATGTCCTTAAAAAACACCCACATCAGCAAGAAAATGCCTAGTCAGATTTAGCATATGACAAACATTTGTAATAAAGTAACAGATAGACCAGAAACCGAATGAAAAATTACTTAATTTGGCAATTATAAGTTTCTAGTTTTACATAAATTTACATTATTCGAAAATCAGAATGGATACTATCACAAGATACTGTTAAGATATTAATGTCACTCAATACAGACAAAACCTTAAATATAAGGATCTTGCCAAATTATTGACAATCACTTTGTCTGAAATAACACAGAGAATAGGACACTTTCAGTGTCCTCTCGGGTGAGCCAGCATAAGTACTAAGGAACCAGAAGCAATGATATTTGAATTCTTTAGACTTAAATCACAGCCGTAGTTCACAAACTTTTATAATTAACAGTTGCTCTGTTATATGGGGTGATCTCTTTATTTTGATACTAATGACATCAACATCTAAACCACAATGCCTATTCTTGTTTTTTTTTTATCAGATACGTACTTAAAACATATTAAAAAATCTAGAATCACAAATTACCGATGAAGTCAAATAGATAATGAACTTCGAGAAGAAGTGGTAAAAGTGGATCTGATCAACTTATAAGTGGTAAATATGGATCTGATCAACTTATAAGTGGAAAATATGGATCTGATCAACTTATAAGTAAGTGGTGAATAAAAATGTCAAAGGAAATCAGAATATCCATGCGCGCAAGAGAATCTTTTACGATTATGAATAACATTAACAAATAATTTCTGAGATGGTACAGAAAATTTATGTTTAGAAACTGAGCTGTTCTTTTATTGATAAGGGCCTGATTCTGAAGTGATGTTAAAACACTTGATATCGTTTATATCTTCATATTTCTGCAATAAACTTATGCTGCACTGTTTTAATTACTTTCCGAAGTTCCTTTTAATTGAAGATTGAGCTGGAGTACTTGTGATTTCAACTTTATTATGTAGGTGATCATTATATGTGTGTGCTGTTTAACTGATGAAATGTAAATTCTTCAAAGTTTCTAAGCATGTGCTACGACATCTTGTTCTTTTTTCGTGATTATTATATATTGTTGTTAATGTTTGGGAAATTTAAAAACTGAAGATAGAACTATAATTCCAAAGTTTTGCTGTCAAACTTCCTGGCAGATGAATGCTCACTATAAAGATATAAGTATCTGAAAGGTCTGAAGCCTTTTCCATGTACTTCGTGAATTCACTTTCTCGTTCTTTCATGAAATTTGACGAAATGAAATTCCACTTCATTTCTTAAATATCTTTTTCCGCTGTTATCCAAAATAAGACTGGGCCATTTTCAAAATTGCTTTTATAAAATGTATTTATTTCTAAGAAAACATAACAAAGAACGCCTTTAATTTTACGTGTTGAACGCTAAAATTGGGTGAAGACTGAAAGACAATATTTTTAATGAGCGTGATACAGTCATACTACAAGTAGAATAGTTTTGTAATTTGGAATATTCAGGGTCATAATGTACCTCACTAGGCATACTACTTAATATGATGATAGTTTTACTGAAAAGCATTATTTTTTACCCTTATTATAATTATTTACAATCATCATGTATATTATTATGCACATTAATATTATAGAAGTTGAAAAGTTACTTTCTTCATAAGAGGTCATTTGTTCTATTTTAAGCCACATATATTTATTTAAAACCTGTATTACATGCTAACATCAGGAAATTTTATCTTTGTCAATAACAAGGTAATAGTTGCTATTTTCTCAGTAAGTATACTGTTAATTATATTTAATAACAAACAACTGATAAATATACCATTTTGAGGTCTACCATATTGCTGGTCCTGGCACAGCTAAGTGGTTAGGGCGCTTGGCTCGCATTCTGAGTGTCGTGAGCTCGAATCACTTTCCAACCAAACATACTCGCCTTTTCAGCCGTGTAGGCGTTATAATGTAACGATCAATCCTATTATTCATTGGTAAAAGAATAGCCCAAGAGCCTTCCATTTACTTTAGGGATGGCTAGCGCATATAGCCTTAGTGCGGCTTTGTGTGAAATTCAATAAACAAACAAATAATATTGCTAACATGGTGGAACACTGTATGTTTGTCTTCAAATGCAGTGGATAGTCCTCCAGTGGCAGAGCGGCATGTCTTTGGACTTACAACGATAGACACCGTGTTTCGATACCTTCAGTGGGCTATCTGTGTTCTGTGGTTGACTTATTCTGTGGTCGCAATGCACATCAATGGATTAAACAGAAGTTCAATTAGTTTCTATCCATATCGTGATACTAGTTAAACAAGGTTGTTTATATCGATCCCCATTGATGTAATAATGTTACTCTGCTGTAACATGTCTTATTGACTACAATTCAGATATCTAGAAAGCTGAGATTTCTTTAAAACAAAAGGAGCTATAAAGACTTCCCAAAATGGTAAAGTTTTAGTGTCATTCCTAGCAAGTAGGAACCATTAAAAACCATTCCAGGTTTTTAAGAGACCGACGATATATAAAACTTAAAAGAGAGACAGAAAATAATAAATTTATATTTAAATAGCCAAATTAACAGAAACGTATTAATATTAAGCTTGCTCGATCGGAAATCACCACGTGGTGGGAGTTAATTCATTAGACTTGGTGTGATTGTGATTGGAAGGAAAAAGTTCTTATAAAGAGAAACATCTTCAAGTTTCCATACTCAAAACTTCATTATATATTATCTAAGTAAAGTTATCCAGTATTAGTTTCTCAGTATGGAGTGATTCCACTGTGAAGATTATGAAACATGACAGACTCACCATAATAACTCACTATATTACTGTTGGTATCGACTATCTGTGTTCTGTCCGCTATGGGAAACAAATGGCGGACTTCTGCGTTGTTAGTACAAAAACTTGTCGCTGACTCATCATTGGATATTTTCAAAGATAAATAAATACACACACACGCATGTATACATAAGTAGTGAGTTTATGAACTTCTATAAGAGATGTAAATATTCAGCCTGAGTTAATGTGAGTAAAATAAGTGTTTCTTATAAAGCAAAAACTTCAAATGAAATTCAGTATTGATGTTACTATTTTTCTTTTATTGGAATTTTAGTGAGTAACTTTGGATCAGGAAAAAGTGAAGACTTATTTAAAATATTTTATTAATCCAGTAATAAAAACTGAAGGTTATCTTTTGAGACATATTACAATTTATTTGCACTTTATTACTTTATAAAGCTCTATTTAAAAACTGTAACAACTAGTTTTGTCTTCTACTAACAGTTGTGTCTATATACCTAGATTGATGGTGGAATAGGTGGATCCTATTATTCGTCCTATCTCCTTCTCAGAAGATTATGTTAATATAGAAAATTTCTATTTTGTCATCTTACAATCTGGTTTGACCAGTGGTGATCGACTCATTCATGTCTGCGCCATGAGAAATTCATTATATTCGAGTAGTTGGACACGCCAAAGTGTAACGGGCATAAGGGCAGCCCGTGGGCTTAGTCGTTGGGTTCGACTTATCATTCATTACAAAGATACGTATTTGGATTTCGTATCGTACTTTTGCGAGTGGAGCACACAAGCTACCAACTTGAGGAAGCTTACGCGTGGAGTAAAGAACACATACTACAAAACAAATATTTTTATACACTGTTGAAAATTTAATTTATGTCAAAACTCTCAAGGTTATCTTTAAAAAACAATAACTCTAAGTTATTGAGATCGTACTTAAGAATTAGATGTTTATTAACAAGGCCTTCTATTATATTCAGTAACATTGGCATAACATTAATTAAGTTGCCAACGTTTCTCTCGGTCATAATCTGTACAACTGTATCAACAAGTCTACAAAAACATCTTTCAGTGATGATAACACTTTAAGCATTTTAAAATTTACTATTTCTTTAGTTCAGTTAACGTTCTTTATTTTCCTTTCTCATACGTTATTAAACCTTAAGTGAAACACTTTTGCAGTAGATCAAAAACAGCTTACTTACAATGAATTTGGGCAGCGAAATTGTTGTAGATTCTGAATTATTACCATCTTACGTCTCTTGAAATCAAAATAAATTTCCGGAGCAACTTAAGATAAGTGCGAAAAAGGGACCTTTAGAATAGGAAACACGGAGTTATATACACGTTATTTAATGTTTCTTCCGATTATTCAAAACTTTTAGCAGGTCTACTTTTAAAAGTATCTTTTGTTATTCGAATGATGGGATCTTTCATGAACAAGGAGGGTATCCCATCAGGATGCAACCTGTTATGGGTCCTTATAGAAGGTGTTTCTGTACCAAGACCATTAACTTAGGGTGCAACTCATGTCTCTTCACTAGTATTAATTTGCTAAGTGATTTTCCTCGCCCTCCCATTAACTGTTTTTGCTAAAATTGTTTCATTTCATCAGCAAAGTTATCTAAACGATAAAGTAGTTAATATACTGGTTCACTACAGTCCATATTTTTATAACTTTTTTATCTACTGCTTTCTCAGTACTATAACTTATATACATTAAAAAATTACACATACTTTTGAAAATGGACCGGCATGGCCAGGTGGGTTAAGGAACTCGACTCGTAATCCGAGGGTTGCAGGTTTGAATTCCCGTCACACTAAACATGCTCACCCTTTCAGCCATGGGGGCGTAATAATATGACGGCCAATCCCACTATTTGTTGATAAAAGAGTAGCTAAAGAGTTGACGGTGGGTGGCGATGACTAGCTGCCTTTTGTCTCTAGTCTTACACTGCTAAATTAGGGACAATTAGCGCAGAGAGCCCTCGTGTAGTTTTACGCGAAATTCAAAAACAAACAAACTCTTAAAAACCTTTAAATGTGTATATAATTAGTATTTGTATGGGCTAAACAAAACTAATTAATAGCGTAGATGTGTATTGGTTATTAAGAAATTCACTTCGAATATTCATTAAAAGATTGATTAAGAAAGCCATTTTCAGACAGTTATTGTTTGTCAGGAAATGAAAAAGAATTTTATCTTTGAATTAAATCAGTTAGAGTACTTGTAAAGTTAATTTTTGAATTGTTAAAAGCAAAATTGAGAATTTTATGAAAAAGACCATGTATTAAAACAAAACATTTCATAATTGCATATTGCTGAAGCTGAATAATAATATTTAAGACAGATTTGTCCTGTATCTCCAAAAAAACACAAATTATCTGAGAATTAGAAAACAACAATTTGTTTTCAAAAATTGCACATATTAACTTATTGGTATTCACAACTGTGAATGCAGTTAACGTGAACTAATGTCAAAGCTAACACATGTTCGATGTATAAACAAGTTTGTTTATTTGTTTGTTTTTGAATTTCGCACAAAGCTACTTGAGGGCTATCTGTGCTAGCCGTCCCTAATTTAGCAGTGTAAGACTACAGGGAAGGCAGCTAGTCATCACCACCCACCGTCAACTCTTGGGCTACTCTTTTAACAACGAATAGTGGAATTGACCGTAATATTATAACGCCCCCTTGGCTGAAAGAGCGAGCATGTTTGGCGCGACGGAGATTCGAACCCGCGACCCTCAGATTAGGAGTCGCACGCCTTAACACGCTTGGCCATGCCGGGCCGCACCAATAAGAGTTAAAAAATATACTGTTTCAAATTTTGTTAAACTAATTAGATAAGCATATATTTTTTCATTCTTTCATTACATTCTTACTGAAAGGAAAATATAAGTATTGAAAAGATTTCCACTGCCATTTCTGAAGCAAAAATACAGCGTATACTTGGCGCAGACTCATCTAGTAACGGTGAGCAGTTGAATATTTTTGTGTATTAAGTTTTCTCATAGGAGTTGTAGTCCTGATTTTTAATTTATTTGTTATCCATGTGCACAGATATGACTGCACAAAACGATTTTTTTCGTGAAAACTATACAGTTATATTTAAATGAAAAACTTACAAAAAATCGGATCCTTGTTACATGAACATTTTTTTACATTTAGAAACAAACTTAAAAATAAGAGCTACTTCCCCTCAATGTCTTATCTCGCTTTTTCTTTATATCTTTTCTTTTCCAATTTAAAAAAAATCATATTAGAATAGTTTGAATTTATTCATGAAGCTAAACCATTTAGCTTTACAGTTCGTTTTTTTTTACGCCTTTTCTTTGTCTTGAGCTCGAAATGGGAGTAATATAAAAACTTTCTCGTCTGCTGCTGGATCGGTTAAAATTAAATTTAAAAATAGTAGTAAAATAAAAATGTGTTTGCTTTTTCTGACGTTGATTATTGTTGATGATAAGTGTTGTTATTAGGGATAGTCAGTAGTTTGTTAAATGTTTCATAAATAAACACAAATCGCTGTGTGACTAAAAAAAAAGGTATATTTATGTTAAGATTAATGATTCAAGTAAAATAAGAGTTAACGAAAATACTATACAAAAATTGCTAATTTTAGAAATTGTATTTTACCTCTAGGCACGTGATGCAGAAGCTACCAACGTTAGTTTGTCTATATGGATTTAAACAGACTATTGGAAGTACTGGTGGACCACTGCAATTCAAATCATAACCTGCACAAGTAGTATTTGTTTCACTATCTTGGATTAAAAAATTATAATGAGAAGTTTGTACCAGATAAGAACACTGGCAGGATATGAAAAGATACAAGTTATAGTACTATGAATATGATATGCACAAATTACATAGAGATGTTAGGTCTAGCAAACCGCTAATACATTACAAAATTAGGTTTACAGAGAAGTAAGTAATTATAACTTACCAAATTACGTGGTGATATAGCAGGGAATTTTCCGAAATCTGCCTCCCATTCATCATAACAAATGTATGTCTGGGGGACCAAGCCTGTTTTCTATGTTTGCTTTGATGAACAAACCATCAAAAGCTACTGTGAATACTAATAATAATATCATTGTGGTCAAACAAAAAGAAAAACGGGTCATTCGTGTCAGTTGAACCATCTTTTAAAAGACAATTTTAATTATAGTAACTTATATAATACTAGAGCCAGGCGTGGTCAGGTGGTTAGGGTGTTCAACTCGTGTAATGAGGGTGGCAGGTTCAAATACCCGTCACACCAAACATGCTCGCCCTTTCAGCCGTGACGACGTAATATAGTTAGAGTCAATCCCACTATTCATTGGTAAAAGAGTAGGCCAAGAGTTGGCGGTGGTTGGTGATGACTAGCTGCCTTCACTCTAGTCTTACACTGCTAAATTAGAGACGGCTAGTGCAGATAGTCTTCGTGTAGTTGTGCGCAAATTCAAAAACAAACAAACAAATATATTACTAACATCATTCAAAAGGCTCTGCATGTTTTGACATGACTGAAAGTGAAAAAAAAACAACAAATAATTCACATCTAACCAGTAAAAAACAAGCTAAAGGTACTGCTTTAATTAGTGAGAAAAATAATTCAATGTTCTATATATTTTTGAGAGACTAATATTTTCTAAGGGCGTTGTTTCAAAAATATAAACAAGTTTGCTATAAATGATAAATGGGATTTAATGTTTGTTTATAAGAGGAAGAGATGTTTAAGAAAGCGACACATGCATGTATGAGAATTATTAGAAACATTTAAACACGAAATGATACTAAAGACGTCCATGGAAGAGTTCAAGCAAAGAGTGAATAGTGAGAACATGTTAAAAATTTAAACCTTGCATAAGATTTGAAGAGTGGATGAAACAACTGGCTTTGGTTTAAAAGTAACGTTTATAAGTAAAACAAGGAGACATAATAGCGTTCGACTGTGGTGTAGAAAGCAGAAGGTATCACGAAATAAGAGAAAAATCACAACATCCTAGGTCATCAAGCATAGTGTAGTATGAAGTAGTTGTTGTTTTGAATTAAGCTACACAATGGGCTATCTGTGCTCTGTTCACCACGGGTATCGAAACCCGGTTTTTAGCGTTGTAAGTCCGCAGACAAACCGCTGAGCCAATGGGGGGGTAGTATGAAGTAAGCGCCAAATCACAGAGATACTGATCGTTACAAATGTAATGCCTTGCTGAACAAGAGCAATAAGAGAGAGTACATCCTCATCCGCCGCTGTTATTCGAGATTGTACGCATTTATAATGGACAAACTGAGGCACCCTTTCTTTGTGTGGGTCATGAACTTGAAACATTATGGGGGAGTGGTGGATAGATGCATGACTTTCACACAATGTATTTATAACATAAAACATTATTATAGTATTCATTAATGAATGAATGAATTTCGAATTTCGCACAAAGCTACTCGAGGGTTATCTGTGCTAGCCGTCCCTAATTTAGCAGTGTAAGACTAGAGGGAAGGCAGCTAGTCATCACCACCCACCGCCAACTCTTGGGCTACTCTTTTACCAACGAATAGTAGGATTGACCGTCACATTATAACGTCCCCACGGCTGAAAGGGCGAGCATGTTTAGCGCGACGGGGATGCGAACCCGCGACCCTCAGACTACGAGTCGCACGCCTTAACACACTTGGCCATGCCGGGCTATATTCATTAATACCTCATCTAAAGTTTTGTATAACCAATAAGAATTCAAATATGCATATACCTTAAATAGGGTATACACCGCGCGATGGTCAGGGTGACTTTGTACAAAGATGTAGCAACTAAAGTACTGGCTCAGGGGTACTTTCTGTTACCTGCTTTAAATACCTAACTCTTAATGTACTTTCACACTTTTTTCACGCGAGTAATTAATTGACAGTTATTTGCCGCAGAAATGGCTTATTGCTTTAAGTTGTAAGGTAACAAGTCAAAGTAGAAAGTGCGTATAACTCAAGAAACGGCTCTTTATATCATTATTATTGTGCCTGTTACAGAAAATACTCTCTGAGTTTATGTATTATTACAACAGTGGCAGCCATTTTTTTCATTGTATTCACCCAACCAGAGTGCTAGCATTTTTTGAGATGTATAAGACGTTAATCTTCCCTCCCCCGCACTGTGTATACGTTGTGTTATAGAAAATTTAACAAGTTTTTTCTTTGTTTGTTTGATGTAAGAACATGGTCCCATCTGTGAATGCAGTTAACGTTAACTAATATCAAAGCTAACATATGTTCGATGCGTCATTAATGGAGTGGAGTGGTTGTGATCCTCCCGTCCATTAACAATCTGTCATCCCACAAGGTTTGATTGGGATTGGCCCAGCGACTTAAGAGTTGTTAATTAGAAACAAACAGACAGACAGACATAGTTTTGCGCCTTCAGCATTAGCAGATTTATACGTATATGTCATATTTCACCTTTGAAAACTGAAAAACATTCAGGATGACCAACAATCCAGATAGTTTTTGTGATTAGGAATCTCAACAAATCCTATTACGCTTTACACAGTTATTAACCAAAAAATACAATGATTCACTATCTCCTCATATAAAAAAAATACTTCTAAATATTCCAAAATCCGTACTCCGATTTGTAGCCAGACAGCACTTGAAAAGGACTCTCCCATACTGACTTCCCATCTTGTGTCAAATATTCGTATACATCTGTCAATTACTTTTGAGATATTCGAGGAAACATACAGGGACTCGATTGCAATATTCTCGCCCGTGAAAAATGAAAGAGGGTAAAAATAATAGCTATTTCGAAAAGGAAAAAGCTGGTGATATGAATATTACTAAAACAATGACCAGCCCAAAGTACCAAATATGTATAGCACAAGTAAAAAAAAACAACTCAATTAGTACCTGATAACTTTGAAAAGCATTACATCAGAAATAGAAGGAAAGAAAGGTTGACAGAATCAGATCATAGTAAAAGCAGTAGCTTTGCGCGAAATTCAAAAGAAACAAAGAAACCCTTTGTGCACCTCTCGGCGCATAAAACGAGATTCACTCGTCAGAATTCATCATGTTGATTGGGCGTGCAAAAAACAAAGCAAAGCATCAGTCAAAACACTGCTTATTATAGTTATTTATGAAATGTTCTTTCATAAGGCTTATAATGATAGTGCTAGCGAAGTGTGATCGGTTTTTCAGTAGATTATAGGACATTACGTTACAGTAATACTGATAATTAATTTCAAAATCTTTCTTTGCAAGCTCTTTATTATTTCCCAGTAAGAAAATCATAATAACTTTTCAACTGTATATTATACGATTCGTTTGTTGCTACTGGATGTGTTGTTTTTTATCTGCTGCAGTTCAAATCTAGACAATGACCTTGTTACAAGTGCTGCTAGCTAGCTGCCTTCCTTCTGATCAGGAGTTCAGAGTAATGAATGGTTGTCTGAACGCAAAGTGTCTCTAAGCTGATTGTTTAGTTGATGTGTTACATAAGGTTGTGAAATACTTGTTTGTATGTTTGTTTTTTTAATTTCGCACAAAGCTACTCGAGCCGTCCCTAATTTAGCAGTGTAAGACTAGAGGGAAGGCAGCTAGTCATCACCAGCAACCGCCAACTCTTGGGCTACTCTTTTACCAACGAATAGTGGGATTGACCGTCACAATATAATGCCCCCACGACTAAAAGGGCGAGCATGGTTGGCGCGACGGGGACGCAAACCCACGACCCTCAGATTACGAATCGCACGCCTTAACACGCTTGGCCATGCCGAGCCAAGTTGTAAAATACCAACAGCGATAACTAGTTAACTACGTTGCCACATCTTACACAGAGAAAAAAAGGTTTTGATAAATTACTAATAACAAAGCTATAAACTAATAATGTATAACGGTTTTAGTAAACAACAACAAAAGGATTTCGTTTAAAAACCTTGGAAGAAATGATAGTTTATAAATAAATTTATCAAAATCATTCTCACATGAACTAATGATATGGGTGAAATAGATTACGATAAGAATAATGTTAGTTGACCGACACTTAACACTTTGTTATATGTTAAATGTGTCTGTCGTATGTTAACTGTCAGTTGTGATTCTAAATCTATTACAGAACATCACTTAAATTCCATTATATATCTGTAAAACGTTTTGAGCAGTTAATGATGGCGGTATCGCTGTGATTTGCCTGTATTTTTAATTTTAGTAGAAAATGAGTCCGTCTAGGACAATAATCACAACTTGTTATCTTTTACTAACGTTTGCCACCGACAGTTCATACACGTATGATGGAATAGGTCGCCACTTCTTTTGCATAGGAACTTCAAGTGTTATGATAGGGTTTATCCTACAGATCTTGCAACTGGGCTCCAAGATATCCCAAAATAGTTAAAATATATTTATCTCTGGGCTCACGGATAGCAAAAGAATATCCTCTATTTGATTTTTCTCATATTAATATTGAATTTAGCGCAAAGACTTATGCGCTAAATTATCACAAGACTTCTGGATCCTTTGCAGCAAGATAAGAGATATATAAATCCTTTAACTATTAATAGTGGAAAAAGTCCAATTTGCAAAATTATATTTACACTCATACTATCCCTGACTCATTTTAATGATTGAATGTTGCATACATTTCCAAATCGTTCTATCTATATATGATCTTTCATTCTTAGCAAAAGCTAAGCAGCGTAATCCCTCGCTTTTCGTATTAATTTTACAACGCTGAAAAACTCAAATTCAAAAATTCAGCGATCACGATGTTCGACAGTTACGATTCAGTTACAATGAGTGGATTGTAAACTGTGATCCGTTTGTGAAACTAAAGAGCTAATTTTTCTGTACAACATGGAAATGATGGCCTAAATTTCTGAATGTGCATTAATGTCTCAGCAGATTGATTTGGGTCAGATGTTCTGTGTTGGCTCACAATAAATAGATTAATGGATAAATAGAAATATATATAAAATAACACCTGAAAACCTTTTATTTTGTATCAATATATGATTATAATAGACTAATTTCATAAATATATTCTTGCAATTTTATCCACATTAAAGTGTAGTTAAGTCCTATTATATCAATGTTTGGTAAGTTTGTCCATACTATCTAGAGTTTTAAAAATTTATGATTTTGTTTCGCTTTCCAAGATTTGCACACAATATATCTTCAGTTGAAGATGAACAATATAATTAATTAGTTAAATATTCAGACAAGTTGTGCCATCAAATCAGTGAAACATTGTTGTTGTTTTTAATTATATAACATGTCCGCGAAACAACGTCTCAGAAATGCTCTAACAGTTCTAACAACTTTCTTCTTACTTGGTTTGTTTTGATTTCGTGCAAAGCTACACGAGGGCTATCTGCGCTAGTCGTCCCTAATTTAGTGGTGTAAGACTAGAGGGAAGTCATTACCGCCAACTCTTGGGTTACTCTTTTACTAATGAATAGTGGGATTGATCGTCACATTACAATGTCCCCACGGCTGAAAGGGCGAGCATGCTTGGTGTGACAGGAATTCGAACCTGCGACTCTCAGTTTAGGATCGAGTGCCTTAACCATCTGGCCGTGTTGGGCCATTCTTCTTACTTCAAGCTTTAATGATTTAAAACCTCTGAAAGTGCGCCGGAGCAGATTCGGTAGATCAATCAGCAGCTGGACCAACATTTTGTAACAGTAACTAAAAGGCTTTTTAAACTTGCACGTCAAAAATTGTTTATAAATAAATAGATAGAGGTATAATAGCATGTACGAATTAGCATAACAACGTAAATAAATTACATATATAACCTGCAAGTGTACGTGTTTGCACTCTTTTATATATATGGTGAGTATAAGAATCAGTGAGCGCCTATTTTTGCGAATCAATCATAAAGATGTATTTACAAATGAATAATATTTTTAATAAATTACGGTAAAGTTAGCACAGAATTCATTCTCATAACACCTATTTTTCAAATTTTTCCGGAGGGGACATGTCCCCAGAAATCCCTAATACTAGCACATTTTGTTTTTACTATGCTCAGTTTAAAAGCTTTAATATAATTTTCAATAAATCATAGGTTTCACAACTGAAATATTTTGTTGTGAAAATAGCTTTTAATCACATTACTATTATTTATCATTTGCTAATTTTGTTCCAGTTGTTTCTGGCCCGGCGGTGGCCCAGTGGTTAGCGTGCCGGACTGTCAAGCTATAACTCCGTAGTGTGCGTCTCATAACCATAAAACATTGCGCTCCTTCCTTTGTAAGTACCGTCGCGTTATATGAATTCCACTTCTCGGTCTGGTTAACCACCTTCCATCTGGTGTATAACTTCAAAGGTAGGGATGGTAATACGAACACCACTCATGTAGCTTTGCCCGAAAACCAACAAACCAAATAGTTATTTCTTTAAAAGAAAACAGAGCATAAGTGAGAGAATAATTTTTTTTCTGTCACTGCATTTTTTGTTTTGAAAACGAGATTGTATCTCAAGGGCAATAAGATAAACTAATATGTTTTGTGTTCTCAAGGGCAATAAGATAAACTAATATGTTTTGTGTTCACGTAATAACAAGAAGAAACCTCTTCTTTCGAGTTAGTTTTCACTTGATAAGTTAACTCCTTTATAGAAAAAAACAACATATTTTATTCCTTTGCTTTAGCTCAAAGCTACAGAATGGGCTTTATGTACTCTGTCCCAGAGGGGATCGAAACACAGATTTTAGCATTGTGAGGTTGTATACTTGCCGCTAACCCAACGGAGTCGGGATGATGAAACAGAAGTATTGAAAATTCTTCGCATTCATGAGAGGAGTAAGTGTTGAAATACACATACAGCCCTGTATAAAATGTATTCACTTTCGTGTGTCCCCTATTGCGTAGCGAAAATTTTGAAAGTATATAATGCTGAAAATCGGGTTTCGATATCCGTGGGGAGCGAAACACATACAGCTCATTGTGTTACTTTTCGTTTAACAAATAAGTCCAATGTCGTCTTTGTTTTGTGAAAATATATACCAATGCATATACAATTATTTTGCAACATTCTTTTGCTGCTAGACATTGGGTTTTGAAGAGTAGTATTATATGGCTAGCGCTGATCAAATGGTTGTAGTTAGACACGGGTAACAAAACCGATGTGCCTCAAACACAAATTCTAGAAGATAAAAGATAATTAATTATACTTCTCGTAAGACATTAATTATTATATTTCTAACATAGCATTTTTTTAAAATTTATTTTCCAGAAAAAGAGGAAATAAGAGTATTTCAATTATTCTTTGTCCATAATGTATATGTATGTGTCTGTCATTGTCATATACTAAATCGGACGATATAGTATTTGTAAAAATTATCACAAACGAATTACAAAGATAGTTTCCTTAGGAGTATTGCCTGGATATATATATAAATCTGACATTATAATATCCTAACAGAAGTGAATTCCAATAAAATGGAGATTAATGTGAGAATTCATGAAAGGAAACTCAATTTGTGTAGAATAGAACAAAATTACCTGACTTGTAGCAGACGTCAAGGTCTCATTCATTTTTCTGTCAAGAGTCTTTTATTTAAAACGGTTTCTAATTAAGCTGTGATAACATGTAATCCATACTTAATAAACTACTCAAAACATAGGCCTACATTTAATAATGATTTTACTTGTTATCTGTTACCTTACAGTATTGGTCAGCTAGTTTACTTTAGTCTCAATTCGTTAGTAAAAGTATGTTATCATGCTTTCACACTTGTAAACGTTCTGTTGTATTGTAGTTATTGTCAATATTTTCCATGTATTTAGATGAGGATTATATTTTACTTGTATTTTAATTGAAGTTTTAAAACGGATATTTCTTAGGGTGAGTTTTCTTATCGTGAAGCCTATTCAGTACTGTTAACCATACAGAGCCTACCATCTTCTTGTTGTCTTCCTTGAAATAAGAAGTGAACAACCAAGCTTTGTTTAGTTCAATAGTTTAGATGCAACAATACAGCTTTAAAATGTTTTATCTGAAAAGAAAGATGCTCCTACTTTATATCTATACAGACAGGTGTTGCTAGAAACAAAAGATCCATTATAAAGACAATAGTAAAACTTTGTATTATTGTTAGCAATATCAGTATATATATGTATATGTATGTGTTCTTAATCAGTTGCTTCGTCTTATAAATTCTAAATGGAACCATAGAAAGAAAAATACTGATGTGCGCGTGATATATTTTATTATACTACAAATTTGATTATATTCAAGAATTCAAATTCAGATAATTACTTTGATTCTCATAGTTATTTATGGTGCTGAGAACATTTATTGTTACTCACTGAGAAAGAGTAACGAGTCTAGTGTGCAAGGTTATTGACCCATTACAGAGAAGTAATCGCTTCTCAGCTAACTTTATTCAAAAATCAGACACACAAACTTAGGTAACATTTGACGCTCTATTTGCTTTGAAGAAAGTTATTATAGAATTTATTTGACACTCTATACATCTAATGACTAGTATTTTTAGAACTATAATAGAAAATTGTCTTTTTTATCATTACGTGTCAATGTATGTCTCATATTCATTCTTGCTTGTACTTTTCGGTAATAACGAATCATTTTTCACTCTCTTAGCCAAAATATGTCAGTTCCATCTATTTAAATTTTAATTCACTAAGTTTGCTGATTAAATTTGAATAAAGTTAGAACCTTTCTGTAAAATAAGCTCAGCTGTACTTCTAATGTATTTTTGTTAACGCACGTGAAGTTCCATAAAAATACCAATTTATATCCCAGTTTACTCTCAATCCTCATTTACTTCTATTCAAACATAAAATTTTCTTGGCGCAAAATATTTGAAATGCACAAAAGTACCCGTCTCCAGTGTCGGAAACGTTTCAGTTGAACTATCACTTTAAATTATTTCATGGACTCTGAGAAAAAAGGTGAATTCTGAATTACTTATACTGTTCACCATTAAAAATGATTGTCGAGCATTTCATTCATGCTAAGAGCCACTCAACGATAACATATGGCAATTCCATATTTTTATTTTTCAAGTTACATCACATTTTGAAATGTGAACGATAGGTTGACTGATTCCTAACAGTTTACTGTAGAATATACTCCTTGCTAAATAAATTTATCATCAACATTATTCTTTCCTGTTCTTCCCTCATTTCTAAAGTGTTTGTTTTTTAATTTCGCACAAAGCTACACGAGGGCTATTTGTGTTAGCCGTCCCTAATTTAGCAGTGAAAGACTAGAGGGAAGGCAGCTTGTCATCACCACCCACCGCCAACTCCTGGGCTATTCTTTTACCAACGAATAGTGGGATTGACCGTCACATTATAACGCCATCACGGCTGGAAGGGCGAGCATATTTGGTGCGACCAGGATTCGAACCCGCGACCCTCAGATTAAGAGTCGAACGCCTTAACACACATGGACATCCCAGGCCTCATTTTTAAAATGAATGTTGAACTTTGTCTGCGTGCGCAGCTTTTTAAACGGGAGACAGACGAACGCTCATATAGACACCACGATTTGAAATGTATATATGATTACAAAAGTTTTGACGACCACATAACCTGAACTGAATCTCGAATGACGACCACATAACCTGAACTGAATGTCGAATGAGTTTTATTTTTTTTAAGATTATAACTTCAAATTAACTCTGCAGTATGATTACAACACACACACTCGCCAAGGACAAATCTATTTGCTCTTGCACTTCGGGAATACACAATCGACAAATACATTATACACTCTAATTATCGTGTATAATCATTATCTTACTTAGAGAAATATACACTGAGTGTTGCCACACTAATTGTTTCATCATTTATATTTGAGGAACAAAACATATACTTGTTAAATATAACATCATTCGTTATACCGTATGGGAAACTTAAACATATTTAATCGTGAAGAATCATATTAGTAATACAAAAATTAAATGATGTATGCCCTTATTAATTATATTTTATCGTAATTATGTACGAGGTTTGTCCTTCTACAGCTTTGGAAGGGATACACCTGTTGTACATGAGCCTTATTTTATAATAATAATAATAATTTTGCTACTACAAAATGATCTACACGGTCGACAAATATTGTTAATCTAAAATATAGCTTAAAATAAGTTACATAGCTTTCTCTGCTCAAAAATCATTTATTTTTGTGGACTGATATTATAGAATTTCTTACATAATATAATCTGTTATTTCAAATTTATGTCAGTTGTTGGGAGCTACTTAGATATTCCAAAACTACGTTATTCATATAAAAATATCGTAGAACTTTTTGTAGTCAACAGAATCTTTGCTGGTCTTAGTGTAGATATATCTTGTTTATTAAATATTTACCTAACCCCCTACATCGAGAAATCTCGCTGTTTCATTTTCGGTCCCCCACTGGCACAGCGATAAATCTATGGATTTACAACGCTAAAATAAGGGGTTCGATTCCCCTCTGTGGACTCCGTAGATAGGCAGATGTGGCTTTGCTAAAAGAAACACACATATTTAATTTTTTTTGTCTTCGTTTTGTAAATGGGGTATTCTAATTGAGTAAAAACCTTATAAATATAAAAAGCCCCCTCTATTGCACTCCAATCATCTTTCACAGCTCTAACATTCGTATTTTGTGTAAAGATATTTTGGTGTTTAAAAATCATTCCTTTATAAAGAGAAAGTAGTTTTTTTAGTTTATTTCTGTGTGTGTTTTATTTTTTCAATTATAATAATAAATATTTAAGTTCTATAACGACAAATATGGATCAATGCATAAGTAACCTAGCTAGTTAAAGTAATATAGAATATTTTAATGTTATAAAAGTACTGAAATAAAAGAAACAAATTACAAAAAGTGGTTTACGTAAAAATATGAAAAAATCTCAAGTTGACAAATTACTGTAATTAGGCTACTTTGAGGAAAAGTAGGGATTTTTTTTTAAATGTTAAGGAATTTAGGTTTTGTAACTTTAACATTCTTGTTTCAAAACCTATCGCAATATTAGCACTTTCTGATTACTAGCACTAGCCATTACTTACATATCGATCCATACGTTTCATTAAAAAATGTAATTTATTTTTATTATACTTGCAGGCCTGTACGCAGAATGTCTGAGAGGAGGTTCTAATTTGTGAGGTAATAAGTCAACGAAATAAGCATGAAAAGGATTCTGAAAGATTGTTTGTTGGTTTGTTTTTTTAATTTCGCGCAAAGCTACTCGAGGGCTATCTGCGCTAGCCGTCCCTAATTTAGCAGTGTAAGACTAGAGGGAATGCAGCTAGTCATCACCACCCACCGCCAACTCTTGGGCTACTCTTTTACCAACGAATAGTGAGATTGACCGTCACATTATAACGCCCCCACGGCTGAAAAGGCGAGCATGTTTGGTGCGACGGAGATGCGAACCCGCGACCCTCAGATTACGAGTCGAACGCCTTAACCCACCTGGTCATGCCAAACCGATTCTGAAGGCATGCGACTATTTTAAACCAACAAAATGTTGATGCTTCATCACACGAATGTAGACTATCTAGAAAACGTTAAACTCCATAAATAGATGCGCTGTAGCTATATAAGCACATTATTTTCACATTACAAACTAGAGAAGGTTCGGCCCAAACACTCTCTTTTCCTACGTACGCATGTGACTTTTTTTTTTTTTTATTATCCATAATTTTGTACGCAAGCATTACAAAGCGCGAGGTGCACGTTTACACGATTGGATTTTATTACTCCTCACGATCTCTACAAACCACATCTGAAATCTAATTACACGCCCAAAATAGCACGTTGTCAGTTTTATCACGGTAGCTCACTCTTTGATCTTCAACTGCTTACCGCAAGGACTGTAACAATTGGACTCATTCAGGAAGTTCTGTTTACAAATGGCGGTAACGGTAACAGAATAACCTACAATTCATTGTTACTAATTCTTCTGATGCAACGTGATTCTTTCGCTTCAATATTAGTTTTGGAAACTCAGGAGCACTCTTCCAATCCTAGTTTGCAATATGTAACAATCCACCATCTTATATACCCATTCAAATAACAAAACTGAAAAATGTCGACAATTATAAACACCTTGGCAGTATCTCAAGTGAAGGATTCCTGCATATAGGTAAGTTAGACCTTAGGAAGACTCAGCACTGAAATGCTCAGCAGCATAATATTAGCTTGTTCTCCAAACTTACAGTAAATAATGGCGGTGAAGTTTGTCTTATATATATGTGTGCAAGGTTTGGATCCTATAATACAACTTGATCAGTTCCTGAGATCTTTCATGAATATAAAATTGCAGAACAAAGTCACAATCATGGAACTCGTCGAAAGAACCAAGAATGCCAGCATAGAGATGATGCTATTCAAATCACAGTTAAGGTGGACTGGACACGTGATAAGAATGAAAACTTTCCCAGACAGATCATCTATGAAGAACTGAAAGAAGGAACGTCAACCTAAACGATATAAAGATTGTGTGAAAAGTCATCTTTAACCTTACAATTCAAAACCATCAGATACTGAACCGATCTTTCTCATAAGATTCTCTACTAGAACCTTGTCTCCTTAGTGTACCAATCGTGTTGCTTCGAAATAATAGCATATATGGGGATGTGTTAGTAGTCAATATCTACCCTCTTCTTTTAACGAGACATTTCTGCTTTCAAATCATTCATGCTGCTTATAGAAACTTCGCTATTAAAACATAATCATATATTCATAAAATACTCACTGAACCATAATCATCAGTTTTTTTTTACAAAGAGGTCATATTGCACTGTTATCATTTTTATTACATACAAGATCCTTCGTGATTCGAAACCGAGCTCAATACATGTTGTGCTCAGAATATGACTTCAAAGATTTATAGTTTTCAGCCAATTACTGCGTCTTTGGGCGAAAGGTGGACTGTAAAACTGAAAGTTAAATCCTAATATTTAATGAGATAAGAGTATTACATTAGTTAGCAAAGAGATATTTGTCTTTCTTCTTCTGTATCAATTGATAGAGAATAGATAATTCTACACCCAGGATAGTAGAAGTGAAAATTATATGTGTAATTACGTTTAGTTTCGAAATATCTTCAATGCTTCTATTTTTTTCAAGGTCTCGTGTCATTATTGGATAATCATATTATTGGATCGTTACGATAAAACTACAAAACGTAATATCTTGCTCAGATGCTTATATTACTAGAAAACGTCATCAATTTATCTTGTTTTATGGATTTACAAACTAGCTGTATATCACATTTTTGGAACTTGTGCATGGCACAAATATCATGTATAGTGGAATGAAAGGTGCAGGTTGTTCTTTATTTCGTATCGTTAACACTGAGGAGGGACCCTGGATAGACCTCTGGATTTCGAAAGTGGCGAGTCTGATTTGCATCCTTGCGATTCTACAAATAGTCTCTGATTTCAAGTGTTGGGTGCGTTATAACACTGACAGTCAGTATCTCAGGATGGATGGTAGTATGTTGCTGATTTGATATTTCCACTTCCCCCAGACAGTAGCTCAAAATTAGAGAAAGTGACAATTAGCTTCAGTGGTTCTGCCATTAATACAAAATAATACAGGTAGTTAACGTTGCTAAAGAAAATGATATATATATTAGTATATACGTGACATTTTCTGTATTTTATTGAATACTAAAGTTGAAAATATTACTAATTTTTGTATAAAAGTTACATATGTTCTATTTTTATTGTTATTAAGAATAATCAATATTTTGACTTTACTTCATAAACGTTGTCAGGAAAAGTTAGTGTTTTCTTAATACATTACAGATACTTTGTTTAAAAGGTCAACGAACTACCTGAGTTGTGCCCACCATGAATATCGAAACCAATTTCTAGCCTTATAAACCTTCTGGCTTATCGGTAAGTCACTGGGGAGCCTTATATGTAAAATAAGTTCTGATGGAACATCTTGTATTTATATTCATAGAACCGCACACAATTTGTTTCAAATACAGGGCGTTCGGAAAGTCACTATGCACTTATATATTTATTAACAAACAAAACTGCACAGTGACTTTCCGAACACTCTGCATAATAATTTTGAACTAATCAGAAATATAAAGAAGATAAAAATATTATTTCTTACCAATTTAAAATGTGCCAGTAATGTATCACTTTAAAAAAAAACATTAACATGAATTTTCATACCTATTAAAAATATTTTAATAAAGAATTTTGGAATTTTCTTTTATTGTTTGTCTGCGCGATAATAAATTAGTCTAATTATCCATTTGCATAATAAAACAGATTTTTAAGATAAACGATTTGCTGATCTAAATACCTGGACAAACCTGAAAAGCCGTTTCTATGCGAAACACGTTCAGCACATAATGTGACCTGCTGTAGGATAAATCAGGGTATTTGTGCACAAAATTAATTATGATTGATTAGAAGTGATCTTTCAGTGAAGATTGTGGAACAGTTGTAACAGTAGTTAGACTACACTTCACATCTTCTTCCTTGTTTACATACTAGAAAAGACTAGTGAGATGTCCAGTATGTGACAAACGTTTCATATGAAATGAGAGGACATAAAAGTGTTATGCTGTTAGCACCAAGCAGACAAAATAACAAGACGTGTAAACACCAGACTCGTTACTCTTTTTCACTCAGTAACAAGAAATGTTCTCAGCACCATGGATAATTTACCGTACAATAAGAATCAAATTAATTATTTAAGTGCTTAAGAAGCTATGTGAAATGTAATTGTTATTTTATTTTTTACACAAACACGTAACCAATCAAAACTGAAATATCTTGATAGAATATATCACATACACATCAGTATTTTTCTTTCTAACATTCTATTTAGAATTCATAAAACGAAGCAACTGGTAAATAACAAATTATATATATATATATATAGTGATATAGCCGACGAGAATATATATGTTTTACTATTGTCTTTATAATGGATCTTTTGTTTCTAACAACACCTGTCTATATAGATATAAAGTAGGAGCATCTTATTTTTTTCAGATAAAACATTTTAAAGCTGTATTGCTGCATCTAAACTCCTGAACTAAACAAAGCTTGGTTATTCACTTCTTATTTCAAGAAAGACAACAAGAAGATGGTGGGCTGTGTATGGTTAATATTAGTGAATAGGCTTCACGATAAGAAAACTCACCCTAAGAAATATCCGTTTTAAAACTTCAATAAAAGATACAAGTAAAATATAATACTCATCTAAATACATGGAAAATATTGACAATAACTACAATACGGCAGAAGGTTTACAGGTGTGAAAACATGATATCAGACTTTTGCTAACGAATTGAGAATAAAGTAAACTAGCTGACCAGCACTGTGAGATAACAGATAACAAGTAAAATCATTATTAAATTAAGGGCTATATTTTGCGTGGTTTATTGTCTAGGGATTACACGTGATCACAGCTTAATTAGAAACCATTTTAAATGAAAGACTTGACTAAAGGTTACAGGAAAATAAATGAAGCCTTGAAGTCTGCTACAAGTCAGGTAATGTTCTTCTACACAAACTGAGTTTCCTTTCATGAAATCCTCTCATTAATTCCCATTTAATTGGAATTCACTTCTCTTAAGATGCTGCAATGTCAGATTAATCAAGACACATGTTGGTGTGTCGTAGGGTTAAACAACCTGCTGCAGAACACACTGTATGTTATAATCTGGAATGATAGTTTAGCAACTTTCCACCTTGTGTATTTCGGAGTGTCATCAGCCAAACTATTTAATATGTCAGTCAGTATGTGTATGTGTGCTTTGTCATCAGCCAAACTATTTACTATTGTCAGTATGTGTGCTTTGTCATCAGCCAAACTATTTAATATTGTCATTAGGTGTGCTTTACTTCATTCGTACTTCACATGTCGAATTTCAAAGCAATTTATAAAACATATCTGAGACATAACATCACCATTTTGATTGAGTTTATTTTTAATTTTATTTTTTATTCGATTTGTTTTGAATTTTTCGCTCAAAGCTACACAAGGGCTATCTGCGCTAACCGTCCCTAATTTACCAGTGTAAGACTAAATGAAAGGCAGCTTGTCATCACACCCACCGCCAACTCTTGGGCTACTCTTTTACCAACGAAAAGTTGGATTGACCGTCACATTATAACGCCCTTACGGCTGAAGGGGTGAGCATGTTTGGTGTGACGGTGATTCGAACCCGCGACCCTCAGATTACGAGTCGAGTGTTTTAACAACCTGGCCGTGCCGGCCTTTCTTATCATTCGAACCACAAGTACGTAAAATTTATTTGACAGAAAAACACTTAACATTTATCAGTTTATTTCAAATTCGATATACTGATACAATCATGTGAAAAAGTTAGGACACCCTATGAAAGCCTGTGTATTTTGTAACATTTTTGGATATATAGATATTTAATCTCAATTTCAACACTACTGATAGATTATAGGAATATAACTAAACAATTAAAACTGAAAAAAAAAAGACTTTTCAAGATCTTTTGTAAATGTACTTTACAAAAATGGATATTCGAACTGAGGAAAAAGTTAGGACACACCCACATTTATACCCACATAAAATGACTCAACTCACACAAAGGTGTATCACACCAGATGCATGTGATTAGGAGATCATTACTCAGCATGTTGAATGAGGCTTGCCCTATTTAAACCTCAGACTTTTAGTTTGGTGTGCTCCTGACTGTTGAAGTGAGAGTGAGCACCATGGTGAGAGCAAAATATTTGTCTGAGACCTTCAGAAAGAAAATTGTAGCAGCTTATGAGTCTGGTAAGGGATTTAAAAAGATCCCAAAAGATTTTGAAATCAGCCATTCCACTATCCGGAAAATAGTCAACAAATGGAGGACTTTCAAAACAACTGCCAATATGCCCAGGTCTAGTCGTCCATCCAAGTTCATTCCGAGAGCAGACCGCAAGATGCTAAAAGAGGTCTCCAAACACCCTAACATGTCATCACGAGACCTACACTAGGCTCTGTCTACTGTTGATGCAAAAGCACATGCCTCTACAATCAGAAAGAGACTGCACAAGTTTAATTTGCATGGGAGGTGTGCAAGGAGGAAACCTTTGCTCTCTAAGAGAAACATCGAGGCCAGACTGAAGTTTGCTAGAGAGAATGTAGACTAATACCAGAACTTCTGGAATAATGTTCTTTGGACAGATGAGTCCTAAATTGAATTATTTGGACACCAGAACAGAGGACATGTTTGGCGTAAACCAAATACAGCATTCCAGGAAAAGAACCTCATACCAACTGTGAAGTATGGAGGTGGAAGTGTCATGGTTTGGGGCTGCTTTGCTGCAGCAGGACCTGGACAGCTCACAATCATAGAATCCACCATGAATTCTACTGTGTATCAGAGGGTGCTTGACGATCATGTGAGACCATCTGTAAGAAAATTAAAGCTGAAGCGGAACTGGAGCCTGCAACATGACAATGACCCAAAACATACCAGTAAATCCCCCAAGAACTGGCTAAAAACTAAGAAATGGAGGGTCCTGGAATGGCCGAGTTAAAGCCCAGATCTTAATCCCATTGAGATGCTGTGGGGTGACTTGAAACGGGCTGTACATGCAAGAAACCCCTCAAACATCTCTCAGCTGACAAAATTCTGCATTGAGGATTGGGGCAAACGTTTTTTCAGACCGATGTCACAGACTGGTAGATGGCTACAAGAAGCGTCTCACTGCAGTTATTTCAGCCAAAGGGGTTAACACTAGCTATTAGGGAGTATGGTGTCCTAACTTTTTCTTCAGTTAGAATATACATTTTTGTAGAATTACATTTACAAAAGATCTTGAAAAGTATTTTCTTCTGTTTTAATTGTTTAGTTATATTCCTATATTCTTTCAGTATTGTTGAAATTGAGATTACATACCTGTATATCCAAAAATGTTACACAAATACACAGGCTTTCATAGGGTGTCCTAACGTTTTCACATGACTGTATATATAATTAACATATATTTAGAAGTCTCATTTGATATAAATCTGAGACATATTTACAATGTTATTCAAGAAAAAAAAAGACTCAAATTTAACGAAAATTTCGCGTACGGATTAAAGACGGCTCATGTATAACAGAAATATTATAAAATGAAAGGATGTTAAAATACATATGTATTGGTTAGGCCAAGCAAACTAAATTAGCTGTTTCTAACTCATGTTTTTCAAAAAAGTCATACAGGCTGACGATTATTATTCACTTCCAATTTTTCGACACAAATGTATTAAACTTCATAAAATTATCCCAATTAACGAGCGTTTAGTGTCACGTGATGTTTGCTTGGGCAATTAGTATAAATAATGATGTTTGATATTGCTGTACTGACTGCATGGTGGTGATAGCAAAACACCTTTGATCTAAATTCCGTGGCGTTACTGCACAAGGAGCTGTTCTTTTGAAGAAAAACTACCACCATATATTTTAAAGAATGTCTTTGATTCTGTAAAGTAATGTTCTGTTCCTAATAATAGGGTTGTGATACTAAAAATAGTACAGTAAAATATATATGTAAAAACGGCTGGTATGGATAGAGAAAACTCTATGTAGAGGTGCGAACAACGTTTCGATTTTCTTCGGTCGTGAACCTGACGATGACCGCAGAAGGTTAAAACGTTGTTCGCTCCTCTATATTGCTGTCTCTACCCATACCAGCCGTTTTTACATATATATTTTTCTCTACAAGTGGGTTTTCTCGTCTTGCTTTTAACACTAAAACACTAGTGTTTTTAGTGTTAAATAATATAATAGACCTTACAATAATGTTTTTGTCGTGTAATTAATTGAGCTCAAGTCTGTGAATCTTAAACATTCACCCCTAACAATTTTCAATGCTGAAAATAGATTGAACAGTCATTTTACACAGTCTTTAAGAGGACGAATCTCAACGTAAATTGGTCAAAGACATGAAAATGTTTTTAAAAGGCTATCAACTTCGTAATGCGTTCATGAACTTATATCACGTTCACTGAGTGCAATAATTCTTTCCGAAAGGTTCACATGAGTGGACTGTTGATAAACTGATGACGTTGGAACAAATGATATGTCATAGTGATAAACAACTGGCAGGTGAAGGCTATGGAGGAACCTGTTCTATATACTTGAATTTTGTGATAAATTCTAAACTCTTTAATACTGCACTGCAGATTAAGTTAATGCTAAAGACCGTATTCGAGAAAGTTCCAAGTCAGTTCTTTGTTTATCATTACAAACATTCTATAATAATCCATGCATTATACAACCAGGCATTACCTTGTACCAGGTTAAAGCTCAATCCGATTATACCCGTAAATGTAATACAACTAGGTTCAATATCAAGTTATTAGTTAATTAGCAAGTTTGTAAATCAAAAAGAAGCACATTAAGATCCATTGCCTTTCATATGACGTCATAAATAAATAAAACATCGAAACAGTTATATTCACAAAATATGAACTGAACTCATTTTATGTCAATGATTCTCTGACACCGTCGGTGAATAATAGAAGCAAAGAAACCTTGACTCGACTGGAGTACAGTATTGATGATGCTTATTTTTCGGAAAATTTAAATGAATTGTGTAGAACATTGAACTGAAGAATTAAGTAGGATGTTCTTAATCTGAACTCATCAGTTCTGTGTCTCACTGTTGGCATATTGACGACCGTTACAAATGTTTTAGTTCATATTGACTTCATGGGTAGTGGATTGAAGGTTCATGTTCATATAGTAGTAGGTGATGTATCGCGACCTTATATACAGGTTTTCTGCTAGCGTGTCGTTTAATACACCTGGATACATGAGTTGTTACTTGTCCAACTACAACCAGTTGATCAGCTCTATCTATCTATACTACTATTTCAAAGCCCAACGATTTACCAGCTGAGAATGGTATCAAATAATTACATATAAATTATGAGGAAATCTACAACAAGCTACCTAAATAAGAATAAAAGTGTCTCTTCAGAGTGTGTACCAAAAGATCCTGTGTCCATTCAGATTAAGACACATAATATATACACATAATTAATAAGATATGTTTAGAATCGCTTTCAGAAGTAATTTCCTATGTCGTATCGTTAGTTTACACTTCGGCTTTCTTTTGGTGTACAAAATGTGTATTTTGTATAAACTATGTGAGCGTGCAGGTAGTACTAAAGAGAAAGCTATCTTGATATGGTTATTTTCAAAAGATATGAGTATTCAGTTTTGTTCTTAACTTATTGCGTTAAATGTGTATAATATATAAATATATTTTCGCTCGTCTCATTATCAGTAAACTTGAGGGACGAAAACATAAACGTCCCATAAGCAAAAAGCTGATCCATAAAAATCCCAAACTAGTCCATGCTTTTCAATAGAGGTTTTAATATATATATCGGTGCATGTTTTATGTTACCAGTATTCCTATGTAATATATATTTATATATATGTGTAGAGATAAAATATTTTTGCTTTGTTTGTTAAGAATTTCGCGTAAAGTTACTCAAGGGCTATTTATGCTAGCTGACTATAAGTAAACAGTGTGAGATTAGAGGGTTTGGTTTGTTTTGAATTTCGCGCAAAGCTACACGAGGGTTATCTCCGCTAGCCGCCCCTAATTTAGCAGTGTAAGACTAGAGGGAAGGCAGCTAGTCATCACTACTCACCACCAACTGTTGGGCTACTCTTTAACCAACGAATAGTGGGATTGACCATTAATTATAAAGCCCCCACGGCTGAAAAAACGATCATGTTTTGTGTGACGGGAATTCAAGCTCGCGACCCTCAGATTGCGAGCGCCTTAGCCACCAGGTCATGCCGGGTTCAATATTTCTGACTAACGTATTTTGAAAATATTGATTAAAATTTCCTTTTGGTTACTCTTCAGCTTTGTTTTTGCAGATAAGATCACGAATAGATACGACCCAATATATAACAAAATACCTCAACCTGTGAAGTACAATTCTTTGAAGACGAACGCGCACACATACTGACTGAGAATAGCCCAAAATCCAGATATCACACGTGTGTTATAAAATTAGCAATATATAATGACCTATAAATATGAAGGTATAATTGCAGTTATGGTTGAAACAAAAAGAAACAGTGAAGCCACTCCTGCTTAGAAATGTGAAAGCACAATATCAGCAATGTACACGTGTTATGGGTATTGATGCGCTCTTTAGCCACTTTAGAATAAACATTGCGAGACTCGAATTAAAATGATAATTCCTTATGGGATCCTATTTACCCATTCTCTGCTTATGTTCAATAATATTATATGAAAGATAATTTTACTCTTTTTTTTTTTTGCTTTTTCTAGAAACGGCGATTAGGTTTGAAACTACTAATTAATTAGTTCTCTTGCTGTATTTACTTCTCCGGTTTTTTCGCAGTGGACTTAAAGAGATCTTCTTATGAATCAACTTCTGTGTATGAAAGCCACTTCAACGTTTTCCAATTTATCTTGCGAATCTTTCTTTAAATGGGTTAGTGTTAATGTTTACAACTTCCAAACCCGATCTCAAGCGAACCAAAATCCACTGTATTACATGACAGAATTTAAAAGGTATATCACGGAACACAATATTTGTTATTCCGGTTTGTTTATTTTTTTCACCCTTCTATTGAAAACCAATGTTGACAGTTTGTTTACTTTTGACTTGCGAGCCATCTTCAACAGAAGATTCTTGTTTATTAATTTTGTTAATGGTACAAAATGGATGTGCTCAACTTCATTGGAGTGTGTTTTTTGAATTCAGGTCTTTCGTAAACTGTTGCCTTCACTTTGCGAATGATTAATTTAAAATGTAGTTTATGAGCTCATTGCTGCCCTAAACATTAAACTATGCGAATTGTTTGCTGTAGTGGACAGCATTGAAGATTCCCTTTTCCAAAATATTGTTTTATTTCTTTGACTCTATATAATTTTAAACTAAACATGCTCGCCCTTTCAGACATGAAGGCGTTATAATGTGACGTTCAATCCCATTATCTGTGGTAAAATAGTAGCCCAAGAGTTGGCGGTGGGTGGTGATGACTAGCTGCCTTCTCTCTAGCTTTACACTGCTAAGTAGGGACGACTAGCGCGGGTAACCTTCATATAGCTTTGCGAGAAATATGAAAACAATTTCAGAAAGTGAAACATGATTACAGCACAAAAATTTATTTTAAAAAATAGTGAAAATTTTAACATTTATACAATTAAACGTATCTGTTTTGTGTGTAATGTTTATCGCCAGATGTAAACCATCCAATTAACAAAATGGACGTGCATTCCTGCGATTACATCAACATTTTATAAAATATGACGAATAGCCTGAAAGGTTGTGATAGTGCCATCTACTGACAATATTATTGCATTACATGAAAATTACTTTCATCAAAAGACCTCTCATAGTAAATGCATTATAGTGGATTCATTAACAACTGAAACATAATTTTCTTTTTCTCGTAAATCACAGTTTGGTTTTGAAGTAGTTTACGATAGACTGTGTCAGATTAAATAAATTTTGTAAATTAGAGTATATATTATAATGGTCAATATATTGTTATATTGAGGGTATTTTGGTCAGTGTAAATATGGTTCAGTTTTCGTTTCTGTCAATTTTAGAAGTGGGATGAGGTTATTGCTTCTACATTGAGTTTGATCTCAGGAACATTTAGTAGAGAACCCAAAACTTAAACAATAATATATCAATATATACACTAATTTACAAAACATACTTAATCTGACACAGCCTATGGTAAACCATTTCAAAATTAGACAAATCATACTTTGACTTCTTTTATAGCGTTATAGGCTTGTATACGTAACTCTACAACATTTATTAACCTTGACGTTTGCATTTTAAAACTTAGATAAGTATTTTATGGAAGTATTGTAGAGAGAACAAGCTATCTTCAATGCATGGATAGGTTTTCTAGCATTAGGGTCTGAGTATAAAAAACAAAACCCATAATTTATGTGAAAAATACTTAATGTAACTAGTATAACGCAAAATGGACTGATTTGAAAATTGTCTGTGACCTGGTAGATTAATGTTATTGCCTTTTTTGTCTGGTGAGTCAGCCGTAAGTCAATAGAATTAAAATTCTAAGATTCATGGTTCGATTCCCTGCAATGAACAGAGCGCAAAAAAGCCATTTTGTAGCTTTACACTAAAGCAACAACGTCATCTCTGGTTTTGTTGCCAAAATAACTAAAATTAAAATACGCAATACACAACACATACATACATAATCACTCAAAACAAAAACATAACGAGCTGAATAATTAATTATTTACTTTGAGATAAATCTGTTGTTTTCATCAATTTTGCTCTGGTATACCTTCTTTACGGACGGCACCAATTAGATACACTGGTACATGCAAAATTTTAGAAATTCAGTTTTGGACAAGCTCAAATAAGTGTTTTTTCGTATAGCAAAGCCACAAAGGACTATCTGCTCAGCCCACCGAGGGGAATCGAAACCCTGATTTTAGCGTTGTAAATCCGGAGACATACCGCTGTACTAGCGGGGAGCCTCAAACAATTGAATATATAAATATATATATATTTTTGGAATAATTTTTAAATATAGTAAGCTATACAGCTGCGGAAGAACGACTTACAAACTATAGTAGTCTAAAACTTGAGAAGAGTATAATATATTAAAGTAATTTCGAAACGAATGTTTTTATTTTGTTTGTTTTTGAATTTCGCACAAACCTACACGAGGGCTATCTGTGCAGGCCGTCCCTAATTTAGCAGTGTAAGACTAGAGGGAAGGCAGCTAGTCATCACCACCCACCGCCAACTCTTGGGCTACTCTTTTACCAACGAATAGCTGGATTGACCGTCACATTATAACGCCCCCACGGCTGGGAGGGCGAGCATGTTTGGCGCGACTCGGGCACGAACCCGCGACCCACAGATTACGAAGCGCACGCCTTAACACGCTTGGCGATGCCAGGCCTATATTTTTATTCAAACATACATTATCAGTAATACACATAATTTAACCAGTATTAATATAAATACTACAAGATTTATCTTGAAAGAGGATTACAAAAGTGCTTATATTGAATGTGTTTTTTGCAATCCGAACTCGAAATATGGCTTTTTCTTTTCATAACAGCTTAAGAATAGACACACGATTCTGACTGCTCTGTGAAACCGTGCATATTTCACAGCAGTTTTGTGGAACTGTACAGCTTAATGCACGCTACATTGAACGATGCGTGAAACTCTCCATTTAAAGGCAGTTTTCTGAAACTGTACGGATAGTAACGCTTGTGGTTACTGTGTGGCGAGTGACTCACATTACAAAGATCGCTCTATGAAACTGATTCCATTTTAAATTATGTTTTGATATTTCTATAATAAATTATTGAAGAACCAACACGGTTTCTCTATGTTAAAGTTCTTTACAGATTTCAAAATTTAAATATATTTTTTTTCAAAACTTAGATAACATATTTGAATTACAGGTCGAACTTGTTATTAATATATAAAAATACTGGAATATTACAGTATGTTTTCCTCTCCTTTATTAATTTCTTCTAGCGGTTTCGTGACTTCGAAAGTTACTCTTCGGGATATAATTTTACAGTTTTCTTCTGTAAGCCTTAATAATAGCTTTTTTGTCAATTGCAAATTGCTTATTCTTATAAAGTGTAACAAACGTAACAAAATGGCAAATGTAGAATCGATTTATATTAGTAGCAATCGCATATTGTACAACCCCTTGTAAAAATGTCAGATGCATCGTTTCGTACACCAGGGGTATTTATTTGTTTGTTTTTGAATTTCGCACAAAGCTACTCGAGAACTATCTGTGCTCGCCGTCCCTACTTTAGCAGTGTAAGACTAGAGGGAAGGCAGCTAGTCATCACTACCCACCGCCAACTCTTGGGCTACTCTTTTACCAACGAATAGTGGGATTGATCGTCACATTATAACACTCCCACGACTGAAAAGGCGAGAATGTTTGGTGCGACCGGGATTCCAACCCACGACCCTCAGATTACGAGTCGAACGCCTTAACCCACCTGGCCATGCAGGGCCTACCTGGAGTATAATGGCGTAGCTGTTTAAATTATCTGCTGACACTTCTTCGTAACGGAGAGAGGTGTAGTGTATGAGTAACATAACTTGCTGTTACGAAGCACTAAAAAGAGATACTTTGTAACATTACGGGCAAATACGAAATACGATTTCACGACATATGGAATTTATAAGAATAAACAATATTTAGTTTATACGTTGAGTTTATGTTAACGATAAACAAGCAAAGGAAAGGTCCTAATGTAGCAATATAAACTCAGCACACATAGAAAGAGCACTTACTTTCTTACACATGATAAAGCGACCACCATAACTCTATGCAGTAGTAATAATGTGTATATTGTTGGGAGGCTGGTCACATATTGCCACTTATCATTCTTGGCTGGAGGCGAGGACCTTACTGTTCTTTGACGGAACGGAGAAGTTCAACAGAATGTTTGTGTGGACTTTCAGATTAAATTACTAGACTCACGATTGGCAATTCAAAAAGAAAAGGCCAAGAGAAAACTCATTGAGTGTAAGCAGTGTTGTCATATAAAAGTTGAGAAATAGATTTTATTCGATTTAATTCATATTAATCCTACAAAATAACTTTGTTAAACATATAAATCCTCAAAACGCTCAAAACAAAAATGCATAGTTCTTGTTGGTGCATTAACTATGTTAAAAACTACTCTATTTCTGGGGAATAGGGACGCCCTGCATGGCCAGATGGGTTAAGGCGTTCGGCTCGTAATTTGAGAGTCGCCCCAAACATACTCGCCCTTTCAGCTGTGGGGGCGTTAGAATGTGACAGTCAATCCCACTATTCGTTAGTAAAAGAGTAGCCCAAGAGTTAGCAATGGATGATGATGACTAGCTGTCTTCCCTCTAGTCTTACACTGTTAAATTAGGGACGGCTAGAGCAGATAGGCTCGGCATGGCCAAGCGTGTTAATGCGTGCGACTCGTAATCTGTGGCTTGCGGGTTCGCATCCCCTTCGCGCCAAACATGCTCGCCCTTTCAGCCGTGGGGGCGTCTATTATGTTATGGTCAATCCCACTATTCGTTGGTAAAAGAGTAGCCCAAGAGTTGGCGGTGGGTAGTGATGACTAGCTGCCTTCCCTCTAGTCTTACACTGCTAAAGTAGGGACGGCGAGCACAGATAGTTCTCGAGTAGCTTTGTGCGAAATTCAAAAACAAACAACCAAATACCCCTGGTGTAGGAAACGATGCATCTAACCTTTTTACAAGGGGTTTTACGATATGCGATTGCTACTAATATAAATCGACAAACTGGTATTACAGAAATATGGTTTCAAACACAAATAACGTTACTTCCTATTTGCTAGGCCTGGTATGATCCAGTGATTGTTGTTTTGACTTTAGGCCTCTAAACATGAACATAAGTATATTAATTCCGGAACAAAAACAAAAGGTAATAAACGCCAGTAATAACGATCAATTTCAGAAGAATATGAATATCCAATTAGAACAAATATTTTAGAGAAGAATAGTTTAAAAAACAATTACAAATAAACCCTATTTCTCGAAGAAAACAGAACATAGATATTTAAACTGTTATTCAAAACGTAAAATTGTATCATATACACAAACCTTTCGCGAGGATTTCAAGAAACATGATTCTAAAATATTTGTTGTTTCTTTTTAATTTCGCTCATAGCCACACGAGAGCTATCAGCGCTAGCCGTCCCTAATTTAGAGGTGTGAGATTAGAGGGAAGACAGCTGGTCATCACCACCAACTGCCAACTCTTGGGATACTTTTTTATCAACGAATAGTGGGATTGACCGTCACATTATAACGCCCCCACAGCTTAAAGGGCGAGCATATTTGGTGCGACGGGGATTGGAAATAATGACCCTCGGATTACGAGTCGAACACCTTAGCCAACCTAGCCATGCCAGGCCGATTCTGAAATAAATGTAAACGATAATAATTTGTTTTTGTGTCACTTATTTAAACATTTAAATTAAATGAAAAATATTGCATCAAATCATTAGTAAATAAACAAATACTATTAAAGACAAAGATATGATAATCGAATAAAATTAACAAGTGTTAATTAAATAAAGCGACCTCTAATGTTTATAAACCACTTCGAAATACTTAAAATGTTTTAAGTAAACGAATTTATCTTCAAATGTGTGCACTTCATTCAAAGATAGAAACAAGTATACATTAAATTAAAAAAATTATATATTTACTAAGCATTGATCTAAGTAAATCAGGTAGCATTTATTATAAAAATGATTTCTATTACCGTGCGAGAGAAAGATGTACATCATTTCGTTCGAGATAAATATTCCTTTTTTCTGTTTTGCTTGGTTTGTTTTGAATTTCGCGCAAAGCTATTCAAAGGCTATCTGCGCTAGTCGTTCCTAATTTAACAGTGTAAGACTAGAGGGAAGGCGGCTGGTCATCACCACCCACCACCAACTCTTGGGCTACTCTTTTACCAACGAATACCAACAGATTACGAGTCTCACGCCTTAACCCACCTGGCCATGCCGAGTCTATTTCTGTGAGGTAAATAAACCAAATAGAGAGAGTTAAATAAGTTACATTAAAACGATTTTAAATTCCCAAACTAACAAGTCAAGTGACAACCACAGCTGATATAATGAGCTGGTGAAACTGTATGTATCAGAACTACATTACGATACTAGTGTGCTTTACATAGGCAGTGTGATACTACAGAAAATTGAACGCTTTTGGGAAAGGTGTGTAACAGCTCTTACATAAGTAAAATATTCACACATTCAGATTATATACGAGTATAGGTGTTCTGATCAGGTATTCCTTCCACGTGTCATACAATATTACTTATTACAATGGAAAATAACCACCATCTGGATGTGAGGCCAACATAGGGACTTACTGAGATATATATTTCCATTCACATCTTTTATTGAAACATCACGAGTTTCAAGAAGCTGATGAAAGAAATGGGTATTCATACTTTCCCACAGAAAGACACAAGCTGGTCAAGTCACTGCAAGAAGAGCCTATGGATTTCTGTATGATCAGATTCTTGAAATGGGTGCTGAGAAACAGTTGTATTGAGACATTAGTGGATTATAGAAATCATGTAAGGAGTGGTGTGTCTTAGACATCACAGCTTTATGAAGCGCCTTACACAACACGTAGGGCTCTTACCAAGATATACACAGTCGTGAGATTTAATCTGACACGAATTACTGATATGGACTATAAAACATCGTTTTAGTATAGTACACTCAAGATCTCTAGAGATATATTTTGCACGAAACCACAAACAAGCCTAAAAATAAGGTTTAACAAGAAAAGAAAACGAGAACACAAAATATGAATAATTTTCATCACATTAATGTGTCACCATCATGAAAATTAACCAAAAATGATTTTCTAGTGAACAGTATAAATGTATCTGAATTGGTTTTTAATATATCTATATTACGAATGGCGTATTTGGATAGGGACTAGAGGAGGCTAAGCCCCAGGATTCATGGTTTGAATTGATAATTTTATTCTATGTAAAATTACGTGGGACGTAGAGCCCACACAACCTTACATCCGCCACTGCGAACAAATTAATATTATGCCAATACAGAGTGCACATCTTCTGTACTTCTGAATCGTACGATATGTCAATATTGAAAATGAAGAGGCCGTATTCCAAAAACTAAAGTAATTTATATTAATATCATGATACTTTCTGAAAACCCATTGTTGTGTACAAATGTTAATTGTATTTTAGCCTTGAAACATATCTGGTAATACCAAGAACATTTATAACATGGAATTATTGTAATCGATCTAGTTTTGTTATAAAGTTGTAAAGAACGTCCACACACTTTGAATTTCAAATCCACAATTCTTCAGGATTTCGAAATATTCACATTTATTTATCTACATATTTCAAATTTGAATAACAATAATTTAAAAAGTAAAAGGTTTATCATAAACATGGCTCGAGAGTGTAGGTACATTCCTCTCCTGCTCCCCTAAGAGGAAAGATCAAAGCAAAAATACATGAAAATTATCGTATCCAACGTCTGTATAATACAGAAACAACTGTGAAAGAAAATATAGTGATGAATATTCAGTTAAAAAGATGTTTAAAAATAATAACATGTTAGTATATGACTAAACATTAGGCAAAGACAAAAATGTTTAATCATATGTTACTATTACACTGAATGAAATTATACAATTACTTAACTTCGATATGAATTATTGCAGTTAAGATAAGATAAGCAAATGGATAAACACTTCAGTCTAACTCCCTAGTGCTGTAAATGATGCTAAACTAAGCAGGAAGATCAGTAGCAAAATATATAAAGCTAAACCAAATAAAATAACAGTAAATGCAATACTTAGCATTCATACTTTGCATGGAACAAATGGATAAAATGTTTCAGCTCAAAACAGGGACAACATTGGTAGGTAGTAAGTTTACTATTATATATGCGTATACAAGTAGAGCCCTGAAAAACATTTTCTGTGAAATTGGTATCTTTATTTCAGTATACTTATTTAAATACAGGATTTATAGAATAATGCGAAAGAATTATAAACGCAAACACCGAAATATTCAAGTCCATTTATCTTAGGCCTAATATTAGGTAAGTCTATATCAAGAATGGTTTACATTATACATAAAAAAGATAATTTAATGCTGCAAACTTGTGTATGTTTTTACTGTAGTTTAGTGAGAGCTAAAATTGACCATACTTAATACAATCAATAAATACACTTGTAATGTTATTTTAAAGCATAACATTAGACCTTTTTAACACTTTTTATACGCATTTAATATATCATTGTACAAAACGTTCACTAAGTTATACTGAAAATACGTTTACGACAGGTACCACTTCCTTTCACTTATTTTGCTATTCTCGTTCAGTGCTGCTCTCTATATGCCAAATATTTTTTCACGTGCCACAAACCTTGTTTTCTCATTCTCCCACGATTATCGTGATTCAACTGCATCTCCTACGCAAACCATTATGCGAAAACCATCCACCAATAGGAGAGCGACACACCTTCCTAATGCATGTGACTCCCTCTATTCGATTATACCGCGCTATCATTTCGAGTCCAAGCAAAAAAGTAAGCAGTAATTTTCAGTGGGGAGAATGGGTGGGAAGTGTGCTATATAGAAATATACCTTCCGTGGAGAAAAATCATGACTTCCGATATGATACAATACTTCCCATCTTATATACAGCTACAATCTTACATTGAAAAGATGAAGGGATCTGTGCAAGAGATAAAAATGAAGCATCCAAAGAGCACCTTATACTGATGATCTCCTTAGTAAAAGAATAACACGTGAGAAGCTGCACCACTTCTGTACCAGGTAAACTCTTTGTCCAGAAGAGGACAAGAAAGAATTAAATTGAATCAAACGCTGAACCAAAGTTGTAAGTGTTGCAGGAGAAAGTTTGCCAGGGAATGAAAAGGCAGAAAAAAGAATCACGGAAGGAAGATATGCAAGCAATGTGTACCAATAAAGAGCATGTACAGAACATAGGAGCCTATTGGGACTAGATCGGGAATAAAAGTGAAAGATGGAAGGAAGGTAAATCGGCGAGAATGAAGAATTAACTTTACAAGCTGTCGAAGGATTGGGATGGAAAGATCAATCCAGATGATGGATAATATATGAGGAATGGTATAAAGTGCATGAGACATTGATGGCAATTATACAAGTCTGATGATCTCCATAGATTATTAGGAGTAGAAAATAGGTCCTAAGAAACAAGTTAAACAAAGAAATGGAAGAAAAAGGTTTAAACATAGAAAGAGTAAGGCAATGGAAGACCGTATTGACATCCAAATCTGGAAGGACCATTCAACTAGTAGGTCTTAAAAGCCAGGAAAAGCAGAAGTTGTGGAATAAAGTTGCTAAATATCCAGATATGGACGAGACAGAAGTCTAATGATTGAACAGCCAAATGACGAAACTTGTAATAAGATGTATGGTAGATCGAGATGTTAAAAACTTCCAACTAGAAGACTAATAGCAGAAGACATTCTGCTAACACTGATAAACTGCCACTGAGAAATGGCAAATGGAACACGCTGAAAAGGAAGTTGCTGCTGTTACTATGTGGATCTCCTTATCAAGTATCTGATAAATGCCAGGCATGAAGACTGAATGTAGAAGTGTGTGAATCGAATACTGGTAACTAAGGTTGATCTAGATAAGATGAAGTGAAAGGAAGAAAGATGATCTGTTATAAGGTTAAAATAAAAGCATCCAGAACATGAGGCACCACATGACTTATCTTAAGTGTATGGGCTCAAAATAACATATCCACAAACTTCAAAGGGAACAAGAATAGGTCCCACCTTGAGGGTTGATATAAGCTATTACTGTGGAATTGTTGAAATACATTGTGTCAAATTGATTCCTGACTATAGAAAGTAAGTTATCCAAAGTCTGTCGTACTGCTAGAAGCTCCAAAGGTTTGATATGGTAAGATTGTTCAGGTGTAGACTATTATATAAAATGCTTCTGTTTATTGCTCTTGCCCCAGCTATGTAGGAAAGAATCTGTGAAAAAATGCAAATCCAGGTTGGGAGGAGGAAATGGTGCACCATACAATGTGTAAACCTAGTTCAACGACCAATGCAGATCGTCAACGAAAGAAAGAAGAAGGGTGATGGAAAATTCAAGGGATGTATCGAGTAAGATTTCATTTGTCATGTCGGGTCCACTGAAAAAACTGTGCATGTGCCTATTCCAAAAGGACAAGTGCTTCCAGAGAAGCCCATATTACAAAATATGAAAGGATCTCGAAAGTAGTAAGAGAGAGAGCATCAAGCGTGTGGAGAACTGAAAACGTCACTGAATGGAGTCGAAGAGAGGGTTTAGCTCAACTAAGATGGAAGTTCAAAAAGACCCTCAAGTGGACCAGATATTGGGTAGGGGACAGGAAAAACTTCTTCAACTTTATAATACAACCTACATGAGCATGTTCTGACAGAATAAGATGAGTGCGACAAGAATACTTCAATTTGGAATGAGCTAATAGAAACCAGTCATCCATTTAGAGATGGAAAAATAACCCCCAAGCATACATAAGTTAAGCAAAAGCTTTGACCATCTGACAAGAGACATAAAAACTGAAGCAAGCTGCAAGGGTAAGATGCAAAACTTATACAAAACCCCATGATGGACAAAAGAAAAAGAGTGTCTGCACTGAGGAAATATAGAAATGTGTAGATAGGCGATCAAAATCCCGGAGAGAAAGCTCGCCTTAGAGTGAAAAAAGATTATACTGTAAAACAGGGAAATACAGAAGCTGATTGAAGTGGGATAGATCTATCACAGGCTATCAGTCCCATGTTTTTATGGGAGAATAAAAACAGCCTGTGAAAGAATGACTGATAGACTTGATAACTCACCGTAATAGAAAAGTCTGTACTGTCTCTAACAGACATTAACTGGTAGTGGAATTCTGAGATAATAAAAAAAAGATATGGATATAGAAGACAACAGGGATTGAAAAAGGAATTGTATGACAAGTCTGATTGGTATAAACTTCCCGCTAGAGGGGAACAAGAACAAAATTAGTCAAACAAGTTCCATGTGGACCATACCTTACAAGCTAGTCACTCTGCTGAGGCAAAAACACTCAAACCTCCTAATGGGAGGAACAGGACAAGAATGGGAGAGTGTCAGAGGTGGAATAGGAGTAGGAGGATTGTAAGGGCCAAGGGTAAGAAAAACAAGCAACTAAGGATAATAGGGTTGAATACTGCCTCACTGATTCCAAAGTTTTAGGAATATTCCCAAAGACAGATCATTGGAAAAAAGGAGACATCCATAAGTCCTCAAGTTAAGTGGACCATAAACTAGCCTGGGACAAGACAGCATCCCCTTCCATGATATCCTAACAGAAAAGAAACCATGCATCTTCTTTCTGAGGCAATCCATCAATCTACCGAGAGATTTTGAGGAGGATATATTCTCTCCCCTACTTATGCATTGGTGCATTTGTTCTCCTTAGCTCAATCTCTCCATACAAGTAGAAGGTGGGAAAACTGGGTCTTGGATAAACAGATAGAATTGCCAGGGTCAGTCCTCCCTAAGGATCAAGTAATAGATAATCTGCGTGATAGTAAGTCAATACAAATTGGTATTGAGGAGGGTGAGGCATGCTTGCACCAGCTCACAACTAAGTAACAGGAGGAAAAACAAAATAGTGGAAGGAAGGGGTATCATGTATTAAGGTGTGTGTGTGTGTGTGTTTCTTATAGCAAAGCAACATTAGACTATCTGCTGAGCCCAACAAGATGAATCGAACACCTGATTTTAGCATTATAAATCTGTATACTTGCCAGTGTATCAGCGAGGGACATGTAATAAGAAAGAAACAGTATTGTAAGAAATCAAGGAAATGGATAAATCCTCAGAAATCGTGTATAAAAAAAATAAATTAGGCCTAATAGATTTTGCAGACGAGGCAAGGTTTGGTTTGGTTTGTTTTGAGTTTCGCGCAAAGCTACTCAAAGGCTATCTGCGGTAGCCGTTACTAATTTAGCAGTGTAAAACTAGAGGAAAAGCAGCTAGTCATCAACAGCCACCATCAACTCTTGGGCTACTCTTTTATCAACGAATAGTGGGATTGACCGCCATATAAATAACACCACCATGGCTGAAAAGAAGATTGATTCAAAGTATGTTCAATCTCTTTACGAATAAAAGCTAAAAAACTTCAGTCAAGCACCCGATAGCTAAAACCTGTGTCCATCATAAAAATGAGAATTTGAAAAATTATTGAAATAAAAATAACGAAGGAAAGTTATAATTGAAAACCCACGAATAAGTGCAAGATGCCATCCAATCAGCTTGAAATATACCATGAAATTAGCCATAAGAGTAATAATACTATACTTTCTGATAATGTCTGCATATCTTCTGGCAGATTATTAGTAAACATTACAAGGCTTTCATACACAAAATTTCAAGTTTTTAAATTGAGAGTTTTCATTGAAGATTTTCCCCAGAATATTTTCGTTCAGAATTTTGACTACTTAACACTCAAACTACTTTTGATTGTAAGATTAAAATACTTTTCATTATTTGAAAATTGTCAAGTTTAATTTGCATATTTCTATGTCCTTCTAGGTAATCATCAAAGTTTTTAGTGTAAAACTTTATATTTATTCTGTTAGTTTACCTTGCTAACACTATATGGTGTTTGACGATTTCACTGACCTCGCAGGAAATAAATGCAAATCACTTTTTTTTTTTTTTTTTTAGGATAACTGCAACTTGTAACAGGAAAACACGAATATTTATTCCGAATCTCGTAACAGTATACACCATTTATATTTATTAATTTTTGTTTTATTGACCTTTGAACACTGTTTCACTGTAAATACTCTGAAACAAGATAAAAGTTATACAGTGTATTTGGAACTTCTGTTATGTATGGAATAGCGTATATAGTCATCAATATACTAACATTATTTACAAATAAATATTTAAATTTCAGTCATTTTTCTTGAAACATAAAACAGTAAATGAAAACTATTTGGAAAACAATGATTTCCACTTCTTACAAAGTTTGTTTGAAGTTAAACACAACGTTTCACCACCGGTATGAAAACCTCGTTTCTAGCACTGTAAGACTAGAGACATAACGCTGTGCCACTGGGGGCTTACATGTCGATGTAGTCAACTTATTTTTCTGTGGAGTTTATATATGCATTTTCGATGCCAAAAATTATGAATTATTATACCGATACCACTAAAATATATCACAGTTTAACAGGCTTCCTAACTATGCTGTATTTGGGTCTAAAAAATCTAATTTCTCTTCGGAAAATATCACTTATCATAATGTTTCGATCTTTCCATTAATATAAGAGCATTTCTCTGAAAAATAAATTAGAAAGCCTAACATAATTACGTAGAGAAAATGTAGAGCCTTTGATTGATTATAAACTTATAAACAGAGCTTCTTCTTACGACAGTAAGCACCGTTATAGCTTAAAGGCACCATTTTTCATACTGCAAAATGGAGGGAAAGATGACCAAACTTGAAAGAGTTAAGTAAACAAATATATTAATTTTACCCTTTGAACAAACCTTTTCTTCATAAAAAGACCAAAGAGAAGTGGAACTAGAACAGTTACAAATGACAAAATTTAAAGAAGTGTGAAAAAGTACTGTTTGTTTGATTGTGTATACGTGATTATGTCATCATAAGTGGAGTATGAGGCGAGAGGCATCTGTTAGGACGGCATGCCATTAATAGGAAGCATATATGGTAACTGAATCTAACACTTACAAGACATGATTGCTATCAGTTGATGTACGGTAGTGACCACACTGATTGATAGATTTCACCTGAGCAGTGGGAGGCGAGAGCATGCCGCGGTGGATGTAATACTGAGTTCAAAGACTGCTTGGAACTGGAAAACAGGTGGCCATAAGCCGAGTTGACCAGTATGCAGAACAAGACTGTACATTTGTAAAACATATAATATCACATAATGGATGAAGAGGAGTGATATCGTTAATGGCACAGAAGCTTTTCAGCTAAGTTATATGCATATACATGTATATACATGCATGTAGGTCTCAGATATAAGTTGTTTTGATCTGACATGCCCAGTCAAGTGATACCAGTTTGACCAGATGTGTGTTTCTCTTCTGCTATATTTTGCTTTTACTGTGACTGGGAGTTTATATCGTTTTTATTACATCTTGATGTAACGTATTATAATTTATCTCAGACGAGTCTTCTATTTATTGTGTTACGTACAGCATGTATTAAAATTTCAAACAGCCGGAAGTTTTAATTTTATTTTAGAAATTAATTTAATGTCAACGTGTATTAAATTTATGATATATGCTAACAAAATTGATACACACAGTTTTCATTCTTAACAAAAATATATTTTAATATACAAAAAATACAATTTATATTAACGGTTATTACATATAACTATTTATATACCAAACTGTTGCAAACTCTCAAACTGTTTGGTAAAACTATAAAGCATTGGCGTGACATATGAAAGAAGCAAATAATGAATCAATAAGAGATAAAGAGAAGAGCAATATACATACGAGGGCTTACAGCAAAAAATTACAAGCACAGAATTTATATTTGATCTAGGATTGATGTGTAAGTTTCTCCAAGAATAATTTGAATAGAGTTTGGACTTACAACAGCATGATTTGGACTTGTACAATGCAGATCAAAATATTAAATCTGTTGTATAGATTTTTAAAGAAGAACAACTGATTCCTGATCCATAGTACCAAAATGCCACAAAAGTTGCAGAAAATCTCCACTAGAGTTTCACTTCACAACGAAGTTTGTTTTTTGTTTATTTTATTTTTTGGAATTTCGCCCAAAGCTACTCGAGGACTATCTGCGCTAGCCGTCCCTCATTTAGCAGTGTAAAACTACAGGGAAGGCAGCTAGTCATCACCACCCATCGCCAAATCTTGGGCTACTCTTTTATCAACGAATAGTGGGATTGATCGTTACTTTATACGCCTCCACGGCTGAAAGGCCGAGCATGTTTGGTGCGACGGGGATTCGAACCCGCGACCCTCAGATTACGAGTCGAACGCCTTAACTCACCTGGCCATGCCGAGCCAATCACAACAGAGATTGCAAAAAGCATTCTCAAATTAACTTGGAAGCTTTTTACAGAATCTTGAAAAAAACGATCAAAAAATATTCCATGATATTGAAGATGGCGATATAGCACAATGTGCATGTGTGCTTGATAAAAACATTGATGCTCATTTAACATTCAGCAAGTTGAAGGTCAGAAACTTATCAATAAGATTCCAGCTGAATGAAACAGATACGATTCGTTGAATTTGTCAGTATTTCATCAAAAAGATGGTTCCAGATAACTGCAACATCTGAATCCCGCTCTATATACTATTTTCATTTCTTCCAACGAATGTGAACAAGGGTTTTCGGAGATAAATTTTATTGTCACCCCAACCATAGCTTTGTTGACGATAAAAACCATTTGAGCGCTTTTTGTTGTTGTTAAACTTGCTGGACAGTCCCTTCCATGTTTTGACCTACAAAAGTACGTAATAATGGTTGCTTCAAAAACGTCACTCAGCAGTAGACACCAAAAGCAAGAAACAAAGTCTAGATATTGCGTCAGGTGAGAACACGGTGAAATTTTGGAACTTTTCATGAAAAAGCTTCTTTTCTTCATTTTTTTATATATACTTAAATATGAAAAAGCGCTATTTACAGGTATACAAAATTATACATAAATAAACAAGTATTATCATATGATGAGTTAATGGGTGGAGCCAAAATGGTGGATTCTATAAATATTATAATATATCAGCAAATATAAAAGGTTATTTTTTATATTCTAGCTTGCAAATATCGGTCATTTGAATTTGTAATTCCTATAAAACTATAGACGTTGTATTGTGGCCATCATTAAATGTAATCTGACCAAACCCAGAAGATGACACACCAATGTGACATAAAACAATCGATAGTTAGCTAATTTTTTATATTTACTTCAAATTAAAAATTAACTAACTTTTAATACTAAAAAGTTGAAATGAAATTTACAGTTTGATACTAAGTTTATTGACATACATTCATAAAATAGTACTTGAATAAAATTCTGAATGAAAGTCTGGAATCATGATGACATTCCCTCTGAATCCTACCTATACATATCGAAAGGTCTAAAAAAACAGTAGTAAAAGATACAAATGATCCCTCCACTTAGTATGAGAAAATTAAAAGAAAAACACGTGACAAGAGCACAATATGAACACGTCTTGAGTACAACATAAAATAGAGGGAGTCTCGTGTATCAAGATGTGTCACACCCTTATTGCTAAAGGTTTTCGCATGATGACTGATGATTTCGGTGCGAGATGCGGCCGAATCTTAATAATCGTGGGTATGTGGGAGTACAAGGCTTGTGATATGCGAAAACATTTTACATATATAGGGCAGCACTGAACGAGAAAAGCTATATACATGAGAAAAGCGTTATATGCACAATTATGCGTGGGAAAACAAACACAAATTTACTAAAATATGAAGTTAATTACCTGACTAGATTCCATGTATATTGTATACTTTTGAAAACGACGCTCCTCTTACGTCAGAATTAGATAAGTAATTAACTTTATATTTTTGTAACTTTGTGGTTGTTTTTCTTACTACATTTATTCTTGTAAAAATATTATTTTTTATAACCTTGTAGATACTACAAGATACTACATCTGCCTTTTGTTTAGATCTGCTTAAATGAAGTACACCTGAAGATGTGCGTGTGTGTGTGTGTGTGTATATATATTTTCAGGACAGACAAAAATTGACCATTACAATAATAGATATATATATCAAGGAAGTCAACCCTGGAGTGACAAGGAGCATCAATATATGTTTTGGGGGAAAACATTTTTGCATTGTCAATATTTTATTATATATGACAGTTAATTTTGTCAAATATGAATTTAAATTATATATGACAAACAAAATACTGACAATTTTGAAATCAAATGTGAAGTTAAAATAAAATAATTTTATGAATAATGTTCCTTCCTCTTTGCCAGCCCAAAATATATGTACGTATATATATCTTATATTTTGTGTATTTAAATGAAGACTACAACGGCTATACTAATTTTTACATGAATGACTAAACCAGTACGAATGGGCAGGTTTCTAAATTTATTTTGCTTAGTTTGCTCAGCATCATTATTTTATCTGGCTATTTTCGTGAAAATATTACATTTTACACTCATGATGTGGTCATCACGTTTATAATGAAAACAATTAATCAAAAAAGTGTGAACTCCATGAAGTAGATATGTTCTGAAATCTGTGAAAGAGAAATAATTGTATTTAATTATACAAAAAATTAGTGTTGCTGTTAAACTTTCACAAGTTATAAAATGTATTTTTCCATAAACTTTGTAACATGCTCATATAATTATTTTAAACATGAAAGGTGCAATACAGTTTATGTCACCTATAAACGACTTAAAGTGAAATATTAAATCTAGTTATCAAATATAAGCATGCACTGGCATGAGAAGTACATATAAACAGCTCACAAGGTATCCTCAATTTCTGGTAGTTTAATGTTAGTTTCAGCTATGAATCTGACAAACTTTCCAAAATGATAAATTGCTTCTCGTCTTCACTTGGATAACTGCATGGCTGGAAATGATACTTAATTTGGTGAGGTCTCAAGTTCTAAGATATTCTTTTCGCAATTTCTATAGTTTGCAAATGTAGCATGCATTCCTGTATTTGCTTTTCATCAAAATGGAATAAATACTTTGATGATACAAATGTTATTTTAAATACACAAATATATAAGCAGTTTAAAGGAAAACAGGTAATTTAAGAGAGATAAAAACTCACAAAGACATGCTTTGAAAATAGACAAGGAAATCACATTTAGTTATTATTAAAAGCATACCTGTATTGAAGAAACAAATCAAAATACATCTGTATTTAAATCATTCATCACCATCCACGTGGACATGCATTTTGCTCATTAAAAATCCTTGATACATCATACTTGCAGCAGGTTTAATGTGACGATTTTGTTCTATCTCTGTAAGTGCTAAAGTGAAAAACAATATATATATATTATGAACATGGAAGAACTTTAAAGAAAAACTTAAATATTTCAATAATTCATAAGAAGGTTATACAAGCAATCAGAATATACTATGTGAAGCTCCTTTCTTAGAAGTTCTAATAAACAGTTATCTTACATTAAATTAGATACAAATAAATATTGAATATCATGTTTTATGGAAAGGAAGAAAGCTTGTTTGTTTTGTCAGACATAAGCTGTAGGAATATATTTTACACCTACAAACAGTGGAAACAGTGAATACATTTTTAAGAAAAGCATTGTTTTGAATAAAAAAAAATACTTCCATAACCAAACAACAGAAAAACTGAAACTCACTTTTGTGTTTGTTGTTTATCAAAAAAAAGGAGAAAAAAAAAGCTATCTGTGTTCTGCCCACCATGGATATCAAAACATGATTTTGAGCAAGATGTCTTCAAATTTACAATTCAGTTACAGGAAAGTTTCAGTTTTGTTTTTACAATCATATGCATTTGTTGTTGAAGAAAGTGAATAGCTACAAGTATAAATCACACATAAAAGAAAAATGCCAGAAAATAAAGCACTGTAATGTGTAAAGGTGTTTTAAAATGATTAATTATACTGAGATTTGTAATCATACTGCATAATAATTTAGTATATTTTACTTAGAAATTCCTCTGGTTAAACTGTACACTAACAGAAAGTTAATAAAATTCATAATTCTGCCAAGCAATAGAAAGTAAACAGTTCTCTAGTGCTTAGCAATAACTTTGAGGGCTTTAAGACATAAATTTCAGGTTTATTCCAATAGTAGATGCAGCACAATTTTGTTGCTAAGACAAATAAACTTAAAATAAAGAACAAAAGGAAATAAACATGTTGGAATAGTGACAGATAACTCATTAAAGCTTCCTCAGTGAATGAATACTTATTTAATATACAATCTCTTTGTTTACAACACAGCTAACAACTTATATAAGTACTCAATAAATTTCAACATAATGTTTATATTTTAATATCAACAATGAAATACTTATTCTGTCATGAGACAAAATAAGTTACTTGCAGTAAGGTTTACTGAGTTTGTGATTATTTAGTTCATACTTTAATAAGTACTGCAATAAACACATTCCACACAAAAAAAACTAACAAAAACACATAAAATTCATATCTTTAGTAATGTCTTTTTATCCTTTTTTTGCTTAAATACAAAAAATATTGAAAAATATCCTCTCTAATTAATGCTTCATTATTAATTACAGAAATTATTTTTCAGGATGCTATTTTTGATTTTCAAGCATGACCTAGATATTGCTAAAGGGTTACTCTTTATTGTACAATATATTTTATTGTCAGATTTTTCTGTTAATACTAGTGAAATATTGATGCTTTATCAAAAAAGAAAAACCAAATATATTTAGTTGTAATTTATTAATGTTATGAACAATATTATAAAGCAATAATGTAAAATAGGTATATTTTTTAGGGATAAAAGGACTACTAATTCTTTCAATAAGTATAGAAACTTGTATTTGCCAAATTTCTCAAATTCAACTGTACCTGGAAGTTTATGCCTGACATTGAGAACCAGATTTTGTCTTTCAGAGTCAGGATGGTCACACTTTGAGATAGTTTCAAACCTAGGCTGATGGTGGATAGAACAGTTAGAAGTACTAGAAGGGTATCTCCATGATCCTAAAAGAGAATTTTTAAATAAAACTTTTTTGACATAATTAAGAAATTTAATTTTCCATTTCTTAAGAAGCATTCTCAACTTGATTTTAAGATGATTTATTTCTAACTGTCTGTTACAATATATTCAAGAGTTCAATAAGTTAAACCTTTCTTTTCTCAATACTGCTAAAAGCTGTGATGTATGCATAAATTACAGTTGTTACAACATATAAATATATCTGAAGCTTCACACTTAGCTTTATAAATGTCAATTGAATTTTTTTCAGTTACATTAAACAGAGCTAATTAAACTGGTGACTGAATGAGTTTCTTCACTTGTTACTTTATGACTATTGTTAAAATTTAACAAAAATGCAAAATTACTGCATTGACACAGTTTACTTAAGAATCACAATTGAATAATATACTAAACAGTCATAATACTTAACAGTGATATTGCTTTATGGAAGTTGCAATACAAATGCTCTATGTTTATCATATCCAGAGAAAAGCAATGGTAAAACTTTTAACGAAAAAATAACTCAGTATAATAATTCAAGAATTTACTGGTGCACAGTTATCTAATTTCTACAAAAGAGTTTTGTAGACTTAATGCATTAGATGAAAAGTGTCATGATTTGTTGCACTTCAGTTGAATGAGGTAAGCCATGGTTTTGAACTTTGAATAGCAAAAATGCTTTATTTTATGAAGAAAACTAAGTGTGTTATGATTATCGTGGTGCTCTAATGCATACAAATGAAAAAAAAAAAGGAGAAAATTATAGTAAATTGTATTTAATGGCTAAATAAAACTAATCCATATGATAAGCAGAAGGGACAAAAAATACCAAGACATAAACAAACTTCAGAGCAGAAATAGGCCAAACTGAATCTCTTTCAAAGAAGTGCCAATACTTCAATCACTAAGCACATATACTCTTCAGATGACCACTAAAAACAAACATACAGGCAGCGAAGTGTGGGAGATACACATTCCAAGTGATAGTCATAAAGGCATCCTGATTCATAAGGTCAAACATTATACAATGTTTTACAAAATAGCAAATAAGTTTCTTAAATGATTAAGCTACAAATAAGTAACACCTTGGATTCAATTTTTGCACATGATTTTAACCAATTTCAATATGTGTTTGAATATTAAAACTTTGAAAATTTAAAAATTTTGTTGCTATGAAATACATACTTTGGGAGAGTAAGATATGGAGTATTTATACACTACATTAGTAAATTTATTTGTGACAAAATGAAGAGTAACATGCTGGTTACATTTTGATATTTTGCAGAGACTTATTTTTAATAAAGACTAAGGTATCAGTCAGTAGCAATGTATCCTCAAAAATTACTTATTTTTCATTGCCTGTTTTGGGTAATTATACTTCAATTGTTCAAAAGGATTTTAATGATGACTGAAGGAAATAATTAGTTAAGTGTTCGAACTCAGTCCAATGTTTCTTACCTTCCCGTTCTCTCCTGTTGTTCACAGAATTTCCAACTTGTCTGTGCTGTATTTCTAGTTCAAGATCTTGAGTGCTGGCATAGTGAACTGTATGTGGCACATCTGATTGTTAGAAAATAACAATTTTAACGATAATTAAAATCTAAACATTATTTAAAAAACAGTCAATTTGGAAATGTAGAAAACAAGACTATCATTAATTATTTAACACATATTTAGAAGTTATAAAATTAAGTTTTTGTGTGATAAAGTTCACATATTGTTATGTAAAACAAATACTAAGTGATTAGTCATGTGGTCTGGAAAGAAAATGAAAAAACAACAATATGAAGGTAACAGAGTCTAGTAAGGAAAGTTTAACCAGAGGTACATAATTTTGATAATTAATTTAGGAAGAAGAACAATCTTTACACTTCAGATAATTATAAGATAATTTTTATTTTAAATAACAGAGTTAGTGCATAAAACATTTTGATAATACAATGTTTGTTGACTTATAAAACTCTTCCTGATGTTCTGTTTCTCAACTCTGCTCTAACATGCCTCCAACAATGTACAGAATACAATTATTGTTGTACTACTGTGCTAAGATTATTAATTTTATTTCTATTAGGCTGGTATAGTTACATTACCAACTATATAGCTATATTAACAATGACATATTACTTATATTAATTAATTATAAAATCTTTTCTGATTAGCTACATAAACAAACCGATGTTTAAATACCACGGGCACTATCATAGAACACCTACTCATTACAATTAATAATTATTTAAGATACCAAGAAATGCAATCAGTATCATTTTCACACATTCAACAACTCAAAATTTACATAAGAGAAACAGAGTTAAATGATGTTATCTTATGTATTAACAGTAGAACAAAATAGCAATCAGATTCTGTTCTACTGGTTAGCATAATTAAATAGTAACCAAACATTATTTTACAGGTTTGTATAACAAATTAGTTATTAAACACTATTTTAACAGTATAACAAACGAAAGACAATTAAAAACAGATGTATATAAGATGCATTTGTTGATGATAAAAGGAAACTTATTATTGCACATACTCACTCAATCATTATTTATGGTATTTTTCAGAATTAGTTAACACTATTTCCATGTATAATCTTACAAATTAGGTTTTCTCTTCTGGATCTCTTCTAATTTGTTATTATTATTATTATTTTGTGATTATGTATATTAACAATGCTGTTTATTTGAATATTTATATTTGTGTTAGAGGTCTTTAGTTACAAAGTCCTGGCAAGACACTAATTTATTAATTATTGATTTCTGAGACTTGCAAAAAGTTAATTTGCATTTCGTTACTTTTAACTTGTTAATATGGTTTACTAATCCATAATATTGATAATGTGGTTGTTTTATACGTTACTTTGCTATCCAAACAGGAGACATTTTTCTTACAGACTGAGGAACTTTTGAGACATTTGAATGGTTGATCTTGAATTTTTCTCAAATGAGTATTATAATAATAAGTTTAATAACAGTAAAAAGTAGTGAAAGGTATTATTCAGAGTAGCATGGTGATTAAAAAAAGTTTTTGTCTCAAATCTGAAACAGTCTATTACAGTTTTGACTAAGTAGTTATAGATATTAACACACTGGGTAACAGGTCTGAGAGCAAGAAATAGATATTTTCTTTCTTCCTTATACTACCTCAAACATTGACATTATTTCCATCTAGGAACTATCTGTCAACAATGGGAATTCATGAGAAAACCACTTTAGGTTAATGCAATAAATCTCCACCTCCAATAGTACATTGGATCTTAGTGTTAATGAACTTACTAAAAGTTTGGAAACCTCTTTTTACAGATGTGAAATAATTGAGAGTAGATGGGTAGAACGACATCATCTTGTTTAAGGAGAGAGCCACTCAGTGGAAGATTTAAGGTGGTGTGAGCCAAGGGGCTAGTAATGTTTGTGGGTCTTGCATTCCATGTAATTTTACATAGAATAAAATTATCAATGAGTTCCCATTAAGACTATGAGCCGTGAGGTTGATACCCCCTTTAGACCCTACCTAAATACATCACTGGGACCATTAGAATGGGAAAAATTACCAGGCTTGGAAATGTTTTTGAAAACTTAGCGATAATTTAAGGTTAGCCTATTTATCCCACACCTAGCTATGTTGAATAAAACAGTTTGTTCAAGAACAGTTCATAAAAAGTATATTTCAAATACAGAAATGAACACAGAGAAATAGTAATTTTTGATACCTAAACAATGTGACAATCATCAAACATTGTAAAATATTATAAATGTAATCAAAGAGGCCACCTATTCATGAATAGTCCCAGTAAATGTGTACATGTAAAAAGGAAATCCAGAGATAACTGGTAACAGTTGGTAAAGTGGGTAGGAGTTAAATGAGGAGGTTTTTATTTCCACTAAAGTAAAATCCTCCTTAAATTGTATAACTAAATAAAAACTGATTTGTCAAATCTAACGAATTAAGAAAAACTACACAAACCCTCTATTACTAACATGTGAGGAGTGAGAAATGTGTTTTGTCAACAGAATACGAGGTCTCTTCAAAAAGTACGCGGATTGACGTCATAAAACAAAATGTACTTTATTTAGAAGTTACAGGTCTGTGACCCCTTCAAATTACTCTCCTCCCCAACGCACACACTTATCCCAACGGTGTTTCCACTTGTTGAAACAGTCCTGGTACGCTTCTTTTGTAATGTCCTCCAGCTCCTTCGTCGCATTTGCCTTAATCTCGGGAATCGTTTCAAATCTTCTTCCTTTCAAGGGTCTTTTGAGTTTGGGGAACAAGAAAAAATCGCAAGAAGCAAGGTCAGGGTGGGGAAAAACAGTGATCGAGTGTTTGGCCAAAAACTCACGAGTTCTGAGGGCTGAATTTCGCAGCAACGCGGTGCATCTTCAATTTTTCGGTCAAAATCTCATAACAAGATCCAACTGATATCCCACACTCTTCAGCAAGCTCCCTGACAGTCAGACGTCGATTTGCCCGCACCAGGGTGTTGATTTTGTCGACGTGTGGGTCGTCAGTTGACGTGGAAGGACGTCCAGGACGCTCATCATCTTCAATGGACTGTCGGCCATTTTTAAAACGTTCATGCCACTTGAAACATGCCGTACGCTTCATAGCAACATCACCGTAAGCCGTGTTAAGTATAGCAAAAGTTTCAGTCGCAAATTTTCCAAGTTTAACACAAAATTTCACAGCAAGTCGTTGCTCCTTCAGGTCATTCATTCTGAAATCCGCCAAACGAAAAAATCGCACTTCACTTACAACCGCGTAGCTAATACACAAATGAAGATATCTGCAATCGGGAAATGGCGTCGTAAACAGCTGATCTGTGCAAACCTAGCGACACCAAGCGGATTCCTTTGGAACCAACTGGAGCCGCGCAATTCAAACAGTCCGCGTATTTTTTGAACAGCCCTCGTATGACTAACTGTCAACCTTCAGGATACTTTATAGCTAAGCTGTACAGCAGCAAATAGTATTTTGGACCAATTAACTGCTGTTATAAAAAACTGGGCAATATGCTGTTTCATTGGCTTAAAATTTATCCAGCAGAAATAGATTGGTCATATGGACATTCTAACAAACATCATTGAAATAAATGTGCTTTTCTCAAACTAACATTAAAAAACATATTAATCAATAAAGTGCAGTGCTTGCATCTAAATGGCAATGAATGTGAAAAATTAAGAAACATTATTGAATTATGCCAACATTTTTAGTAATATACTTGGTCTTATCATAAAAGATCAAACAAATGCATTACAACAAGTTCTGCAAAAGGTAAAGTATAATGTTGAAACAGCTCAGAAACAACAATGATGAGCATAGGACCATAAGTGGCATACAGTGATTTGTAAAGTAGCTGATACAGTATTAGCAAAAAATCATTCTGTATTTTCTCCAGTAATTAACATCTTTACAAACTTTTCTCCAAGGCTGAAAGAGTCTGTTGAAATTATCAAGTGTTTAATTCCTTTAAGCTGTATGAAGTAAAAGGTCCAAGATCTGGTGCAACTCTAGGATGATTTCATGTTGCTAATATGAAGAAGTAAGTTTTATTCCTTTCACAATTTTAGGTCTCCTGAAAATTATCAGTACTTTTGACATTTAAGGCCAACTTGTCATTTTGAATAGAGAATAATTGACTGGATTCCACCAGTGAGATAGAAGATTCTTTTAACTTATGAAATGATCCTACTTTCTGCTAAATATGCAGATGATAGTTAGATACTGGTAGTCATAATGTATGGTAGTTTCTGTTCAAATAAACTGGAGGACCTTACAACCATATCTCTGAGTTATCTAAAAATTGGCTAGTAGGTTTCTTACATACTGGAAAGAACTAATATTGAACTGTTCAAATAAGCTGAAATAGAGATGGAATGAAGAAAAAATCGGACAAATTATACCTTCAAAGACAAGATTCTTTCTGGTATGTGTATTTAAACTTTACAGGAATTTTAATGCTGAAAACTGGGATTTCTATACAACGTGACTAATGCTATCACTTCTTTTTTTTTCAAAGTGAAAAAAAATCAGGTTATTTAATTATTATTTTATTTACAGCGTGTGTGTATTTTTTATCACTAATTTCAGTTACTTTTTTATTTGTCTTAAAAACATTAGCTCATATCTCTCTTAGAGTATAATGAATCAGTCATCATACCATAATGTAACTCTTGCTTATATGATACTAGAAAAACCTTTTTATTACCTGATGTGCAATCCCCCATTTCCCGAAAATTTTATCCTGTGTGTATGTAAATTTGCAATAGGAGCCATGATTCTCCTGTTTTGACTCCATTTCCCATCACAGAGAACTTTATTTTTCTTCATTCTTAGGGTGCAGATATGATGTCATGAATCCGTCATATGCTGATCTAATGCACTGACGCCATCTATATAAATATAATAGTACTGTCTGTTGTATGTCCATGTAAATACTTTGTAGTGTGTGGATGTATCTTCACCAGAATTGGTATGGAGGTTCATGAAGTCCATGGAGAAATACATACAAATATTCAGTTTTGCATCTTGCAGTTTTATTATTATTATTTTTTTACCATTACTTCACTTCTGTTGAAATTTGGCATGAAGGTTTATTGGATCCATGTGGAGGTACATCGAAATTTAAAGTTTAACATTTTGTGTTTTGCTGTTTGTATCGGTAATTTCTTTAAAAAATTATATATAAAGGTAATGAAAACTTCTATACTCCTTTAGAGGTAAAGAACAACCTTTCATGAATCATGAATTTACATAACATCTGTTTAGAGTATGGGTACTCCACCTAGTTTTTATATTAACAAACCAAAAAAGAGGTTTCCCTAGTGATGATATATATATTAATAGGTTCACGTATTATTATTTGAAGCAAATACTAAGTTGTTAAACATGTGAACTGTATTTTTGTTACCTGTTAAGGAAATAAAATCTTAATAATCTCAAATCAAGTCAAGTCAAGGCTTTAGGAGTTAAACTAAAATAAACTAATTATTTCAATTACTGTTTTTGTCAGTGGTTGACATTGTTATTTTGCATAGTTTGAGCTACAATCATCTATCTTATTTTTTTGTAATTTATTATTAATATTGCTATTATTACTATTATGTAATTTGTTTTTTGAATATTTATATTTTAGATGGTTAAGTATAGTCCTGGCCAAGCACAAACTTGTTAATTATTAATTTTGGAGATTTGTATTTAAACTGATACTTGGTTAATAAATATTTTTAATGTTTCATCTTATCCTGGTATTAATATGGAAGACAAAAAAGAAAAATATTCAAATTAGCCAATTGGAATTAACAAGAAATTTAAATGTATCTTCATGTTGACTTATAAAACTAACAATACATAATTATTAGATACCCCAACTCATTTCACTCATAAATTCTGCTTTGTTTAACACTGAAAATGTATTTCTGATAGGTACTTCTTCCTCTCACAAGATTAGCTATTCCCCTTCAGCACTCCACTCTATATGCTAAATTTTTCTTTACACTTTCCACAATCCTTCATTCTCACCCCCACCTCCACTGGAATTGCGAATCATCATGCATGCATCACATCCTCACCAACAGGAGCATAACACACTCACATGATGCATGTGACTCCCTCTACTCTCCTCTACCAAATTATCACTTTGAAGTTTGGCAAAAGATGACAGCACTGGAGAAAAGTGTGGAGGAAGGGAGGGAAATGTGAGAAGGCTATAGGTATCTATTGGAAATACATTTTCAGTATAAGAAAATTTAAACTTCCAATACAATTTTTCTTTGTCTTAGAAAACTACCTAAAATCCCACAGTGAGGAGGAGGAGGGACAGGTGCGAAGGAATAACAGAAGTATCATCCAAAAATGCTAGAAGGATATCCCTGAAAGTAAGATATTTAGATTTAGAAGACCAGAAGAAGGTGTACTGCACACAACTTCTAAGCCAAGTATACTTGTCAATCATTTGTGGAATGTATCAGATATAGGGGCATAAAATGATAGGAATTCATCTAAGTGTGATTTCATGTGGAAGGAAAATGATCCTGAATGAAAAAAAATATTGTACCTCAATCCCACAATGATAAAGGCGGGTAAACAAAGATGCCATCTTGGATATAGAGTGGCTAGGTCATGGCAGATCATACTCAGTAAGTAAACTACATCCAAAACCTGATCAAGGGGTACCGACATCCACATGAAGATAGGATGAGGATCATACTGTTTTCATCTCAAACCCAAGAAATGGGAATCAAGAATCACTTTGATGCCTGTGTCTGACGAGAGGATTAGCTCTAAGCTATCAATATGGAAGCTAGACGTCCAGTATTAAAAAGAGTGTCTATTGCATAAAATCAATTCTCCCCCAACCATGATACAGGCTGGGTCTATGCAAATGGCAATAACAGTCAAAACAAAACTGTAATAATTCCACGTATTACTGATGGACTAAACTGAGAGAGGAAGAGAGACAATCCAAATCCGTGTGAGGACTCGTGATGATTTATTCACTCTAATCTAAAACTTCCTCTTGGGGCATTAATATACAATGAGGGCTCGAAATCAAAGAGTTGAACTGCATTCTGACATCTCATTGCATTGTATTGGTTATTACAAACAGAAGGATATTACTTTATATACATCCCAGAACACCAGTATCCCACTCTGTAATTGAATGGTTACTGGGTGGAACACATTCTGCAGGGTACCTGCATAGTGAATCACCTTAACAGCTTGGAACTGGACAGCAGCAAAAACTCCCATACTTCACTTGAAGAAAGGAGGGTGGCAATGAGGTGGAGAGCCCAGAGGAACTTGATTACCAGAGCCAGTGCAATTGGTGATCATGAAACCTTATTTTGAAAAGCAGACCATTCTGAGTTATTCACTCTAGGCATGGCAGGAATAGGCAGCAATCCCCTTCTGCTTTACCCATGCAGTTCATGGGTAGTATAGTCTGGGATGAGCATCTCTATAAAACAAAATATCACGAGGTTATTTAGTGTGAAGCAATATTGTGGAACACTTCATCTCCATGGTGAGTGTGTGAAGCAGTAGAAGATAAAAATGAGTGAATAATACATATTTAGGGTGAAGAATATCTGGTCAGGCACCACACACTACAAAGCAAAATCCATGTGATAAAAAGTAGACAAAGGTACTCTGAAATTTTGGAAATAGGAGAAAAGGAGAAACAACTATTATGAGATGCTGAGGTTTTTGGGAGAAAGAAACAATTAAGATAAAGGAGAAGATAGGTAGGGTGATAAAGGGTGAATGGCAAACAAATCTGACCTTCAACATCCATGAAACAGGAGGAAAGTGGTTCAAATGGAGGTACAGTAACTAAATGTAGGACCACAATAATGTCCCATTCTGGAACAGCAGGATGCCTGGGAGGGCAGTGTATCTAGAAGAAAAGCATGGGCATGGTAAGAATAGTGGAAGTAAAATAACTTTACAGTATCTGTAAAATCAAAAGGTATGGAATAAGGCAACCCAATAGCTAGAAAGAAAGGAGACCAAAGACCTATGGTTGAAGAACTAGATGAGAAATTCTGCCACATGAGCTACAGCAGGTGTGTCAGCAGGAAACTCCCTAGCATTAGACCTACTATGGAATACCTTTCACTTGCAGTGGTATGCCTGCATGGAAGATGAACAGATGGAACTAGCTAACAACAAAGTGACTCACTTTATTAACCCACATCATCTCACAAAGGACAAGAGAAAAGCCAGACATGAAGACCCATGACGTGAGGATTCAGAACATGTGATCAAGGATGATGAAGAAGGAAAGTGGAAGAGGGACAAGGGGTAGAGAGACAATTGCTTTAACCTTGAAAATTAATGCTGAGCTGACCAAGAGGGAGTAATCAGGAGGACTTGATAAGGAGTGGAGTGGACAAGAGAAATCACCTGATGAAATAATTAGATGGGTGGGTAAACATAAAGATACTTGTGTGACCAATCCTGCCTAAAGGTGTCTAGTGCCAGAGCTTGAGGATAAGGTACAGGCAAACAAAAGAGATGTAACTTGATGTTGAAGCCTATAGCAAAGGCATTCATGTGGGAAGAAATCCCAGTGATGGGAAAGATTCATAAATATAAGGGGATTTAATGCCTATTATGTGAGATGTATTTGGTCCAGACATGAAAGACAGTCTGTGACCAGATCGAAAGTACCTAGCACATGATATGCAATAATGCAAATGTGATGTACTTTGAATTGATGTAAGAGATCCAATGTTCAAAACATAGATCTTTGGATCAATTGCCCTCTTGATGGTTGATACGTGCCACTATCATAGAACTGCCCAAATTAACCATTGTCAGACAATGTTTGGTGAGAAGATGATGCAACACCTGACACATGGCTTTAAATTTGAAAACATTAATATGAAAAGCACTTTCATCTGCAGACCAATGGCCCAAAGCTTCATGGTGATTGACTCATTTTCCTCATCCTTGAAGGGATGCATTCATGAAAAGGTGTAGTAAAGTGCTCACTGAAGATATTTCACATGGGCATGACTGAGAGGAACCACATCCCCAAAAGTGCTTGACTCTCACAAACAGTAAGTGGTTGAGCTGACAGAGCATGGTGGACCTAAAGTTTCGTTCAATGAAGTTGAAGAGAGGGCAGTGCTCAGCTGATATTCATGTTGAGAAAGACCCCTCAATGAACAAGATTTTAAGTGGGTCTCAGAAAGAAATTATCCAATTTGATCAATCAACCCACCCAAGCCATAATAGAAAGTATCTGCTGAATATGCTTGGCCAATTCCTCTTTGAAATGAACCAGAAGAAAGAAATTGTCCATGTAATAATGAACTTGCAGCCCCACAGCATACTGGTGAATCACCCCAAGATGGACAAATTGAAAATAAGAACGAGACTGAAGTGTTATCGGTATATGTAGGTAAATATTGGAGGCATCCATTTTTGTCATCTACAAACATGTACCAAATGCCCATCTCAGAGTAACAAAACGTTAATTTTGGAATTCATTGCATAGAAAAAGGTTCACCACAGTTGATTGTTGAAATAAAGCAACTAGAATAAAGTGATAAATACTGATATAGAAATTAGGTTGAATGAAATCAAATTAACTTGTAAAATAACCACTTCTTGAAGAGAATAAAGTCAAACACAAAACATTAAGCATATAAAAGAGCATGTCCAGACTCAAACAATGCTAAATGAGAAGTGATAGTTTGGTGAAGGAGTGTAGAGGAAGTCACATGTGTTATTGGTGAGGATGTGATACATGATGATTTACATGAAAGACATGATGAAATCTTACAATTCCTATAAGGGCAAGCAGAAGGCTTGTGGCATGCATAAAGAAAACGTTTGCATATGGAGGGCAGTAGTGAATGGGAATAGTTAATTTTGTGAGAAAGGTAAATACTCTATTGTAAATTTCATTTAATTACTACCCCAAGTAGATATGAGTAAAGAATATCTTTCTAGTGTTATTGAAAGAGAGTGGATTTCAGAGTTTTAGGAACTAAAAATCCTAGCTTTACACTTTCTCTGGAGTGAAAGTAAATGAATTAACCAATTATCTTTATATGCAATTTGAGTACCAGGTGTTACTCTCATATTATGTTATATTATAATCTCATCAGCTGAACAAAAACAACCAGTTGTTATTGTTATGTTCATGAGTAGCAGCTGCATCTCAAGTCAATGCATATATCATATATGAAAATTGGACATTTTAGCACTATGTCCCTTGAATCATGCATGTGACACAGATGACAGGGATAAAGTTAATTATGGTTGCAAGCTTAAAGTTAAAATAAATAATACTTATTAAAGTAAATTAAATAATTCATAACACTCAAAATGTCTGTTTGTTTGTAGGAAAAATAAAACAACTGTTAGCAAGAGCATACAGCTCTGAAAATAATTTATTCTACTCAAAGTGCATTGCAGATTTTTTTTTTCAGACACGTGTGAGCACTATTCAGGCCTAACTTGCCCCAAGGTGTGGTATGAAAAAAATAATTTTAGTATACAATAGGATAATTAAAAATTTTATCAAAGTGGATTGGAACAAACATACAAGTAGACACTGTAAAAAATGCATCTAGAAAGCTAAGAATCTATATGTAATTTAACATTTCACTACCAATTAATTCACATATTTTGTATAAAGTCTGTTTACAAATAATCCTAAGTACAATAACAACACTATTTGTACTTATTAGTATACATATACAAAACTACCTACCTACAGACCAAGCACTTGAGCTTTTTGGAAACTGTTGCCTGTTCTGAAAAATTCCTCTAGAGTTCTAGAAAAAAAATTATGATATTCTTTACATATTACATTTCTTTCACAAAGAATAAACAAAAATCAATGCAAAACACATTAACCAAACTGAAATTTTAATTCTCTTTTGCTTCTAATTTTAAAAGATTAAATATTGGTAACCATTAGTTATAAGATCTATGTCTAACCATCAAAACTGAGTTATATGATCAGTATGCTAGCTAGTCTGCATGTTCTTTCAAATAAACAAAATAACATAATTAGTACTTAGATAATAATCATAACTTTTGACATAACATTTTATAAAGTATTAATAAATAAATTTCTTAAAGTTATAACTCGATTTCTGAATTTCATAAAACTTATTATAAAAGCATTAACTACTATTTAGGCTAAACTAAAATTGTATACCTTAGTATCAGATGGTTTAGGAGCTTCCTCGATCTGTGTATCATATCTTGTCTCAGTGTGAAATGTTGCATAAGGTGAAATATCTTCACTGGGACCTACATAAAAAAATTGTACATAAATGTTAAAACCAAATGAATAAATTAATCCTGATTTATTTTTCCTGCCTTAAAATAATGTTTCACCTTTTTACCTTAATAATACAGATTAGTAATTTCAAACCTTTTTTCCAACTGAAGACCAACTAGTTCCAATCATTAAATTTTATGGACTACTTAATATAATATTAACTTTTCAAAAACTTTTAAATTACAGCATAAAACAATGTCTTCTGTAACTACAATTTCAAACATTTTCAACCACCTCGTGGACTGGCTGAAACATCCCTGTGGACCAACAGAAGTTTGTGTACTGGTGATTGGGAACCACAGACACAGAAGATACATTTACTGTTTACTATAGAGCAGCTTAATATACTATTAAATAAATGTATTGTAAAATAACATATTCAATGATTAATAAGTAATATATTATTAACTAGATAAAAATACAGCATACTTAGCAACTTCAGTGCTGTTAAAAATACACACATGGCTTTTTTATTTTTTCCAGCTCAAAGATTAACCTTAGAATATTCAGTTAGTGTCTGTTAAATGGAGGTTCATGGAACTCGAGTCGTGGAGTATGTTTCCCTATGAACTCTGTCGAAATTTGTTGCACAGAAAGAGATTGTACAGAAGTGCACAGTTCAAAGGAAACAGTTATTGTGCACTGAAACAAAAAGTACAATATTCAGTGGATGTGTAATAGCAATGGATATGTGATAAACCTTCAATAACTTCTCAGTTCATAATGCTCCACCTTGTAAGTAAAGTAGACATAAACCAACTGCAATAAACAAATTGAAATAAAAAAATAAAACAAATCCAAATCCTAGCTCTTCTGAAAGTCCAAAATTTTACTGAAACAAATTTTATGAAAGTAAATTTTTTAAACTGTTCAAAAGCTTTCCATATTGGAGGCTAAACCAAAAAGGAGACATCTGTTAAAATATACTTATACTGAGTAAACTTGATTTTACATACAGAAACATATCATTAAACAAAGCCAGACTTACACATGATTCCACAATTTACAAGTATCTCTATGTATTCACAGTGTTCTGAGTGCAAATAGCATTACAGTCCCTAGTTAATATCAGATCTGCTAACAAGGATACTAATTAAATCTCACAATACTACAAATTACTTTTCCAATGAAAGAACACAGAAAACATCCAAATGTGTGAATGACTTCACGTGCCATAAACCTTGGAAAAATGGTTGGTTGTGTAACTTACTTGAGCACCTCCCTGGATATTTAATCTAAAAAATATGAAAATTCAATTAATCAAGAAAAATTAAATAATGGGTAAGCTAATATATGATACTATTCTGCACCGAGTAGCAACTCCAGGGTTATTACATAATTACTTGGAAATAAAACACAAGATTATTAAACAAAATGGGAAGATAAACATGAACCAACTCATACTATAATATCTGCAATACCATCTGCAAACTAAGGAAAAACTCAATAATTAAAGAAAAGGACATTAAATAAGGAGAAAGCTAATGCATTGTACATTTCTGTAGTACACTAACAACTCCAAGGTTATTAGGAAATAAATACTCTACCAACTCAAGAGTTATTAGGAAATTCAATATAAAATAACTCTTGGATTCTTTAAAAATACAACACATTGGTAACTTTAAGATATATAATATACTGGTAAATACATAGTTACTAGAGAATGCAGCACAGGATTATTAAAGAGACATATACGAACCTGCTTGAACTTATAAGATATCCAACATCACTGCTAAGATACAGTCCATACCAGAACTGACTCGTTTGAAGATGTTATACAGTAACTGTGATACTATTCTACTTTCTATCATCAAACAAAATATCATTTATTTTTGCCAAATAATCTGACTTTGGATTCTGGCTTAAAAAATGAACTTTTTTACACCTTTTTTCACTGCACTGGTTGAAGTTAGAGGCCAATACTCTCCATTTGGTTTGGCTACCTATCCTAAGCAATGGTTTTTTAGCAGTTTAACATTAACTGAAGTCACTTTGTTTTTGTGTATCTTACTGTACTGGAGGTAGCCTTCACATTTTTCCTACAACTAGGTAATTGAAAAGATCTTTACAGGACTTCCATTTATCATTTAAAGTTAACTTAAAATAATGTTTTAAGAATATGGGCATTATATCTCAACTTATTTTATTATGAATAGTAATGGTTTCTGTACAGCTCTTACAGAAAGATGAAATATTTCACTTTGTCACATTTAGTATCCTCACCAGCTGTAACTTTTATTTCAGTCATTTATCAAGAAGCATATCTGTCCTGGTAGTACATTCTCACACTATATTTGGGAAAGGTATGACTGCCTGTACTTTTATAGGTATTATACTGGTATGACACTGTCTGATTCAGTAGATGACAGCCAATCATAGTATAAAGTATCAACATAATCTGGCACAGTTAATTTTCATAGAATGGAGGGATAACAATCACATAACATTTGCATTTTATTAATCATATCCATAATTATCTAAAATACTGTAAGTGTATGTAATATAGTATATATTACCATAAGTATCTTCTTTCTGTGATAATAATGCTTATTCCAAAGTTATTATTTTTTAGATATATGTTTAGGTTTTCACATAAGAAAACTCTTAAGCTGATCATGTTACCTTTAAAGGTAATGATAAAGTTTCCTTTATTCCCTTGTAAAATTCACAGTTGGTAAAACATTTTACTGTCTGTTGAAAGCATTACTTACAGCAACTTTATTTCAGAAATTTACAGCAACGTATTTTGATGGTTTAATAGATACCATCTAGAGGTTATAACTTCAATTTTGTAGAACGAAAAAAAAACCAGTACCATGGTACAGCATTCATACTAGGTACACGAGGTTTTGTGAAGAAAAACCCCTCATTTAGTTAGTATTATTTCAAGTATGAACCAAGCCTAAGCCTGGTTTTTGACTTGGTAGAAAAACAGCCATCCAATATCAAGCAAGCACATACTATTTACTTGTTTAAATGTACAATAAAGATTATTTTCACTGTGTTTTACATTTCCATTATGCTTACTCATTGGTATTAACTCAGCCAGTATATGTTCAGCACTGTTTTACAAAACTTTATCATGATTGAGTCTCCTGTTTGGTGAATCTATCTGATATGCTATAAAGCATTTTAAGTTTACCTGAGAATATGATATAGTGGATAAAGAAACTTTGATGTCATGTACACAGGATATTGGCTACTGCAGACTTTAGTGGTTGATGCTGGAGTGTGTATGCCCTTAGCTTGAACTTTTTGGTTGTAATTGTTAAAATAAAAGCAACCTACAGATGAGATTGGCATTTGATAGAAGCTGGAAATTAGCTGCAAAATGCATGTCAGTGCTCTGTACTCCAAATTCAGAACCCCACTTCCAAATGAAGTGTCAGGACAACTGAATACTCTTACAGTGTGAAGGTGACAATGTAATAAACTTTGTAATCAGGTGATATTGAGAGGTCAGCAAGGAAACTGTTTAGTTATACTCACTTGTTCCCATGGATGAAGTTAAAAAAAAATCACTATTCTGATGTTTAAAAGCTTGCAAAGGAGTATATGAACTGTTTCAGGAATTTATCTATACAAAACAGATGGACTTTAGAGTGGACTGTTCAATGTATAGTGTTGAGAGTCTATGATCCAAATTTGAACTTGAACAAGCATGTGGGCAAATAGCATTTACAAGACTATGAGAGTCATTACCAAGTTAGTTCAAAGGTTTTATCAGGTGGAAAACAATAATTCACTAAGTCAACTTGAAGGCTCAAACAATGTGGTTTACAGAAAACTTAACTACTTACATAAATGAACTTTATCATATAAATGATAAACTTTCCTGTGATGGTCTTAGTATATTTTATGGACATTGCTTTTTTTGTTTGTTTTTGTACAAATTAGTGAAAGGCTGCCATTGCTGAGTGAAAGGATTCGACAATACCAAAGTGACAGAGATGTTACTTTCTTAATGGGGGTAGTTTTCGTTAGAATAAGATACCAAGTAGTTAATTCAAATGACCTGCAGGAGTGGAAGAAGAACTGTAACAGCAGCTTCAATGGGCTTGACTCCAACAGACTGTCCCTCTCTGGACTCCCGTGTCATGTCAAAGCTAATGTCAAAAATGGTTTAGCCAACCACTTATGTATACTGTAGTTGCAATGGAGTCACACATGTTCTCAGTGAATGCACACCATGGGAGTTATCCCAGCTAACCCTTACGGTGTACATGCCACAAGTTCTGCTGGTATCTTCATCTGAACATCATCCTAGTTGGGAAGGTTAAAGCACATGGCTCCTTTGGGGTTTGGGCAACTGAGTCACTTTTGAGTAAAATGCTTTTACCTTTTTGTGCAGCAAGACAGAGCTGGTTATAGGTTTTGAGTAATGAGAAAGAAGGTTTTCCAAGGTAAACAGCAACTGGTTAATTCTGCAGTTGTAACTTTGAGAAACTATAGGAATCCAAATCGATTTTGCCACTGAAAAATTTTCACTTAAAAGTGTGATGTTTGGCTAAGAAGTTTTAAAGCTAGTTGGGCCTTGGTATGTTTTTGCTGGTATATATTGAAAAGAGTTTAGAGTTCCTAATAGACTAGGCCCGGCATGGCCAGGTGGGTTATGCATTGCACTCGTAATCTGAGGGTTGTGGGTTCGAATCTCTGTTGCACCAAACATGCTTGCCATTTCAACTGTGGGGATGTTATAATGTGACTATCAATCCCACTATTCATTGGTAAAATAGTAGCCCAAGAGTTGGCAGTGGGTGGTGATGACTAGCTGCTTTCTCTCTTGTCTGACACTGCTAAATAGGGATGGCTAGTGCACATAGCCCTCGTGTAGCTTTGCATGAAATTAAAAAACAAACAAACAATTCTTATAGACACAGCACCAGAACACATGATATATGAGGAAATCTGAGCAAAACAATGGAAAAATACAAAGGAATCATAATTTGCAAGATATATATATATATATACCAATTTTGCAAAATCTTTGTAGATAATTAACTCTAGTATGGCTAGCTGACAGCTCTCATATTAGAGATGGCACCAAAAACAAGCTTGCATATGAAATTTTACAACTAAATAAAAATAGTAATTCTTAATTTTATTCCAACAACTTATTTACTTCAAATTGTCTACAAGTTGATATTTTGTAACTTAATTATACTTATTTGTGAAAATTGCAAAGAAAACTTAAAAGAAAAAGAGTCTGAACTTTGATTTCTGTGCATTTCCAAGGGGTTTTGCTTATAAACAAAAACCTTTAAATATTTCTTTGGAGTTTTTCTACCAATCCCAAAGTATAGGTTCACATTTATCCAGACCTCAACATTCTTTATGAACAGACTTCTCTAAAATTTTGTTTGTTTTGTAAAAGTCACTTAAACTAAACAATAAATTCACATATACTATCTTGAGGAGCTTTTATTATGCTAAAGCAAGTGAATTGGTTAGTAAGTAATAAATATTAAGCTACAAACCAGGTAGAACCAAAGACTAAGCATGACTGAATAGAAAACATAATTTTAAACTAAATAACACTGGATAAGCTTACTGAAGCCTTAATGTATAATTTATCCTGAAGTAATTTTAAAAAATTTTCATGGCTGGTGACAAAGGATTGTAATACAATGATTACAAAATAAAAAAAACAACAACCACAGATGTAGGATTTATTTACAATTTCTTGTGAGAATGATTTTGTCCCTGATATATATAATCTTTTTTGTTATCCTTGTTTTAAAACCATAGGTACATTCTTCCAGGAGAAGACATAAGGTAAGGATAGTTAAGGTCAGCCAGTACAGTATGGTAACAGTTCTTTGACAGCAAACTATTCAAATAGTAGAAAAGCTTACTTATTTGTGTATTTGTAAACTATTATTAATCTAATAACACATAACATATACAAGAACTCCTCAGTTATTGAAAGCAATAATAATAACTATAATTATTCAGTAGAGACTGAGATAAAAAATATTCTTGGTAAAATACTGTATACATCAATGTTAACCTTGGGTACAAGTTGCACTTATACTACACTTTACTATTTATCAGTGTTTTTGTTATTTTTGCACCTATGCAACTGTGTCTACAAATAACAATTATAAATAATTGACTCAAATAAAACAATTTAGCCTAACTGGGTATATAAAATGGAACATTCTAATCAGTAATATCAAAAACAATTTCAGTTTTAATTCTTTCCTTCATATTTAAAATAGTTTTTTTGTGTAAGAGCTTATATGAACAGAAAATTAGTAAGCTGTTCTTAGAATAACCAACACAAAAAATTTAGTTTTATTTAAAATATAACTTTTTTGGGTAGAATTAGGTGACTTTAGGTACATAATAAAAAAACAATAACTCTAAGGGGCAGGAAATGTTTTAATGTTTTTATAAATATCTCTTCAAAACCAAATTTCAGAAGATTCACGATCTAAAATAGAATGCAACTACCAAAAAAATATAAATTTTTTTCCATCACAAACTAAATAATACCTATAAAGTTTTTATCAATTTGTATGTAATAACTAAGTACTTAAAGTGAGAACAAAGCAAACAGGAGTGATAACTCATGCATCCATTAGGATAAGTTATGTTTTTGAAGAATAAATAGGAAACTACTTTCATGATCACAGGGTCAATTGAAAGGGCTTTAATACATACTTAAGCAAGTCATCTGAGTTTCTGATGGAACCATCTTGTTTGGATGAGTGATACAGCTAGAAAGTTGGTTGCTTGAATCAAAGTTTAGTTTTTTCTCTGCACTGGTCAGAAAGGATAAACCTGAAGTTAAATCATCTTTTGCTGGTTGACCTGAAGAGAAAGAAATTATGATAATTTTTCTCAGTACTTTTCAATAAATCTATTGTTAAATCATTTATGATAGCTGACCTTAAAAACAATAAAAAATAATTACTTTCACTTTTACGAAACTTAGGTTTTAACACTTTTTTTACATGCTTCTGGTTAAATATACACAATTTGAATAAAAACTATTAATATGTTCAAATATTTTCTTATAAAAAACAAATTTATCCTTAAAATTTAATAAAAAGTTTTAGCCTTGGTGTTGAATGTAAAGTTAGGTGTATTATTACCTGTCAATTACTAGTTTATTAACAACTAAAATGAATAAACACAATAACTTGATGACTTTTATGTGTATGTTATTTAGATAATATACAGTAGATTATATATATATATACATCACTGAATAAACAAAAGATATCCAGACTTTAATGCACATACAAAAGAAGCTGTTTACAATACAAGGTATTATCTACCTTTTTAACAGTTTTAACATTGTAAGCCATTAATATTTTACATGCTAAAATATAAATTTACCTTAAATATCATGTGCAAATCTTAGCAAATGAATACAATTATAAATTAAACATTTTCAGAGAAAAGCAAACAAAGTATGCAACTAATCACACATGAGGACACATACCTCCATATTTAATATCAGGGGACTGTTTTCTGTGGCACACAACTAAGGCTAAAACAACAACTGCTATGATGACTACAACTGATGTTACCACAGGAACAATTACAGCAGCATCTTCATAAAATGCTAGGGGTCCTTCTGTGTGAACGATTAACTCTGGAATCAGTGTTACTAGAGAGAAATTAGAAGTGGTAATTAAAAATCTGGAGCATTTGTGTGTGTGCAACAAAAATCCTTAGATAAATAGAAAAAGGTATATTTTTAGTAAATATAATATTTTAGAACAAAAAATACCCAAACATCTATCAAGCAAAGATATACTTTATACATCTTTATAAACATATAATATGAATATTTTTAGTGAGTTCTTGAACTTACATAGAGCTAAGTAAAAAGATGCAAGTTGACAGTGCTAGAAAAATTATTAGTTTCCTATCTTAAAAATATATTTCTAATAGGAGATTACATCATATAACATCTATAGCTGCCCTCTATATGCATACATTTTATTTCACATGCTGCAAGCCTTAATTCCCATGTACCACACAATCAATGTGGTCCAACTGCATCTCATACATAAATCACCATCTGAAAATCTTTCACCAACAGGAGTTTGACACACTATCTTGTTGCATGTGACTCTCTTTATTTGATTCTACTGAACTACCACTTGAAGATTAAGCAGGAAAGAGAGCATCAGTTTTTAGTGGGGAGAAATGGTAGGAAATATGAGTGTAGTTAAGTTCCTATTGTAAATACATCTTCAGTATAGGAAGATAATTTCCAATATGGTATTTTCTCTTCCCTGTAGTTTATAGCTAGAATCCAACATTGAACAAGTGGAAGAACTAGCATAAGAAATAGAAGAGTGAAAAACCCTGAGGTGGAGCATGAGAGATAGATAGATTTTGTATGAAAGCTGCATGCAACATCAAACTCTGCAATCAACCTCACATAAGTGTAGTGCATGATTGGAGGACTGAATACCATCTACACCAGCACAACAACGCCACCCTATTCTCAACTGAATGGAAGCAAACATATTCAAAAGGACTCCTCCATGGTCCATTACTCCAGTGGCTCAGAACTAGAAAATGGTAAAGACTCACATATTCCACTAGAAAAACAAGTGTGAGGGATATAATACAGGGGACAGTCTGGAGGACCAATGACACTTAAGAAAATGCAATGTATGACCATGAAAATTCCTATTTTAAAATTCAGAACACCCTGATTTATTCAATTGAAGGGAAGCTATCTCTTTCTACTTTACCTGTATTAGTCCACAGGTGAGTTCAGTCTGAAATGGGCAATATTATGTAAGAAAAATATTCTAAGGCAACCTACTAGCAATCTTCTGGAACATCCCATCTCAAAAGTATGTTCAGATTTAAGAAATAGCAAGTATACCTGAACAGGCAACATTTGTTAGAGTGGGATTCAAAATGAAAAAAGGAACTGCCACTGAAAGAAAAATTATATATACATAAAAAAGATAAATTCTGGAGTGAGATGGATTATGAAAATCACCCTAGGAAAAATAAATATAAAGGTACAAGTTGGTTCCATCATAGCTGAGAGTATTTATAGCTAGGGCCTGAAAATGAGGAAGCAGAGTCCAAGAAAATGGTAACTTGTTATTCTAAAAAGTGGCAAATGCATCCAGATGAGGTGTACTTTGCTGATTGCATAATGATGGAAAAACCTGAGGGTCAAGAGACCTGAGGGAACAAACTGTTTATGGTCTGGAAAGGTAATTACCCCCAAAAGGAGATCTAAGGTTCAATTACAAATAGAATGGGTGTTCTTCTGGTGACTGATATAGGCCACCACTGGAGAACTGTTTGAATGGATCATGAAAAGTCGTTTCTGTACAATAAGAATAAAACAATCAAAGCCCATTGGTCATGCAGTGTGCCTAAAACAAGGGTACAAGTGCCTCCATAGAATCAAAAGTCCCCAAAAGCAATCGTACCTTATGAGTAAAAAGGAAGGGAACAGCAAGAAATTGGAGAACTGAAAACTCCATTGAATATTTTCAAAATGGAGAAAGATGTGTCTGACTGAGGGGGTTATTGAAAAAGACTTCTCCAACTTGATACTCCAACCCACATAAACTACTTGTAGTGGTAGAAATTTATCCCCAAACAATAAAAAGTCAGACAAAGGCTTTGATCGCCCAACAAAAGACAAACAGAACTAATGCAGGCTCAAATGGCAAAGCAGAAAACTGACACACAATCCTGTGGTGGCTTAATTGAGGATAGCATTGTGACCAATGCAAAAATGGAACACAGAGATAGGCATTTGATATCTTTAACTTGGTTATTCACAGTCCTAGAGAAAAATTCAAAAGGTGATTGAGGCAGTACAGATTGATCACAGAATGTTAGTCTCTGGTTTTGTGAGAATCACAAAAAGCTAGGAGTAAAACCTGGTGAAGGTTGGCGGACAGATTCTGTAATAGAAGAGTAAACAACATCCTTAGACAAATGCTGACTGGTAGTAGGATCCCGACGTGATGGAAGAGATGCTGGTACAGAAGAAAAGAGTAGATGAGGAAAGGGAACAGATAAAAGTTCTTCTGACAAAACCCGGATAATCCAAGGATTAATAGCCAATTACTGCAATAGGAAAGTAAAACCATCCAAACATTTCTTTACTGAATAATCACTGGTACTGTTGGTGATGATGAAACCTATGTCAAGAAATAGGACAAATAGCTGAACTCCTATTGGTAGAAACAGGTAGAGGGTAGGTAGGTGCAGGATAGGCAAAAGAAACAGAAGATTGTATAGGCTCAGAATAAGACAAATGTGCAACCAAAGATAAAAGGATCAAATTCTGCCCAATAGATTCCACATGTGATTGCAAAGACTTGAGAGTATGACCTAAAATGGACTGATTAAGAAAAGGAACCATCTGTAAGTTCCAAAGATAAGTAGACAGCTGATAAACCAAAGACTAAACAGCATCTTTCTCCAGAAGTTATCAACGGCAAAGAAACTATGTGTGAAAGGATAATTAGTGATGTCGAGAAACCCCACTTGGAGAGAAATATATATGTAAAAACAGTTCGTTTGGGTTGAGAAAATATTTTACGTAAAGGAGCGAACAACGTTTCGACCTTCTTTGGTCATCGTCAGGTTCACAAAGAAAAAAGAGGTAACTGCACGGAAGCTGACCACATATTCGAAAGGGGTTGTGTAACTGAGTGTCGGAATGTAGAGGACGTGCTTAGATGTTTGAATATATAATTTTATATTATTTATTTTATTATTTTTAATATAGGTATAAAGGTGTTCCTTTGTATTGGTTTATTTTGGGGTTAAGTTGTTGTATAAGTAAGGCTTCTTTAATTTTGCGTTTGTTTATGTTTGTTTCTTTATTTAGTATTTGAGTGTTTTCTGTGGTTATATTGTGTTTATTTGACTTTCCAGCGTTCGAAAACGTGTGAAGGTGACTTTTTATATTCTTTAAATCTGGTTTCCATTTTTCTACTTGTTTCTCCAATATAGAAGTCGTGGCAGTTATCACATTGTATTTTATAAATAATGTTGGTGTGGTGTTTGTCAGTGTAGGTTTTACATAGTATAGACCTCAGGTTTGTGCCTGGTTTTTGAATAAATTTGGTATTAACTGGAATGTCATATTTTGTTACTAGTTTTTGCAAATGTTGGTTTTTTTTTGTTGATGTTGGTAATATACGATACGCAGCAGTATATAGTTTCATGATTTCTTGATTCGTGAGATATATTTACTTTTGTTGGTTGATTTTGCTTTCTGTCTAGGTGTGTGTGTATAATGTTTTCTACGGTTTATGGAGAAAACTTATTGATGTTGATGAAGTATTGTTTTATTATGTCTAATTCATCGTTAATTTTATTTGGTGTGCATAGTTTTATGGCTGTGTTTATTTGGTTCCTTAGTATGTTGAGGTTTTGTTTTGTTCCATGTGCCAAGTCCCAAAGAATGTATAGTCCAGTATGGGTGATTTTACGGTGGATTTCTGTTATAAATTGTGTATCGGTTCTTATAATTTTGAGGTTAAAAAATGATATTTGATTGCTTTCTTCCTGTTCACATGCGAAGTTAATGTTGGGATGTATAGAATTAATGTAATTGAAAAAAATTAAGTGTCTGTTCTGTAGATCTGAATCCCGCAACCGTGTCATCTACATATCTGTACCAGTATAGTGGTGGATGTAATGCTGTGTTAATTGCTTGTGTTTCAAACTGTGTCATAAAAATATTGGCTAGAACTGGTGATACTAGGTTGCCCATGCTTAGACCATTTGTTTGTATATAGTTGTGGTTGTTGAACATGAAGTTTGTCTTCATTGTGGTGAATTTATGAGGGTTGCTAATTGGTTTTTGGGAATGTCTATAGACGGGTTTGGGTCTCGGATATACAGTTCTAAGTCTATCTTGCAGGCTTCAGTGGTTGGAACTTCTGTAAAGAGGGATATAACATCGACTGGCCATTAAGGCTTTATAATTAAGTTGATTTAGATTAGACTTGAAATTAAAAGAGTCTTTGATGAATGAGCTGGCTGATGTTACATATTTGGAGAATGCCCATGCTATGTATTTACCAAGTTTGTAATTAAACAATTCATATGTGGACATTATTGGTCGTAATGGACAATCTGGTTTATGAGGTTTGGGGATGCCGTATATTTGTGGTGTGTGTGAGTCGGTTTTACATAGGTAGGAATAAAGTGTTTGAAATTGTGTTGGCTTTTCTCATTTTTACTAGTATTTTGTTTAGTTGCGTCTCGTGTGTCTTTGTTAAATTTGTGTGTATTGGTTTAAATTTGTTCGTGTCTGATAGGATGTTCTTCATTGTTTGGATGTATTCATTCGTGTTTATTATGACTATAGCATTACATTTATCTACTTTTCGAATTTTTATCATTGATGTCGAGAAAACCCACTTGTAGAGAAATATATATGTATAAACGTCTCGTTTTTGCATATATATTAGAATTTTTATGATTTTATTTTGTTTTAGGTTTTTAATGGAATTAATGTCTCTTTTTGTATGATTGTTTTTTATCTTTCTGTTTTGTGAAATTACGTTGATGGCTTTGTGAGAAAATTCTTTAAAAAATTGTTTAAGATGTTGTTTTTAGGTGTTTCTGGAAAATATAAATTTTTAATTTTTTCAGGGATGTTTGTCTGTTGGATGTCAATAAAATTGTCTAAGTTGTCTTCTTTCTGTTGGTTGTTTTCTTGTTTTTGTTTTCTGTAGAAAGTATCACAAGTCTCCTGGCTAGATCTTCTAAACATGTTTTGATTTTTGAGGTTGGAATGTACCTAGGTGCTATTGTGAAGTTGAATCCTTTGTTAAGTAGATGTATCTCGTCTGTGTTTAATTGTCGGTCGGATCTGTTAATTATGAAGTTAGTCAACGGTTTGTGGTGATGCCTTTTCTGTTGTTTGCATCATAGTTTTTCAAGTTTTTTATTGTGGTAGATCTTTTTCTCTCTATCATTCTTCGTGTTGATTTGGTTTATGTTTTGTTGTATAAGTCCGTAAATCTCTGGTTTAATGCAGCATGCCAGTTGACGATCTAGGTTCATTTTTTGTTTTTGTAAGTCATGTAGTTCTTTGGGTTTCATGTTCAGCATGGATTTAAGTAGTTTTTTCTGTAAATTTTGGATAGTGTTTGTGTATTTATTAAGAAACTAAGAAATTTAAACCAAAGAATTATCAATAGAAGAAATGATATCTATTTCATTCAACAATGTAGAAAGGATCAACTAACCCCTAATTTTGTAAAGGTAAAACTGTCAAAAAATGTTCAACAACCACAACTATATACAAACAAGTGGCCTAAGCATGAGCAACCCAGTACCACCAGTACTAGCCAATATTTTTATGACACAAGTTGAAACACAAGCAATTAACACAGGGAAGAAAGCAATCAAATATCATTTTTTAACCTCAAAATTACAAGAACCGATTCACAATTCAAAACAGAAATCCACCGTAAAATCACCCATACTGGACTATACATTCCTTGGGACTCAGCACATGGAACAAAACAAAAACTCAACATACTAAGAAACCAAATAAACACAGCCATAAAACTATGCACACCAAATAAAATTAACGATGAATTAGACATAATAAAACAATACTTCATCAACATCAATAAGTTTCCTCCACAAACCGTAGAAAACATTATACACACACACCTGGACAGAAAGCAAAATCAACCAACAAAAGTAAATATATCTCACGAATCAAAAAATCATGAAACTATATACTGCTGCGTATCATATATTACCAACATCAACAAAAAAACCAACATTTGCAAAAACTAGTAACAAAATATGACATTCCAGTCAATACCAAATTTATTCAAAAACCAGGCACAAACCTGAGGTCTATACTATGTAAAACCTACACTGACAAACACCACACCAACATTATTTATAAAATACAATGTGATAACTGCCACGACTTCTATATTGGAGAAACAAGTAGAAAAATGGAAACCAGATTCAAAGAACACAAAAAGTCACCTTCACACGTTTTCGAACACTAGAAGTCAAATAAACACAATATAACCATAGAAAACACTCAAATACTAAATAAAGAAACAAACATAAACGCAAAATTAAAGAAGCCTTACTTATACAACAACTTAACCCCAAAATAAACCAATACAAAGGAACACCTTTATACATATATTAAAAATAATAAAATAAATAATATAAAATTATATATTCAAACATCTAAGCACGCCTTCTACATTCCGATACTCAGTTACTCAACCCCTTTCAAACATGTGGTCAGCTTCCGATCAGTTATCTCTTTTTTTCTTTGTGAACCTGACGATGACCGAAGAAGGTAGAAACATTGTTCGCTCCTTTACGTAAAATATTTTCTCAACTCAAACGATACATTTTTACATATATATGTGTGAAAGGATATACCCAAAGCGAAAAATTATGGTATTGTGTAAGTAATTAGGGAAATGGTATTTCTCCAAAAAAAGAGGTACTTGCTGCAGGACAGTTGTAAGGATAAGTCAAAGGTGGAGAAACTGTACATGGGATAATATGATAGGATTTTTAGGGTCAGTTCCTCATAACAGCAAAGGTAATTCCAACTGTTGGGAGTCAAGAAAACGTTGATCAGCCAAGGCAAAAAAATTATTCAAGGCCTATGGAGGGCAAGACATTTTAGCACCCACTCTGAGAAACAAAATGCTCAACATAAACCCTGATGTCAGAAGAAGGACAGAAAACCAAATACTCTGAGGAAAAGGTGTTGCAATAAGAAAGGAGCAGGATTATAAGACCTCAGAAAAAAAAAACACGAAATGTAATATACCTGAAAAATCATTTTAAAAGGCTGAGTTATCCCTAGTAGATTCTAAAGGAGAGTATTGGGAAGGCATGGCATAGTATGTGGAGGGAAAAAGGCTGTCAAAAACGTCTTCATCATAAACAGGTTTTTGTAGATTCACAAGGAAGTTGAGCAATATCAGAGAAGAAGGCCAAACGTGTAATGATTAATCTCTCATGAATTAAAGCCAAACTTCCTAATCTAAAGTTCTCCTGATTGAAATCTGTGTAACTGTTCTGGCAGTAAGTAGAAGAAAATCAGAAAAGGTAGCATGAACTTCATAATTCATCATAAATGGTGGAAAATTAAGAAATGTGTATTAAGAAAAACATGCAAAGAAAGCACAATCGAACAATGTCTGCACTAGAAGTTGAAGTTTGGTAGAATCAAAGAGAAGGTATCACATCCATCAGAAGAATATGTGGCATGTTGATTTACACGTGATACACAATTGAACAATACTGGTTGTGTGGTACATGTGAGTTCCAGATATGGGACATATGAAAGTATTTTTGCATATAGAGGGCAGCCCTAAAAGAGAATATTCAGAGATGCTAGTACTGTACTGAAAACAATTATAACTCATTTAATACACATAGCTATTATAGATCTCAATAGATTTACAAAACAATACCATTTTATCATCAGAAATATAGTACACAGGTTTATTCCAAGACGTTTGCAGTTACTGAATTATTTCGAGTAACATTATTTATAGAAAGCAAAAGCAAAATTCAATATGGCTGGGCCTTTAAGTAACCTTTCGTTAATATATAGCACACTAGTGTATAAAACTAACACAATGGATGAAATACAGAAAAATCTCACATATTAAACTTAAATAATTTCTTTTAAAATAATATATCTGCTATTGCTTCTTTATTTTAACTTTTTCACTGTAAACGTAATGTCAAGTACATTTGATGTAACAATAAAGAATGAATTTATGTATTCAATATGCATTTTTCATAGCCATGCTTAGTCAGAGGTCTAGCTTCATATATGCTTTAATAGAATTTCTATGACTAATGGCAGCTACACTTAACATAGCTTTGAACAATAAACAAACAACTTTATTTTCATTTCATCTAACATATATGACTTGCGTTGTTTTCCTCTTACAGTCTTATAACACGTCAACTAATATAAGATTGACTCATGCACCATAGGTTTTTATCTATGGCCTAAAGAAAAGGTTTGGTTTGTTTTGAATCTTACGCAAAGCTACACAAGAGCTATTTGCACTAGCTGTCTCTAATTGTGCAGTGTAAGACTAGAAGGAAGGCAGTTAGTCATCACCACCCACTGCCACTATTTGTGCAATGTTCATTCAGCCACTAACCTCATGTGAGATTCACTCCTAGTACAGCTGACTCCCTCTGTGCTGTAGAACACTCTTATCATTTTGAGATTCAACTAAAAAAAACATGCTAAAGAGGGGAGGATGTATTGGAAATGCGAGAAGACAAATATCTATTGGAAGTAAATTTTCAATGCAAGAAAATGTTAACTTCATACACAATAACTTTTCTCTCATAATAACTGTATTCCACATTAAAATAGTAGATGCACTGATGTAAAAACTACCATGGAGAGCACTCTTTGGAAGATATTTGAAGATATTCCATGTAGTTTGACACTATAATGTATAGGATCACAATCATGGAAGACCATACTATTTCTGTACCAGGTATAGTTTTTGCCCATTGTCAAGATATGTGTTACAAAACAGGACAAAAAAGATGCATATCTAGCCAGTAATCAGACAACTCAAATTATAATTGTGTAGAGCAACTGGAGAATATCAGATCATATTAGGCCAAAAAAAGTAGTGTTAGGCGTATGGACCATGGTAGGAGGAGAGTTCAAACCTCCAAAGCAGAAAGAGAAACAAAAACAACTTTTGTCCTGACAACTCAGTCAGAGAACACATGCAGCAGACTCTGTTCAGAATCAACACCAGGCCACCCTGGAACTTGACATTTGGAATGAGGAATGCAAATGTGGTGAGTTGATTGATTAATTGATTGATTGATTTAGTGTTTCATTGTACAAAGCAGCTAGGCTATCTGCGCCAAACGTCCGGTAAAGTAAATGTAATAAAATACATAAAAGGAAATGAAGGTGAAACAAAACATCATTGAAAAACAGAAAAAGCATAAAACCAATGTTGACACCTAGTTTACAATGTTAAGAGAGAAAGCAGAGAAAAAGAAGTTGTAAAGTACTTTCTGTAGCATAATGGTAATGATCATAATCTGCCAGGAAGACTAACAGGTAAGTTCAAGAACCACCGTCAGTCACCTGAAGTTGGCCTTTCCAGTCCTGGTTCTGGGTTATGTGTCATAGCAGCCACTATCAAAATGTAAAATAATAGAAGTTTTAAAAGACATATAACAAAATCGTAATAATGAGTAGCCAAATGTCCAGTAAAAAGGTAAAAGTCAAGTAAATGGAGTAAAATTTGTAAAAGTAAACGAAGGTAAAAACAAAACAGCAATTAAAAACAGAAAATTGCATAAAACTGATGTTGACATCCAGTCTATAAAGTTGTAAAGGATGTCCTGCAGCCTAATGGTAATGATCATAACCCGCCAGGAAGACTAACAGGCAAGTACCGGAACCATCGTCAGTCACCTGAAGTTGGTCTTTCCAGTCCTGGTCCCAGGTTATGTGTCATTATGGCCAGTACCAAAGGGTAAAGTAATAAAAGTTTAAAAGACATGCAGCAAAATTGGAATAACAACTCGCCAGGACGACTAACGGGTAGTTCAAACGGATAGTTCAAACAGAAGCGTTAGTCACCTGAAGTTGGCCTTTCCAGTCCTGGTGTCGAGTTATTTAATGTTCTGGCCATTTTTCAATGTCAAATTGAACTAGAGAGAATGAAACTGTGAAAAGGGAACCACAACTAAAATGGTGTAATGAATAAATATCCAACACTTAAATGAAATTAAAAAAGATTAATGGCCATTAAAAACTAAAAACTTTATCAAGGTGGACAGAGTCACCATCACCAAAAACACTGTCCAATGTTACAGATTAACCCTGGGAAAAAACATGTTGGGCCCGGCATGGCCAAGCGTGTTAAGGCGTGCGACTCGTGATCTGAGGGTCGCGGGTTCGCATCCCCGTCGCGTCAAACATGCTCGCCCTTTCAGCCGTGGGGGCGTTATAATGTGACGGTCAATCAAAATATTCGTTGGTAAAAGAGTAGCCCAAGAGTTGGCGGTGGGTGGGGATGACTAGCTGCCTTCCCTCTAGTCTTACACTGCTAAATTAGGGACGGCTAGCACAGATAGCCCTCGAGTAACTTTGTGCGAAATTCAAAAAACAAACAAACAAAAAATACATGTTTAAAATATTGCCGTCGTTGAGAATCGTAACGATGGCAAGAAAGTAAAATGTGGCTGATAGTGATTTGAGTGTTACACAAACTGCACACTGGTGCATCAGTTCCAGGTAAAAGAAAACGATGAGTTATAAAACTGTGACCAATGCGTAATCTAGTTAGAACAACTTCCTCCTTCTGAACCTTACGGAAGCTAGATGGCCAAAGGCCAATATAGGGTTTTATTTGAAAATGCTTGTTGTCGCGTTGCTCACTCCAAGTGGACTGCCAGCTGGCACGGAGCAAAGCCTTGAATACAAGACCATAGTCCATGTACGGAACAGGCACAGTGGTGATAGTGCCGGAGCAGATAGATTTAGCTGCCGTGTCTGCAAGCTCGTTTCCGCGAATACCAACATGGCCTGGTATCCAGAAAAACTGGATAGAAGTAGCAGATATTGAGAAATGGGTCAGTAGATTTTGAATATCAGCGAGAACAGGGTGTGAGCCAACGTGTAGCGATTCCAGGGCCAGTATAGAACTAAGCGAGTCAGTATAAATAGTGCAGTTGGAGTACTGCTCAGCTTTAATATGATCCAGGGCAAGAGATATGGCATACAGTTCAGCAGTGAACACAGAAGCTGTAGAGGGGATTCTGTGTGCAACCACCAAACCATCACAAACCATGGCAGAGGCCACTGAATTACCTGATTTGGAACCATCTGTATAAATGGGAATGGAATGATTGTTTGAAAGATGTTTATTAAATAAATGACGGTACTTCCAATCTGGAGTATCTGCCTTTTTCAGATGACTGAAAGAAAGGTCACATTTGGGGGCTGTAATAAGCCATGGTGGGATGGGCTGACCTGTACAATCTGCAATGTTATCCAAGGACAGACCCAAGTCATCAACTTGGGCCTGGATGTGAAGGCCAAATGGAGCAATGGCAGATTGTCTGTTCTGAAAAAGTACAGCCCACCGAGGAAGGAAAACACATCCCCAGGTGGGATGCTTTGGTAAGGAACGCAGTTTTGAAGAATATAGTAAAGATAGTTGCAAACGGCGAAAATGCAGAGAAGGTTCATGAGATTCAACGTATAAGCTTTGAACTGGAGAGGTGCGGAAAGCCCCAGTGCAGAGTCGAAGTCTTTGGTGATGAATAAGGTTTAGCATCTTTAAGGCCGAGGGTCTGGCAGAGCCATAGACCATTGATCCATAGTCGAGTTTTGATCGAATAAGAGCACGATATACCTTTAACATAGAACATCGATCTGCTCCCCAACTGGTAGTAGAGAAGACACTGAGGATGTTCTGTGCTCTTGTGCATTTGACCCGTAGCTGCTTTAAATGTGGTATAAAGGTCAGCTTACGGTCAAAGATAAGCCCTAAGAACTTGGTCTTAGGGACCACTGGCAGCGAAACTTCACTGATATGAAGTTCAGGATCAGGGTGAAAACCCCGTTGGCGGCAAAAGTGCATGCAAACGGTTTTAGAGAGAGAGAAATTAAAGCCATTCGCCATAGTCCACTTCAGTACACGATTGAGGGCAGTTTGTAGTTGCCGCTCAATATATCTCATGTTCGACGACTGACATGAGATGTGAAAGTCGTCGACATACAGCCCATTCGCAATAGAAAGGGAGTTGTTCAGTGATAGCATTTATCTTTATACTGAAAAGTGTGACACTCAAAACACAGCCCTGAGGGTCTCCAAGTCCCTGTACAAAAGAACGCGAAAGTGTCGAACCCACACGAACTTGGAATCTCCTGTCCATTAAAATTTTTGTAATAAACATGGGTTTTTTTGGCCACATAACCCATATGTATGGAGGTCTCGCAAAACACCATACCTCCATGTTGTGTCATAAGCCTTCTCAATGTCAAAGAATATTGATACAAGATGTTGGCGTTTGAGATAGGTTTCTATGATTGACGTTTCAAGTCGAATTAGGTGGTCTGTGGTGGAGTGCTGTCGTCGGAACCCACACTGGGTGGGCGAGAGGAGATTGTTTGATTCGAGAAACCAAACAAGACGAGCATTAACCATCCTTTCTAAGGTCTTACAGAGACAGCTCGTCAAAGCAATTGGACGATAGTTTAAAGGAATCTTGGGATCTTTCCCTGGCTTAGAGAAAGGTAAAATACAAGCCTAACGCCAGGCATCAGGAAAAACATTCTCCTGCCAGATCTGGTTAAAGACAATTAGAAGAACATCAAGAGAAGCAGGAGATAGATGGTGAAGCATGTCATAGTGTACATCATCAGGTCCAACAGATGTACTGCCAGACCGAAGAAGGGCCATTTTCAGTTCCACCAGTGTAAAGGGATAATTATAGTCAAAGAGACAGTCAGTTTGAAAGGAAAGAGGTGAACGCTCTGCCTGAGTCTTGATGGCCAAGAAGGTGGAGGAACAAGCAGAAGTGCTAGATATCAGGCAAAAGCTTTCACCTAGAGTATCAGCGATGCTCTGGACATCAGCCACCTCCTGACCATCAGTGAGTAAGATCGAGAGGGGGACAGAATTGTAGTGTCCACTGACCTTTCGAATTCTGTCCCATATGACCTTGGAACTGGTGGTAGAAGATATGCTGGTTGTGAACTTAATCCAAGATTCCTCCTGGCTTTGACGTCTTACCCACCTGGCATGTGCCCGGGCCCGTTGGAAAGCGACACGGTTCGAAAGTGTGGGATATCTACGAAAAGTATCCCAGGCCCGTTTTTGAGCCTTCCGTGCTAAGTGGCAAGCAGGATTCCACCACGGACGAGGATATCGTGGAAAACGTGTCGAGATTTTAGGAATACACTGAGCAGCTGCTTGTATAATACAGCCAGTTACCGCTGCCACACAGTCGTCTATTAATGGCTGATTCACGATGGCAGGATCAAGTTGTGCGAGAGTAGTGAAAGTAGATCAGTCTGCCTGATCCAGCTTCCACCGGGGCACGCGGGTAGGGTGGCAACGACCACGGCCAGTCTCTCTCAAAAGTATAGGAAAATGATCACTGCCGAGCGGATAATTGTCAACCCTCCATGAAAAATGGGAGAATAATGAAGGGAAGCAAACTGAAAGATCAATAGCGGTAAAGGACTGACTAGGTGCATGAAAATAAGTGGAAGAACCAATATTGAAAAGAGAAAGATTGTGATCAGAGAGCATACGCTCTACAGAGCGACCCCTCCCATCAATAACAGCACTTCCCCAGAGGGGATGATGTTCATTAAAGTCCCCCAGGAGTAGAAAGGGAGACGGCAACTGTCAACGAGAGCATCAAGGTCTGATTGATTATATGTCTCTCCAAGCGACAGGTAGAGAGAACAAACAGTGATGGTATGACCCAAGGAAACACGAATGGCTACGGCCTCCAAGGGTGTGCTGAGTGACAAAGACAGGGTAGGCACATGCTGATCAACCAATAGTGCCACCCCTCCATGTACTCGTCCATCACACAGCCTGTCATTTCTGTACAGAGAAAACTGCCAAATGGTGACTGCATCAGCAGGTTTTAGAAATGTTTCTTGTAAGGAAAGACACATGGGATGGTAGGAAGCAATCAGTGTGTTGATATCATCCAGATTAGAACGTAAACCTCGACAGTTCCATTGTATCAAGGTGGCCATTTTTAATGATGGGTAGGTGAAGTGGCTGGAGAACCCTTTTGTGTACGACCACGTCTTTTTTCCTTACTGTCCTTAGTCGGAAGAGGTCTATCAACCTCCATGGATCCTGCCCTGGGTCGATTGAGCAGATCTTTGTTATTGGAAGGGGATTCCAGTGACTGAGGACGCGAACGAATGATTGTTTTGCCTCTTGGGGTGGGAGAAAAAGATGTATCAGAAGAAATGCCTGTATTTGAAACTGAAGGATGTGTATCTTGAGGTGTTTTGGAATGTATGGGAGGAACAGAGATGGGTGTGGAAGTCGATTCATCAACCTTTAAACCATGGAGGTCAAAAGGCTTTTCATTTGTTTTGAAAACGATTCTCTTGGAGACACAGAGAGATCTGTCTGCACTCCCACTGTAGTTGTGGAATGAAGTGCAGCAGCATATGTCCAAGATGGAGTGGCGGGCAGCAATTTTCGAGCCTCGGGATAACTAATGTTATGTATGAGTCGTTTTTAAATGCTGCACCTCTTTTTCCTCCAACCATTTTGGGCAAGAACGAAAGTAGGAAGGGTGAGAACCATTGCAGTTGACGCAATGTGGGTCCATGTCACATTCATAGGAATTGTGGTTTTTGCCACCGCAACGAGCACATGTCAGGGAACCACGACATAATGTCTTTGAGTGGCCGAACTTCTGACATTGGAAACATCGGAGAGGGTTTGGAATGTATGGCCGTACCCTGCTAATTAGATAACCTGCCTTGATGGTAGCAGATGCACGTGATGATGTAAATGTCAAAACGAGGGTATTTGTTGGCAGTGTAACTCCATCTTTGCGAGTGGAGATGCGCCTCACTGCAGAAACTCCTTGAGTGGAGAGACAAGCAAGAATCTCTGACTCGGGGACATTCTTCAAATCCCTCTCAACAATAACTCCTCGTGATGAATTCAAGGTAGCATGAGGGGTAACCTCAATAGGTATATCCCCAATTGCCGTTGAATTCAAGAGGAGTTCATTGTGGTGGGTTGTGGATGTTTCAACTAATATGTCTTCAGATCGAAGCTTCTTTACTGACTTTGAGAGCCAGCAAGACCCTCTAGTCCCTTCTGAATAAAAAAGGGGGATAATTGCCTTAAAGGTTTTTCTGAAAGAGAATGTAATATAAGAAAATGAGGTACGTGTGTTACAGATGTCGAAGATTGCTGCTCAGAGTATTCAAGACGTTGTCGCTTACCTATTGACCGTTTTTTCACTATTTTATTTAATGTTTTTGAAGGAGGATCCATGGGAAAAGGAAAAATTTCGGTACCCACTGACCCCACCCACCATGGAGCCCTACGAGGTGACGCACTACAATGTCATGCAAGGACAATGCAGCAACGCCAGGGTTTCGTGAGCACTATACCCAAACACCAGCATCAGGCACAATGTCTACAACACCCGTTGAGAACTTCCAACACTGGTACTTGGTTGACTCTAGCCCAAGTGGACCAGCCGATTGACCCAAGGGAATTCAAGTCTACAGGAATTCAAGGCCAAAGTGGTGTGTTAGGGTTGGACCCTTCAACCACCAGGATCCTCTCCTCTCCTTCACGGGTCGCCACGCACGGCAAACATGTGGGTGGATGTTTAGATCCCAGAGAAGGTAACCAGACAGAACAGAACCTTCCCTGGGAGGTCCCCTCACCACGTACAGGTATCCACACCGAGGGGCAAATGTGGTGAGCCAACTCCAGTCCAAAACCAGGTGATGTTGAGAATTTTTAGTTTATTCCACAGTAGAAGGAGAATCCTTACCAACCACGCGTGTGAGGACTTATGTTGGCCGGTACTATGCCAATCCAACACCATACTACCCAGAAACAGATATCCAGGCAATATAGGATAGGGTAAAAAGATGGAGGGATGAACTGCTTGTGATGAGTTTCTCCAATCCAAAACCATGCAGCACTGGGTATTTGTTTTCTGGTATGTGGTAGGAAGATATTACTTACCATGCTCACCTATAAAATACCACTGCCCTACTCTCGATTGAGTGAATTTGATCAAATTCAAGAGGAAGCTTCCATGACCCATCACCACAACAGCTAGGAACTGGTAAGTGGTAAGGACTTCCATACTTCAGTGGGAGATGGAGAGTAACAACATAGTGGGGAAGTATGAAGGAATGCAGCACTATAAGACAGTGCAAAGGGTGGCCACAAAAACTCTATGGCTGTATACTGTGGATTTATATTAAAGTAAACTTGAACAGGCACCTCTCACCACAGAGTGAGATCTGAAGAAAGAGAAAAGGTCACTACATAGGAAAAAAGTAAACCAGAACTCCCCATTTCAGAGTCTAAATAAGGTTTTAAGAGTAGCAAGAAGCAACAAACAACACCAAGATAAGGAGGAGATGGACAAATGATGCTAGTAGTTGGAGAAGTAGTCCACATTCAAGCCTTCAGAATCTGTTCCTCTGGATAACAGAAGTGGGCAACCAGGGAAAAGATGCAGTGATGGATCTGGTGGGAGAAAGCATGAAAATACAAAGATAATCCTCAGATAACAATGCATAACAGAGACAAATAAACTGGTAAATCCATATGATAAGGACAGCAGAAAATGACGTGTATAGAAGAAATTATTGGCTATAAAATGATGAGAACGAAAACAATGGAAAGAAGCTATATGGGTGATATTACAGTGCAGAACCCTTACCAACAGAGATGACAATCCAGACAAGATGTGGAATACAAATGAAAGGCAAAGTGGAAGGAAATAGGAGTAAAGGAAAAGTTTCCTTCACTCGGCACTAACATCTTTGGAAAAGAAAACAGTGTGGATTGAGGAGAACATAAGTATGGTGATAGAAATATGGTAGATGTTAAGAACAAAAGTATTGAACCTACAGCATCCACAAGTGAAGTAGGGTAAGAAATATGTTTGAGGAAGAGATGGTATAAGAAGCAGGAGGCTAAAAGTTCAAAGGCAAAACACTCAGACTTCAATATGGTAAGAGAACTAGGCAGAAGGGAATGAATATTATAAAAAAAAGAAGTATAATTGGAAAAATTTTTATGGAAACAGGAAAATGAAAGGTAATGGACAAAGCCATTGTATAACCCTCAATGGCAGAAACAGAAAAATTACTGTCAAAAAGTCAGCCAGGTGGTCAAGGCACTCGACTCATAATCTGAGGGTTGCAGCTTTGAATCCTCGTCACACCAAACATGCTTGCCCTTTCAGCCATGGGGGCATTATAATGTGATGGTCAATTCACTCTTTGTTGGTAAAAGAGTTGGCAGTGGGTGGTGATGATTAGCTGTCTTACACTGCTAAATTAAGGATGGCTAGCAAGCACAGATAGCCCCTGGGTAGTTTTGGAAGATATTCAAACCAAACCAAAATGTCAAGTTAAAACTCACAGATGTGAGGAACACCTGGAAGAGAAGGTCAGTGATTATGGTGCAATAAACAGTGATGGAAAAGACAGTATTTAAACTAATAAAGAAAACAAGGAGATCAAGTAAGAAAGAATGAAGGTCACCTAGTAGAGTCTGGACTGTTTCACAAGAGACCAGACAAAATCCACACACGAAGACTGACTGTAGTTATGTTGGAATAAACAAAGAGGACTGAAGTTGCTGGAAAATTAATCTAGATAGTAGAAAAGTTATGGAAATTCTGACCTATGATTTGTCAAAACATGGGAATAAGCCAAACCTGGGGCCAAGACATGTTGGAATGTGAAATTAATTGGGTAAGAAATTGTTTAACACAGACTAGAATATTAGTGTAGGAGGAAAACTAAATAATCTGATGTCAGAGCAGAATAAAGAAGAGAGGAGGAGGAATCATAAGATAAAGGGAAAAAAAACAAGAGGTAAAATACATGAGAAAACAAGTTCAAAAATGGAGATGAAGGACGAGACAGATCAAGAGGTTTTGAACAGGAAGGAACAGCATAGGTAGGAGGTAGAAAAAGACTCTTCCAAACCTTCATTTACATGGACAGATTCTCCAGGTAAAGAGAGATTCAACCACAGTTCACTGATAGAGTTGGCTGAATGACAGACTTTAACTCACAATATATCAAGGACAGGACTTCCTTCACTGATAGTGTGGAATGTCAAATCAAGCAGTAATGAGAGCACTATATACAATGTAGAGGGAGTCAACTGTGCTAGGAGGGTGAATCATACTCTTGTTAGAGGTGGGTTGTCACATGCTCATTTGCATATGACAGCACAACTATACAATGTAAAATCAATTCATGCTAAGTGAGAGCATCAAGGTTAGTGGACAGTGAAAATTGCACAAATAAAGAGCAGAACAAGTCAAAAAACTTATTATTATTATTCGATAAGCTTCATATCAGAACAAAATGTAACTAGCATATTTGATCTGATTCTTTGTTAATCGAAACTTTCACATAAGAATCACCATAAACATTTTATGTAACAGTTCAAAATTATAAAAAAGTTATTTCAGTTGTATCTTTACATTTCAATCAAACATATATAATAGTAAATAGACTTTATTAGACAAATACCTCTAGTCCCATGAAATGGTGGTGTCAGAACATTGTATTCAGCCACTGTTGTGCCTGCACTGTTGTGTGCAGTTACTTGGACACTATACCAAGTCTTTGGTTTCAAATCATGAAGAGTCATAGCCCCATCTTGGGGTGTCAGTCTTGTGGCTACAATTGTCCACTCTGATGAGAACTGAATTTTGTACTTAAGTGACATTTTAGAAATAGGGCATCCTTTGTCATCCCATTTATTTAGGTGCAAGGTAATGGATGTTGAATTTGGAGTGATAAAAGATTCCATCCTAGGTGGCACAGGTTCTAAAAAAATATTGTTATAAAAGTATACAGATAACTATTGAATTTTTGTTCCAAAAACAACAACATAACTTGATGTAAGTGTAACTCATGTTTTATATGAAAATAAAACTTATTTTTACTTACACTTTTTCATCAACTGTGGATTTACCCTTGACATAACAATAAATTCCTTAAGGTAAAACATGGATGTACAGAAATATACAAAATATTTTTTTCACTACTGTTGTTATAATACCTTTAAAATGATGCATTTAAAATACTAAAACTTCAAACTTGTAGTTTCTAGAAAAATAAGCAAGAATCTATAAAAAAGTCTATTCTACAAGTCAAGAATATTTAGAATAAAAAACCAAAAATGTCCATTACTTAATTTGAAGACTAAGAGAGATATGAAAATTTTAAAACTTCCAAAAAATTGTTTAGTTGTATATTTATAATACAGATGTATACATATTTTATTTTCTCTTCACTTGAAATGAAAGAAATCATCAAGTAAACATTATAACTGACAGTGTAATAAGTTAGTAGAAATACATTTAAGTTTGAAAACAAGCAAGTTTTAACACTATTATAAAACCAAGCAAGGTTAAAAACTGAAAGTAAGAAAGCTTCAACAAAATTTTAAAATCAAAACGTTAAAAAACTGGAAGTATGAGAGTTTCAACACTGTGATAAAATCAAGTATTTTCTGAATTAGTATTTATCTATGAATATATACATAGAGAAGGTAGGATTTTCTTATCCACCATCTTCAAAAAACAGGACTTTCTTTCTTTCTCTTGTTTTTTTTTTTTTTTCTGAAAGCAATCTCCTCCCCATAAATGCTTGCAAGCATTGACATTTTATAGATATGGGACATTAAGGGCTTTCTTACCCACTCCATGCTCTTTTTATCTTATTTTATTTTTTCACATTTTGCTCCCTGTTATTATTATTTTTTACTACATATGAGGCTTTGGGAACAGAACTTGAGACTTATAGACAATGTATTTTCCTTTTCCTGCAGTTATCTTAAAAAATAAAGTCACCAAGACCTACATTAGAGCTTGTGTCCTATTGTGCAAAGTTTTGGTTAAGGCTTATTTTGTATTATGAAAATGTTAGATGTGCCCATTGATAATAACCTATTATAACACTAAAATATCATCAGTTATTCATCTAAAACAAACTTAATATAACACATCCAGTATACATTTTCTTAGAATATTGTTACAGAATTATCTTTCCCATTTAAGTTTTACAACTAGAAAAACTCCAAACTCAGAATGTAAGGGTTTCTGCTCACTAACAATAATTTTATTGAATACTGATGTATCAGAAACTGGATTTAATTGGAGGTAAATACGTCAATCCCTTACACACCTAAATGAAACTGAATGAAACACAAATGGAGCCAAAAGCCATATTACAAAACTTGTTGAAGTTAGTACTGAATAAGCTACAACATTTATGAAGCTCAACTTTATAAAACTCTGACATAATGAGTACATTTACCAAATTGGGTAATTACTCAATGGAGCAGATTTTCTTCCTGAAACAATATTTGATAAGTTAAAGTACCAAATTGGGTAATTACTCAATGGAGCAGATTTTCTTCCTGAAACAAAATTTGATAAGTTAAAGTTTCTTACACGCTTTATTTTTATCTCAGTAAAATGGAAGATGTCTTTGTGTTAAAAGAGCAGAAACAACCATCATATTTATTACTATTCAGATCTATCCTAAATTTTAATTACAAAACTCTTCTATATAAGCTAATAAAGTACTTAAGCAGTCATAATATATTTTTAATGTTTTATTACTCTCTTCAGTGCAGCTTACATTTAGACTTCTGTGTTTCCATAGGTTCGTTATAAAAATATAGCATGTGCTATTGTATACTAGCAATGTTAGAGATTGCCCTGCCACTTGTAAGAGGCATAATGTCTAAGCCTAACATGCTCTTGTATAAACACCAAATGTTTGAGATCACCATATCTCATATATTATTTTTGCATACTTTTTAGACATAACATGCTACAGTATATATACATCACATAGGAAATAGTTCTATCTCACTTATTTGTTGGTAATTTTTAAGCATATTTATTCAACCATATACACACCACTGTTATGAGACAGCTCCTTCTTACATTTTATTTTAATTTTAAGCAAATCATGCTGTTGCTATGTTTAGACTTACTGTATGCTTCACGCATTTGTTCATTATATTTAAGTCTAAGATGCAAAATGTTCAGATCTAAAATAATTTTTAATACTTCTTGATAAACATAAAATTACTTCATAAATCAGAGTTGCATTAAAAATTTAACAGACAATTTATTGTATTCAGGCAGTAAATTCTATAAACTCTTATTGCTAAACAACTCAAACATAAAGCACTGCAATATCTTGGTAAACGTTGCATTAGTTCATATTATTCAGCAAAAAGCAATGAATAAATACTTATTTTTATTTATAGCACTAGTTTTTATAGGGTTCACAGTATGCAAAACTACACTTTTTTTTTAAATAAAACTGCATATCTATATATACAACACTAGTAGAGGAAATTACCTTTATCATTGTTACAAATCCTGGTCAAGTATTTTAGGATATGTACATTCAATTTTGTTCACAGATGTTTTAAAGACATATTACATATAATGTATTAGCAGAAGTTGTGTAATACTTCTGAAAGCCTGATACATTTATTGCATGTATGGTATTATTATGAAAGTAAATATCTTGTATTCAAAATCTAATTTTAACATCTGTGAGACCATTTTAAACAAAGAAAATTCATGCAGAACTAATTATTTCAGATTACTTATGTTAGTAAGAATTTTAATATGTATATGTTAAGCAGTAATCAAAAAACAATAAGTGATTGAGGGTACGATTAATGCTTGTTTAAATGTTCTGTATGCAATTTCTACCATTCTCATGGACACCCTGGTCCTGGTAGGTAGAGAGTTCATTGGAAATATCCTCAAGTTTTCTTATCATTCAGTAAGTTTGCTTCTTCTTAATATAAATAGATTTCACCTGTTCCCATACAATAATAAAAATTACTAGAACATACATACCATTAATTTATGGTATTTGTAGTGGCATTATCGCATTAACAATTTTGACATTTACACTGCTTTGCACACTTCCTCTCTTGCCAACATAAATATATTTAAAATAAAAAACTACTTCCATATAGATTACATATATGCTAAGTATTTTAAAAATCTGTATATTTTAAGCACTTACTACAGGGTGTTCGGAAAGTCACTGTGCACTTATATATTTATTAACAGACATGTTTCAATATAGAATATAGGAGGTAAATATGAATGACAATTATAAACAATGTTGAAAGTAACCCACGTTGGCATCAATACAGGCCTGGATCCTTCTTATCTTGTTTCTAAACACTGCTATCGGTTGCTGGCTTGAAATAGACTGAATGAAATATGATAACAAAACTGCACAGTGACTTTCTGAACACCTTGTATAATTATCGTATTATTGTTTATGTATTTTAATAGTCACATATCATAAGACAAAAACATTTCGCCATTTTAATGCTTTGACATCTCTTCTTCAGTAGCTACACAAACCTGACACCAAGTCATAAGGAAGAGTGACAATGTGGATGCTGGATATTCTGAAAAAGGCTCTGCCATTGTACACAGGGGGATCACAAACTGTCATGCTCTCTGACGTTCTGAGAGTTTGGTTTAGAAAAAACATTTAATATTGGGTGTGAACTAAACAGCTTATTTTTATATTCATATTATATTTTTAGTCTTTTAGTTGTGTCATGGCTCAGCCCCATTTTCAGGTACCAAACCAATGTTCTAGTGTGTCCCAATAGTAGTAAATTCCTGATAAGAAGTAATATCTTTATTATGAGTTTAACATCATCAGATACAAGTAGTTTATGCACATACATGAACTCGTACACTGTATGAGTTGAAATGATAGTAAACATGAGATCGTTCTCTATTACGTTTGGTGAAAGTGGTTTCCAATTTTGCCAGGTTTCTCCAATGTAGAATCTTGGGAAGTTACTACATGTTACTGCCAAGCTACAAACTAAAATTGTTACTTATGAAATTACATAGAATTGCACAGTACCAACTCATTTACAAAATAACCTGTAATAACTGCTAAAAATTCTATACAAAATAAACTGGAAACCAGAGTTGCTACACATAATAATAATACCCCACCTTCACGTTTACTACAATCACAACTGAAAAAAAAAAACAATCGTATAACTATTAAAAACACTGTAATTTTAAACAAAAAACAAACATCAACAAATTCAAAACCAAAGCCATCTTAACTGAACAATACATACTGTTTAAGTACTCTCTAGTCGTGTGATCTCTTTCTCCCATACTATATATAAAACGGTGTTAAGGTCTTGTTTGATAGATGGAATATTTCCAATGTGTTTAGATGTTACTGCCACTGACATTTTCCATTATGACTTTAACATGACGACAAAGAATGATTAAGGAAGAATAATTTTCAATTTTGATCTCATTATAATGCTGTTTTTGTTTTGTAATAATTCTATTTTACATTAAATCCAGTTATTAAGGTTAACTGTCTTCTCACAACTGGTTACAGACAGCAAAAGACAGTAGGAGTTGATACATTGTGGGTTCAAGTATTTAAGTCCCAAACATTAACTGATGCTCCTTAGTTCCTCATGAGTTTGGCAATGACATTGAAATCTTGTCTGATAGATAGAATATTCCTAGTGCATTTGGGTGCTATGGCCACAGATATTATCCACTATAAAATAAGGATTACAACACAAACTGGTAATGGAAGAATTTTTATTTCTGGTCTCATTATAACGTTGTTTTTGTTTTCTCTTAAGTTCATAACTGTTCTACCATGCTGATTTTAAACACTTATGGAGATATTTAAAAGGATTACACGTACATACATATATATATATTCCTGTGCTTATGTAAACAACTTGTAACTTGTGGGTGAAATAAGCTTGTAAAAATATTGTACATTTATAATGGTAAGCTAAGCTGAGGATGTATTTCCAGTAATACTTACCTCCACTAACATATAGCTATTCCTCAGCCTTCACTTTGTTTATCTAAACAATTGTGTCACTTGCTCCAGTCTTTTATACCACACTTAAATGCCTTTGGCAATTTTGGACCTTAGTTCATATATCAAGGGTTGAAGAGTTCATTAAAGGCCAGCCCCAGATAGTTAATGTCACACAGCTTGTAGTTGGAATTAATGGGTCTTGCTTCCTATATCCCACATTGGTGACTAGGGAAATTAGACTGCAAGGCTATAAATACATATCATATTTATATATAGGTATACTTATGATTGGATCCCAACCAGTAGCCATAAAATGTGTTGTCTGAAGCATGCTTGGAAAGTAAGCAACATTGAAGTGGGCACATATTCTTCTCCACCTGAAGAAGTCTGAAAGGCAACACTCTAGGCTCAGAATGATGCAACTGTGTATGTCATACTCACCCAAAGGAACAGAACTCATCCAGTCTGGAAGTCTGAATATTTATCTTCACTTCCTAACCGAGTAAGAAGGAGGATTCCACATGCCCCTCAAAATTATGAAGAGGATGTGGAACAATGTTGGCAACCAAGAACCTAGAATGGAACCATGTTTCATTTGGAATTATGAAGGAATAGTGGACTTCATTCCAATAAAAATACTAAATCAACATTGATCAAAAGGAAAGGTCAGATACACCCTCAGCCAGATAACTAAGCATCAAATCGAAACTAGTATTACAAGTAGGCTCTCCTACAAAAACATCCAGAGATCCTGGTGGGGGGGGAGACTCAATATCACCCTTTTTTCAAGGATGGAGGAAAACACTCAAAAACTCTGGAGGAGAAGCCTATGTTCACCCCAAATGGGTATAATTAGGAGTTCCTAGCTTCACTGGTAGAAGCTGGATGGGGTAATCCTAAAAACAGTGCAACAGGTGAACCAAGTTTCCCAAATTTTGAAAACAAACTGATCACAGTTTATTCAATCCTATGATTGGCATAGTTGGGCAGGATCCCCTTTACATTTACTTATGTTAGTCCATGAATGGCAGTCCTGCACCTGGTGAATTCCTAGATGATTATATGAACTATCTCATTTCTACATAGCCTGTTGCAGCCAGTAGACCAGAAAGTTAATTTGGTGCTAGTGTGGAACTAGATTGATAAAAGCAGACTCACCATAGAGGGGAATTCAATGAACAAGAGGTAATGGATCATGGAAAGGAAAGAGACAAGAGGAGGACAAAAATACTCACTCCCTGGTATAATCTAGCAGGTGTAGCTATAAGGAATAGTCATAAACCATTCAAAGAAGAAAGTGGCAGATTATGTAAAAAAATGTGAGAGAAAATTATTCGAGAAAAAGCTGCATATCAGCCCATATTATGTTCTCCAACAGGTTATTGAAACTAGCAGTAAAAGACATAGAAGTGTGAAAAAATCAGATGAGATGTGACTCTCTAAAGGTTCTCCACCTATAAAAAGTGTCCAGAATAAGCAACAGGCATATCTGCAAATACAGCTTATCAGAGTAATTAGAGTTAAATCTCTGGAAACCAAAAACTCCCAATGAATACAGAGTCGAGTATTATCATTCTGAAAGGAGTAATGTGAGCCATATGCTACCTCACGACTCTGATTGGGCATAACAAATGATCAATGAGGTGAGAAATAGCTGACAAAGAATTTAGGAGAAGGATTTATTCCTTTCCCTTGTTGCTAGAAATTTAGAAAGAAAGGACCTATAAAGGTATAGCAGGATCAAAGTGGAATGAGAAAATGTCCTGTGTAAATAATTCCAACCTATGACAGTCACATGCCATAAACAACAAAAATACTCTTTAAGAAAAATGTGATACATGGTAGATTAGGTTAGAGTTTTAAATGGATGTTAAGTTAGAGCATGTAATACCACCCTAATATCGCAATTAATTAAGTAACTGAAAAGGCCATTTGTGAAGAAGAGCTCTAAACAACTGGAGAAGGATGGATAGAACTTTCCTAGGGTAGACATCGCCACAGTCAGTGCCAGTAAGCCCAAGTAGAAAACCTTGAAACTAAGGATGGAATCTATTCAGAGAATACATAAAGCAAGGAACAGAAGCCAGGGGTTGGGGTACAGGAGGTTTAGTAGTGCCTGACTAATAGCAAAAGCCAAAGAAAGTTTAGAAGCCAACAACAGCAATGAAAAAAATAACAATTCATTATTTCAACACCTCTGGGATGTCTGTGGACATCAAGGGATGAAGAAAAAGGAAACTTATGTAACTCACAGAGGGCTACAGCAAGTAGAAGAACTTCCTTAAACAAGGTATTTCTATGACATAAATCACAACAACATACAAGCTACTGTACCAAAGAAAGAACAGAATATGGCAATATTACCAAGGTAGAAGTCTTTAAAAGATTCAATTCGTCTTTAAATTGAAGTGGGACCCTTGATAGGTATCCTAAAAGAATTTTGGAAAGAGAAATTTATCAGATCAAGAGGGAGGGTTAAACAAAGCATGGGCATGGCATGGCTAGGTGGTTAGGGTGCTCTGAGGGTCATGATTTTGAATCCATATCACACCAAATGTGCTCGCTCTTTCAGCTATGGGGTCACTATAATGTAATAGTCAGTTCCACTAATCATTAGTAAAAGAGTAGCTCAAGAGTTAGCAGTGGGTGGTGATGACTAGTTGCCTTACCTCTAATCTCACACTGCTAAATTAAGGATGGCTAACACAGACATCCCTCATGTAGCTTTTGTAAAAATTCAAAACATAGAAAGAAAGTGTTCAAATTAATACAGGGTCCAGTCTGGAACCCTGTATATCTAAGAACAGATTTGGTCTGTGGAATCGAAATATACATCCACGCAGTGGTGGTAAGCAAAAACATGCAAACAGACAAATGAGGTAAATGTTCTATCTATCTCATCCCACAACGATACAGTAAATATCTTATCGTAAAACAACAACATCAGATGAAGGATGAAAAACTATGTAATCCTCCTGCTCTTTCTGCCATCCATAAAGCATTAGACTCAAAGAAAACTAAGGAAAGTCCTATGTTCTCACAAACCTGAGTGTTTAACTAAAGAAAAGAAAATGGTTGATTCAAATTGATATTGTGAAAAGCGAACTTAGTAAAGAAAAATGTCCTGAGTCGTCAGGAAACACACCACTAAGACAAATCATGGAAAGCCCAACCAAGTGTGACTCCCTTCTCAACTGTAAAGAGATGCTAGATAACAAATGAGGAACAGGAGAGGTTTGATTAACTTCCACACACACTAACAACAGTATCACAAGAATTGATGTCAGAAAACAGCATGTTAATTTTTTAAAAGAAACGACACATGCACGGAAATCCACAAGAAAATGCCAAAATTGCAATGCAGAATGTAATGAATCATAGTATTTGTGAGAGAAAACTGAAAAGAAATGCTTTATCAAGAAGAGGTGGTTGCATTATTTGAGTGAGGTGTTTATACATAGTACCAGGTTAAAGGGCACACTGTCGTAGATGGAAAGTGTCACAAGACAAAAAAACATCAAGAAAATTTAAATGGAGTAAAAGAGACTGGAGAAAGCAAGACCAATGTATAGATGGGAAAAAATGAAAGTTGAAGAACAGTGGATGATAAGTATGTTTTGGAATAAAGGTTTTTTTCATTGTCCTTTTATGCCATGTACAAGTTTCATTGGTCTCAAAGTGGGTTCTTCATCATCTATATTGTTTATGTCTTAAACATTTACCATAAAAAATCCTCAAAAGTGAGAAATCAGAAAGTTAAAAACCCAGTAATTACTATTACATTTTCTCTGTATTTTTCTGTCACCTATGTGAATAAAACAATAGTTTCAATGTTATATTGTTGAAATACAAATAATTTTCAGTCAAGGGCACTATAGTTACTATCAGCTACCACAAATATCAATACATAATTTATCTGAATTTTTGGTGTGAAAAAGATACAGTTTTGAGACAAATATTAACTAAAACGATAGTTAAAGCTTTATAAACATTTACTCTGAAGAATTCATATACTGGCCTCCTAGCAAAACAGTATCATGAGAAATGTGGCAATTTGGGTAGATGGTCTATTACACCAGTTGTCCCAATTCCCAAACAAAAGAAATGTATTTTTATTGTGAGTCACTTCAGAACTATAGATATATTTATAATGGCTTACTAAGAAATGCTTAATATTAATTAAAAGCTATTCATGATTTTATTCAAAGAAGTACAATTATATATAGCCCATTGGTTTGTTACATAGTCAGCAATATAGAAACCATTACATATGCAGTATAAGCATTATTTAATAATTCTCACCAACTTCAGGAATCACAACTATTAATGAATATGTCTACCAAATAGTTTGTTTTTCTATATAGATAAAAATTATGTTATTTTATAGCTTAAATATTTTAATTAAAACATCCAAGGTATCACAGAGAATCGGGTAGGTCATAATTACCATTTACAACTTACCTCCACCTTTTGTCCCAACTGGAAGAATGTTGCCAGCTTCACTTTGACCAACTTTGTTGAAGCTGACCATGTAAATCTCATACTGTGAGCCACAGTCCAGTCCACTTACAGTAAAACTGGTTTTATTTCCTGGGATATTGTCATGCAGCCAATTTCCATTCTTTTTGTAATATAGTGTGTATCCTACATGCAAAAAATAAATAATTATTTGATAAGAAGTTTTTAATGAGTAATAATTTTTTTCAGACATGCAATTTTTCAAAATGGAGCTAAATGAAAAATCCATCAACTGACATTGACACAAAAAAGATAAAAACTCAATGGGTTATTGGTGTACAATAAAACTAAATTTAAAATATGAAAAACTCATTTAAAGTAACTTTTAATCCACTTCTGTTGGGCATTTGAAAACGAAAAAGGGTTTACTTCAGAACAGATAGAGATTTCTGAGTATGTGTTTAAACTTGTGGCAAGAAAGCTGATCCAATCAAGTAATCATGTAACTTACCAATAATTGGGTTTTCTTTCATATTGCTTTTTTCCAAGTAACTGTAACTGATTTGGTAGTAGTGGAGCCAATATAAAGAACTGGTGGAGGGGGCAAGACTATATAAAGTGAGAAGGAAAAGATCTCTGATCAATATAACCAACACCATGAATCTAAAAGATGCTAATTTTGACAACTCTTAAGTAAGGTACAATATGACACTTAGAATATATGTGGTTACTAACCAAAAGCAAGTGAAGTACTTAACTTTCCATAAATGAATAATTACTGAGATAACAGAAGTTTGGTGTACTAGTTATTGATCAATACATACTTGAAATGAATAGTATGTACTATTGCAAACTAGAAGAATATAAAATTACATATAAAATGTATCATATAGTATAATTTAGAAAAAAAATAAAGAGTAATCTGCATGGATAAGAAAAACACGTCAGTTGATTAGAAAGATACATAAGAAGATATTTATACTTTATACAATAGAAGTAAATATTATAATGAATTAGTGAACTGTACTGATGTAAGAGTTAAAGCATTGTTGTGTATACAGAAACGATGGGAAAGTAAATAATATAAAGAAAGACAATTTGTTAGCATTGTAAAGAAATTGGCTTTTAATTTGCAGACCTAATTCAGAAATATGATGAGACAAACTGGCCCAATTAACAACAATATACTTACTCATATAAACTTTAGACTCACACATTTTCCAGGAAGAAAAAATATCTCCTATTATTTTAAAAATAATATAAAAAGATATACTTACATGGTAGTTTCTGGTTCACTGAGAGCATACAAATATAATTAAAAACAAAAAGCATTATGTTAAGCAAAGTGACTGCATAGTATGCACACATTACTATATTTAAATTATAAAAGCCTTTGATCCATTTTTTGTATATATGATAGTTATACAGAGGTTTTAAAGGGGTAAAAATATTTATATACCATTAAATTCAGATTTGTTTTGTTCTGAAACCTTTAAGGAAATGTATGATGAAATTGCCCTAAAACATGTTAGGTATTGTTTATGAAATTTTCTAACCAAGAAATTAATATAAACACAAATAACTATGCTTTTAAAAGTAAAAGCTGATTTATGTAGCATCCATGTGATGTGTTCTTTCGTTTGAAAAGCTTTGTCTGTAACATGCTGCCTTTTGTTAATCTAAATGTTATATGAATTTAACAAGTTAAAATTAGAAGTTTATTATTGGATTATTAAACAAAATAAGATGTTTCTATTAACCAAGCAATAACCTGTTTTGCATTTGAAGCAAAATTTATAAAATAGTTATACATCACAATTAAACATGGTTATATTCTGATCAAACAATTAAACTACAATTTCCAAGAGAAAGAGAGGAGAAAATAAGAAAACTGTGTGTGTGTTTTTTTCGTATAGCAGAGCCAGAAAGGGCTATCTGGTCAGCCCACCGAGGGGAATCGAACCCCTGATTTTAGCGTTGTAAATCTGGAGACATACTGCTGTACTAGCGGGGGGCAACAAGAAAACATTAAGCAGCATAAATTGAACAGTTACATAAAATTTCTTACAGAAAAATATTTCATTTAGATAATATTGGTAACATTCAATTTCTTTTTAACTATTACTTGCAACAAAGCTTAATAAATATAAAAAAAACTTTGATATAATCTTAATATATAATTCAACACAGTAGTTATAATGATCCATAATACATTCTTTCAATGATAAACCTTTATATGCAAAAAGAATTGGGAATAGTCTTATATTTCATAAAATCAAGAGCTTAAAAAAACTGTATCAATTCACCTTCTACATTTACAAAATACACTATCTCATCAGATCCATTCATGTTCCACACTATACAAGAATAATTTCCACTATCCTCTGGCTGAGCCTTCTCAATCCTCAGAGTTCCAGTAGGAAGAATCTTCACTCTTTTAGTTTGGTTTAGAAGCTTCCCCCTGTTTGATACACAATATGTTATATGATTTGAATAGTTCTACAATCAAAATATTATATCAAATTATATATGTATATACACACACACACATACACACCTAAATATATGTATATATTTTTTTTTATTGAGGTAAGCCATTTCTAGATTATTCAAAAATAAAAACTGATCTTCTAAGATTTTCCTTGTTTGTTAATCCTAAAGTTCTTAATACTGATCTCAATGCTTGTTAAATTTCATCAAATTACTTTACTGAATACAGTTCTGGGCCTAAATTTACAGAATCTTGTAACACTAACTGGAAGGTGAAATCAATCTGGCAAAGACTTATAAGTTGGGAAGATGATTTTAAAATTTTACAAACAGGAGGTATTACATCTGAAAACTTAATTTTTGAATTAAAATAACTTTATTCAAAAAAAGTATAATTTGTTTAAAACATTCCCTCTTAGAACGTTAAATAAATGTCAACTGATAATAAGTTAAACTATACATTTACCAAAATTTCCACTTTCTAGAGGGGGTTGGAAGACCAACTGCTCTGCATGCTAATTCTATATCTTGTTGTTGTTGGAATACAATATGGTCACCAAAAGAAGATATTTTTGCTGGGGCTGTAAAGAATGTATTTGAAATAAATAATTTATTACAGCTTTTCTTTCATTATAAGTGAATGTAATTTTATAAAATTTTAAAAGTATTTAGTTGACAGAGTAAAAATTCACATTTCTTATAAACGAAGATGAAAAACATTTGAGGTTACATCTCAGTAGCTAAGTGGCCACAGAATATTGTTTTCTCATGTCTGTATTACTTAAATTGTCATTGTAATTATTAATTCTTTCGGCCTGGTATGGTCAGGTAGTTAGGGCGCTCAACTCATAATCTGAGGGTTGCAGGTTTGAATCCTCGTCACACCATACATGCTTGCCCTTTCAGCCATATGGATATTATTATGTGGTGGTAAATCTTACTATACATTGGTAAAAGAGTAGCTCAAGAGTTTGCAGTGGGTGGCAATGACAAGCTACCTTCCCTCTTATCTTACACTGCTAATTTAGGGATTGCTAGAGCAGGTTGTCCTCATGTAGCTTTGTGCAAAATTCAACAAACAACAAATCAATTGTTTTTTAAGTTTAAAATCATAGCAAAGTATATTTCTTGACGCCAATGTAATGCATCACCATTTGGAAATACTTACATTATATGCACTAAAAATAATCACTATCATTGTAAAAACATGCTATACAGTTCCAACTAACAGTTTGATGGTATATGTTTTACTTAAAGTAACTCGAACGTTTTTCAACACTACATAAAATTGGATGAGATTTCACAGACATTATGAAGTCATTATCACTTACTATTTATTATAACAGCTTCAATAATGTGGTATTTAGTGACAATATAGTACCCCAATAACTGGAGAAAAAGTTAAAGGAAAAATAATTAACTTCTCATGTTAGTCAAGTTTAATTCAAGTTGAGTTTGTTTGAATGATAGCCTGACTTAAATCAAAGGTAGAAAATACTCTTAAATTAAGAACAATCATCTTTCTAGTTTGTATGAATTTATCACGTGTGTGCAAATACAATCTAACTAATGATACATCAAAAATGAAAATTTTATCTTAGTTTTGTATAATTAAACAATGATAAATGTGGATGAAAAACAAACAAAAAATAATTTGAATTTTTGGAGATAACACACAAACAGCACATAAAGATTTTTACAGCCATAATATTAATTTCTACATCTTCAATTATGTCAAATTAAAAAACAGAGACACATTTTAAATGCTATTTTCTTAAGTCATTTCATTACTTGTACAATATTTCATTATACTATTTCTTTATTATAAAATTACACTAAAAACACAAATATATTAAATAAAGTAAAATGTCAGCATGATGACTAGGAAAAATAAAAGGAAATGGCCTCAAACGTAAAAGAACACAGTCACGAAACGAAAAAGTGTAACAAAGTATCAAGGAAAAGAAAGAAGCCATGAAAAAATGGCAGAAATTACTGGACAACTACTCACGAATGGTACATAAAAAAGCAACAAAAAAAGACAAAGAGAGCAGCAACAGTGATGAAAAATGAGGCAATTAAAAATTAGTATGACAATATGGAGACACCAGAATAGTAGAAGATATATTGAAAAGCCAAGCAAAGAGAAATGGCAATGATACATCGCATGATCAATGATGAATGAAAAGGCAGTAAAACAGAGATGGAAATAGAACTATGAGAAACAATTCAACACCAAACATGAAGCAGACAAATTAGAGGAGATACCACCAATATTAGCCCCAGTATTGGATATTAGTAGAGTAGAGGTCAAAGAAAAAAAAATAAGGAAAACAAAGAGATGCAAGTTGGAGGGCCCATCAAGTATTTCATTGTGATAACCAAAGTATTAGAACGTAATTGAATTAGGTGTAAACATCTGCAATAAACATCCATGGATCCATACTATAAAACTAGAAAGGATATGCTCTAAAGTGTGAAAACTATAGAGAAATAAAACTAGTAGAGCATCTGTAGAAGTTGAAGGAAAGGGTACAGAAAAAAGAGAACAAGGGAAATCACAGACATTCAAGAAATACAGTTGGTGTTTTAACCGGTAAGATAAATAACAGATGTAATAGTTGCAGGAAAAAATATCATAAATGAAACAAGATGTTATGCCATGCATTTATTTGGAGAAAGCATATGACAGGGTGCCACAGGAAGTAGTATAACAGTTCCTCCAAAAGTGAGAAGTGCACAAAGAATTGGTTGGACTAGAGAGAGCCACTTATAAAGGAGCAACAACAATCTTGAAGACAATATACGAAGAAGTGGAAAAGTATGAGCAAATGTTGTGCTGCACACTAAAGGTCAGTCACTAACCTCCAACTATTCATCACCATAACTGATGTTTTGAGTAAGGAGTGCCTGTGGGAGCTTTTAATCATGAATTACCTTATCCTAACAGCTGACTGTGAGCAGAAGTTACATATACAAGATAAAGTGTGGCAGAAATGTTTTGAAAGAAGTTGTTTTGAAAGTAAATTCCAGTAAAATGGAAGTTATAGCGAGTAAAAAGAGTTGTAAGAAGAAGGTCAAAATTACAGATGTAAACAAAAAAACCAATGGAGTAGGTGGAAGACTGTAGGTATTTGGAAAGTACAATCCAAAGTGAAGGAGGAAGTAAGAAAGCTGTTAGTGATAGAATCCAGGGTGGTTGGAAGAAATGAAAGGAAATAGTCACAATCATCTGTGAAATAAGATTATCAAAAGCATTGAAAGCCACAGAGTATGAGACCATGATTAAACTGGTGTTGCTCTATGGAGCTGAGAAGTGAACCCTGAAGAAGAAAGTCTTGTTGATAAGAACATAAATCGGGACTGTTGAGTGTTACTGAAAGAGAAGAAAACAAATAAGACAATGGCATTAGTTTGTGGAACCAAGGAGAAAGCAACTGAAGTGAGGCTCAGGTGGTTTAGTCATGTGAACAAAAGAGAAGAACAAGCAGAAAAGATACCATATGACCCCAAACTAGATCAGATTAATGTCATAATGACAAAAAAATGCAAATTATGTGGTTAAAAAATTTGATCAAGTTTAAATTTATAAAATACTAACTTAACCTTAAACTACTGTTTTCTGAATTTTCCATTATAAGTAAGACTGTTTTGTGAAAAGGTCCTTATATTAACTATTGATAATGAAGATATCTAACTTTACCTTTATTATCTGGAATTTGTTCAATAATCTCACTAGAATTCCCTTCTCCCTTGCTTGTTGAAGCAGTTACCCAGAATTCATAACACTGTCCACGAATAAGGTTTCTTGCTTCAAATATTAGTTGATTTGAAGGCACAACAATTTTAGATATATTCTATAAATATCAATAAATAAGCTATGTGAAAGTCTAATTATGTGCAAGCTCAACAATATCAAATCTGTCTATTGCAATTATAAAAACATGATTAAGTTCACTGAAGCAACAGTGAAGAAATGCATACTCTAAATCTTAGTTCATCTAATTCAATATTCATATTCTTATATTGATTTTTACTAGATAGGTGTTAAAAGGAACTGTTAGGTTGTCCAAAAATAAATGTCATTTTTGAACTGCAAAGTTTAGAAAAAGTATAAACCAGTGTTGTAAAACGTGCTTAATTAAATCAAAGTAAGCACCATTTTATTCAATACACTTTTACCAACATGTAACGATGCTGTATATGCCTTTGGTGAAGAAATCAGAGTTTCTATGGTCAATGAACTCTCTAAAAGATTCTTCTGCAGCTGTCTGGTTTTGAAAGCGTTTATTGTTTAAAAAGTTGTCAAAGTGCTTGAAAGAATGAAAACCTGTAGGGAAAAGGGCTGGGGAATAAGGTGGACGAAGCAGAACCTCGATTTCTAATTTGTTCTATTTTGAAGTGTCATCCTTGACAGGTCTTATAATGCCAATTTTGTTGATCTTCAGTTAGCTCAATCAGAACCCAATTATCTAACTTTTTGTCTTTTGAATAAAACTCAGATGGTTGGCAATGGTTGATTTGCTTGTGCCTAGCATTTCTGCAAGCTCATGTATTGTTGTGCAAAGGTCTGTTTCAACTGCTTCCCTTAATGTGTTTACATCTAAGGATGGTTTTCTTCCATGGCCTTCATGGTCTTCCAGACTTTCATCTCCATGTTGAAACCTTAGGAACCAATGCAGAACTCTATGTTCAGTAATAGATCCATGGCTGAATGCCTGGTTGATGTTTTGTGTAGTTTTGGTAGCTTTTCGTCCAAGTTGTAGAGGAAAATCAGATGAAAGTCCTTCTTGTCCATGCTGCTTTGGGAGTTGAAAAGCTCACTATGAGTAGAGTTTAAACAACAGACAATTAAGATACCTTGTAAGCAACAAACGTTGGATTAAACCAACTAACCAATAATAAGTTACTCAATATTCAGTTTCTAAATGCTATCATGAGAGTTCCGACATTTATTTCTGGACAAACTAATAAAATTACTGTAAGATAATCAGTGATGGTCAAAGTTGTACAGAATGAAAACTGTACTGATTTTACTTATCTGTGAGGTTTTATATAATGATTGATAAAAAGTATTAATCAAAATTCGTACAATTTTTCAATTGAAAAGTAACGTCAACCTTCTTAAGCTGCAGATATTATCTTCAGGATAAGCTAATTTAATATTACTACAGGATAGAAACCATGATTCAACACTCTAAAGAAAAAATAAACAGTTATAAATACGAACTGCACAAGTTATATATAATATTAAAAAGTATTACCTTCCTTCCTTCATTTGCTGTGCTCAAGTAAACTGTGTACTTTACAATTTCACCATTTGGTTTTAAAGGTGGTTTCCAGCTTACCATAATAGCATTTTGACCCATAATGAATACCTTAATGTTTTCTGGTTCTCCTGGAACTGAAAATGTAAAAAAACAAATTACTTACTTACTTACTCTATTTGTAAGTTGTTATTTATTCATATGTTTATTCTTTAATAAAGAAAATAGTGAGCAACTGTGTAAATTATTTATGATTAATAAACTATGGACTAGTCAAAAACAAAATGAACATTTTTAAAAACTCTCTCTACAAATGCAGGTGCATTATAAATAGAAAAAGTCAATAAAACAAATAACTTGAAAAGATCTAGTGCTTTTTTTCTAGATCTAATTCTAAGTTAACTGAGCTAACTCTCTAGTTCTTGAACTATGAAACCACAGGTAAAAAGAAAGGAGTATGTGTGTTTCTATTTAGCAAAGCCACCTCTGGCTGTCTGCTGAGTCCACCAAGGGGAATTGAACCCCTGATTTTAGCATTGTAAATCTGTAGATTTACCACTGTTCTAACAGGGGACAAAAAGAAATGAACTGGTTACAACATACCTCCTTCATGTGTATTACAATACACAGGGTCACTAAAAACACCATTTCCAGTTCTGGTGTATGCTGCCACTTGAATGGTATAATTTGTAAACGTTTCTAATCCAATAAGATTTATGAATAAATCTTCAGTTTCAACTTGAAGACTTCCTAAATTCTCTGAAAAAATATTTCCTATATCAATCACATAAACAATTAAAACAACAATGACATGAATTTGCAAAACAGTTTTTAAAATATTCAACTAAATAACACAAATAAAACAAACAGCACAAAAGTATTATTCTTCATAGGTTGACAGAGTACAACTTCCACTGCTGTAGAATAAAAGTAACAGATCAGTGTTATAATTTTTGTATTACACTTACATAAAGTATGTATGGCATACATACACACTCATATATTAAACATACATTATTTCATATTAAACATGCCTTTTTTAGAACATACAACTGAAACTAGGTGAAAAATTGAAATGTTACATTATTTTATGTAAAACAATAAATTCATTGCATATGCTGTTAAACAATTTTAGTTGTTTTTAAATCTTGGTTATCTTACTTCAATATGTATATTAAATAAAAAGAAGTATCTAATAAAATTACTAATATATTTAGCCAATTCATGTGCAATGCCATTAATATGATGTAAAACTATTACACCAACATAATAGTTCATATTCATAATGTTTCAACAGTTTTTCTACTTATAACAACGTGTAATTTCTAAAACAGAAAATAATTAGACTGGTTTCAATCACCTCTGTAATATTTTCTTCAGTACCTTTAGTAATATCCTGTATACTCCATTTTACTTGTACCTGTGAACAACAGTTTGTTTGTTACAGTACTTTTTTAGTATTAATTACCTGCCCATTTGATGATTGGCTTGTACATGACACAGAAACCAATCAAAACTCCATTAATTGATCTTACTGGGGGAGTTCTCCATTCTACATGTAAAGTCTGAGAAGATAATGCAGAACATGTAACACCATGTGGAGGTTGATCTGGAACTAAAAATATTTAGATCCATATGAGTTATAAAAATATTCACCTTAAATGACATATTATAAATTACAAGAACTTATAAGTGAAAGTAAATAATATGCCAACTGCACCATATCTGTTATATCCAGGGTTAACAAGACCTTTTGGCCCAATACAGAACCTCATTAGGTTGGCTGAGATATAACAGACACAGTAGTGGTCAAGATGCTATTTATATCATTTATTATTTGAACATCAAATGTTCTGACATGAAATAAGTTAAGTTCTTGAGCTGTTATTTCTAGTTTATTATTCATTACTGAACATAATTCATGTAACAATTAAAAGACAAGTAATAAAATATTAATATTGTATGCAGCTTCTTCAAGTAAAATATCCATAACTTCAAAAAACATTACACCTGTTTCCTGTCCAAAAGTTGCACTTCCTTAGGGTAAATAGGATTTTATCTACATATTTGTAGAAAACTTTTCACATTGAGAGTGTAAAAATAACTTGAAAATCTGGCAGTACAACTGTGAATGAAAATATGAACTTGAGCAAAACATTTTTCTTTTACTCAGATATCAACAAAACTGTATGACAGTTCAAAAGTTTATACTTTGCATTTTAAATATTCAACTCTAATGTAGTAAGGAATAACACACAAAAACAATAAAAAGAGATAAAAAGGGTAATTATCACATAGTTCAGAGCTACAAATTACGTTAGAATGCTAAGAAAGGAAACGTATGCATGCATTGTGAATAAAGTTTTACAAGGTTTGTATATTATAGCAACAGTAATTAGGGTGGAAAAAAACTAGCACACTATGACAATAATTTAAATAAGTCACTATCACAACAAGTTATTTACACACCATACATTATTAACATTGGCCTTTGATATTTTATATATACATATAACAGTTATACAGTAACTCATTTCAAATATGCCTTTTAATTTTCAGAATATAAAATTTTCGTAATTTTGTACTCAGAAACAGTACAAACTTACAGAGAAAAATAATTTGTAATGAATATATAAAAGATGTATCAGTACTAAAAATTCCTTACTTAACTTAGCATCTTGTTCAAGTTATATGTCACAACAAAGGAAATGTTTAATTACTTTAGCACTTGAACACTAATCTCAAATTCTAATTATTGAGAAAACATTACCATCTTCTTCAGTTAATACTAAAACTTCATCTGATCGAGGGCTTGCCCCCATAGAATTGTATGCTTGAACAAGTACATTGTATCTTGTAAACTTCTGTAGGTTTGATAATATACAAACTGTTGTATCTTCTGAATGAACCTCAAGGTTTTTGTAGTGGTACAATTCTGTGGAATTATGGACTTTGTATCCAATGTAGTATCCCTTAATTTTACCATTCTGAACATTCTTAGGAGGAGGCTAGATGCAGCAGAAGGAAAAATACAGAAATCTTAAAATTTTAAAGTTAAACTAACAATATTTTTCAAAATACATTTTTACTGTACTTTATTCGAACTTCTTCATAAGCCTTAAGAGGCACAAAGTCTTGGCAAATTTAGTTTCTTAAAAATAAAATAAATTATATCTTCTTCTTATTCGAACTTCTTCATAAGCCTTAAGAGGCACAAAGTCTTGGCAAATTTAGTTTCTTAAAAATAAAATAAATTATATCTTCTTTTAGGTAAAATTTTGGGCATTATGTTAATTTATAAAGTTTCTTAATAACTTCTATTATCATCTGTCTGGTTTGTAAGCATCTTCTTATATTAAAAAATGCATCTTCCATACAATCAATCATGAGTAACCATTTTTAGTACACTGTTTCTCAATTCCATCTTACGTTGTTCTATACAGAACCTTTCCTGGCAGATCATAGAGCCTGATGGATGATTCAGTACAGAGCCTGAAACATTTCTAAGCTAGCCAAAATCAAGAGCAGTTCAAAGAAACTAACTTTCTAACTTAAAATACTATTAGCATACATGTCAGTTCATATGGAAATGGAATAAGTAAATATGAAGTACAAAATACAACTGGCCACTTTTGGATAGCTTGTATTAGTTGAAAACTACAAATTCATATTGACTAGCCAGTGTATACTTTACAAACTGTTCAAAGGCCTTTATGATTTACAAAGATACCAATATATAGATTGAAATGCTAGTTCTAATATGCACAATTACTTAAACAGCTACCCCAGAGTAAGGTCTGTATTTCTAAACAAATCCCATTAATCCACCAACCAATGATACATGAGAATCTAAGCATTTGATCTCACTACCTTATTCGCGAGAGTACAAACACTTTCACACATGGCATTCCTGGGATCCCAAAATGATTAGAAACACAACATCTGATTCAGGATTCTGCAGCCATGAAAACTTACTATTAGATACTCTTTATATCTGGGTGACTATATAGGTATGTTTTAACTTTTCTTTCATAAGGAAAGTGCTATGCCACATAGATAAAGACAACTGTCAAGTCACTTGAAGTCTTTTACTAAGTTTGGTCCTGTTAGTTACAAAACCATGGGAGGAGTTTGCAGGCAAATAAACACACTCACAGACACGAAGCATAAATTAATAAAGAATGATGTGGCTGTTTGATATGTTACACATAAAAGATCAGTATATAAACTTATTCAAAGCACAATATCTATAAGTAAAATTATCATCATGACAACACATATTCAAAATCTTATCTTATTTTAAAATTTTTTATTACTCTAATTCTATTTTGTATGTCTCTTATACTAGCTCACAATTGTAGGTCTAATGACTCAGAACCCAAAAATGATGTGTTTTGATATTGCTAGTTTCAAGGTTGTAACACTGTGACTGTGAAACACCAGTTAAAACACAGATGTTTTCTGTACCTATGTCAATATAAAGGCACCTATGCAAACCATTATAAATTATTTTTATTTTTATTTTTTACTGTCCTTCATGTTGGGATTCCTATTGTTATTTAACAAAAGATCTAAAAAAGCATTATCTACTTTAAACATAATTCTCAATGTTTAATAAGTGTTGATACAAGCAATGACCTACCTCCCAGGTCACTTTAACAGATGATGAATTAAGTGCTTTGGCTTTGACTGATGTTGGTGGTCCACCTGGCACTAAAACAAACAAACAATTTAAGTAAGAAATACTCAAAATATGCAGTGTTATATGATAAACATTAGCAGGAACTAGTTAATAATATTTACATCAAAGAAAGAGAGCATTATAATATTTTTGTTCAAAATTTTTATTCATATCTGCATGAGTATCAATTGCTTATATTTGCTTACTACCAACTTTTGGGATGGTTTTATCTGATCAATTAATGAGATTTTGACTTTAAAACATGTAGCACGTCTACAGCCATAAAGTTCAGATCATACTTTTGAACTGATGGGACATGACCTCGACTCCTTGTACTCGTAGTTTAGTAAGCTAATCAACTTGATCATAATATCTCTCATACGTCTTGTCCTGCTTCAGAGATGAATAGCAATAATGTACCTTAAACCTATGAATATCTGTGCATACAATTGTTTTTTTCAAGCACAGATGCCATCCACTGGCACAGTGGTACATCTACAGAATTAAAATACTAGAAACCATGTTTTGATACCCATTGGGAGCAGATCACAAAGAGGTAATTGTGTAGCTTTGCACTTAACTACAAACAGCAATAACAAAGTATAAAATTTAAATATAATGGTTTCACTTCCCTAGCTGCATGCTAATGATATCATGACAAGACTAATCAAAAACTATTAGGCATTTTTGAGATAAATAAACTGAAGTAGGTACAGATTTTGTTAAGCACAAAGCTACACTATGAGGTATAATTACTATGCCTAAAGCTGAGCTGGTTTCAAAGTTGGATTTTTTAGCATTGTAAGCCTGCAGACATATCAGTGAGCAACTAGGGGCTAAACAGATTTGGAAATAAAACAACTGGATACTGTATATCACATTCAATAATGCATATACGTCTTTACACACTCAGTGCCAAATTGATCCTGTAGGTTCTACAACCTGTATTATTCACACAAGTGTAAATTAAAGATGTAGCATTTAACGTCACTGTAATGTGTATGCCTAGATAATTTTCAGAAAAAGCGAACGACATACTTAAGAAACAGATAAACATAATAATGATAAGTTTTCTTTGCAGAACAGTTAATGAAAATATTGCATTTTTTGTCACAAAACAGCCTGACTAATTAGCATAGCATGTTGAAAAATTCAAGCTTAATGTTAAGTATAAGTTTAGTTGGTAACAACTATTGTTATTAAGTATTATTCTAAGTGGGTGGCACCTATTCCTGTTAAGTATTATTTTAATTTGATAGTAGGTGTTCTTATATCCTGCTTTATCCAAATTAGGTGTTTTATATAACATAATAATAATGGAATTACAGGAAAAACTACAATTTGTTTGGGCAAGGTATCACATAATTGTTACATTGTCAATGGAAGTCATCATGCTTATACATTTTACAAAAATCTGGCTTATTATCACGATGTATGAAAGCCTAATAAATTAGTTGAATTTTTGTTTCTTTAATTATAATTTTATTCAATAAATGTTATCCACAATTTAACTTTGAATCTAGATTTTGTGCTTTACTATTATAAAATTGCATAAGAATACAATTATTTGAAAAGACAGGCATTAACCACAAATAAGCAAAAATAAATAGAAGATTAGTACCATAGTGGGAAAACTCCACTACACCCAAAACAGGTATGCTCTTTACCTGAAACCTAAATCATGCATTGCAGGTGGAATTTATGTGATCTGCCCTTGTCAGGCCCTAGTCAGTTAGCTGAGGTCCTACTGTTAGATGGAATTTTAAGATCATATCTCATAAATCCCATGTTGGTGGGTGGAGTATTTATATCACACACACACACATGCGTTCCAAACCTCCTGGAATCAAGACAAGGATGTAAGCAACAATGAAGTGGCCAAACCCTCTCCCCAACCTGAAGAAGTCTGAAAGGCAACACTCAAAAATCAGAATGATGGGATCCTATGTGCTATTCTCAATCTTAGGAAATAAAACTTATCTTGTCTGGAATTATAAACATACAATCTCACTCCCCAACCATGTGGACAAGGTAAATACCACTTGCCTCTGGAATTATGGGAAGGACCACTCTGTGTTTGAAATTATAAGACAGCCCAGAATAAGCAATATGGTACAATATTCCTATACATCCTGCCAAGATAACCGGGGATAAGTGCCAGAAAACTGAAGGGCTATAAATGAATAGAAGGCTTTTGTCTAAGACCTCCAATAGCTGGACATAAAAAAAAACTATTGGGATCTGATTGGTTACATAGGAGTTAAATAACAGTCATATGGATCCTAGAAAATTGTGATTTATTTATGTTGACCATAGACTCCATTCTAGAACACCACATTTCCAAGGGTAGATTTATTCTAAATATGCTTATGCCTGGAAGTGACAGGCTAAAGCATATTATTCTAAGAAACGTGGTGGACAAGGCATATTTGTTTATTTACATAACTAAGCAATAAACCATTTTGTATGAACCAAAATACCAGGAAAGTTTCTTTATTAACCTGAAGATCATCTAGGAAGGTCAAAACATTGTTCTCTCCTTATCGATAAAAGTGTTAATACCCATACCAGCCATTCTGAGATACAAATAAGTTTTCTGTTTAGAAACCAAGAATATTAACTCAGATGAGAGGTAAATCTTCGGTTTTATATTCAGCAATTATGGATCATCAATTATCATGCTTCATGTTGAAATAGTCTTTGGCAAGCTAAGAGGTGTAAATAACAAATTAGTTAGTGTTGTCTTTACTGCACTACACATAAATATGAACACTTGATTACCAACACATCTGAGATCGTTAGCTAAGGATTGTGCAGATAATAAAGATTGAATGCAACATTAACAACTTATTGACCTTTTAGCTAAATATGTTGATGCATCTGTGGGACAAGATATCTGATAAGATCAAATAATAGACACACAATAACACATAAATATAGGTAATCTACTTTCAATAAATAAATGGCACACAGTATTCCCTGGACCACTAGGAATGTAACTACTGCTAAGGTACAACATATGTTAAAAAATGGGATCATCTAGCTTTCTGAGGATGCTTGTTTGCCTTTAGTGTGTTTGTCAGAAATATCAAAGGTACACCCACGATTTGCATTAATTTTAGATGGGTAAACATGATGACTGATTCGTGCTATCATCTTCATGTTACCACGAAGAAATTAATATCTGGACATATTAGAAGGATCCAATGGTTCATTTATAAAGAATCTGATATTTGGATGTTGAAAAGTCAATCCTTTTAACAAGATCAGATCTAAGACTGCTTTCAGTACAAGAGATGGCTTATACGTGTTTCAAAAATGTCATTCGAACTGTGTAATGGGTCTGCCACCTTTAGGAGGTTAAAATGTGAAAAGTATCTGTTCTATGTTGCCAGTATATTAGTGTTTGGTTATCCTTGACGTACATGGAATCCCAGTGGATAAAATAGTTGGGTTAAAACTTAAACCAGTAAAATCTGCATTTCTGTGCATGGAAGGGGAATTTATTGGTAATGTTACTGGAAAAGATGGAACCTGTAGCAATGTGAAGTTGGTCTCAACTTGTGATTAAGTGAGAAACCTTCAGTACTTTGGGTTTTGAGACTTACTATTGAAAGTTTATGGTCAACTCTTTCAAGATGGATACACTACGATGAGCCCTTACCGAAGTTTAAATGTACTTCAGATGGAATAAGGAGTGTGAGGAAGCATTCCAGTTCCTAGATCATGCTTTATCAGAATCCCCAGTGTTAATGTATGTATATATGACATGACTGTGATCTCTTGACAAGACCTGTGAATATGGAACTGGAGCAGTGTTATTGTAGTTGCAGACCAAGTAGAGCACATAATCCTATAAGTTAGTCACATGCTTATGACTCCTGAGTACAGATACAAAGTAATGAAGAAAGAACAACTTAAGTTATAATCTTCATTAAACAGTGTCAACATTATTTATATGGTAGAAAGTTCACTATTCAAGTGGGCCATGATGATATGTACAAATGGGGTAATAGTATGCTGAATAAAAGTACTATAGGAACATGATTTAGTCACATGGTATCATTCAAGCCCACAACATGAAAACAGATGAGCTGATTTACCACATGTGGAAACATTGTCCATTTGCTGAATGTACAACCCTTGAACACACTGTGAAAATTGAAACTATTTCTGCCATAGTGGTGACAAGCCATCCAGTACAAGATCCTAATAATGGTTAGGTGCATTGACTAATGCTTCAGGAGTTCTAGAAGAAACAAGGAATGAACAAGGTCTAGTGTAGGAGTTTCTTGCTGTATGATAAGGTTTAGCACAACTGGATCAAATTGAGGATTATAGCACAGATGCATTTAACCTATGGTACTGGTGTGAACAGTTGTGAGTTCAGGAACACATGCTTTACCCTTACCATTAACCACCAAGTTGTGGTTCTTAGCCTGTATCATAACTAATGATCTCCAGTACTTTGAGGCTTGAGATTCTTCCACATTTCCAAAAAAAAAAAAAAGAAGGGCACTAGATTTACTCCTGAAAAAAATGAGGTTATCTGTAGTTACTCTTGCCAACCGACAGCTTCATGAAGTGGGCCAAAGCTTATCTATGGGAAATAAGTTAGCACAGACTATGGCTGGTGCACTGGTGAAACACTAAAGAACCATGTTCAAAGCATCTGAATAGATCCACATGGATCAGAGAATTAACTTCACAGACAAATATTCTATACGTTATGTAAAGCTTTGGGTGTGGTGAAAATGCACACACTTCATCTTATTACTCCCATTACATATTTGTTTAGAAGTGTATAAATACATGTAAATTTTGATTCATATGTTGTTTTATTCAGACCTCATGTATATGAAAATGTGCAAATTTACCCGTTTTTACATAGAAAATAGGTTAATTTGTAAATTTCATTATCCAGGTCACAAAGGCAAAGTTTGAAGGGAATAATGGCCATTTTGTATACTTTCACAACATAAGCAATTAAGAAATAACACGTACTACCCAGGAACAAAATTTGTGTTACATAATGTAATCATCCATGACAAGATAGATTGGAAAGAAACAGATCTAGAAGTAATGAAGATATCTGAAGTTGGTAAAAAAGCTGACAATTTCCCCTACATTGTAATGGTTTTCAATAATAATTTAGGGGAAATAGAAAGAGCTTAAGAGTATATCTGATGGAAGATGCAAACTCCAAGCAAAGAAGTAATTGAAGTTGTAGGTTATATATATATATTGCACTTCTGGATGAGATAAGTAATATTTAAATGTTTTTAAAGTTTAGAAATGTTATTGTAGTTAATTTAGTTGGGATATGACATTTGCAGGTTTTAATACTAGAGGTAATCCTAAAACTGTGAGTCTTATGATGAAAGGAATTTTAAAAAAAAATTATTTGAAATTCAAGGCTATATGTTTTGTCTGTAGAGATATAGGATGGAAAAAGGGGAAGGCATGATATTATATGTAAAATGATAGTTACAGTGTGTTCAAGTTCTGGATATCAAATATGACAGCAATGAGATTTAATTTATTTATGTTTCGTTTAGAGGTTACAAGAGTAGAAGACTTTTAATAGGAATTTGTTACAGACCACCAGATGAAACTGATGAAAATTAATGAGTATCCGTACAATGAGATAAGTAACTCAAAATTTAATGAGGCTATAATTATGTGAGATTTTCATTTTAGGCATACATGTTAGGAAATTTTAGATTCAACTATGATGGAGACAAGTTTTAGAGACTATTCAGGATGGTTTACTTCAACAATTGGTTAAGAAACCTGCTTAGAACAATTATATTTTAGATTTATTTTTCCTTCTAAGAAAATAGCTCAATTTGTTGAAGAAACTGATAAATATTCAAGATAGGCATGGTCCTTGTAGATTAAAAAGGGTAGCTCAAAGTGAAAACAACTAGGTTGGCTCAAAAATGATATAAAATTAGAGAAAATCATTACAGATATAAGAAATTTCAATTACTGCAGTTATGTGAGTTTTGAAGAGTTATAGAAGATAAACAAACTTAGTAAAATGGGAAGTTAAGAAATTAAAAAGTACGTGAAAAAAGGATGACTAAAAATGTAAAACTTAAAAGTAAGGATTTCTTTAACTACATAATATGTAAGAAAATGATAGGATGGGAGTAGAGCTTTGAGGGGTTATACACAAAGACTAATATTTGATGTTATAGGATGGCTGAGTTGATAACTTATAATTTTTTCTTCAGTTTTTATTAATAAAGATTTAAGAAATATTCCTCATCCTGAACTGATACTAGATGGAAAGAAGATTGAAAAAGATGACAGATAAAAAAACATAATTCTTCTACCCCAAATGATATCTACCTATGGGTTTTGAAATAGGTTAAAGATTCAATATGGAAGCCTTGAATAACATACAGGTGTCAGGAGATTGAGAGTTAGCTAATGTTATTCCTGTTTTCAAAGGAAGTGATAAAAATTGTCACAGAAATTATAGACATATTAGTCTTAAATCAGTGGTAAAAAACATGTTTGCTCTTCTGATAAAAGAGTCTTTGAAAAATAATTTAATAAAGAAAGATTATAAAATTTTGTTGGATTGTCAGGATGGTTTTACTAGAGGGAAAATCTTGTATTATTAATGTCATTCTTTAAAGAGTTTTTTGCTTATGTAGATGAAGGAACGTGTAGATTTGGTGTATTTAGATTTTCAGAAATCATTTGAAATATTCGTACATAAAAGGCATTTTATAAGATTACTTCTGTAAGTGTAAGAATAGGTTGATTCATTCAATAGAAAATTGGCTAGGTGGAAATAAACAGAAGGTTGCTGCAAATGGAGTGCAGTCAAACGGGAGTAGTCTCAGGATTTGGATACCTCAGGGTTCAGTTTTAGGATTATTGTTCTTTTACACTTACCTCAAAAACATAGTTGAGATAACAGTCAAAAACTTATTCACAGTATTAAAGTCTTAGGTGTTGCTGGCTGTGAAGTGTATGCTACTGTTTTTCAAAATGATTTTGAGTGTTTTTTGTGTTAGATAAATAAATGGAATTTTAATTTTAAATATAATAAATGCAAGGAAAAACAATTTTAATTATTAGTTTAATTTTGATAGAAATAACCATTATAGTGCTATGGAAGAAAAAGGTCAAGGTATTCATGTTGATCAGTCTCTTAGGACATCTAAGCTGATACAAATGGCAAGGTAAATAGAATTTTAGAATTAAGTACATAAATATTGAATACAATTCTCAAAAGCTTCTAATGTCAATGTGTAGGTCATTTGTTAGGCCATTTTTGAAGTATTGTGTTCATGTCTTGGGCTCCTAACTTTAGAGAGAACATTAAAATGTTGGTAAGAGTTCAGAGGATGGCTACTAGGTTTATAACTAGAATGCAAATATTATCATGTTAAGATAGGGTAAGTTTTTTGAAATTTTTTTCTCTTTTAAAAAAAGAAGAGCTCAAACATCATTGAGATGTTTAAGATTGTTAAAGGAATTAATAGTGTTGATGCATAATCTTTCTTTATATTTAATGGTGTGAATGATAAAACTAGGAAACACAAATAAATTTGGACAGGGTAAGACTCGTCTTTAGCTAATACAGCATTATTTTTCTAACAGTATGATTGGACTCTAGAATGGGTCGCCTTCAGATGTGGTAGATACAGTTAAAGTATTTAAGAAAATTCTTCCTAAATATTAGAATGATAAGGGGTTATTTTGAGGTAGTTTTAAAGTTTTGTTTAATTTAGTAAATATGACTGCCTAGATGAATCAAAAGGTCCTTGCTGTCCTTTAAGATTATGCTATGGATGGTGCTAGTAAATGTACTGCTAAATACACATACAATTTTCACAATTGAAAGTGATAGCTAGAAATTTGAAAGTGCAACTGAAAGAGAGTTCTGGCATCTGGGTGATATTGTATGGTAATATGCATGTACTATATGCCCAGTACTTAATATACTATATATTTAATACCAAAATCAGAATAATTTGTTGATCATAAGATCAGCTGAACCAAATCAGCTCCATAAATCTTTACTTTTAAGAGATACTGATCAGGGTTGCACTGCATGAAATATGATAAGAAACTCAAAATAATAAAAATAATAAATATAAATAAATGTATAATATTATGAGATTTAAGATATTTAGACTAAATATTTGTGTTTTTTGTTATAATTTATAAACATTCTAAAATGAAAAAAAGGATAATTTACATTTATTTCCTAATTTTTTTATGTTGGTTATGAGGTCATGCATATTTACAGACACCTACGTAGTTAGGTTCCTGAAAATAACAAACAAAAATATAAAGCTTTACTGAAAACAAACGTTTGAAATGTATATAGGACGTTTTAGAGATTACACAAATAATACTTAAGACTTTTGAGATAAAGAATAGTTTTTAATCATGACACGAAAATTGCTTCACACTCAGACTAATAACAAAACAGGCTCAATGTTTTCACAAACAAATCTTTAGAAAAAATAATTAATATTTAATTATGATTTCTTTTGTCCAAAAACTTGAAACCTTTACTATAAGTCAAACAAATTTTGTGAAGGTACACCTATTGCATCAAAAGTTATAGCATAAATACTCAAGTCATGTATATTATACCACACCCATGAAGAAAGGGTTAATAGTAAAATTGTTTTATTAACTTCAGAACGTGCATGGCCTAGCGCGTTAAGGCGTGCGCTTCGTAATCTGAGGGTCGCGGGTTCGCGCCCGAGTCGCGCCAAAACATGCTCGCCCTCCAAGTCGTGGGGGCGTTATAATGTGACGGTCAATACCACTATTCGTTGATAAAAGAGTAGCCCAAGAGTTGGCGGTGGGTGGTGATGACTAGCTGTTTTCCCTCTAGTCTTACACTGTTAAATTAGGGACGGCTATCACAGATAGCCCTCGAGTTGCTTTGTGCGAAATTCCAAAACAAACAAACTTTAGAACGTAACAGTACCACATGCTCAAAGGATTTAAAAAGTGGTGTCGAAAGCTATAGGGTTAAACAACGTGAAAAGGGAAATAATGGATTTGATCTAACAATTGCGACTGTTATATAATATTAATTGTGTTTACTGATGTGTAAGGTATTTTTTGAAGATACAATACGTTTGAGAAAATACTTTAATTTCTACAGGAAAATATTTGGTAACTAATGAAGAAAAGAGACTCAGCAGCGACAGACACTATGGAAAAATGATAGGAAAAATGTGAACACTGTAAAATTAACCTAAATACTAGCTTGTCAAAAGTTTAATACCACACCAAAAAGAAGTCCTCAACAGGGTAGGAAATACCAAATAAGAGTAGTGTGTTGCACAGCCATCATTGCGAATAACTGCAAACATTCACTTTGGCATGGTCGATATAAGCATTTGCAGAAGGCTCTGGCTGGAATGTTATTCCAAGTGGTAAAATGGCTTCATGAACATCATGCACTGTTTAGAATTGACGTCCATTTCTATAGACTTCCCTTGCTATCCACCCCCAAACATTTTTAATGGGGTTCAGTTCGAGCAAACATGCTGGATGGTCTACAAGAATCATGTTATTCACCATGAAGAAGTCCTTTGTCCTGAGAGCATTGTGGATTGCAGCGTTGTTTTGCTGAAAGATCCAGTCATTTCCACACAAGCGAGGGCCTTCAGTCAATAAGGATGATCTCTCCAACATGCCAATGTAGCCAGCCACTGTTTGACGCCTCTGTATAACCTGAAGCTTCATTGTTCCATGGAAGGAGAAAGCACCCCAGATAATGATGAAACCTCCTCCACTCTGTCGTGTAAAAAATGTCTCCGGTGGGATATCCTTATTGTGCCAGTAACGTTAGAAGCTATCTGGACCATCCAGGTTAATTTTTTCCTCATCAGAGAACAAAATTTTCTTCCACTTTTCCACGTCCCATATTTGGTGCTTCTCAGCAAAGTTTAACCGAACTGTTTCGTGGTGTGAAAGGAGGCTGGCCTTTGAAGACGTTTACGGTTTTTAAAGCCTTTCTCTCATAGATGCTGTTTTATTGTTCTTGAGCTACATTCTGCGTCCATGAGGGCCTTAATCTGGTTCGACGATTGGCTGGTGTCTTGCCAGACAACCTATCTAATCTTCCTGCTCAACGCTGGCGAAATTTTCTTGGGCCGACCACTTGAAATTTTCGTTCCGTATCCCTCAGGGTCTTTTAAGAAATTTGTAACAGCAGTTTTACTAAGCCCAATCTCACCATTGGCACATTGAGAGAGACCATGCTTTTGCAGCTTGACAATTCTGCCATGTTCAAACTTTGTCAACTTTTTAGCCTTTGCCATGTTTTTATCCAATGTAACACAGGAGATGTCAGTGGGAGATGTTGACAACGCTAATGCTCGAACACAAATGACTACATTTCGTTACGTGTTAACTGATTAATGTTTCATTTCAGTATGGTCTTAAACTTTTGACCAGCTAGTATTTAGGCTAATTTCATAGTGTTCACATTTTTCCTTATTAAATGCTAAAAAAGTTTTTTTATTTTTATTTTTCCTTTTCATATTGTCATCTTTCGAAGCTCTACTCAAATAAGTATTTGAGTTTAACAACGCTAAATGGATATTTTTCTTTATGTTCATTGGCCTTAAGATTTTGGCCAGCAGTGTATTTTGAATGGGTTAAACTGAAATAATTAAGTATGGGTGATATTAACAAAAATGATTTATTAGGTTGAGGAATAATTCGTGAGCGTTTTTAAATAATTTCATTCAAGCATTACATGCAAGACTATACAATACTTCAATGCATGAACACATTACACCCAAAACATTTATTTTGATACTTTATTTCATGTAATACCTAGGTATATAGTATGCATTGTTTTAAACGAAATTGCAAGATATTAAATGCGAAAAGCAGATGGTATCGAAAATGCTCGATTTTGTCCACTTGACATTCCATTTAATGAGCTGAAAATGAAAGCAAAAATTAAAGACATATGAAAATCAAACACACCATCTATTAGAGCAAAAAATTATTTACCAAATGACATGAAATATTTTGCGAAAGCGTTTCATTTATGAATATATTTTTGTAACTTGAAAAACGCTCACGAATTATTCCTCAACCCAATAAATTAGGAAATCATAGTATGTTTTCATAACGTATATAAATTTGACGTACCAAGTACTTCATGTGGTTATGTCTAAATATTTTCAATCATGCTGATTAAAATATTTTGTAAGCAAACAATTTTTAAATATATTATCAATGTAGCTTCAATACAAGGTACAGTTAAAAAATGTAATAATACTGTAATATACTCTAAGTATTATGAGTGTTGGGGCAGAAAGCAATACCATATGGTGAAACTTTGAAAGTTGAAAGGAAGAGGTAAAGTACACTGTAGTGGATTATAATGGTCAGAATTATAGGTTGGCAACTGTTAAAATTAGCTGACTCATGTGTATAGGAACCAATTTTGTAGCCTCACCTCAATCCTCATTCCTTTCATACTGAAATTAGGAGCTGTTATGTAACAAGCATATGGAAGTGGTGAGAACCTTCACTGGTGAAAGGTAAGATGTGATGTCCATTTTAATGGAAATGACAGAAGGAGACAGTATAACAACAGGCATTAGTCAACTAAAAATCCAATGAAGTCTAGGGACCAAAAAGGTCAAATATGTTATTGGATGAACCTTTTACGAGCAAGAAGGGTTTAAGCACATCTGAAATCGAGATAAATGTCATGTGACCAAGATATTGCTTAATGTTTCTATCTATAAAGATTCAAAGGAATATTTAGGAAAAAAGGTTTGGTTGTAAATGGGCAGTTATAACGTTTTTAACAACTTGCTCATCTGACTGATTTTCTGATCAACTAGAATTCATCTGACCTTATATTTTCAATCCAGACTTTTGTTATTTAAAGCAGTTTCTAGATTCTTTTGGTTATGTTTTTCTTCTCTTAACTAATAATGTTATCTCATTCTTGTGTGCCTGAACCTCCAAGATTCTATGACATCTCATGCTTTCATCAGCTCATAGTATTTTTCTGTGATGTACATGCATATTTATTGACATTAAATGGTTATAACTTATGTTCATGTTGTTTAATTACCAAAAGGTTTTATCTTGTGACTGAGGTTTGTAGACACTTTAAAATGGTTATTTTTGGAGTTCAGTTAAGCTAGATTAATGTTATAAGTGGGTTACCTAAAAGCTCAATGTTAGGACTTTTGCTGTTTTTGATTAATATCAATGAGAATGATGAAAGGATAATCAACAGTTTATTTAAATTTGTTCATGAAACTAAAGTTTTGGGTTTTGCTGGCTGTGAAAATGATGTTATCTATGTACAAGAGGAGTTCACTTATTTGGTAAGTTGGGCAAGTAAATAGCAGATGGCTTTTGATGTATGTTAATGCATGTAGGATATCACAATTTCAACTATGAGTATACTTTTGATAACAATGATTTTGACAGTGTTATGGAAAAAAAGGTTTTGTCATCTTGGTTGATCAGTCTCTTAAGCCATCCAAACAATGTGGTGTTACTAGTAGTAAAAAAATAAAATTTTAGGTTGCACCTAAAGAAACATTGAATACTGGTCTAAAGAAGTTATGATATCACTGTATAGCCCATTGGTTATACTACATTAGAAGTGTGGGCTTCTTACCTTAGAAAGAACATTGAAGTATTGAAAAGGGTTCAAAGAATGGGTACTAGGTTGATACCTGGGGTGAATCATCATACAAAAATATGTCAAGATTTCCAAACTTGTTTTATCTTGTAAAAGTAAAGATTTAGAGGGGAGTTGACTGAGGTGTTAAGATTGTTGACAGAACTGATAGTGTTGATGCCTCATATTTTTTGTATTTAATGGTGAGAATGATAAGACTAGGGAATACAAATATAAATTTTGACAGGGTAGGACTCATCTTCAACTAAGACAGCTTTATTTTTCTAACAGAATAGTTAGCCACTGGAATCGGTTGTCTTCGGACATGGTTGATGCTGTTAACTTGAGGAAGTTTAAGGGAAAGCTTGGTAAATATTATAGTGATAAGGGCTGGCTTCAGGCTTTTTATTTATTTTCATGGATAGGACTGCCAAAATGGACTAAAAGGACCATTGTAGTTTTTTAATATTATGATAGATTAGTGTATAAGGGTTTGTCTTATAGGGTAACTATTTTTTTTTTTTCAATGTGTGAGGGCTTATTGAGTATTTCTACTTCATTGCATTTTCGTTTTTATTATAAGCTTATAGCATATGTATTTGCTGGTCATTTCATGTATTTTGTAAATGGTTTTATTTGTGTATGTTTTACATATTGTTTTATTCTCAAACACAGAAATATTAAATTGGAAAACAGCAATGTTGTCAATAACAAATCTCCTGGTATAATAACAATGAGTGAGATAAACTAATTCTGTAATATTAACAAAAGAAAAATGACATCAAATAGTAAATAATAATGAAGCAACTACTTGTAATAAACTTTATCACCTTTAATAATCAACAAATATATCTTATGTACCATACAGCTGTCTGTATTTTCCTCGTGCTGAGAATTATCATTGGATGAAAAGACAGACAACCTTTCTGGGTACATAAGACATTGACAGCTCTTCTTACTGTATGTTCAGTACATGACTTCTTGAAAACCAGATAATTCTCTTAGACAACTAACTCCCCTCAGCAGTGAATGCTCCCTCTTGATTATAAGTCCTTCTTGTTGTGGAAAATGCTACATCCTTTAAATTTAAGGCACAAGGGTTCAAATAAAGGACATTACACTGTTAAACAGAAATAGCAAACCCTACAATATGATATCCTGCAGTCACAGTACCAAACTTTCTTCTTCTATCCTGTCTGCAGTGTATCCCGATAAACTGTAGTAACCTTAGAGGAATGAGATATGTCTGTTTAATGGCAGGAAATTTATTCAAAACACTAGTTATGAAGAAATGCAATCTCTCTGAATAACTGATTTTGAAAACAGGTAAAATAAAGAAATAGGGACACCAAGTGAAACAGGAAATGAGAAATATCTATTATATCACACATAAAACACACACAATGTGTGTACTAGTTTTATTGTCTTTTTACTCATTCCTACTGGATCTTCTATGTGTTCAACTACTCAAGCTAAATCCATATACCACCCTGCATAAATTCATCATTCCTTATTTTGATTCACGTTAGCCCAGAGCAACTATGCTGCCTATACGAGTGGTCATTCTCACAGAAACACAAGTGCATCTGTAACCTAGAGACATCACCTAAATTACTACTGAAGGGCACTAATGTTGACATCTTTGCAGGATATGCAGTATTGTAGCAATATCTTCCATGGGCATAACAGTTATCATCCATTTGGAGAAGAATAAGGAACAAAGGTAGCTTAGAAAGAAATACTCTTAATGGTTTACTTGACCACACATTGTATGAAATATGTGCACATAATATATAAATAATAAGTTCAAAATAAACACTGTAATATTGCAAAAAGAAGAAAGGAAATGAGTGATATATTTATACAGCACTTTGTTCTCATCAGCACTGCTTAACTACCAAGCAGAAATCACTTATTTCCTTTTCAGACCACAAGGATACATCCAACAAGATTAAGAGTTAGCATTTGCTTTACATAATTACATATGAACATTAGTATCCCCAAACCTTTGCTAGGGGAGCCTCATGCTGGGAACTTCTTATAAAAACACTTCATTTAATATACAACATACACTAGCAGGCAGAAGAGCTTGCATTTTAAAAGTAAGGCATGTAACGATACAACTGAAAGAAAGGACATGAAGAAGAAATACATGGATAATAAATAAAACCACAGCTTAAAATAAAACTAATTGTTATTTCTTAAAGCATCTATATTAAGTTGAAAAAAAAGTTCTATACTACAGTGTATTTGAGAAAAAAACTGCTGTTAAGACTGAACAAAAACAAAACTAAAACCCTACCTTCTTCATCTGTTGTAATAATAATGGCCTTTGATGGTTCACTGCTTCCAAGTGCATTTTGTGATAAAACATAAATATTGTAAGTAAATGAGGGATGTAGACCTGTTATTACTCTTTTGTTCTCAGTGGCTTTTACTGTTATATTTGACAACTGTTCAATTCCTTGCCCTAAAAATACAAAAAACAAAACAAACAAAAATTATAAAACAAATATTAATATATTTAGATATATTAGGTTGGAAATTGTTGTAGTCTCTTTGTTTTATAATTTTTGTTTATGTTCTATTTTTGTATTTTTAGATAAGGGAATGAACAATTATATTTGACCACTGTTCATTCCCTTGCCCAAAAAATACAAAAATAAAACATAAACAAACTACAATATTTTCTAACCTAATATATGTAAATATATTAATATTATTGAAATTTTGAATAAATGTAAGTCTCCTACAAGTAATATATATGATAATCTCACTCATATCACAACAGTTTATAAATCTTAGATAACACCTTAAGCCTTAAATCAAAAGAACTTCAGACACAGAATTATTCAAACAACTCTCTACTGAAATGTATATCCAGGATTATTATTCCAGGTACAAAATTGGTTCATGGATTTAAATTGAAGCTCAATTACCTGATTCATTTTTTATCATAATGATGTAGCACAGGAGAGGACTATTTCCATCATAAGGTGCGTCCCACTGTATTGTTATTGACCTACTTCTTGTTTCTAGAACTTTGACCTCCTGGGGAGGACTAGGAAACTCTTGTTTAGGTAAGTAAACAAAATGTAAAAACTTAACTAGACTTAAATACAACAACATTTACTGAAAAGAGTAACTTTTTCTTAATGCTATGTCTAAAAATTTTTATCAATATTTTGAAATCATATTAATTAAAAACTTTTTTACATTTAAAGATTTGTTATCCTCAGGAACAATATTTCTACCTCAATTGGTGCTAATGGATCTATTTAATGTAGTAAAGTTACTTGTGGTATATTAATATAAATGTATCAAATATGAGTGATGTATTAAGCACCATAAATGCGATTGTATAAAAGAACATGACTAGAAGTTTCCAGAAATATTAATTAAATTATCTAACAATGTGCATTAAGATATGATACATCAGTATTAGCTCAGTAGTTTTTCATCACTGTTAGACCTCAGAACAAGTGGGTTGTAAGAGCCAAGAAGACAATACTAAAAATACAGCAACCAGAGTATAACTGTGAAAATTACTCAATTTACATGCTTTTCAAACTACAAATATATGAAACAAAGCACTTTAGTATCTTCTAAGTTACTTTTAATTATTTTATAGTACATGTAAAATTTACAACATTAAAAGCTTTACTAATAAAAGACTTATGTCCTTTTAGATACCAGTAAAAACACAACCTTTCAAAATACTGTTTATTACATAACTCATATCCTGTATTTCATAAAATCACTATATTTTCTAATGAAGTAAACAAAAATCAAACATATACAGCAAACTGTATTATTCTTGTACTATTAGTTGAAAGTCATACCTTGTACAATAAGCTGCAGTTCCATATAATCTTGGCCAAAAACATTTGTTACAAGGCAGACAAAGCTTCCAGTGTCACTTCTCTGCACATTAGTAATGGTAATTTCAGATATCATTCCATTTCTTGTTAATTTCTCATTCAGAGCATACCTTAAAGATTAGAAAATTCGTGACAGTTGTTCTAATAAGGATTTACTTTAATAAATAAGATTAAAACATGTTTTAAAGTTATTAAATTGGTAAGTTAGAGATTGTAATAGTACAATACTAACCTTCTATGAAAAATGTACAGAAAGAACATATAGTAGATTTTCAATAGAGAAGTCAAAATGGTATTTAATATTAAAATTGTTTCACATTTATTAATTAATTGCTTGAAATGAATTCAATTAGATTTCAAATAACACCTTTTACATTTGATGTTCTCATACCAGTAAAAGTAAAATGGCAGCAACTTTACAGTAAATGAAATGATCTATATCATATAGAATTATGTATAAAATATGGAAATGTTTAATGAATTATATCTTAGGTATAAATGATTATCAAAATTGGTTTATTATTACACAAGTAGTTTTGATGTAGAATGACAAAGTAGATAATTTACCTATCTTTTAATGTTGGGCTAAGAAGATAATCATTTTGTTTCCAAACAGTGGCCATAGGTTTATCTCCAATAGCTTTACATAACAGTACAGCTCTCTCTCCTCTTATCACAGTTACTGTCTTCTTTTTCGTCTCAAAATGAGCTGGAACTATAAAGAATAATAACAGAATTTCTAACATGTATAATAAACTAGGCTTTGGAAATACTAATACTTCATAATAATTATTTAAACATCAGTTTGGAAAGGAAATTATTTAAAGGACTTAAGAATATAATCGGAATGAAGAAATAGCAGAGTTAAAAATTTACAAAAATACTGTAAATCTGTTCATTTCTAGGGTAAAATGTTGTAAGATAACTACAATGTAGTAATTTAATATGTGATGCAATTCTCTCTTCTTGTGATATTACAGTTTTTATTTGTTCTGCACATGTGCACTTTTCTACATAACATGCAATTAAGAAAGCTGTTTGGTTGATTTACTTCTAAGTTATCTTAGTTTCTTTGGTGTCTTCAAAATTAATAATATCTATTACTGCCTAGGATGATATTGATCAATATGACACATGGTGCAAGGATGTCAACACCAATATCCTTCAGTGGCTATTCAAATGATATTTAGAGACTATTACCCCAAAAATGATGTAATGAGAAAAGCCAGACATTTTGGTAGCATTAATCACCCTGAAAAAATGTGAGGTATGTTGGATGGTATATAATGTAGCCTTTAGACATTCTGGTTTGATCCAACTGGTAAGATAATCCTGTGTAAGTAACAGAAAGTACACACACATACATATGCTGTGTGTGTATGATGTTTGTTTAGCATGTAATAAAAGTTATTCAACTTTTTATTACAGCTTTTATTGTCTCTTTACTTCACTGTACATCAATTCATAGAGATAAAAATATTAAACTTCCATATTCCCGAAGAATTTTACTTTTGAGAAATTTCATTGTTTTAGTTGGCTTTCCCGGATGTGAATGCATGATCCATTTGTATTCCTTTAGTTATGACCAACGAATGTTAATGTATTGTATGGATTAAATATAATAAAACAATTCAGGAGCAAATGCAACTTCATATGAGTGAATACAATTTTTCTGATAGCTTCCCCTCAAGTGAATGTAATTTTATTTCAATATTCTGAACCCGTACTCAGTCAGTAAGGGATTTAGTATTTATCCATAATTGTTATTTGTGTGAATTTACTGTTATTTAGCAGATCTAGCTGATACATATTTAATATTATTTGAGTTTCACCTGGATATATCACAACCATAATTTTTAATGTAGTTTACAATAATTTAAAAAAATGTCCTTAAAAAGCAAGATGTTTTAAAATAAATAATTTTATTACAAGTATCATGCCTAGTTTGGTTTGTTTGGAATTTTGTGCAAAGCTACAGGAGGGCTATCTGCACAAGACATCCCTAATTTAGCAGTGTAAGACTAGAGGGAAGGCAACTAGTCATCACCAACCACCACCAACTCTTGGGCTACTCTTTTACCAACAAATAGTGGGATTGACCTTCACATTATAATGCCCTCACGACTGAAATGGCAAACATGTTTGGTGGGACAGGGATTCGAACCTGTGACCTTCAGATTACAAGTTGAGTGCCTTAACACAATTGGCCATGCCGGGCCATCATACCTAGTTAAAACAAAGATTGGACATTAACCATTCTGAGATACTGAAATGAAACATGAACTTTTTGTAATTGGAACAATTTTATCAATAAAGTTGGATAACTCTGCCCCCATCTAACTGATAACAGGTGGAATTTAAAATAAATGCTACATTCAGTAATTACACTGAAATAAAATAAGTAATCATTTAAATGTTCCTGTAAAGGATCAGGAGGTTTGTGCACCATACACAAGTTGCACATTATCTACTCAAGCTGTGCAAATGAATATGGGTACTAGTTTGAGGTAATATCACAGATTGAGATAAAAGTCTGACAGAGATATTCATTACTGATGTAGAGTAAGGCTGCTGCCTGAGGGTGGGGTTGGGGTTCATCTATTCATTGGAATGTGATCGTACATTATAAAAACAAAAATCAGTAAAAATTAACTGTCTTCCTATTGTGACATATTCCACTGTTTGAAATCAATAAAATGAAATTTCCCAAAATATCAGCTTCTTAACCATACAGAATCCAAAGTGTTTACCTCAGATTAATATAGTACATAAAAAATTGAAGTTTTGTCTTGATTATTCACACCTACCCATCTGCCAGTGTAATTATGCAAGAAGTCGTAAACAATAGTGATAAATAATTCACACTGATGTTGTAACATTACAACTCATAGTACAAAAATATGTTTATTTTAACAAAAGAAACCACCTAACCATACTTTGTTTTTTCCCAAAATTGGCAAACATGGGAGTGAAAATATAATGATAATTTATAGTAATTTTGCAAATATGAACAGTTTATACAAATCAGGAACTTAAAAATAAATCTCCATTTAATACCCTATAAACCATTATTAAAATTATCCCAAAGTAATCCCAAATTAACTGAGACATATATAAAAATGAATTCACTGAATACCTTAAAGTCAGCTTGTGGATTTGGAGAACTACACTTCATAAAGGGGAAATAACATTTTAAAAATATGGTTTTGTCATAGTTATACTGTGGATAAATGTTACCTGTTACTCTTTTAAAAGTGGTCAACACTGTCATAGTTATACATGGTCTTTTTTGAACTTGTTGTAAAGACTTTTATCACAATCTCAGTTATAAATTATTTTAAAAGATAAGAAAGGCCCCTAAGTCTTACTGATGATTTTGGTTAGAAAGGAATGAAACTTACAAATGAACAATTACCTGCAGTTTATCAAACCTTGCAGAGGAGTAAATTTGATAAATGTATGGTATTCTCAGTTTGCCCTGAATTCCTTCAGAGTAGTGTGCAAGAACTTCATAAAACATGAAAATTCATCAGATAATTTATCACAGAATAAAAATTGGACATATAGTTGTAAACAATCAAACTTTTTAATATAATGTACTTAAGGAAATCAGCTGGAGAAAGACAGAAAGCTTTACTTTCTCACCATTGCACTTCTAGCCTCTATTAGGCTGAAGCTGAAGTTGTGTTGATTGCAATTTCAAGTCTCTATAATAGCACTTTGGCAAACAAATAATCACAAAGAACTTGCATCTCTGAAAAAGAATTTCTTTTTTCAAGAGCAATGTATAATGAATTTCCCAAAATTATATGTAAATCCCTATATGCTCTTTATATCAATATGGGAAACAAAAACATTACGTTATATATATAAAGTTCTCTCTTCCCTGGTGCATGCATTACCTAAGTAACTGATGACCACTTTCATGTTAGTAAGGGATGTCATAATCCCAGGCAATCATATGATCTATCATCAGAAGAAACCATTTCTTTTTTTCACAGCATTGTTCACACCACAGTAACCTTCTCCAAAGGAAAGTACATTTGATTAACCTTAGTAACTCATATAGTTCTGTGAATAGCTAAAGTGAGATAGATATATTAGTTTCTTTCATTGAAGTATTGTGCTAAAAATAAACTTTAAAACTTCAAAAAATTATCTATTAGCTAAAGATATACCCACATCACAAATACAACACACTTTCACAGGATATTTGGGGCAATATTGATAAGTAAACAAGTGAAAATTAAATAATAAACACAATCAAATATTGTAATGATTTAAATTTAAAAGATTCCAACGTAAGGTAAGTAAAAACTAATGATTTGAAAGAAGTGCTTGTAACAAAACAATTTTCTGGTGGAAGTTTATATTGCAAAACTACATTGTGCAAAGCAACGTTAAACGTTGATGCCTTAGACAAATGTTTTCAAGACGTAGTTGCCAAAATTTGTGATAACTTTGAACACATGTAGATAGTTCTAGATTATTAACTTAATCTTATAGTGATAAGCAAAAAAATAAAAAACGAACCAAAATAAAACTGTGGCACTTTGGTATAAATCTACTGAGATTTACAGACTTACAATATAAGAAAGCACTGAATAAAATACAATACAAGAATGAATACATCCAAAGAAGTAAAATTAGCACTTACATAAGTTACTTCAAATACAAATAATAAATTAATAAAATTAATACACTGAATTAGGGAAAAATAAGCAAATGTTATCATACGTACCTGCTGCAAAGTAAAAGTTCATATAAATGATGTTCTAAAAGTATTGTTTTTATTATTGTGAACTCTTTTTTTCTATAAGATTTAAATTATCCAACTACTTTTATTTGTATTACAGTCATGAATTTTAAGTGATGGAACTGGTCACTGTGTTGGTGATCTTTTTATTAAGTAAATTACAAATTGTGATAAAATCACTCATCTTGTAAATAAAGTAGGTAGGAAACTCCAGCTATGATTATGTGGTACTAGATGTAGCTTTTACACTGAACTTAAATTATATATATGCATATTATATATTGCATATTCAATTTGTAAATAGCATTATTATTTACAAGTTTACAAGTCAACTAAGAAAAGTATTTGTTGATTTACAAAATGTACATAATTAACAGTTTCATCAGTTTATTAAACCACTTTTTAAATTTATAAATTGTTGCGTAAATGTAAGAATTGACATGTAGTTTATCAAAACAATCTTTGTATTAGTAAACTGTGATACAGGTTTCATAAATCAACATTTAGCTTTAATAGATAGATAATTAATTTTATAAAATGAAGATGATAAATTATCATGTATATTTAATAAATTACTGGGTGTGTTTCTCAGAAAACTTATCAATTTGAAATAATACTAACATTCATGAATAAGGAAGTTAATAATTTTCCAGAGTAAAAGAAATGAAAAGACTGAACTATGCAATGTTTATAAATTTTACTTATAACTAACCTAAATTGCAAACTGTTTAATTTAAATTGTTATGTTAAACTTAATGCCTCAGATAACTAAGTGGATTAATTTTGAAATAATTTTTAATTTTTTTTCTCTTTTTCCCCTGACTCATATGTCATTCATGATCTTGTAGCTGAAAAGGTCAAGGACTTGCTACAAGAAATCAGGTACATAAACAGATTAGAAAATATATTTAATGGGACTTCATAGAGACATTATTAATAGTTATTATTAAAAATGGTAGTACTTTATGGTAGAGATTGACAAGTTTCATAAATAATTCACGTTCCAAAAAAACATCCTGTTGAATTTCTAAGCAAAACCCCAAACATTCAAAATTATTGGTTACACTATATTATGAGCATATATATTAATAATAAATTAAAAAAGTTGCTAACATTTCCAGCATAACAATTCAAAAATTTATAAAATAACAACTTTTTCGTCTGCTGTCTACCTAATCACGTCAATGAAGTTAGCTCTAAATAGCTCGGGCTGTTGCTGCAAGAATTCTCAAGCTTAACTGATAGGTTTCTGGGTATTTGCTTTTGATATTCCAATAAATATAGGCAGGTTTTTGATAAATGATAAACATATCATGCACTACGTAAATGTATTTTCACCCAACAAATGTCGTTGCATGCTAATGGATAGACAGTTTTTAAAGGTAAAAGTATGTATTTTACACAGGTATAACATTAAAAGTAATAAAACAGGATTATTAATATGAATTTTAAACTGAAGTAGGAATCCTGTTATAAACAGCAATGAAACAAATATTAATACCACATCATAAATTTATAAATGTTATCCCTCCTTTGGCAGTTTTATACACTTACTTGTTTGTTGCCCAAACTAAGGATCGCATATTATAAATTTGTGATTGTGGTTTTAATTCTTGTAAAAGTTGTAACTATACTAAGATTACAGGTGTTATGCTCATGAAATGAACACATGAAAATTCAACAAATAAACTGTCATAAAATTAAAATTTTAATAGAAAGTAGGAATTATTGGTTATTCATAGAATTGCTGTAAGTATCCAAAATAAAATAAATGCTACAATAAAACATACACAAACAGTGATAGAGAAGGATAGTTTTCGAAACCTATTTTCAATCTGTATTTTTGTTGACATTGTGATCCAACATTGAAATTTGCCAACTTTGGACTGTTTTATTTAGCTGTACAGATCACAGTGCCAACCGAAATCGGGATTAAAAATCGTTTGAAAATTTATTTAATTGTAGGAATTGAAAATCGTTTGAAAATCTATCTAATTGTAGGGATTGAAAATCATTTAAAAATCTATCTAATTGTAGGGATTGAAAATCGTTTGAAAATCTATCTAATTGTAGGGATTGAAAATCGTTTTAAAATCTATCTAATTATAGGGATTGAAAATCGTTTTAAAATATATCTAATTGTAGGGATTGAAAATCGTTTTAAAATATATCTAATTGTAGGGATTGAAAATCGTTTTAAAATATATCTAATTGTAGGGATTGAAAATCGTTTAAAATCTATCTAATTGTAGGGATTCAAAATCGTTTTAAAATCTATCCAATTGTAGGGATTCAAAATCGTTTGAAAATCTATCTACTCGTACAACTTTACTTATTTGTGTGATTCGTATTACAACATTTATTTTGTTTTAGATATTTTCTTACAGAAATTCTATGAATAACTAATGATGCCTATTTTATTTAATATTTCCACATATAAGATTAACTTACCATGGACTGTAACGTGAACAACCTTGCTTAGTCCAGGTCCAATTCCATTGTTAGCTTGACAGAGGTAATTTCCCCTATCCTGTAGTTTTGTTCTGGCAATTCGCAAAGTACCATTCTCAAATATCTGGTAGTCTGGTCCACTCAGAATTTGTTTGTAATCAGTTCCGCTGCCAACTAAAACAAACACGTAATCAGTTCCACTGCCAACTAAAACAAACACTCATATCTACAGAGTCACAGACATATTTTGTCAAGGTGCTTAATCCACTTATATTTCTTTCATTGAAAATATATTACAAAAAGAAAGTTGTTACAGTAGACACTTGAATTTAACCATTAAAATATTTTAAAAGCAGCATTAATATTTAACAGCAAAACAGGAATGCAGTATCCTATAATAACTTTAATAAAGTTAATATAAATTAATAAGAACAATGGTCAATGCAGTATTCCCATATTAGAATCACACTTTCCAACTTTTAAGTACAGTAAACTGCTAACTTCTTGCTAATCAAGCAAGTCTAAGAATGCCAGTTACCACAAATAAGACATAATAATAAAGTAACTATTTGCTTTGTGTGTTTTGTTTTGCAAAAATATTATATGATATTTCTCATTAAAATTAACTACCTTTATCTCTTTTCCAGGTAATCTGAGGAGCTGGATATCCCATGGCAAAACAGTCTAAAGTTCCATGCTCATTTAGTATAACATATTTATTAGTTGGTTCAATCATCCAATAAGGAGGTACTATAAACCAAACAACAGTATTGGGGATCAGTTTATCCCATACTGACATAAAATACACAGTTTGAACAAAATGAGTTACAAGCCATAACAAGTGGATGTTTGCCTTTTATATTGTCATATACAGCACCAGTACTTTTGTTTCAATGTATATGTAGCAGGTTACTCAAAAGGATTATATATAAATTACTTTGTTTACAAAATGCTAAGTTGAGCATTTGTATGTTTTAAACTAGATAGTGACAAAAAGCTAACTAGTATTAACAAGCAGCATACATTTGTGAGCTACTGACGAGTTATGTTGAATATTACCAAAATATCTCTTAACCTGACAAGTACAACATAGAAATCAATAACACATTACAACTGCAAAAGCATTTGATAGTTGCATACAACTATTCACTCGATGAAACAAAACAGTCAAGTTTTTAAAAGACCATTTTAAGAGCTTGATAGAGTTAAGTACGCTAGTATGACTTAATTGGTGAATAACTGGATTTAAATATTCTTAGTTTTTAGTGTAAATATAAACAACTATAAACTTATTTATATACAGAATAGTGAGACTGAGGGCTTCAGTTACAACAACTACACAAGTGAATGTGTGGAGTACATTCAATAACATATTTTTGTTCTAACCTTTGACCTTCTGTTTTGCAGCTCAACATCTAACCCTTAAGCCACACCTATCCTAATACGTTTCTTCATAACAAAATGCTCAAACAACTTTTGAGTTGGTAAAGAAACAATATAAGACAAAGTACGTAAAAAATCAATAAGTAGTGCACAACTGCACAATTATAATTAAGTTGTTAAGTAGGTTGTCACAAACAAAAGAAAAATTAAAGTGGTACAACAAAGCCTTAGACACTGCTCAATAACTTGTGAAAAAAGTGAAAGGATGAGAAAATTAAATACAGTTATTAAAAAATTATCGAATTATCTATTAAACAATACGTTACTACGAAAAAAAGATATAAATTCTAGATTCTACCATGTTGGTAGAGTGAGTAAACCTTTTTAATTAATACTTTACCATTAACTACTAGTTGAGCAGTATATTGGACAGTTGCTGCTTCGTTGGTTGCTAAACAGGTATAGTTACCATTATGAGTTGGTTTAAGCTTATCAATAACAAGAGCAACAGAAAAGTTATCAATCACTCGAACAGATATTCCTAAATCAGTTAAGATAGGATGCCCATCTTTAGTCCAGTAAATAGAGATTGGCTGATCTCCTTGTGCTATGTTGCAATAAACTCGAGTTCTCATTCCTTCATGCAAATCCTTGTCAAACTCAAACCGTCCAATGAGAGGTGGAACTGAAAGTAAATATTATTAAGTATAAATAGCATTTCAATCATACGAGCTTTTCTTAAAACTTAAGTCACGTTTAATGAACAAGATACCCTTGATAAATGAGTATTACATACATTAACATAAAATAACGTTTTGAAACAACATGAGACCTATTGGTCCATCTTGGCTGTTCCATCCTATAAAATAAAATGATTAAACAAAATAAATAAAACGTTTTAAAGCCAGTCCTTATCATTTATATAGTTAAAAAGCTTTTTGTTAAACTCACTTAAATTTACTGCCTCCACCATATCCAAACACAACTCATTCCAAAGGTCAATCATCCTGTTTAATAAATGAAACTGTCTTAGCTGAAGATGACCCAACCCTGCCAAAATATATATTTGTGTTCTCAATGAAAGCGTTACCATCATCTATGATAAAGGTTTGTGTGCCTGAGAAATTCCACAATGTGTGAAAAGTTAATAAAGTTTCTTACACTGAAAATGTATTTCTGATAAGCACTAATCTCACAAAAATCTGTTTCAATCATTTTCTGCTCTCTAGCCAATGGTACAAAAATCTTCATGCTCAGCACATCAATCTGTACAACACAACAGTTATGCACCACTACTGAACATTTGTTACCATGTGACTACTCTCCACTGAAAGTATTGCACCTCTATATACTGGTACACTAGCTCCCTCTAGTTTTCCTGCTCCATCCTCACGTTTAAGAATTGAAAAAAAACCTAACGAAAAAAACATGTGTAGTGGAAAGAAAAAAATTGAGAGTGTGTCAGAGAAGTTAAGTATCTATCAGAAATACATGTTCAGTGTAAGAAAATGTTAACTTCTGATATAGTCTTATCTCTTTACACACGAAGTTAGTATAGCACATTGCAAAAGTGGAGGAAACCAAGTAAAATATGACTGTCCAGAATGATTGGGTGTGCTTCGAGATGAACTGAAGCATACACATAGGGTATCACACTACTTATGAAACAGGCATATTCTTCATTCTAAAAGAAGGAAATGAATGTAATACAGGCAGAGAAAATAAGGATGTTGCCCATTGCCCAAGCGTAATTCATTCTGAAGTGCAATCTATGGTAAAACAACAACAACAACAACACCTGACTTAGCTATGGAGATACCTAACCTTAACCATACAGGCATGATTCAACATTTCAGCCTCTGCATTAGGAAGTTGGGGATCAATCAAGTATGAACATAGAGTAATAAAAACATTATGGATAGGGCATGTGGACCATATTATAATATACACATGAATGCCAACTGTAAGTAAACAAAGTGTCATACGTCAAGAACCATGAATTATAAAGAAGATGTTGGCATGCAGTAAAAACTGAACAAACTCCCAAATCCATCACAAAAGCAAGAGGTACAATAAACTTAACTAGGCATTATAGGATTATCATTGCTTCAATGCAAACATAAAAACAGAGCAATATCTATAATTAGTATTAATAGCAGAAATCTTAACTTACCCAACTGTAAATGCAGGGAAGATGCATCCTGCATCTATAATTATGAGGAGGATATGGAACATTTGCTGAATAATAGGAATAGTGTACATACATACTGTTGCCTATATTAGGAGGCAGATACAGTCTCAAAACTCAAACATATGAGCAGAGAAGGAGCCATATGCAACCAGAATTAATGAGACATAAAGCCTATATTGGATATAACTGAAGAAACAAACATACATCATTCTAAATTAAGTCTTGCAAGGAGGATGCAACATAACTTGGAAAACCGTTTACCTTGGAATAAGCATTGAGACGAAATTAAAGGAAGGAAACCAGCTTTACTCTCTTTGAAAAAAGTTGATATATAAAAAGTCTGCCAGTAAGTAGAGCAGGTTTAAAACAAAACATGAGAAGGCAACACCCATTACAGAGTGGGATCTCATAAGCAGTGGTAGAAAGTAATGTTTTGGAAAAAAATATTAAATCATATGATATGACTTACCCTAGTCAAAGACAAATGGACACATGTAGAATCCCCATGGGAAGTAGATAATAACAAGATTGTGCAGAGTATGGGCAATGTAAGTATTGGGAGTAGTCCATATTCTGGCTTCAATGATCTCCTGCAAAGAATAGCAAAGGCAAGAAGTGAAAGTCATAGCAATAAGATGAATTTGATTAGAAGGAACACTATGGAGATCACAACTCCCATGGGCAAGTAAGAATAAACCAGGTCAGACTAAAGAATTGGTGGACCCGAAGAGTTAGTGCGACAGAAGATAAATCATTGGAAACAGATGAATTCCATAGAGGAAATAGTCAGAAATGTGAACCCCAAAGGGGAACAGTACATATCACATGTAAGGAGTGAGCTGTACACAGATGCTAAACTGTTTTCTCCTTAACCGTATTCTTTCTCAGAAACATCATCAAGCTGAAAAGAAGAAACCACTGGTTAAACATAATCTAGCTTCCTGCAAATTAAAGTCTATACTTCCTGTGCAGATAAAATCACACCTGAGTCCTGGGAAGTGGTACCAGTAGCTTTGGCAACTCTAACTTATTCTGCATTCAAAATATTGAACCTGAAATTCATACTAGATTCACTTAAAACTTGAGAACACAAAAACAAATGCCAGAAATTGTTAAAACAACTGGATGTAAACATAGAAACTGAAACTGTTGGATAAATGTTTCTAAATGGCAAAGAAACACAATTAGAAATGGTAGCCACAAGCACAAAAAAACTACTTCTAAATGATATAGTGCCAATTGAGAAAGTGCAGATTGAGCAGGAATTACAGAGAAAGCTTGCTGCATCGATAGAGGTGGTACAATACTATTGCTGAAAAGTAATCACATGCTATGTACATTTTAAATCATGGCATGAAATTGGTAGGATATGTAGACTGGTGTACTGAGCATGAAATACTTTTTAGCAATGCTTAAAGAGCAGAAAGAAGATTGAGGTAGCTCTGTATGAGAGAGGGTGTCAACATATCAGAAGTGACCTCCAACTTATAATTTGTATATGTGGTTTACAAAGTAAGTGCTCTAAAAGTCTGAGTTACTTGGGTGTCAAACCACCATTTATCTTATCTCTTACATTGCACTTGAAATTCAAATAAAACAAGAATATTTTTATAACATGTAACTTTTACAATATAGTTATGAGGAAAAAGTTACATTTAGACAGGTGTAATATTGCTGGTGGAACCATGTATGCTATGTATGTACATAGCAATTCAGATGAATTGATATATTTTTTATTTTATATATTAAAAAAATAAACTAGATGAATTTAAATATGCAAAATATGCTACAAGAAAAATTGTGTAAGATTAGGAATGTCTGGAACAATAATGATGAAACAAATAGACAGTTTTGTTGGATGTTTGTTGATAATCGGATTGTTTGATTTTATTAAAAAGACTTCTATGATTAGCACATAAAGAAAACTTTATTGTAACAACCAGATTCATATTTTATCCCTGGAATAAAAAACAACACAAGAAAAGTATACTGTGCATCTGAGCCTTTACTCTTCTTGCAGACATGAGTAAAATATGGACTAGCAATTATCTAGTTTTACACTAAGTTGAATATGTGAACAAATATAACCAGTATTTCCAAACCGAAAGTAGCAATGCTAAAATACAAATCTAATATTAACATAAGAAAAATAACAAAATCCTTATTAATAAGTAACCACACAGTAAGTAATTACTAGTGTATATTTAATTTAAATACCCAGCTTACTCACTGTTACGTTATTGATTTAAAAAATTGTATATCATTATAACCTGTGTGCTTAAATATGATTGCATTATTGATAAAAAATGTCATGTCTAAACAAAAAAATGTAAAAGCCATAACTTATTAAAAATATCTATCACCAATACATAAACTTAAACAGTAACACAGAAATATAAACATACACATGTGCATATCTATCTATCAGTGTCTCTCTCTCTCTCTATGTATGTATATATATACATACACACATGCATAGTGCATAGGATAGAAGATTATTGCTGTTATTCTTAATATTTACGTATTTATATTCAAGTAAAATAATGTTATTAAAACTGTATACAACATAAAAAGAACTTAACATGCTTAATATAATTTCAAATACATAATAATCTCACCTCACCTTTGACATCTACATAAAAGTGAGCTCTTGCACTTTGACTTTGGTTACTCCTAGCAACACACGTATACATGCCTTCATCTTCTTTATCATCAAGGTTTTCAATTTCCAAGGTTCCATTATTATGTACTTTTTGTCTGTGGTTGAAAGGTAAACGCTGGCTGTCTGGTAACATTTAAAAATAAGGTAAAAGTTTCTGTATTTTAAATGTATTCTTATCATTTTCCATGAATGTGATTTTATGTAAATCCTGTTGGGTTTTATATCTTCACATTAATGCAGATTTCTGCACCTTATATGTAAAGAAGTTTCAACATTTCATGAAGTACAAAAATAAAGCCACATCTCCAAGGCTAATAAAGTTAAAACTTTATCTTGAATAGTTCCAAAATAGTAGTTCTGGAAGACTAAATTAAAAGATACATTAAATATTTACAGGAATCTTTTTATGTGTGTGTTTTTCAGATACACAAGTTTTCTGATCTACAGATATAAGTGAATGAAAAATACTACAGAAACATATATTACTATTAAAATATTTCTATACTAAAGGCATTATAACATCAAATTGCGATGCTCACAGAAATATTAAGCTATTTAACAAATAGAAATGTTTTTATATTATGTAAGCTAAGGTTGAAACAAGAATGTCATACACATAATACAGAAGATATAAACATCACTGAATAAACATGTTAAATTTTCTTCTACAAGTACCTTTTTCCCAGTGAATGGAATCTATAGGATATCCAGTAACATAGCAGTGAATTGTCATTGTTTCTTTAGCAATAACTGTAATATTTTTAAATGGACGAACAAATGGCAAGCCATAAACATCAATTCTATTGCTGTGAGTTGCTGTTCCTGCTACATTTTGTCCTAAACATTTATAAACGCCTCCATCTTCAACTTGGACACTTGAAATGTTAACAAAACTCACAATTTCACCATTTAAGTTAACAAAATCTGCAACAGTTACTCTTCCAGTTTGAATGACTGCTGTTTCATCTAGATACCAATATATTTGGGGTTTAGGTGTTCCTTTTGCTACACATTTCAAATGTACAAAGTGTCCTGGTTCTAAAAGTTTCTTGGAAAATGTTTCAACAAGTTCTGGAACAACATCTACAAAAATTAAGAATATAACTAAAGCACATAATAAGCAAAATGATTTTTAACTTTAATCAACATTTGTGCAAAGAGAACACAGATAAATCATTTTTTTATGAAACAGTGATCAACCTTATAAATGTATTGAAACTAAAGTGATTCAATTTTTTATTTTCATTATTTTAATTTTCAAGAACATGTTAGTCTTCTGTGCAAACTGTAGAGATAGTGTTACTTCCAGTCCTAAATAATGGTATACAAATGCACGTGTATTATATGTTTTCAGAATATACATATACCTTTCATAAAAAAACAAACTTTCTCATGTAACAGAAGACTGATCAGTTACAATAGAAAATGAAGACTTATGAAAAAAATGCCTGTTAAATGACATAGAAATTACATTCATTAGAAATATTTGTAATAAAAATAAACTCAAGTTGTAAAATTAATTGAGTTTTAACTTTTGATCTCTGTGATCTAGTTTATAAAACAGGCTATCCCTATACATAACTTACATCCCAATTTAAGTTCTGAAGAGGACTGCACACTTTCTAAGCTGTTTTCTGCAAAGCATTGGTACATTCCTTGGTCATCTTTACTGATATTCTGAACTGTGAGTACAAACTTTGAAGAACTTATAAACCATTTCTGATTAACTACTCCATCTTTCAACCAGGTAATGTTAGCAACTGGGTAACCTGAGACTGAACAATTAAAGGCTGCTTTGGCTCCAACATCAACAGTTTGACTTTCTGGTGAAATTGTAACATCCAGTGGTGCTAAAATACAGTATTGTAAATCACATCAAAATTATGATAAAATCAAAAAGTCCAACATTTTTTAACATAAATAATATCATATATTAAATCTATCACTGATAATTTTAGAAATAAACAGTTCTTCTGGCATAAGTTTTATTTTTGGATACGTAATAAAAAAATAAAAAGCACATCTTAATATCTAATTACTTGTATAAAAGTTGAAACTTCAGGAGGTTTGAAAAAAAATCTTTTAACATTGTGGTGTTAAAAAATTCCAAATTCACATATGGTTAATGTTACACTTTTAAATATTGCAACAAAATCATATAACGTATTCTTTGTATGTGCCTATAGCAGTGAGAGAGAGTTCAGTAGTCTAACAGGTTTGCTTAAATATCATCAAATTCAACCAAAAGTTCAATTAACCTCTTTAACCTTACATTGCAGAAATAAATTACCAATGTTAATGATGTGTACTCGAAAATAATTCCAGAAGATAAAGAAAATTATATAAAAGAAATCATATGAATTTAACACAAAAGCCAGGGAAGAAATGCAAACCCATATTATTTTATACACAAAATTGTTTTCATTACTAGAAGAATTTATTGGGTCATCCTCAATTTTAAATTTGATGTAATGACAAGTTTGAGAAATTAAAATGAAAAGTATATGCATTTCTGACTTCAATAACAATACTAACATGTGAGTAAGCTTGGATAATTTAACTTCTAAAGGTAATATTACAATATACAAAGGCCTGATGTATGGAAAACCTCCAAAGCTCTTGACCCATGCCCTTGACGACCATGATGCAAATGCATAGCTACATTTATACAGCTTTATTTCATTTCACTTCTGAACTCCAGTTGATAGTATTCAGCTTTCTACTCTCTATTTTCATAATCAGATTTAAGCTCCTCATGCTTATTAACCTTCCCTTTTACGTGCTTCTTGAATGTTGTCCTCCCAGGATACTATCAGCTCTGTAATAATTACCTGCTTTCTAATAGCTGACCAGATGACAATATCAAGTCTAAGACTTGTGATCACTCTCTCATTTGGGAAGTTTCCTTTCACTTTGAGGTCTACTATTACCTTTGAATCATTTGCAACGGAGTGTATGCTTCTTCAAGAAATTACTATCAAAATTATCTGACCAAAATCTCTCTTTAATAAAGATGATGAATTTTGATTTTTTTCTTAGTAGTTCGCATCTCCACAAAATTAATATTCTGTATTCTCTCTTTAACTGTCTAAGCTATCACTTTAAGTTTATTATTGTACCATCAGATGTACATGCAGTTGGGTATGAACTAAAATTTGTTGCAAATATCTCTTTCCACCACAAATATGGTGACAGTATACTTTACTATCATACGAGATGCTATTGTTGGATGGTGTGGGGAGCAAATTATAAGTAGATCTTCACAGAAGTGAAATCCTAGAAGGCTGTATCTTCCATAACACATTCCATTGTTTTATTCTGTCATATCTCATCTATGCACCTTGCTTTACTGACTTGGCTGTATTTAGTCTCTTTTCCTCTTTAATATCTCGAAGTTCCAATGAAACCATATTTATTTGTTCTCTGTTGTTGGAAGATGATCACCATCCCTCTCCTTGTTCCCCAAAATGGTCCAACAACATCCTTTTGTTTGAGACTTAATTCTGTTTCACTGACTGCTTTGTTTCAGCTGTTAGCTTTCTACTGGATCTAACATCAGATTGGCTGTTTCTAACCATTGGATTTTCATAATTCTTTAAGATCATGAATGATCTTTCTCTTGCCATCTTGAAATAGTCCATGAAACATCTCACTAATAGAATTAACTTTGCACAACAACTGTACATGGGAACATTAATTATTTGGAACTCCAAACTATCTCTTAATATACTTGTTCAACTGATACTCCATTACGTTTACATGGTTAGTGGCTATCTCATACATGATAAGCAGCTAAATACCGTTGGTGATAGACAATATTGCAAATAACAGAGTTTCTGCTTGTCTGGTAGACCATATCTGTCAATTAATTGAAAAACATTTATTGCCTGCTTCACCACCTCCTAAGCTCTCCTGGTGTCTTGCAGCTTTTTTGTATACCAACATCAAAGACTTTTATAGTTCACTATAGATAAAATCACTTTATCTACAACATATGGTCAACAGCTTCCATTCTTGAGAATCAGTCTTCAAGACTTTTTGGTATTGAACCTCAGTCTATCAGTGCTCCAAGTCTAGTCAAGATTACTTCTTAACTCAGTCACATCGTTCTAAAAGCATGTATTTATGGAAACTGTTCGCCTTCACTTAATGTCATTTCCCAGTGGGACAGTGGCAAGTCTACGGATTTATAATGCTAAAATCACGGGTTCGTTTCCCCTTGGTTGACACAGCAGATAGCTCAATCTGGCTTTGACAAAAGGAAAATACATATACATTTAATGCCATTCCTGGACCAGCCCTTTTCGTTACTCTTAAGATCAAATATTTCATTTACATTTTAAATTTGGTACTCAGCCTATTGATGTTCTGTTGCTTCAAAATCTTTGTCTGGTCGTGTCGAATTCGTCACACAAGTCAGCCATATTAAACATTAGTCATTGGTACATCACAATACTAATCAGAATAGGAAAGTAGTATGTGTGTATATATATGTATATATATTTTGTATATATATATATGTATATATATGCTAAACTGCATAGTAGCTATTGCACTACTCTCCAGTACAGATTAAGTCTACTGGCTCGCATGGAAAACGTGTGAACACTAATAACAAAGTTTTATCACTGTAAATTATAAGTTAGTCAAAGAATTCATACAAGCTTCTTGTTTCGAACGCTTGACTTTTATCAATTAGATTCTGTGACCTACCTCACAAACAGTTTAACGCAGTTACGTTTTAGATACAACTGTCTCTTTCCAACCACTAAATATCTTTTAAGTATCCTCTGATGCTAGCTAATATTGGGATGATATTGTTTTTCACGGTATACACTATTATGGTACCAAACCACGAAGATTACACACATATACAATAAAAATAATGAAAAGTAACTGATAAAAATCTAAACTATAGAGAATAGAGATTCTTACTTATCTCAACGTTTTAGGTCTAAGACTTTGTCATATCGCAAAAGAACAGAACGACTTTAAATGTTGAAATAAATGACCAACATTATTACCTGTTTCTTTTAATCTGTTTTTTGTCAATTACATTTTAACAAGTTTATCCTAGGTCTGTCTTTAGTTTTCTGCACTTTACTCTTGTAATTAAGTTTTGTTTCTTTCTAAACACTTTGATCAATCTGTACTCTAAAGGTTGAGCATCAATTTAAATGTTATTTACCAATGACAGCAAGTGTTGTTTCACTTTTTGCTTTACCCACATCACTGGTCACTGAACACAAAAACTTTCCAGCATCAACACGACTCACTCTATCAATAATCAGGGATCCACTTAATTGTCGTATGTGATTTCCAACTATTACAGGGATATACGTTCCTCTGTAGTTTTTAAACCATCTGCATGCAAATAATAGAATATATTATTAGCGTGTCATATATTATATTCGGTTAAAACATTACTTCAGCTCGAAGCGCCAAATATTATACTTTCAAGAATACAAATTACTTTGTATCTTGTACATTTTTTTCACTTAGGAAAAGAAACAAACAAAAATTATTAAATAATAAAAATGATGACATTAACCAACGATGCATATTATTTTTCCTTTCATGCCAGAATCACCCTTGTCCTTATAAATAATCACATCAAACCTGCTTGCCCTTTCAGCCGTGGGGACGTTATAATGTAACAGTCAATTCCACTATTAGTTGGTAAAAAGGTAGCCCAAGAGTTGGCGGTGGGTAGTGATGATTAGCCTTCCCTCTCGTCTTACACTGCTAAATTAGGAACAGCTAGCGCAGATGGCCCTTGTGTAGCTTTGCGCGAAATTCAAAATAAACCAAACCTTATAAATGAACAGAACTTGAAGTCAGTAACCTTAGCTACAGCGTTTATTATTTTCCCCAAATGTAAACAACCTCAAATCTCTATTTGATTCTAGATTCTTTTTTTTTTCTGCATTATTATTTAGCTCTTCGTTAAGATGAAGATTTGAGATTATTCGCCGAGGTGTTGTTATACGGGTTAGTTAATATGCAGGACAAACATTGTGACTTTGAAAAATCCTTGGTGAAATATATTAAGAATTTTGTAATTTTTCAGCGTCTTTGCGTTTTTTGACACAACTTACATTTATGTTGAATTAAGAATGCAATTATATCTAAATGTTGCGAGCTTTTGGTGAAATATTTATACATCAACATCTCCCTGTTACTTCGATTCTATAAAAATAACATTATAAGTTTTTGAAATTTGGAGATTAAATTCATTGGTCTTGGATCAACAGCTGAAAATCAATATTCGCTTTAGATCTGTATAAACACATGGAATCTAAATGTAATTTTGTTTGTATTTTACAGTGTGTAAAATTAGGTTTTGGAACAGAGATGACGTTTCAATTAGGTCTCCGCTGATACAGCGGTAGGTCTACGGCGTTAAAACATTAAATTCATGATGTTCCATTACCCTCGGTGGATTTAGCAGATAGCCCATTGTGGCTTTGTTATAAGAAAAAAACACACACGTTTCAATTAATGGTACGATCAGTTACACGTGTTTCTGCAGTAAAGTACGTTCAAGTATTTAAATCAACAGTCAACTGGTGCGGTAATTATGTATTGGGTGTGTGTGTGTTGACTTACCGCTGTACTAACAGGGGTCAATGTATTAGGTTGGAGAGCGGATTCAGATTTTAGCTGAAAAGATGAGGGTGAAGGTTTGTATTCCATCAATTCTTGAAAAACTTTTAATATATTCTGGTTTCAGTCACATTAGACTTTGAAAAAACTGTATTTATCAGCAGGGTCAGTAACTTTTTTATTGGAGTCAATCAAACACAATAAACTGTTAACTGAAGATATTTGTTTGGCAGTCTTTCGGAAATGGGAGAGAGTGATTCGCCCCTCGAATTAGAGAGAAATATATGTTATTTTGTTAATAAAAGAAAATTAATAATTTTCGAATTTTTTTAGTGAATGAATGACTGTCTCTTGAAAGTTGATATAACTTTCATTGAGTGGTTATACTTTTACGTTTTCACATGAGAAGTTATAAATAGCTTCTGAAGATTAATATGAAAAGTAATTAATCTGTGTTCGAGCAGTTTACTATTTAACCAAAGAAAGTCGGTGCTTAAGAGTTACTATCTTTCAATGTTTTGAAAATAAATTCATCACGAGATAGCAGCACAGTCGCTAAATCGTTTGTCGTAATTGTTTGTTTTTTTTTAATTCCGCGCTACTCGAGGGTTATCTGCGCTAGCCGTCCCTAATTTAGGAGTGTAAGACTAGAGGGAAGACAGCTAGTCATCACCACCCACAGCCAACTCTTGGACTACTCTTTTACCAACGAATAGTGGGGATTGATCGTCACATTATAACGCCCCCACGGCCGAAAGGGCGAGCATGTTTGGTGTGACCGGAATTCGAATCGAACGCCCTTAACTCACCTGGCCATGCCGGGCCTATTTATCGTAATTAGTTAAACAGAAACAAATACCACTACCTACTTACTATAAGAATCTTAAGCTAAGACTCTTTTCCTTTCTTAGTTTCAAACACTATGGCAGTTTCTGTTGTTATAACTTTAATGGGTTAAACATAAAATAATAAACGAAATAGTAATAATTTACACTATCTTGTTCGTGTTTCTTTAGATGATTTAAATTTCAAACTAATTTCAGTTTATAAAAATGGAGTTTTAAGAAACTGTGTAACATCCATTGATGTAATGTTCTATGCAATGACAGATATGCAAAAGGTACATCAGACTAAAAGTGGTTAATGAAATTGTATTTCATCGATAAAAATCAGCATAGAGTGCCATAGACTTTACAACCTTTTTTCTTATTAGGTGCAATGCTCGTTAATACATGTGAACGCTATATTTCTCGTATACAGAGTGTTTCAAACTATTGTCTACAGAACACTGGTGGTTCGAGAGATCTCTTAGGTGATTTCATTATCACGGAAAGTAAGAATTTGTAAATCAGAGTAATTACGACACTCGATATCCTGCTCAATTCAGCTAAACAAGTGGAAAGAATATGTAAAAATTAGATGTCAGAATCTAAAACTCTATGTTGTATAGGTTTTGTGAACAAAGTAGTTACGTTTTCTGTTTCCATTTTCTATTAGTACCCATAGGAGAGGGAATAAACATCAATATTATAATGATTTCTATGGGCTTACTTTGTTTTGTTAATTATACGATTATTATGTGGTACATAATATGGACACTACCTTCCTGTGGCCGTCATGACCAGCTGGTTAGGGCGCTCGATTCGCAATCTGAGGGTCGCGGGTTCGAATCTCTATTACACTAAACTTGTTCTCTCTTTCAGCCACAGGAGCGCCATAATGTAACAGTCAACCCCAGTCTTCGTTGGCAAAAAATATCCCAAAAGTTGGCAGTGGGTGGTGATGACTAGCTACTTTCCCTTTAGTCTAACACGTACCTAATTTAGCATTGTAAGACTAAAGGGAAGGTAATCCTCGTGCAGCGTTGCACAAAATTCCAAACAAACCAAACCACTACTTTCCTAAAAAAATTACGTGGTCCGCCAAGAAACACGTTTAAAAATCACTGCTTTATCTGGAAATTTCACATAATAAAATTTTAACAACTGTTTGTGTCTTCATTAGTGAAAGTCGTAACATTTTAATTTCAGTACGAATATGATATTTTTTACGTTAATATTAGTTACATAATAAAAACCAACAAAAAGCTACCATACTTGTATTCTGGGATAGGGAAACCCTGTGCAGCACAAGGAAGCTCTACAAATTCTCCTTCCTTAGCAGTAACTAGATGGGTGCTGTCTGTAATTCTGGGAGCAATACTAGCCTGGGGTTCTGAAAATATACAGTGAGAAAAATATAAAAGTGTTAATAAGAACTACTTGTTAATTTCTATTATCAAATTAAAATTGTGCCTACTTATATTGCAGAAGATTGAGAACATTGTGTTCAAACTATTTTGAAAATTTAACTCAGAAAGCTAGGTGACAACCACAGTTAATAGAAACTAGCAGTGGAACGGCATTTATCAAAACTACATTTTGAATTTGTTTGAAGTTTCCTAAGTTCTGTACTTAACGGCAAATAAAAGAAATATATCGTAAAGTTTTAGCGGAAGAGCATGAAATTTGCCATAACTCAGTTGTTGGTGTATGTTCTTAAAACTTCTTTCATTGCTTTGACCCCTCAATATATATATACATATTTAGAGAATTTTCTCACAAAATTTCCCGCATATTCGTTTCTTATTTTGAAGAGGGAAGACAGCTACAGAGGTTGAATACATTATATTATCCATTATATTATTATTAAACCAGTCAATGGCGTCATGTCTGGTTACCTTGACTACAGCCATGCAAAAAGTTCCGTTGTCAGGCTACTACGTCTACTGTATCACTTCTTCCTGTTGGTTTTCCATAAGCTAGTTTATAAGGGTTACGGCTTTTCAGTGCATGCTTCAATAGTCCGATTGCATAGAAATCTATAAGCAGTAGGTCTAATTACTAAGTGATATATGTATTATTCTTATGGAATAGAATGAATATCTTTTCGTTCTTCAGCTGTTTGAAGTTTGTGACAACTGAGTTGGTGACTAGAACTTTCATCTTATTAAATTCATATCCTGACGGCCTCGTTTCGAGGCAGCTTCTTGAGTATGTTGCATGCTGTTGCCTGTGGTTCTGTAAACTGATCTTTCTTCTTGGGTTACAAAGTCTGTTACAAAGTGCCGAACTTTGCTAACTACAGCTGGGGTATGACGTGTTTCAGGCCACTTTCTTGATGGTCCTGGATCTTACGTTGATACATATTCCTTTCTTTCCTAATGCCATTAAGTACAAGGGATATCTCTGTCTTGAAAATTCTAAATTTCCAATATAAACACATCTTTAGGATGTAAGTATATAAATGTTTTGCGTTGGAAGGGCTGTTATATATCACGCGACTTAATGATTTGTATAATATTACATATTCACCCTTGTAGTTAACATCATCCATAGCTAAATTTGGTGTTACTCTTTCCAAATCAAATAGTGTGTTTTGATCATCATTTTTTTTTTTTATGTTTCCTATTAAGTAACACTTTTAAACAATCGTTAACACCGTTTAGAAATTGCGGTGATTATATTTTAAAATATCTTTTTAAAATAAACTGATTTTTGTTACAATCTCAAAGTAGTAAGAAGTTCTATGGCCTAAAGCGACTGACTACACTATCAAATAACTACGATGGATAGAAATATGATTTCAATGGCTGTAAGCAGATTTGAATGTGTTATATCTTAATGAGATATAAAAAGATGTTGTGTTGGTTATAGTCTCAAAACTGTATTTTAACATGATATGTATAAAAAAAAAGATTTAGAATTGTCGTGTGTTAGTTACGAAATTATACTTGAGTGCAAAGTAGAGAAAATTCGAAATTGAAGAAAAAAGGGTGTGTTTAAATGACAAGGTGTGAAGGATGACAAAGAATGTTAATATTGTACGTGTCTCTATTGTGGATAATGTGCTGAGAGGTATCAGGAACATGATATACAAATCTATAACAACGTAAATATCGTTTACTCGTAGGTACAATATATTTTAGCCCATAAAGTAACTAACAACAATAGAAGACAAACTTAAGACTTGGATAAAAATGCTGTCGTTTCTGTTTGAACTAAGGAAGATGTAGAAGCGAGTTGAAGAAATTAGGATATCCTCACAGTGTTCTGTCCATATGACTTCTATATCGCAATGCCATACTTTCTGTTGGTACTTATTACCTCAAGCAGAGTTTGTTTTCTCATAACAAAGCCACGTCGGACTTTGTCCACCAAGGGGAATCGAATTCCTGATTTTAGCATTGTAAATCCGTAGACTTAATTAACACTGCCCCAGCAGGGGACTAGCTCAAACAGACAAAGCTGTGTACTCAGGAACAGTTATTGTGTCACAAGCGTGACAATAATTTGATACAGATCAGTTACAATTGTCCCATGTTGCAATAAATGTCTATGCTTCCCATTGATTACCTTACAACAGTGTCTGTTGATCACCCAGTATGTGACTAGTGTTGCAAGTAATGCTCAGAGCCAATAACAACGGTATGCTTGGGTTATATTCACCTGAATTATGGTAAATAGATCAACAACGTCACATCACGAACTTGATGCAACTAATCAGGTCTGATATCCCGAGAACAGCGGTACATGTGATTCAACTGACTGAATGTCAATACTGTAGATTCATTCGAGAGGTGGATAGTTGTACAAACAAAAGATAGTTTCAAATGGGTATCGTGTAATTCACCTGACTGTTCTAGCCATCACAATGAATTATGATGACGTAAATGTCTACTTATCATCAAATGAATTAATATACAAAATGAGAAATAACCATGAAAATGGTGCATAAAAACACACAAAGAAACAAATGCTACAGGAATACAGTTCATTTATAGCGTGAAAATAACCTGCATAAGACTACAGTCACAAGTTGGTAATTTACAATGTGATTGATGTTATTCAGTTAGTCATAGGGCATGCAAAACTACAGGCAGTGATGGTTTGCTTAGCATTGGTGTTGTATATCCAGTATTGACTTCGCACCGCATAAAAATCGTGTGGAAATCAAAGTTTTGGCTTCTTGTAGCATCTATATACAATAATTTAAAAAGAATTTGTGATACTAGCAGTGTTTGTAATGTAAGGGTTTTGCTTGTTTTGAATTTTTGTCCGAAGTTACAAGAGGGCTATTCGCGCTAGTCGTCCCTAATTTTGCAGTGTAAGTCTGGAGAGAAGGTAGATTGTCATAACCACTCACTTCCAGCTCTGGGGATACCTTTTACCAACAAAGAGTGGGATTAATCGTCACATTCTAACACCCTCATGGCTGGAAGGGGCGAGTGTATTTGGTGTGACAAAGATTCGAACCCGCAACCCTCAGATTAGGCGTTGAGTGCCCTAACCACTTGGGTATGCTGGGATCTAACGAGGTTTTCTTTTTTAAAACCCCTAAGTTCTTCAGTATAATGTTAAGTATCTCAGAGTATGTTCTTCAAGAGATGGAGGACAGACAAGTAGAGATCTTGATGTAAATATAGGTGTGAATGAACGATAATATATACATTATTAAAGAGTGGTTTCAAGGGACGTTTGGCTTCTCGAAAACTTGCTGACAAGAGGCAACCAAACCAAACAGTTGAAATTAGCATCAGACCACAAAAAGTGAAATGATCAAAGCTAAAGGCTTTGATTGTTAGAGATTAATCCGTGATCAAATTGTTCTGCAGTAATCAATCACAGTTTGTTTGACGACGAAAAAAAAACGATGTTACGGTCAATATGCGGTGAAGCATCGTAGGAAATAAGTACAAGTTTGGAGCTACTGTGATAATGATGTACACAAAGTTGATGTTACCTTGACTGATGAGATGTGCAGTCAAATCCTGATCCACTACATCATTTTCTAAAGAACAAGCCTCAAAATGTGTAAATTGATTTTTCAGTGTGACTTTGATTAATACAAAATTCAGCATAATAATACGTCAACGGTAAAGATGGTGATAAATCACTTACAGCCATGACGTGGTGTGGAAAGAATCACGATAGGAACAACATTTGCGAGGCTGTAAGGTGGACAGAAAATGTGATTGCGAGGAATAAATAATGCAACACATTTGAAATATATTTCCACAATTATATTGACAAAATGTTTCTCAGCATGTAAACTTGATGTAATACTATGTAAAGCAAGGGGCTTACATAGAAAATACTAAATAACAAATTTATTCATTTTTCATTTGTATTTTCTGTGATAATGTTTTCTACTGTTAATAAATTCGCCATTACTCATTGTTCATGACTCCTATATGTTTATTGCTTGTGTGTTTCTATAACTTCCGTTGTTTTTGACAAATATATAACTTTTTATATTTACTTAAACGGTATCTAACCTTGAAAATATCTTTTTATTTCGTAGATTTAAGCATGTATTTTATATGTCAAAGACCTCATTGTACACTTTTACTGCCATTCATGTGCTACTTCAATGTACACTTTTACTACCACTCACGTGCTACTTTCATTGTACATTTTACTACCACTCACGTGCTACTTTCATGTTATGCTTCTTTTTTTACAAGTCTAATTTTCTTCTAGTGTGGCCCAGTGATTAGTATGTTGGATTATAAATGTGAAGATCCGTGGTTCGTATTCCATTAATAAAGAATAAACAATAACTTTCACGCTTCACACGTTGCCTTAATTTGTGACTGTTTCAGTCAAATCTTACTATTTGACCTGACAAGAAAAATCCAAGAGTTGGCGGTTGGTTGTGACTGGACAACCATCGTTACGCGAAATTCAACAAAAATAAGTCACCCTTTCTTATCTTATATTTTCGCTTACTGGCTTTCTTTCAGAGGATCGGCTCGCCGTGACACCAGCTTTTTAAATAATTCACATGGAAACGATTCTTATACATTTTATTATATATCTGACGCTTACGGCAGTTATAACTGGAAATTCTTTTTCAGATGGACTGTAGAAAGTACAACTAATAATGATTGACGAAGATTAAGAGTGTATAAACTAATAATTATGCTAATTTAATTATCACCAATAGAAGCTACTTATTGTTCACACGGAACCTTTCTGTAATGTTGGTTTGTTCTTTCTCTCACTGCTTTAGATTATAATGTATCGTCCCCGTCCACATTGAGAGAGAGAGAAAAAACAACAACACATGTCTTTATTATTGCTTTCTAACGAGTGAAATAATTAACACGATTTTCGAAACACATTTGTTTGCAGGACCAGCAGATATAATGGCAAAAATCCCCTAAATTTAAACCTCTGACCATCCAAAATATTCCATTTGGATGTTTCAAGATGTCTGTGACTCATAAAAGATGGCGTAACAAGAGATCTTACTCCTTTGATAGGGATAAGCTGGAAGAAATTGCAAGAGTCAGCCAGTCTCAGGTTCAGCCATTTGTATGGCACTCTCAAAGATTACTTGGACAAAGGACCATATGATGGCTACCATTTCGCTTGTTATTCTATGTATCCCAGTAAAACCTTCGTAGAATGCGTTATGATGAACATAATGTCTCCAAAACAAACTAGTCTCCAATCTAAAAGAGTGCAACGAAAACTTTGGCCAGCAACATATTTTACATATTATAATTTTGTCTGAAAACACACTTCCCACTCGAGAAAAAACCAAAACCAAAACCAAAACACATTGCGGCAAGCAAACTTTCTCCTTCAACGTATATCCATTAAAGAGAAATAACAGCGTGTACAAAGTTAAGTATTATCATTAAAAACGAGCTGCTTGACTACCTAAGAATCACGCTTGTCACTAGTTACTTCTCTTCTTCACATACATTGACTTATGGGGATTTTGAAGACAATCAACACATAAATCATTACACATGGAGCGTTATATACTGTAATAACTTTTTAAAACATCAGCACAGCTATATGCTGAAACTAATTTCACATCTTTGACATTAACTTAGCAGGAGTATTTTGTTTTGTTGGAATTTCGCACAAAGCTACTCGAGGGCTATCTGTGCTAGCCGTCCCTAATTTAGCAGTGTAAGACTAGAGGGAAGGCAGCTAGTCATCATCACCCACCGCCAACTCTTGGGCTACTCTTTTACCAACGAATAGTGGGATTGACTGTCACATTATAACGCCCCCACGGCTGGGAGGGCGAGCATGTTTGGCGCGATGGAGATGCGAACCGCGACTCTCGGATTACGAAGCGCACGTCTTAACGCGCTAGGCCATGCCAGGCCTAGCAGGAGTAACAAGAATAATCTATATGATTGTTTTTCATAGATATGAAAGCTTAACCCATTACTTATTCGTACACTTAATATACATATTAGACTAATGATGTTGTAATTATCTATTGACAACAGTTTCTCGTTCAGTGTATGCTAGATGAGAAAAACTTTCTACGAGGTTTTCACTCCATTTCTTCTTTGTTTTGCTTGAAGACTTAATACAATAGCATTAGTAGCTTTATCCCTCTGTTAGTTTAGACAACTCAAACAATCCTTTATGTAACTTCGCGTTTTAACAAATTGTTTGATTTATGTATCTATCTTGCGGTTATAGCGGGCGAACATAGAAACTACGTAAATTTTGTCTTAAAGAAACTGATTGAGTTGGGCATTTTTAACATTTGTGAGTATGTTTACTAACCTTCAAACTAGTTTTAAGTTTTGTTTTCATTCTAAGTTATTTAATAGTATACACTGAGTGCTTATTTTGCAAAGTTTAGCATAAATGGCTGAACATCCTGGTTTATGGTTAAGAACAATACAACAATAAAAGAAAAAGACGTGTCAAAATGAAACTTTACAAACAAAACAAGTTGGCAGAGAAAATTATCTAACAATAGGTCTCGACATTGTAATTTTTATAACGAAATAAATTGTACAAGATGGTGTATTGAGGCTATTAAAAAATTAGGTATTCCACGAGAACATGTGATGTCAATCTCAAGAGTATTTGGTAGGTTTCAAGTGTATTTCACGACTGTTCTTGGACAATAGAGCTAATTGAAACAAGTATGGATATTGTCATTTTGAAATAAACCGAAAGCTTTAACTCCAACAAAAGTTGTTATTTGTATTCTACCACTTGAAATAATTTATGGAGTTATAAAAATATTGTGTTCAAATTTTGCAAGGGTAGTCTGTCCATTTTGCACATTGCCTGTGTCAACACGTTATTCAGTAAAAACACGCTAAAAGGTTTAGAAGACAAATGTATATTGAAAAGATTGAAGATAATGATTTTTAAAAAATCCCAAGATAATTGCATTATTTTTCAGAAAGTCATAATTACTCATTTCATGTAAGCTTGTCGATGCAGTGTTTCAATGTAAGGCTTATGGGCATCTAAAAATATTGTCTCAGTTAAAGGAACATGCAGAACCAGTAGTTGTTGCTTTAAATAATTAAGACATGCTCAGTTGATAATACTTGATAACAATAAAGTTGGTCAGCGCCATGTTGATCTCCTTGATCTCCTACTCAGTGGCACAGCAGTATGTTTGCGGACTCATACCGTTAAAAATCGGATTTCAATACCCGTGGTGGGCAGAGCTCAGATAGCCAGTTGTGTAACTTTGTGCTTAATTCTAAACAAACAAAACAAAATTATTGTCATCTAGGGACAGCACATATACCAGTATGAGACTGTCAGAAAAAAAAAAAACAATGGTTAATATTATCTTAAACAAATGTAACAAAGAATCAAATGAAATAATTGTAGATTATAGTATTATGAACAAAACGATAGACATTCAGTTAAGACAAAATAAACAAACAAAATTAACTGATTTAAATGAATAACGAACTGTTACGAAGAAGGTGAGAAACAATACAGACTAAGAATATCGTGAAACATTAATTGGTACGACCAACTTGGAGGAAGGAATAGAGACTGGTGAACGAAATTAGATCAATACGAAAGGTTTGTTAACCAAATCGTTTTCACAGATTAATTTATAACATAATGATAAGAGTCGTTGTTGTTGTTTTTTTAGTTAAACACGAAGCTCTGCCCACCACGTGTATCGAAACCCGGATTTTAGCGTTGTAAGTTCGCAGGCATACCGCTGAGCCACTGGGGGGCTGATAAAAAGTCAAGCAAGTCAGTGTAATGATTTAAATTAAAATGATGATTTAAAATATCTCGATTTAGAGAGTGACGAAGAGATTTTTCAACCACCATTACCAAAATCATATTTTAAATTTTGGAAAGAAAGTTAAATTATAGTTTAAAAATTGCAAGTGGTTCTGAAATATATATACAACATAACAGGGTTGATACTCCAACTAGAAAAACGGAGAGAACATTATGCTAACAAAAAATATCAGAATAACGTAAATAAATAAAATAATAATAATTATTATTTATTTAAAAAAATGAAGTGGAAAATTTGCGAATTTAACTTCATATGTGTGTATATTATTGGTGGCTAATTTACATTCTAAGTTTTTCATTTCCTTCTTCTTTCTTTTTATGGACATTGTTTTATAGATATGAATAACCGAGTGGTTAAAAATGATACTATGCGTCATAATACAGATATTATTGTATTACAAGAATCTAATGTTACTGTAGAAATACAGTCTTTATTATGGAATAATTCATTTTACATAGGTTATCTAGAAGAGAAACGACATTTATCTTTGAATGTATTATAAAATCCAAAGATTTAAATTTTTAATTTAACGTTTATTTAACACGATGTGACAAAAACACATGAATGTTTAGAATCTATTATAAAACGGTTGAATGAAATACAAAACAATGATTTGGTACGTTTAGCTGGAGATTTTAGTGTAACATTATATACAGAACTAGATCGTATACCTTCGGGAAAATATAAATTTAACATAGTTGATAGATTGAGAATTTGTTAAATAAGTTTGAATTATCTTTTCTTCGATGTTTTTCGATGTCTTTGTCCTAAAAAAGAAATATATATATATATATTTGAACTGGCTAAAGAGAAGGCATTATATTAAAAGCTAGATTGGATAAGATATATGTTCATTTTACTATATTGATTGATAAGCATTTTCGAGCTTCCACATGTAAATACGTTCCTTTCTGATCACGAAGCATTCATTGTACAATATACAGAGGTTTCCAGTCTAAATTAGAAGGGTTGCCCTGATTGCCATTTTAGTAGTAAATTATTGGAAAGTACCAAATATATAAGTGAAAATTATCAAATTATAACAGATTTTCAGACACAAAGAAGAATAGAACAATTTAAAACGATAGATCGAGATAGGATAATTTGAAATGAGTATTAAAGGACCAACTAAATTATTTAAAAAAATAACGACAGTTAGTATGTCTAGAAATATCGTTATATCTATCATTTCAGACTAACAATATATATTACATGTACGAAAAAGATTTGAAAGAGCTTCGTGTAAATCGAGCCATAGACTGTGCAATTTATGAAAAATTTAAAGAAATAGAGAAATTGATACCCATTAATCTGTTTTTTTTTTAAGGTCAAGATAAACATGTAGTGCACATAAAAATGTTAGGGTAGTTTGAAATTCAAATGAGATAAATGCTATAATTATCGATTTTTGTAAAAAAATATATTCATAAAAAACAGTAAATAAAACTAACGACTGATGAAATTTTGTAGAATGGACGGCAACTGCCTGTTGTGGAGACAAGTGTAGAGGGCGACGTTTCGAAAGTCTTTTGCCTTTCGTCTTCAGGCGGAAGAATTTCAAAACGTCCTCTTCCACACTTGTGTATCCACAACAGGCAGTTGCCATCCATTCTACAAAGTTTCATCATGAAAACTCTGCCAAACAATCTATGAAAGAAAACTAATGACTCTTTCTTTGAAGCCTTACCGAAGCTACAAAAACAGTATAGTTGTTGTTGTTGTTTTGAATTAAGCACAAAGGTACACAATGGGCTATCTGTGCTCTGCCCACCACGGGTATCGAAACCCAGTTTTTAGCGTTGTAAATCCGCAGACATACCGCTGATCCACTGGGGTGACAAAAACAGTATAAAACCAGTCTCTGGATTCTTAAAGAAATAACCCCCGTTTGTCAACCATTAGCAAAAGATAAGTTCCCTAGAGCTGAAAGCATAAAAGTTAAGTGGTTAGTAAAACTGTGGCCTGAGATTGGTATTTCTCTACTTGAGGTTTTTAACGAATCTGTAAGGACAGGTGAATGCTCTAGATGTGTGAAACAACGGTAATAATGTTAATACCTAAAGAGGGAGATTTGACAGGACTAAAAAATGGCGACTAATATCATTTCTATGTGCTGATTGTAACGTATTTTCCAAAGCTATAGCAAACAGAATGAAACCCATTACGAATCAGTTGAGTCACTAGAGTTAGATTTACTCTGTTCCAGATCGATGTACTTTTGATAATATACATATGATGCATGATGTAATGAATCTAGGAAATTAAAATAATTAACGTTTAGCTATCGTAAATTTAGATCTTAAAAACAATATTTAACCACATACATCATAATTATTTCAAAAAGGTACTTAGAAAACTTGTTTTTGGTAGAATATTATGAAAGCGGTTGACGCAATGTATAAAAATACCATAGTTTATGTAGTTCATGGGTCGTTTCAACCTCAGCTGTTCCTTTTAAGAGAGGTGTAAGACAAGGAGATCTAATAATTGGATCTTTTTTTACACTAGCAACATAACTTTTGTTTATATTTTAAAAAAGAAAATTAGACATGATCTTTAAATTATGTTCAATAGTTTTCGGAAGAACATGTGATGTGAATTATATGATTATTGGTATTTATGCGCTTATAAAAAGATTGCAATAATTGCATAATAGTTTTAGATATCTACCGATGATAGTGATAAATTGTTCATGTAATTAATTTAATGAATGCATGTTTTTGTTTCCTCCTAAAAACTGGTTTGGTTGTTTTAATAACAATTGTCTATTATCGAATGGTATTCGTTTTAAGAACAAATTAATATGTATTTACTAGAAAGTGTATTAAATCCTTCCGTCAAATCACACTCGAGTCTGCGAATAGTGTATAAAAGATACCTGATATACACATTTGGCAGAATGCCATATTTTCATATAGTTTTAAGTACGATCCAGTGTCACAGTTTCAAAGGTAGCTATAAAAAAAACACGTTCTAACTTATTCCTTACAATGATTCATTGCTATAATTATTATTCATTATTCTTTGCGAATTCACTGTTAAATCATTTTGACTGGAATCATTCTTGCGTAAACACTACGCCTCGACATAATACGTTTTTAGACGACCGGACATTTTTCATGTTATTTGACTAGAGTGACGTTTTTGTGCGAAGTTATATATACTGAATTAGATTTATGTTTTCTCTTTAACTTTGTAGTTTGTACTCTGGATAAAATTCATGTTTTGTTTCCATACAGGGTGAGGTAAAAGTTAATATACACTCGATACATCTAGTACTGAACATATTGTTGAGACGATTTAAACCAATTTAATAATTAGTTGTTTAAGAGTAATAGAGATGTATGAATTCACCGATGTCTCATCTGAAACATTGTATATTATCATTTTCGCCCCACTCATGTGTACTGATATTAGTTTCAATAGGTTACGTCATAATCATACACCTTCCAAAAACAAACGTTTCTTATTAAGTTTACTTATGACAGTTATTGTTTAACTTGCACTATTTACAGCGCAATTCACCCAAGTTATATGAGAATAACCGAAGGAATTTTTATTACAAATCACAGAAAATGTATAGATTTTCGATTTCTCTTTCTTCTACATGACTTAGCTGTTAGGGCGCGCTCGACTCTTAATCCTGTCTTCAACCATACTATCTCCTTTCAGCCATGAGACGTTATAATGTGACGGGCAATCCACTTATTAGGTGATAAAACAGTATTCCAAGAGTCCGCAGTGGGCGGTATTGACAAGGTGCTTTCCCCCTAATCTATCGTTGCTAAATTGGGGACAGTAGTGCAGACAGCCCTGGTGTAGCTTGCAGGAAATTCAAAGCACACCAAACAAGCTCTTTATCATTTATTATTTTTAACTGTACCAAGATTTCAAACAAGATATAAGAACTTAAAGTAGTTCAAGCATTATGTAAAGTCGTACCCTCTCTTTAGTACACTGTTATACACATTATGACAACACTGTAAAAAGTCATAATAGGAAAACTACACGAAATACTTTGTTTACGGACATCAACTCAAAAAGTTTGTTTTTGCTTTTTGAATTTCGCACAAAGCTACTCGAGGGCTATCTGTGCTAGCCGTCCCTAATTTAGCAGTGTAAGACTAAAAAAAAGGCATCTAGTCATCACCACCCACCGCAAACTCTTGGGCTACTCTTTTACCAACGAATAGTGGGATTGACCGTCACATTATAACGCCCCCACGGCTGAAAGGGCGAGTATGGTTGGTGCGAGCGGGATTCGAACTCGCGACCCTCAGATTACGAGTCGAACGCCTTAACACACTTGGCCATGCCGGGCCAAACTCAAAAAGAAGAGAAGTGTCAAGATGCGCGTAATTTATATGACCTTCTTTACATAGAGAATAGTTCTATTTCTTTTCAGTTTTCGGAGAATTAATAGCTTTGTAACTATAGGATGTACAAAAAGACTAGTTGAATAAAATTTAACAAGGACAATATGAATTCAGGTGACAGTCCTGGGAGAGTGATAGTGTGTTTTCTTATAGCAAAGCCACATCTGATTGTCTGCTAAGTCCGCCGAGGGGAATCGAACTCCCTGATTTTAGCGTTGTAAATCTGTAGAGTTAATGCTGTACTAGCGGGGACACTAGAGAGAGAACACGTGCTTTACATGCACTGAAAGTCATTCTTTCCGAAGCTATTCAAAATGTGTGCCACGCGAAAAAAAAAATGGTTTAATGCCTAAAGTCCACATGTCAAAAAAGCTAACATAAAAAACATGTATTCCAAATTAGCTTGAAAAGCGTTCGACGTTACACAAATCTTTATATGCCATTATATAGCATAAATTATATTTTTTTTATAAGTGGTATAGAATAAGTTACATTAATCATGAACTGTAGTAGAACACTATCTTAACGAACTCCTAATGTTTATCATTTTTTTTGAAAGAAATATTCTCAAAAATATATATTACGGACAGAAAATTTAAAATTATTAGTTTAAATAAATTAATAACTTTGTGGAGTTTTTCAACATGTTCAAGTTGATTGAGCGTTTAGACACAGAAAGTTTATTATCTGGCAAGACCAGGTGGTTAAGGCGCTCGAGTCGTAATCTGAGGGTCGCGGGTTTGAATCCCCGTCACACCAAACATGTTCGCTCTTACAGCTTATAATGTGACGATCAATCCCATTATTCGTTGGTGAAATAGTAGTCCAAGAGTTGGAAGTGGGTGGTGATTATTAGTTGCCTTCTCTCTAGCCTTACACTGCTAAAGTAGTGAAGGCTAACGCAGATAGCCCTCGTGCAGTTTTGCGCGAAATTAAAAAAGAAACAAACAAAAAATACTTATACTTATCTGACAGAAAGTTACCGTTGCATTGCGCTTTGCTTTTAATCACCGTGCTACAACACATTGCTGAGTCTATACCAATTTCATTTATTTCCTTTTGTTTGTTTGGTTACAAAACTGAATAACAAACTATTTGCTCTGTGCCCACTTTAAAGATTAAGCTCCGAATTTTAGCTATATTTCTGGAGCATCAGGAGCCATTATTTGGATAACGTCCTCATCTCTCGGCAATTCATAATGCTTGTTATATCGATTACAAACCATTTTGTTAATCTGAATGATTCAGTTTATCGAGTTAAACTAAAAAAAAAAATTAATTTACCTGTTCTTGTGAGTTTTTCTTTAACGCATTCTGAATGCATTTTAAAACAGCAATGACCATCAGTTCTAAATTGTTATAACTTTTGTACACATTAAGTGAATAATTTTATTTTAATTGCTATATAGTCTTGTCTTGCGATATGTTGCAAGGGTTGTTTATCATATATTTACTTTAAATGTTGCTTGGTTTCATACATATAGTAACTATTCCTTCTATGTCTTACAAATGTGAATTACTATACCGCACTATATATGATCATAAAAATAGAGTTTGTGTTTGTGGGCTTAGTTAGTCACCACTGAAACATTTACCCAAAAAATATATAAGTTTGGTATATTCTGTGTATGTGTGCTTTCACTATATCAACATACATTTTAAACCATGGAGATTTGACTATTGTTGGAGATGTCAGAATAAAAGTGTAGTTTGAGTTTACAACTTAGTATAAAACTACTCTTGTTAATTTTAATATTCGTTATATAACGGTATTAATTATGTAAGTGTGTAATGTTTTTGCTTATAATCAAATTATATGAAAACATTATTAATTTACCATTTTATACCGCTGTAAGAATTACCGGTAAATATTACAAACAAAACTATAGCAATGTTGCATTGGTAATTAAGTTGTTAAGTGGCGCCCAGTGGCTTAGTTGTAAGCTTACAGACTTATAACTTTACAATTCATGGCTCGATTCCCCACGATAGATAGAACGCAAACAGCACAATGTATGGCTATGTGCTAAAAGAAGCAAAAATGAGTTTTATGTACAATGCAACACAATGAACTTTGCTCTTTGCCCATTGCGAATATCAAAATATGGCTTTTAACGTTAATCTCAGGCTTGTTGTTGGGCCACTAGAGGGGTGATGATTAGGGCTAAAATACATTGAAGCTCTTGTCAAGTGATGAGATTTGTAACTAACGAAACATCGCGTTGTAAGTGACGTATTTATAATTATCACAGTGGCTTCTGGGTACTCTTTAGTTGATAGTTGAAGCTGTATAAAATTTTCAGTTGTACATATATATATGTGCGTGCGTGTGATAATAAAGTTAACTTAGTTGCTTGCATAACTTATTCAGTTGTGACACAGTTCCGATATTGTTAAAAAAATCTGTTTTCATGTACTACGATTGAAATGACTGCAAAGGCACAGCCACGAAATTATCACGAGGAGAGGGAGGAGCTAAGTTCCAAACCGTTTTGGTACGTCTACTTAACATTATGAATACTTTAGATAATTCTAGCTTCGATTACTAGCCATGCTCAACCATTTTTAAGATTTCCAGTTTTTACAGTTAGAACGGCTCACAAAACGAAACAACCGTTAGAATTGGTGTGAAATCGACACTTTAAACGATACGCACGACACACACTTGTGTGTTTGTTTTTGAACTTCGTGCAAAGCCACATGAAGGCTATCTGCGCTAGCCGTCCCTAATTTAGCAGTTTAAGACTAGAGGAAAGGCCGCTAGTCATCATTACCCACCGCCAACTCTTGGGCTAGTCTTTTACCAACGAATGGTGGAATTGACATTAAAATTATAACGCCCCCTTGGCTGAAAGGGTGAGCATATTTGGTGGGACAGGGATTCAAACTCGCGACCCTCAGATTACGAGTCGAGTGCTTTAACCACTACTTTACTTTGGACCCCTACTTTACGTTAAGAGTAGGGTTGCATAACTAACTACATTTTTTACCCTTAAATTCAAAATGTTTAACGCTAGTTGTTGTTGTTGTTTCTTAGTTTTGGAAGAATTCTGCGTGGCAACGTGATTGTAAAAGTTTCAGCAAAAGGAATAAACAAGAAATCAAATGCAATTTTGAATTAACAATGCTCTGGAGATGGTATTCTGCAGCATGAGTAAGAATGAAGTGTGAAAAATGATGATATTACAAAGAATAAACATTATCACAACATTCTGGTTTGTTACATAATAAAATTAAATGACCCTGGCTTTGCATTTCTCAGCAATATAATGATTTAAAACATACAGTCCTAATAAATGAAAAATATTTCGATATGGGATTTTTGTATTATAAACCAAACTTATGTTTTTTTTTTAACAAGACAGTCCAAACTATAGAAAGTCATTAAGAAATTGAATAAAGTTTGAATTCTACTACTCTAATATTAAATGCGCTCTACAGGATTTTCTGCAACTTTAATCAAATCCATTTAGACTTACCTTTAAGAATTAATCTGCCAGCCAAATTACTGGTCTTCGATTCTCCCGTCAATCTGTTCGTGGTCTCACATTGATAACTACTGTAAGCATCAGAAGTTTGAACATTACGGATGTGAAGGACTCCGTTGAAGAATGTGCTGTATCTTCCTGCTAGAAAATAATCAAATGATGCAGATAAATGTTACCATGGAAACATGTATCGGCATGGGATAGAGCACAGCATTCTATGACTGAGGCTATGGATCAAGACGAAGAATACTATAATTCAGAATTTCAAAGACAAAAAACTAACGTTTCAACCACGGAAATATAGTTTCAAAGATTTAAAAAAAGCAACCGTAAGAAGACGCGTGGAAACATACACACGACTCATCTAAATTATACATGACACACAGAAACACATTACGTTAAGAGTTATTCAAATGTTTATGAAATCATTACAGCTTTGCAAAGTTTGTTTGTTTTTTTGAATTTTGCGCAGAGCTACACGAGGACTATCTGCGCTAGCCGTCATTAATTTAGCAGTGGAAAACTAGAGGGAAGGCAGTTAAGTCAAAACTACCCACGAAAACTCTTGGGCTAATATTTTACCAACACTTAGTAGAATTGAACGTTCTATTATAATGACTCTACGACTGAAAAGGCGAACATGTTTGATTGGATGGGAATTCGAACTTGCGACCCTCACTTAGACTGCGAGTAGAGAGCCCCACCCACCTGGCCATGCCAGGCACGTACAAATTATTTTGAATATTTAAATTCACACTATTCGCATAATAGTGCTATTAAAACATTTAAATTATTCCGTTAAACAACCTGATGATTTGAAGGAAATAATTAACGTTGGTTTGAAGTACAGTTCGAAGGAGCTATTCATAAAAGTAAACAATAAGTTTTGGCTTATTATTGGTTGCAACAGTAGCCAGGGTATACATAACGTTAGATTCATTAAGGACATTTTTTATCAATCTTGGCTGTCCTATTTACTAAATCAAACTAAACTCTAAACTTTCTTTCTTAAATTAACTATATCTACAAGATTTGAAGGCAACACATATTACTGGCCAACCGTCCTGTTAATAAAAAATAAAATTATCTAAGCTCAAGATGACTCCTATCCTGTTAAAATTTACATTTGTGTTCCATAGTCTTACCAATTTCAGCGATAAACACGAAATTTAAGATGATTGATCAGCACTATCAAATACATTCTGAATTTTAAACGCCTAAATCACAACGTAATTTAGAGGTATCAATCTCTTCCTGTATGACAATCTTTTAAAGGTAATTCAGATGTATTAACCTCTCCTAGTATGACAACCTTTTCAAGGTAATTCAGAGATATTAACTTATCCTTGTATGACAACCCTTTCAAGGTAATTCAGAGATATTATCTTATCCTTGTATGACAACCTTTTCAATGTAATTCAGAGTTATTAACCTATCCTTGTATGACAACATTTTCAAAGTAATTCAGAGATATTAACTTATCCTTGTATGACAACCTTTATAATGTAATTCAGAGTTATTAACCTATCCTTGTATGACAACATTTTCAATCCAGGTATCATTTTTGTAGTCCTTTTCTAAACCAACAACTTTATGTATTTTTAAGGTCAAGAGCGCAAGACTAAACACTATACTCAAATGCGGCCTGATCAAAGATATATACAATAAAATCTCTTTAAACTTATATTCAATACTTCTACAGATACAGCCAAAATTGTTATTTGCCCTGCCACTAGCAACAGTACATTACTGGGATGGCTTAAGAGACTCATGAAACAGAACATCAAGTTCTCCCTCTTCCATAGCATTGCATTTATTGTAATTAAAAGTCATCTGCCACTTGCCAAAATCACCAAATAATCCAAACACTTTTGCAAAGCAGTAACGTCCTTTTCACAGAGAGCAACAACTTAAACTTAAATGTCATCAGCAAATACAAGAGAAGTGTTGACCAGTTCATCATCTATTTCATAGCTGTAAATCAGAAAGAGCAAAGGTCCTAAAACTAAGCCCTGAAGGACCCTACTTTTGTGACTAGTCTAGTCTGACTGAACACCATAGTTTTTATTTTCTTCCATCTACCTTGTTTTATATTTAATGAACCGACATATCTCCTACAGCTAGATATATTTTTTCAAACATGTGTTTTTGTGTGATACCTTGTCAAATACTTTCTGAAAATCCAGATACACTAGATGCACTCCCTCATCTATATATGCAGAATCATCTTCAAATAATGTCAAAATATGAGTAAGGCAAGACTTCCCATTAGTGAAACTAGACTGATTATGTACAAAAATGTTAATGACTTTAAATGACGTTGCAAAAACATCTTTTATAATACTTTTAAAAACGTTTTTCACTACTGATATAAGACCAATATGCCTATAATTACTAGGACAATTTTTTATTGTCTTTCTTGAAGCGAAGGGTAACGTCAGCCAACTTCCAATCTTCTGACACTTCTCTACTATTCAATAACTTAGAAAACATAATAGTAAGTGGTTTCCATATCTAATCATTACCTTTTTTAAAACTCTTGGGCAAATCTTATCTGGTCCAGAAGCGTTGTCATTCTTTAAATTTCTTTCTTAACATACTAAGAATTAATGTAATGATCGTGTTTATACAAAAACGTGCAATTGCGCAGGATGAGAAATGGTGCTCAAATTTTCAGTAATAAAACTACAAAAATAGGATTTGATAACCCAGACATCTAGTAATTATCAGATATTAGCTTTTTGTATCATACTTCAATAGCTCATTCCTATCCTAACAATTTACCTACCCTTAATATCTTTGAAGAAAGTCTTACTATTCGTTTATAAATTTTCATTCCATTTTTTCTTTATATATATATATATATATATATAACCGTAATTTTTAAAAGTCAAAACAAAACACATTAAAATTAAAAATTAAGCAAAATAGCTGTACTTTTAAAAAAGAACCTAGGGTACAAGCTACAATGTGGGATTATAAAATGTATCCTTGGTATCGGAGGTGACTACGAAAGTAGAATCTACATTGAGGTGAGGATACACCGTCTATTAGTCTTAACCTTCAGTTTGCTAGTCTCACATAAGAAATAGACACAGTTAGACTAGAAATTAGGTGAGTGACATGTGGGTGTTCAAGCCTATAACGTTCCACATCTATATCACCCTCCACTGCCTGCAGACAGTTGTAGGAAGGTGACTGCTTTCTTAAGTTAAAATAAGAACAAGTGAAAGATAAAGATTAAAATGAAAATAAAAAATAAGAAAATCTATATATATTTATTTATTTCCTCATTTTCCAAATAACCATCTCTCTTGGTCTTCTACAATCTCCCAAGTTCTCACCGTTACAGTCAATTTAAACTTACATTTATATGTTTTTCTTTAATTATATCCTTTCTAATCTTTGTAAACCAGCCTAACTTTTAACTTTCAGTCACATTTTTAAAATATAAGGAAAATATTTTTCATGAATATTTAAAAAATTATTTTAAAAACGTTTTCCATGTTTCATTAGTATCTCTAGCTCGCTCGGTTTCTCAATTCACAGCGGATACTTCTTATACCATCTCTTTAAACTATGTTTCTGATAATTGGAATCATTACTCCTTATCTTCATATTCAACAAAACATCGAGTCTAATTAAGTAATGACTACTTGTATTCAAATATTCCCGAACTTCTATCCTACTAACCATTTCTGTATTAGAAGATAACAATAAATGTAAAATGCCACAAGAGGTTCCATAACGAGTTGTCTAAGAAAACCATCTTGAACCTGTTTTACTCATTGTTTGGCTTTAACATTTTTCATTCTATGTGCCTCATATTAAGACTTGAAGACGAAAGGCGAAAGACTTTCGAAACGTCGTTCTCTGCACTTGTGTCTTCACAAGAGGCACTTGCCGTCCATTCTACGAAGTTTCATCATGAATACTCTGCCTTAACAATCTATCAAAGAAGGTATGTCATATTTATAACCTCATTAAGAGCTTAAATACTAACCTCACTCCAGAGTTTCTCTTTAATTTTGTCAGCTTAATCAGATTAGATTTCGGTTAAAATCTTTCTCTCCTTATAGTCATTAACAGAAAGCCAATCAGATTAAACGTCGTTGCTATTAGATTTCATATGCTCACAATTTTCATATGCCAACAAGTGCCACAGCGATATGTCTGCGGACTTAAAACCGGGTTTTGATTCCCGTGGTGGGCAGAGCACGGATAGTCCATTGTGTAGTTTTTTTGGTACTATATCCCTTTCAAACAACTTATAGCCTTATACTTCAAATAAATTTGTGCCATCAAAATTATCTACATTAAGTCAAGTTTCAGTTATTTTCAATGTATAAAAATCATCTTTTCTCACCAGTTATCTAAGGTTACCAGTTTTATTTCTACTACTTCTAACATTGCAAAAATAACAGTTTAACATACCATTTAAAATTATCTTCGTACCTTCTTACCTCTCCATATCTTATTTTTTCTACATTTTTCTGTTCTTTTCTGCTATGTAATCGTAGTTTAAAGTTGCCCGTACAGTTAAGTTAGTAGCCCGTGCAAAAGATCCAGTCCTTACTCTATTTAACTGAAAACCATCCACTCCAAAAAACTCCATTTTATCATTAAATTCATCCTACTAATTCAACAATTCAGTGTGTTCGGCCTAACTTAATTTATACCTAGCGTTTAAACTTAGTGACCTACTTATAACTTTTTCCTCTAGTTAATTCTTGACACTATCCCTAACAGATTTAAGTTAATATGGCCATCTTATTTAAATGATTTTATTAAAGCTCTGTACTTACAATAAGCTCCTCTAACTTGTTCTTCTTTACAATATTAGCCTTACAACCTTATACTCTACTAACTGCTAACACTCTACTATATCACTCAATCTGTCAGTTATATACTTCACATTTGCCTCTGGATACTATAATTCTTTTCCACTTATTAACCCCACAGACAATTCCGTACATGTGATGTGCTAAAAAATTTCCCACAGCAATAATCTCCTTATGTTTTTCGTTATCATCCCTATCTGTTCCTTTTGTTATCTTTCTCACCTCAAATTCATCATCTGTTACTTGACAGAACCTTTTCATTACAATAAAATTTTCTACTACTTTGACACGGGGTAATCGTATTTAAATGCATTTGAATACAACTTTGGGGGTATTTGTACATTTTAGTAAAGAAAATCAAAGTATTTGTACATTCGAATTTAATGGCACAGTATTCGTATTCGCTGAAAGATTCAGTACCTTAACAATCTGGCCATGCTGGGCCATTAATATGTAGGCACAAGGATTTAAAATTCACAATTTATTTTACTGAATCGTATATCTGCTCTGCTTTATTCCAACTCGTATATACATCACACTTATATATATATATATATATATCAGTTTCATTCGTTTGTTAAGAAATACAATACTGTCCAATCATTTATCTGTACTTTGCTCACTGCGGGTATCGAGATCTGGTCTTTAAAGTCAAATTATGCGTCGAGAAGAATCTGTTTCGTTTTTTTTCTGCACCGGTTTTAGGCTGCTCGCAAATTAAAGATTAACTATTAATTGTCAAAATACTTCCTGTAAAAGTAGACGTGGAATATTTATTTCATGAGAAAATTCACACAAATAAAAATATCTCAAAACAGTCTGTTTATTTAAAGCTGATATCTCGATATTAATCCACATAACATCTCGACATTAGTCCACATTTTGATTTTAAGTAGATATTTAAACTGTGCAATATTAAAAAAAAGACAACGTTTATAGTTTTATCTGGACAATGCACAGTTTACATTTTCTCATCTAAACAATAGTTATTTTTAATATGATAAAACAGAGGTATTAAAAACACTTTATGCATTTATCCGAATTTTACTTAGTCCAGACATATTGGAACTGATATTTGCGAATTTATATTTTATATTTGACTGGTTTTGCAAAATATTTTAAAATTAAAAGTTAACGCATAAAAGCTAATTTCGTTTTCAACTTTCTATCTGTCCACCAGTGGCACAATGGTATGACTGCGGGACTCACACCGCTAAAAACAGGGTTTTGATACCCGTGATAGGCAGAATAGAGATATCCCATTTTGTAGCCTTGTACTTAATTCTAAACAAACAAACCTATCACACACAAACATATATATATCCATCAGGTAATAAATTCTGATTTCTCTTTTTAGTTTCACCAGAATTCTGGTTTCGTCTATAATCTAATATCTGAGTCATATGACCAAGAGTAACTTTGAAAGCTGTGATTAGATTTTTTAGGTAATTTGAAATTATTTACAGGAGAATTTTGTAGAGAATACTGAATGGTTGTAGCGTTTAAAAGTCACATTGTAAAATAAAAAAGGAACGAAACAATACCGTCTGTTGATATTTCGGTTAAAACAGATATAAATATGAAGCCTGTAACAGATGTATTTGGTTAAAATGTGTATCCTAGTTTGTTTAAGTTTTAAATCGTGTTCTTTATTAATGTTATAATACAAAATAAGATACTTGTAGCCTTCAATTGTTTTACTGAATTTTTAAATGTACTCGAAGAGTTTTTTAAATTATCAACCTAGTGAAGATGACAAAGATTCATATATGACCAAAAGGATTGTATGTGAGAGAGTGGATATCACATTACTATTAATAACTGTACAAATCTCAAGAATAAGATAAACTTACAATTTATATAAGATAAATTGGAAAAAAGGTACAGACTCTACATCCAAGGATATGCCTGCTAGCTGTAAGATCATTTGGTCTAGATGACAAACATAGAACAAACCGTGATAGAATCGCTTCCTGTGTTTGGTGTATTAAATAAACAAAAGTTTCTTTTCTTTATAAACACATGTAAGATAATAATAAATAAAACTTAGTGAAAAAACAAGGTGTTAATGTATTTTCCAAAATTAAATGTTCAATACGAATCAGACTTAACTTTTCTTAAGCTTTATAAACGCAAGTTGTACAAGAGATCCATCAGGGAAAGGACTGCTGTCTGTGACATTGAATCAAACAGATACTTTTTTATTCACTCCAGCAAAATAATTAATTTAATTATCGAACATTTCTTTCTAATATAATTTACTAATATAGAAGTAAAAAAAAAAACTGAATAAATTTGAGTTCATTAATTTTGTTATTTTTTTCGAAATTAGAAATGAATAAACATCATCGACACTTGAAATCATATTATAAAAGTATATGTATAGTTAAATCACTAATGTGGTTATGTTTTAGTTTAAACATCAGGTAGAAAATTGAAATGAAGGAAAATAATATCGTCTTGCCAATGTTTTTAATCACCATCTTGAGAAACATATTAAATGCAAGACATGTTTATGAAAATAATTTTCATTCTTCTCTTAAATCAGCTGTATTTCTTTAGATAGCTCTAGATTTAATGAGAAGTTTTCAAACTTAAGCAGAAGTTAGAACTGTAATAACAATAGTTGTGTTCGGTGCTATCATTAACTTTCTTATAAAATTATTCCATCATAATATTTCTCAAAAGCTAATCTAGTTTTTAACTTCTAGCATCATTTTTTAGTCTGGCTATCTTTTAGACTCCGTGTATGGATAGATTCAGTCGATTACAATTTCAATAACTAATAAATAAAGTTAGTATTCTGAAACTTATTTAATGTCGAAGTCTAGGTTAAAAAAAAAGTTCATTTAAATTATACTTTGATCAACATGTGCAATTAGGTTATACTAGTTTCGGAGAATTATATTCTAGTAACCCTAAACACAAATTAATTAAAGAGAGATAAGCTGAACCTCTATGATAGTGAAAAGCATGATCTAAGTATAGATTGAACTGCATCTTCCTTGAACTTAGGCTTCGAGATTAAATGATTTAAGGAACATGAAATTCATTTATTACGTCTGATATTGTGCGGCTATGTAATGACATAGTGGGTAATGGTACTTTCGCTTCATCTATTCAGTGAATAGTTTGTTTTTTTTCTCATAGTGACTACAAAGCACATTTACACCAATAGTATGTTAGATTATAATTTTTATGTTGGTTTTCGTAGATTATAGCTTTACTTAATTGAAATGTAGTAATTTAAGAATTTATTTGATGTTGATTTCTTATAGATGATAATTTGTCGCATGGAGGTATCTAGGTTGCTTGATTACAACTTTGTTTAATGTGTGTGGCCCGGCATGGCCTAGCGCGTAAGGCGTGCGACTCGTAATCCGAGGGTCGCGGGTTCGGGCCCGCGTCGCGCTAAACATGCTCGCCCTCCCAGCTGTAAGGGTGTATAATGTGACGGTCAATCCCACTATTCGTTGGTAAAGAGTAGCCCAAGAGTTGGCGGTGGGTGGTGATGACTAGCTGCCTTCCCTCTAGTCTTACACTACTAAATTAGGGACGGCTAGCACAGATAGCCCTCGAGTAGCTTTGTGCGAAATTTTCAAACAAAAAAAAAATTGTTTAATGTGGGTTTAATAGATTTTAAGTTTGATTAATGTGAGTTTTGTAGATTACATCTTAGTTTAATTTATTTTAAGTCACTCAACCCTTTTCCTTTAATTCATATATAGAGTAGTCTTTTATATATATATATTTGCAAGTCAACTTGCGATTAAAGAAACTTAAACTGATCAAGTCTTGAAGGAAACGTTTTAGAAAATACAGTAGAAAACATAAATATTCATTCAACTATAGTTTTGTAGCTTGATGGTGTATTGATTACTATTTTTAAGGAAATATAAATTCTAATGCCAGCTTCATTGCTGATGAGCGTGTGAAACTTGAACCTAATGGCATGTAGGAATTAGTAGCTTTGGAAGCTTAACTGTATTTTGGCGCAGTGCTACGAAGTTAGTACTCTACCATTTTAAAATGGCTTAATCAGGATGTAACAAATAAGAAAAGAAACAGCAAACCATTAAAGTAAGGAGTAATTTTTATTCTAACTGTAAAGAAAACGATTATTAGAAAAAAAAAACTAGTTTAACTAGCATATGGTGGATACTCAAGACGTGATAAGTGTTAAAAAGTAAGAAAGAGTGATAAATTACGAGTCAATAATGATACGCTGTTTATAGAAAATATTTGTCAAAAAGACTTAAGTTTAGTGATTAAAGAAAAGATGTATTCAAAAGAATATCGATTTATCTCCTGGTGTGAAAATGGTTAAGTCTTAATATAATTTTGTAATCTTTATTTTATTTTATCGGTGAATAAAATAACGATAATGTTGCAAAATTATTATTAAAATATTCTGGGAATAAAACCTTTTTTAATTTTATATAATGGCAAATAAAATAAACAAGTAAATTCAATATCGATATTTGAGATAATCGTTTAAGTATTTACATATACAGTATTTAATTTTATTGTTTTTAATGTTAAATCGTTATACACAGCGTCAAAATTAAAAACTATCTCCATATATCTTAAAAAAAGCGTCAAAATTCCATTGCAAATTAAAAACTATCTCCATATATTTTTGGACCAAATATATGGCCTGGCATGGTCAGGTGGGTTAAGGAGTTTGACTCGTAATCTGGGGATTGCGGGTTCGAATCCCGCTCGCACCAAACATGCTACATGCTTGCCTTTCAGCAGTGGGGGCGTTACAATGTGACGGTCAATCCCACTATTCGTTGGTAAAAGAGTAGCCCAAGAGTTGGCGGTGAGTGGGGATGACTAGCTGCCTTCCCTCTAGTCTTACACTGCAAAATTAGGGACGGCTAGTGCAGATAGCCCTCGTGTAGTTTTGGGCGAAATTTAAAAACAAACAAAGAATCGATGAAATACTATCCAAACACGACACTTTCTGGCCCGACATGGCCAAGCGTGTTGAGGCGTGCGACTCTAATCTGGCCTTAGCCACCCGACGACGCTGGGCATCCTTAAAAGAGATTGCCCTGAATAATTTTTTTTTATTTTTTGTTTTAATGCACAATATGTTTTAGATATTTTGCATACGAAACGTACCATAACGTTTCGTTGTTCATCCAACTCTATGCCATATACACATTACAATTTATCAGAGTCAACTACCACATTAACTTTATGTTAAAGAAAATACACCTGTTTCTTAATAACCCGTATTATCACATAAATAATTCGAAAAACATTCAAAGTCAGGTAATGTACAGTCACAATCAAAAAAACAAAAACGTTTAATTTAGAACGCTTACCAAGTTTCGCTGTTGAAGTAATGCGTGTGATGGAGTCCTTAATCCACGCAGTAACAGCTACATAGTCCTTTACAAAACTAGGTATGTTACATTTGAACACTCCAGTATTTCCACGTATCACGAACTCGTCGTATACTTGTGCTTCATAGGGCTGTTTGACAACTACATGAGACAAGCATTTATGAGAACCTGTTCATAAATCGAACAGAAACACATACACATGAAGTACATTAACTTCATAGCACAAATATTTTATATGTTTAAGTGTAATTTTGTTTTTTGTGTGATTAGTGCCTATATTTTGATCACTGATAACGTGCTGTTGGAATAAATAAAGGTGTACCTGCAGTAGGAAATAATATAGTAAGCTTTTCTTTTATTCAGTTGACAATTATAAAGCCACGCTTTTACCACAGAGGTTTGACAAGTAAGAAACTGGTAGATGCAGTGAAAAACAATATAGTAAATTTGACTTTAACCAACGAGACATATTTTAAATTCATGATGTTGTAACACATGTTTCTCAAGTTAGAAACTTGAGAAATGAAGTGTGGATAAAATAAAACCCTCTTTACATTAATAAAACTATCGTTATTTCAAATGCTCATAATCTTAATTTTACATTAATAATACTATCTTTATTACAAATGTTAATAATCTTAATTTTACTTTAATAATACTATCTTTCTTTCAAATGTCAAAATCTTAATTTTACATTAATAATACTACCTTTATTACAAATGTTAATAATCTTAATTTTACTTTAATAATAATACTATCTTTCTTTCAAATGCTAATAATCTTAATTTTACATCAATAATACTATCTTTATTACAAATGTTAATAATCTTAATTTTACATTAATAATACTATCTTTATTTCAAACGTTAATAATCTTAATTTTACATTAATAATACTATCTTTATTACAAATGCTCATAATCTTAATTGCACATTAATAATACTATCTTTATTACAAATGTTAATAATCTTAATTTTACTTTAATAATACTATCTTTCTTTCAAATGCTCATAATCTTAATTTTACATTTATAATACTATCTTTATTACAAATGTTAATAATCTTAATTTTACTTTAATAACACTATCTTTATTTCAAATGCTCATAATCTTAATTGCACATTAATAATACTATCTTTATTACAAATGTTAATAATCTTAATTTTACTTTAATAATAATACTATATTTCTTTCAAATGCTAATAATCTTAATTTTACATCAATAATACTATCTTTACTACAAATGTTAATAATCTTAATTTTACATTAATAATACTATCTTTATTTCAAACGTTAATAATCTTAATTTTACTTTAATAATACTATCTTTATTTCAAATGCTCATAATCTTAATTGCACATTAATAATACTATCTTTATTACAAGTGTTAATAATCTTAATTTTACTTTAATAACACTATCTTTATTTCAAATGCTCATAATCTTAATTGCACATTAATAATACTATCTTTATTACAAGTGTTAATAATCTTAATTTTACTTTAATAATACTATCTTTCTTTCAAATGCTAATAATCTTAATTTTACATCAATAATACTATCTTTATTTCAAATGCTCATAATCTTAATTTTACATTAATAATACTATCTTTATTACAAATCCTAATAATCTTAATTTTACATCAATAATACTATCTTTATTTCAAATGCTCATAATCTTAATTGCACATTAATAATACTATCTTTATTACAAGTGTTAATAATCTTAATTTTACTTTAATAACACTATCTTTATTTCAAATGCTCATAATCTTAATTGCACATTAATAATACTATCTTTATTACAAGTGTTAATAATCTTAATTTTACTTTAATAATACTATCTTTCTTTCAAATGCTAATAATCTTAATTTTACATCAATAATACTATCTTTATTTCAAATGCTCATAATCTTAATTTTACATTAATAATACTATCTTTATTACAAATCCTAATAATCTTAATTTTACATCAATAATACTATCTTTATTACAAATGTTAATAATCTTAATTTTACATCAATAGTACTATCTTTATTACAAATGTTAACAATCTTAATTTTACATTAATAATATTATCTTTATTTCAAATGCTAATAATCTTAATTTTACATCAATAATATTATCTTTATTACAAATGTTAATAATCTTAATTTTACATCAATAATATTATCTTTATTACAAATGTTAATAATCTTAATTTTACATTAATAATACTATCTTTATTTCAAATGCTCATAATCTTAATTGCACATTAATAATACTATCTTTATTTCAAACGTTAATAATCTTAATTAATTTTACATTAATAATACTACCTTTATTTCAAATGTTAATAACCTTAAGTTGAGAGACGTTAAAGCGGTATTTGAATGAATGAATTAATTTTCATATGTTTCTATTTCCATTATATATATATATTTATGCACTGAAACTGATTTGGACATTATTATTAGTTTTGAAGAATAAATCATTTTTTTAGAATTTGGGAAAGAACATAAAATAATAAAAAAACACGCAAAAAATAGTGGTTAAATCCGGTAATCACTGGCGAGATTTCTTATTTATTTCACTAGAGGAATGTATGATTTCATCCAATTCTTTGACCAGTTTTTCACAGAATGTTATCATTGTAACAAGTAAAAACAGGAGTATTCCACATAAGTCAGTTTGTGGACCTTACTGGTATTTGATATTGAAATACAAATAATTTACTTGCTTGTACATTAATTGTTTAGCAGTAAAACAATTTATCGGTTTTCAAAAGATTTCGTGCAGATGAATTTAGAAAGAAAAAAGCACAAACATTTGTTGTAAGGTTGTAAAAATGTTTTTCTACCATAATTATTTAATAAATATTTGACGGCTGCTTTCTTATGAACGCTATAATTATGTAAGCTTAATTAACTAAATAAATGACATAAAGTAAGTGAAATGGGACAATATCTACCCGTTAACAACTTACCAGCGCTTACATGAACTGATACGCTAAGAATAGATCCAATGACATTACTTGCAGTGCACTGATATAAAGTATCGTGAATATCCTTTCTGTAGGATTCTGATGGAAATGGCGGGAAATGTAAAGTACCATTAGCGAGAACATGTCTGAGACCCGGAACGTGAGTTACTTTTTTACCATTGTTTGTTTTCCACAATATACGAGGAGATGGATAGCCTGTAGCTGTACAATGTGTTGAACCTCCTGTGTCGTTCGAAAATTCTATCAAATGACGAGGCTCCATAAGAAACTTGGGCCCGTGCTTTTCTATAGTTGTAAGTAATCCTAAAATAAAATGAATACAATATATAAACATATCACACACAGTAAGAATGCATTGACTTGTGAAACAATAACTATGAAAATTAGCAAAAATATTCGTTCATCAGACATTATAAAACATGACACCGTACTTTTTTCTACAATTTTACATCAAAATGTGGACATTTCTTACAGTGTAAAGAAAACTGATGAGTTAAATGGAGAATAACGTAAGCAATACAGATACAGAGCAAAATATTCTTTTTCAAAATTAAGCTAACAGAACTATATATGTTTTGTTTGAAAATATAAAATGTGTCACTTCAACAAGAGCGTTTTCCTTAGAAATATCTCTCTTCATTCTAAAGTTGCTTAGGGCTGTGGGACTGAGTTTAACTTTTTACTAAGATTGAAATATCAAACCTGTAAAAAAAAAATTTTCTAACATTGATTTTTTTTCATAAGGAGAGAGAATAGTTCTTGTATTAGCTTTCTGATTTCTTACTATATGACTATTAGTGATAAAAGCGACGTCTGTGCACGAAAAACAAATAAGAAACAGAGAAAATACTGTTTATTTTAATTTTCTGTTTAATCCTTCTTTGGTAAAATTAGAAAACTGGTGACTAGTAATTTAAATGATCAAAAAACAGATGGTTGAGAAGGGTTTCATGGCGTTAGATAGATATGATATTGGCTTAAAACTTTGTGTAGCCTTTCGGAAAATATTAAGGAACAAATAATCGCTATATAATTGGTTTCATAATTTGAAAATTAAGGTTTACTTCAGTAACTAATTTTTAACTGTCGGAAAGGACGTACACTTGTTCACCAATTCGGTTTCAAACAAAAGTCGTATTTTCTCGTACTAATTACTTACTACTTTATGTCTTACATTTGGGCTGATAATCCACCATCGTATTCACAGAAGTCTTGAAAAGTACTTGTGAGACTGAACCAAAATAATAAGTTTCACCTACACTACTTAAACACGTCGGAAAAGTGAAAGAAAATGGAGAAATACATTGTGAATATATTCATTAGGCTGTCTTCAAATTATTTTTAATCTTATGTCCTTTTAAAATACATATACAGCTTAAAAACGTTAACAAGATATGAAAAAAATCGTATAACAAATATTTCTAAAGACTATTGAATAATATTTTCTACATAATATGTTCAGATGATTGAACGCAGAGAGATAAATTAGTACAGAAAATATATGTTAAGTATTATGCTTATATATATATGTTGTTCCGATCGTGTATTAAGAATGGTAATTTGGTACATATACAACGATTTTGTTCTACAAAATAACAAATAAAAGGAAAAAACACAACAACTCTTATCTCGTGAGATAATCATCTTTTTTTTTTTTACGATAGAAAGTAACATTCTTTCCAGGCTTCCTTAAAACAACTTCTTCTGTAAACAACTTCCTTCTGATTATTGAGACGAGAAAGTTATCGTTTCGTTGTATCTAATCCTCCCTGTGGAATTCTAGAGGGAAGTAAGATAGATGAGGAAATGAACACATTTCAGCCTGGTATAAAAGGCTATTGATTGGCAATTCCACTCATTGTTGACAGTCGAAGACAGAAAGAAAGAGGTAATTTGTCTTTTGAAGGCTTTCTCAGTGACTCGGTTTATGCGCCGAGAAAGCTTTCTTGGCTGGATTTAAGACACACTGACAGAGTGTATCAAAATATGATAACATACCAACGACGCTTTTTCCTGAAGATCAGTGTATTATAGTTGCCTAAAACTACTAAATCTAGAGATTAGTAGCAATGGCTGTACTGGAAGTACCGAATTCAGTAACTTACATTCTGTGTTGTCAAATCTGTCTTTCTAATATGCACTTTGAAAAATCGATCTATATATATTTGTTACGTGTGAATTTGTACATAGGCATGGTATGAATATGATTTGTATATGTTACATGTACTTGTTAAGGTGTTCGACTCGTAATATGAGGGTCGCTGGTTCGCATCCCCCGCCGCACCAAACATGATCGCCCTTTCAGCAGTGGGGGCGTTATAATGTTTGGTCAATCCCAACTATTCGTTGGTAAAAGAGTAGCTCAAGAGTTGGCGGTGGGTGGTGATGACTAGCTGCCTTCCCTCTAGTTTTACACTGCTAAATTAGGGACGGCTAGCGCAAATAACCTTCGAGTAGCTTTGCGCGAAATTCAAAAAACAAAAATAAAACACATGTGTACTTGTATTAATACACATATTAACCTTTCTTTTTACGGTTATGTATGGAAAGTAATGTGAAAGTGTTTGTGTTTTCAATCACTCCCTTAATTACTTATAGAGTCAACCGGTTCTGAGTTATTTTGTGAATACTTTTTGCAAGCTGGCGAAGCATGTTTATAATTAATTGTACTTATCATCAGACATTAGTATTAGGCCTATTACATTTTAATGTTGCATTCTTTATCTAGTTTCTGCTGGTTCGAGCCCCCCTCACGGAAAATTGCTCGTCCTTTCAGCTATGTAGGCGTCATAGTATGAAAGCCAATTCTATTTTATGTTGGTAAAAGATTAGTCCAAGAATTGGTGGCAGGTGGTTTTAGCTATCTGCTTTCCCTCTAGTCTGTCATTTCTAAAATTAGGGTCGGCTAGCACTGATAGTTCAGTTGTTCAATTACAACAGACGGTGTGATTGTGGTTCAGAGGTAAGTATGAATAAACTTACAACGTTAAAAAAGTTAGATTTCGACATCTGAGGTGGGCATAACGTAGATAGCCCATTTTGTAGTTTTGTGTTTAATAATAAAAAACAGAAAACAAAACCTATGGGCCCGTCATGGCCAGGTGAGTTCAGACGTGCGACTCGTAATCTGACGGTCGCTGGTTCGAGTCCCTGTCACACCAAACATGCTCGCCCTTTCAGCCGTGGGGACATTATAATGATACAGTCAACTCCGCTATTCGTTGGTGAAGGAGTAACCCAAGAATTGGCGGTGGGTGATGATGACTAGCTGCCTTCCCTCTAGTCTTACACTGCTAAATTAGGCACGGCTGGCGCAGATTGCTCTCAAGTAGCTTTGCGCGAAATTCAAACAAAGAAACAAAACCTATATTTTAATATGATATGTCAATGGCAGAATAAATTATAAAAGCGTTTTGAAATAATGGAAAATTGAATTGTGCAAAAAAATATATTAAAGGGCAATATTATTCGTTAAAAACCGATTAAGGCGGAGAAATTGTGAAGATTGAAAATGAACTTTAGGGTTGAGCAGATACACCATCGTTAGGAATGAATTTCATATGCAAAAAAAATCATTTTTTTACCATATCTAAACGTACCCTTTGGTATTGATTTTATTCATATTATTTTGCAGTTTGAGATGTAAATTATTAAACAAAATGAATTAACTTTATATTTTATTCATCTTTGTAAAAGCTTGAACAGTTTTATGTATGGTATATAACTTGGACTTAAGAAGCTTGAAAATTTTTTTGTATAATATGTTTGGAGTAACCTTAGGAAAAGGAAATTTGACACATGTTGAACCTGAATTCTAGGTGCACCTCTGGGTTATTATATAACTCAATACAAAATAAATATTTATACAGAACATTAATTTACATTCATTATTAATGATATTTAAAAACCTTTCTTGTTATTTCTCCCTCAAAAAAAAACTCACTACATAGATCAAATTCTTCAAGTACTACCACGAAAACAGTTGTCTATTTTTTTTTTAATTTCGCGCAAAGCTACACTAGGGCTATCTGCGCTAGCCGTCCCTAATTTTGCAGTGTAAGGCTAGAGGGAAAGCAGCTAGTCATCACCACCCACTGCCGACTCTTGGATTACTCTTTTACCAACGAATAGTAAGATTGACCGTCACATTATAACGCCCCCACGGCTGAAAAGGCGAGCATGTTTGGTGTCATGGGGGATTCGAATCCGCGACCCTCAGATTATGAGTCGAACGCCTTAACCTTCCTGGCCATGCCGGGCCACGAAAACATTTGATCTGTACATAACTACATTTCAGTGAAACTGATTTCAAAGTATTTGCCTGAATCATTGCAACATATTTTCTTATTTTTATGTTTCAAAACAGTTTGAACACGAGTAGTTTTGTTAACGAGCAAAATGTTGGATGTTTTTTGTGTATTGATTTTAAATAATAAAAACTTTGAAGGCTTCGATGTTTTTGATGAAAAAGTAAAAAAAACACAAAACACTTAATCTCTACGCCTTTCGTAAATGATAGTTATAATCTGAATGAACCTTAAAACTAGTAGTAAATAATCTTTTCCATTGCACGTTGTTTGATGTCTGCCAGGCGTTTTAAGCATGTTTCTCAAACATAACCATTAGATTTAATCAGCTTGTTCACTAACATTCTAGAATATTTCTTTCTACTTTGAAATAGAAACTATACATGAAAAGAAGTCATTATCTTCTGCTGTCGACATGAAAACTATGATAAATGATTGCAGCGCACTATACGAACCTGCTTAATGCAGTCATATACGGCAAGAGCTAAGCATTTAAGAGGATTGAATATCTGTCAAAAGTTTCTGAAGTGGAGTTTTGGCTATTGCGCTTCTCTATTCTTTCCTTCACACACGTTACATTACCAATTTGCACATTTATTCTTGAAACACTGAATACATTTTTGCCGTCTTTGTCAAGTAACGTAGATGAAGAACTAACTTCTTGGCGAGTCATAAAACACATCTTTACTGATAATGGTCACTTAAAGTCCAAAATGATAAGGTTCCTTTAAAATCATATGGTAATTGAATACTTAAACGATAGGCAAAATTAAAATTGTCACAATATTTAAAGGTTTTAAAAAATAATTAGACACTCAAATCACCCTATACTATTCCACTTTATCTTTCTAAAGCGAAGTGGCATTCAGTGGCTGACAGACAGACGCGTATCGGTAATAGGTAGAAATCAATAGAAATAGTAGGAAGTATGGGATTCATAGGGATTAAGAAACACACATACCTTTTAACACTAGTAGGAATTCCCAATAGAAACAGACACGAACTCTGTAACGAGCAAAAGAACGCGCTGGTACAGCGGTAAATTTACGCATTTACAACCCTAAAATTAGCGGTTCGATTTCCCTCGGTGGACTCCGCAGATAGCGCGATGTGATTTTGCTATAAGAAAACACACACACACGCAATCTGTAAAAGGTAAAAATTATAAACCTTTATATATATAAACATATTTTTAGTGATAACAATTGGTATGTGTACTAATTGTATATGAACTCTGAGTAATAAATTTAACTTTCAATAATACTAGTTATTAAAAGCAAAATAAGTTGCTAGGTGACTGTTCTTTTTTTTTTAACTTTTGTTAAATAGATTGTCATGGCTTAGCGGTTAGTATGCTGGTCCGTCTATCCGAGTGTCCCTAGTTTGCGTCTCCTTGTATCAAAATCGTGATCCGTACCTTGGGGTCGTAGATACTTTATACGACGGACGGTGACAGCTCACTTTTCGGTTAAAGCAGCTCAAAAGTTGGTGGCAGATGATACTGACTAGCTTTTTGCATTTAATCTAATCCTTGTGCAACATTGTGCGAATATCCGAAACAAACTCACTTTTTGTAGTAATTAAAAATAAATACTATATCCCTTACTTCAGAGAAATACTGAAAATAGCATGGTGCTTTTGAAACATGGCTGACTCTAAGTACAGCACAGCATCAGAGACAGAAAATTTTCAAACAGTGATGAAACTGTTGCGTTTTGAAATTGAAATTAGTGAATCACATGTTGACTACACATGCCTTCAATAAGTTTCCGTACTTATCCTGTCACGTTAACCCTGTTACTCAACTCACAATGTGTGGGTCGCGGGTTCGAATCCCATGACTGAATATGCTCGTCATTTCAACCATGGAGGCGTTGTTTGTGACATTCAATGCCACTCTTCGTTGGTAAAGAATAGCCCAAGAGTTGGCAGTGGGTGGTGAAGATCATCTCTTGTCTGTTACTTCACAATTAGGGATTACTAACCCAGATTGTTCGCGATTAGCTTTACGCAAAATTCATAAATAAACAAAGACATCTTACTAACCTAATTGATACAATTCACCAACACCTCAAACATTTACAAAGATGGTAAATAAATAATAACTGAAATAGCTTTGAGAATTATATTTGGGTATCTGTGCTCTGCCCAACACAGGTATCGAAAACCGGATTTCAGTGATGTGAGTCCGCTGAGCAACTGGGGACCTTATTATCTTAGGGGTAAGAAATATATGCAATATATATAATCAAACTTCTCTCACAAGTTTTATTCTAGCTTTTACTATTGCGATATCATCAATGTTTAGTGTATATTAACATAAAAATGTCTTCCACATTACCATTCCAACTTCAAAAATTTCTGACAAAAAACCTGCATGTAAAAAAAAAATGACGTACATTATTTTTGGTGTTCTATGATGATAGTATTGTGGAAAGGGAAAATAAAGAAAACTCGAGTTGCACTTATGTCTTCAAGAAAGGAGTGAACGGTAATGAAATATCAAATTCATTAGATTTATGATAAGAACGTTTCAGAATATTTTTGCTGGCTTTGAAATGAGAGGGGTTAAACATGAGCAAGATAACTGTCCCGGAACGGCCAGGTGGCGTTCGACTTGTAATCTGAGGGTCGTGGGTTCGAATCCGCATCACCCCAAAGGTGTTCGTCTTTTCAGCCTTGGGGGCATTGTAATGTAACGTTCAATCCCACTATTCTGTTCGTCCTTTCAGCCTTGGGGGCATTATAATGTAACGTTCAACGTTGGTAAAAGAGTAGCCCAAGAGTTGGCGGTTGGTGGTGATGACTAGCTGCCTTCCCTCTAGTTTTACACTGCTAAATTAGGGACGGCTAGCACAGATAGCCCTCGAGTAGCTTTGTGCGAAATTAAAAAACAAACAAACAAACAAAGAAGACTGGTTGATGTATATTTCATTTGTTTTTATTGTGGTGGTTAGTCTAACAGAAAAACTGCTGTGTTTTATTCTATTTTTGATAACTTAAATAGTTATTAATTTGCTTCCAATTTTGTTAATGCTTATTTCAAACCAAAGCTCGAAAAGATTTGGGGAAATAAAAGAAATAAAAGTACACGAATAACAAAAGGTACGATATCTAAACCGTATATCTAAACAACTCGGCTGTAAAAAGAAGCGAGTAAAAGATAAACTTTATTTGTTACAGAAGCAGCGACTAAAATGATTGATATCAGGATGCGGTAAAGACAATACTATAGGGTACATAGTTTAAAACTGCTTGTCAAAAAAGTAGACTTTGTGTTCGGTTTAGAGTTATGTTATTATCATGTATGTCCAGTTTATTAACCATATCTATAGTACGAATTACTTGTGATTTGGCCGGTTTTGTTTTTTGTCAATACTGACATACATCTCATTATACAAAAAATATGTTCAGACACAAACATCATGAGCATTGTCTTAAAGATATAACTTCATTTGATGTTATTACATTTGCTCTTGAGGAGGAAACTTGTTAAACATCAAATCAGTAAAAAAGTAATTAAAGTATTTTGAAGATTAAAGAGGGAGTAAATTTTTGTGTATATTCATTTTAACCTATGTGTACTCTAACATTCTATATGAAAAAAATTATGTTCTTTTATATACAAAAAACTCCTGTGATCAGTTATTACTCTTAAATGTAGTTTGCAATAAATTAAGATGAAAAATAAAGTAAAAATACTATATTATTTTGAATTGCTGGTAATTAGACACGAATTATTTTCTTTTATGCAACATTTATCAAACTGTTGTTCATACAAATTAAAGCATGAACTTATTCGTATTTTAAGATTATTTGTAAGAGCACTACTGTATGTTTCTGAAATATATCGAACAATTATCCTCTCTCAACTTGACGTGAGTCTAAAACGTTGACTGATTGGACTAAGTTAAATCGTGAGATGATAAAGTTTGGCAACTATTTATACAATGAACTTGAAATATTTAAAAGAACATTTTGTAAACAAAAATTGTATTTGCGACAAAGGGATGGTTTTAAGAAGCTCATGCGTTAACTTTTCCGACTAAAATTATTTTCTATATTTCAAATTATTAACAGGAAGAATATCCCACATGCACTAATGTGTAGAGAAGTATTACGAGATTTTTTTTTGGAGTGTGTGTGTTTTCTTACAACAAAGCCACAGCTGGCTAGCTGCTGGGCTCACCGAAGGAAATCGAACCCCTGATTTTAGCGTTGTAAATCCGAAGACATACCGCTGTACTAGCGTGGGGCTTTTCTTTTGGAAAGTTTATTCAAAGGCTTTGATTTCTCTATCCTCGATATGCTGAACAGGAAAGGCCTGGCGTGGTTAGGTGATTAAGGCACTCGACTCGTAATCTGAAGGTCGCGTGTTTGAGTCCATGTCACACCAAACATGCTCGCCCTTTCAGCCTTGGGAGCGTTAGAATGTGACGGTCAATCCCACTATTCGTTGGTAAAAGAGTAGCCCAAGAGTTGTCGGTGGGTGGTGATGACTAACTGCCTTCTCTCTAGTCTTACACTGCTAAATAAGAGATGACCAGCGCAGATAGCCGTCGTGTAGATTTGCGCGAAATTCAGAACAAACTAAACCAAACTGAACAGGTAAAAAAATGAAAACATATTTTGTTAAGCGTTTTAAAGTCCAAAGTGATGTAAAGCAAACTTTTGGATACTGCATCAATATGAACGTTCGGGAATGTTAATATATATGCAAGCCATAATAGAAGGCACGGTTAAGTAGGATGAATAATATTACCAGTATACTGTAATTTCTCACGTATGTTTACTTTTTAAGTCAACGCACGGGTAGGGAGACAAAATAAGGCTTAACATTTCATGTCTTATATGTATCACTAGCACGCATCAATGTTTTTCATGCGCAGTAGTAATTTTTCATTACCTTTTCATGTGATCACTAAAGGTGCTGTTTAGTAGAAATAGGTTTTGGAAGAGGAACTAGTTCTGTGTTTTTAGATATCTGGTTCAGTAAGAAAATTATTTTGTCTTAACAAAGTCTGGAGCGTCTGTTGAAATTGACACACGGTTCATTAACGTTTCGCTCTCTTGCTTGTTAAATGCCATCGCGCTAGTCCACGTGTAGCGTGTCACATTTCTCGATGTTGCAATTCCGTAAAGTGTTCGTAATGTTTCACGTGCTTCTGCAGATCTCTTAGCGAAAGAGAAAAACAAGTAGGTAACAGTTAACCAAATTATAACACGGAAGAGGCGGCGCAATGAAAAATAGGTATATTAATCATAGAACAGTACGCGACGTGAAGTGTTATTACATTGTTTTCGAAATATAACTCGCTAGTTATCAAAGTTCCTTTCTCGCAAGTTACCAACCTGAAGTGCGGTTAATGACTTTTTAAACTAATTATATCATCGTGCATAAACTATACTCAACAAAAATTCATGAATTGACACAATATATAAAATAGAAATGTTTTAGAGAATACAAGTTCTAACACTTAATGTTTTTGATTGTACAGTAACCAACTTTGATACGTAACAAACAATTCTTCACCCTAAAAAATGTAAGCCTAGCTGTTAATAATCCTCTTTCTATCCCATTTTTTTTTCAAATTTTACCTTTTTCCAAATGTTCCAAATGTGATCAAATAGCTTCAACGTGATTTTTAAATTTCGATATTCATTCACCAACATTTAATCAAATGATCTAACGGGAAAACTCAATGTGTACTAAACTTTGACCACAATCTGATGAAACGTCTTGAGTTATACTGTTCACACACACATTCAATACTGAAAATAATGTGATATTCTCAGGTAAACAGATTTTACTGCAAGTATAAAATACGTCTGCTAATAACAGGAGGGCCTAACAATAATTTTTTTGAGCTGTCTAAATCTGAAAACTCAATTGAGTCTTTGAGTTGCGTGAAAAATAGATTGGACAAGGTCAAAAGACAGCGGGAACAACCATTATCCTAAACACAAAAAAAATAACAAATGTGCATAGACAAGAAGACGATAACCTCTGTTGGATTAGAGAAAAGATTTTTAGCTTGTTTTCATTTGAGATTAATGTTTGGAACCAGTCATGATGAAATCCAAGTAAGAAAGGCCCTGTAAATCAAGTTTCATGTTCGCACGAAATCATCTGTTTCTGTGTCCTGCGATAACGTCAACACATTACCTATCACAGTTAACAAAGCACGTTCACACCAACCGTATGATTAATTATCTTAGCACTCACAGTCTTAGACACATCAAAGTGTTCTGTTCAGGCAGCAATAACAGAGGAACCAAAATTTGGTATGAAAAATGATAAAGCACATCATAACAAAATCTCAACAATCGAGTAAAGGTAATTAACGACGTACTTGAAAGGATTTTCAAAAAATACGATTCTCTTTAATTTATATGTATGTGTTTTTATTATATGAAAGCCACATCGGGCTATCTGCTGAGCCCACCGAGGAGAATCGAACTCCTGATTCAGCATTGTAAATCCGTAAACTTGCCGCGGTACTAGCGCAGGCCTTTCAATTTATGTGTTTAATCTAGAGAAAAAATAATAAATAAATAGGACTGGTTTGTTGTGAATTTAGCGCAAAGCTACACGAGGGCTATCTGCGTTAGCCGTCCCTAATTTAATAGTGTAAGACTAGAGGGAAGGCGGCTAGTCATCACCGCCCACCGCCAACTCCTTGGCTACTCTTTTACCAATGAATAGTTGAATTGACCGTCACATTATAACACACCCACGGCTGAAAGAGCGGGCATATTTGGTGCAACGGAGATTCGAACCCGCGACCCTCAGATTACGAGACGAGTGTCTTAACCACCTGGGCATGCCGGGCCTAAATAACGTGTAACAGGATAATCTTCTGAAGTGGACGCCCCTGCTAGTACAGCGGCAATTCGACGGACTTACAACGCTAAAATCAGGGGTTCTATTCCCCTCGGTAGGCTCAGCAGATAGCCCGATGTGGCTTTGCTATAAGAAAAACACAACCACTCTAAATGGTACTTTTATATATTACAAAATATTGTTTACGAATAATATTTCAGGACAGAAAAGTTTCTAACTGTTATCTATAGTTAATAAGGAAATAACTAAACAGATTTTTGTGTTTGGTTTGTAGATTTTTTGTTGTATTTGCGACATACGAATAGTGATTATTAGTAGTGTTTGATTGATATATTTCTAAGCTTAAGTTTTAAAATATAAAACAACACAAACCTGGTATAAGAGAATAAAGTAACAAAGTTTATTAACAGGAAGAATATCACACATGTGTTGGGAGGTGTAAAGAAGTATTACGAGATTTTCTTGTTGAAACTTTATTCAAATACTTTAATTCCTCTAACCTTGATATGTTGAACAGGAGAGGCCCGGCGTGGCCAGGTGGTTAAGGCACTCAACTCATAATCTGAAGGTTGCGTGTTTGAATCCACGTCACACCAAACATGCTCGCCCTTTCAGCCTTGGGGGCATTACAATGTGACGTTCACTCCCATTATTCGTTGGCAATAGCACAAGAGTTGGCGGTGGGTGGTGAAGACTAGCTGCTTTTCCTCTCGTCTTACACTGCAAAATTATAGACGACTAGCGCAGATAGCCCTCGAGTAGCTTTGCGCGAAATTATAAACAAACATGTTATTGATCAACTGCAATTATTTCCTCTGGTACTGAAATTTATAGAATTACACTGAAGTTATAAGTGTTACATACTGTCAGTTTTTGGTGATTAAACTCCTGATTGTTTAGTTGATTTGGGACACATTGTTGTGAATTTGCTTGCTGAATAGTTATTATTAATAGCAAGCGTCTGCTAGGTAAATTTCCTAAAAGTTCCTATAAATGGAATATTATTGTTTTGTTTGTTTTTTGGAATTAAACACAAAGCTACACAATGGGCTATCTGTGTTGTACGCATTACGAGTATCGGAACCTGGTTTCTAGCAGTGTGAATCAACAGACATATCGCTGTGAAAATTAAAAAGGCCAATATCTGCCACGCAATTCCAACATGGTCAGTTTTGACACCAGAAAAGTATAAAACTATTTATATCACTACTTTGGTCCATTAAGAAAGTATTTCTGTATCAAAACTTACATAAGTTGGACGACATACATATGATTGTATTACAAAAACTTTGAAATTAAACTTTTGTCACGGAAAATTGAGCAAAAAAAAAACACACACAAAAAATTCAAAACTGTCTATATCTTTGTTTGGGATCTGCAACGCGTAGGCCCCTCAATGGCACAGCGATATGTATGTCGACTTACACTGCTATAAACCGAGTTTCGATACCACAAGTGGGCAGAAGACAGATAGCCGCTTGTGTAGCCTTATTTCTAATTCCGAACAAACAAAGTAATTTTGTACTAAAGCCCACGTAAAGTGGTCGAGATATGGCTAAGTAACTTACCAAAATCCCTAAAATTATGGGTTAATCTAATTTTTGATCCCCCCAAAATGGCCCAAAATTGGACATATCCCAATTTTTGTTTGTATATGTATAATTATTATGAGGTCTGACACTACCATGTTGGAGGAGAGTATTTCAGTTATCAGAGGAGCAACATTGACCTATTAACACGATCGCTCATCGACAGCAATTTATTGAAATCCTTCGAATCAATGTTGCTGAAAAATAATATATAGTTTTGTTTCCTTGTAAAAGATAAAATTTAATAAAGTGAACCTACTAATACTAGTAACAAAGTCACTTTTACTAATAGTAATAGTGTCACTAGATAGCAAAACTTGTCGACTGAAATATCAAATAAAGATTGTATCTTTCATTGTGCCAAAAATAACGTTCTTTTTTTCTATTCTTAATATATGAAAATCCTTGTTTTTTATTCTTAATACATGAATATTCATGTTGTTTATTCTTAATATATGAATATCCTTGTTTTTATTCTTAATATATGAATATTCTTGTTGTTTATTCTTATTATATGAATATCCTTGTTGTTTATTCTTATTATACGAATATCCTTGTTGTTTATTCTTAATATATGAATATCCTTGTTGTTTATTCTTGTTATATGAATATCCTTGTTGTTTATTTTATTATATGAATATTCTTGTTGTTTATTCTTATTATACGAATATTCTTGTTGTTTATTCGTGTTGATTACATAGCCTTCTTCAAACCAGAATGATGTAAAATACATTTATCTACGATGAAGTAGTGTGATTTTAGTAAATTATAATATGTATTTTTCTATATTTTATTAAAAGTATTTGGAAATAATAATATACTTTCCACATGTATGTAGATGCTATTTTGTTAGTGAACCATTTCTTGAATAAACATGCTTTCGTGCTTTAATAAATACATATGTTCTTCTGTGTAGATCCCAGTGAAATATTTATTTTTTCCTCTTCAAAGGTTATTTTAGCCGAAAACAACATTTGTTTTATTTCAGATTTACGTACCATGTCTGTGTCACTAAAGAAGGCTGAAACTGGCAAATACGTAGCAGAAAAATGTTGTTTACTCGGAGTTGAGTTGACATGTAACAAAGAAACATCATAAGACTAAAATGTATATATAAGGCCACTGCTGCTGTTGCATTTAAGCATATATTATGTAAGTCCATGTGGAAATGAAGCTGTTGCATATGCGTGCACGTTGAATATGCTAATATTGTAGCAGCCACGAAGGAAAGTCTATGGGATCTGCTAGTAGATTTAGTAAAATATTGACTTCAAAGCAATGCGGTGGGCAGAAGGTGGTCATCTTGATACCTTTATCATGTAATTATTTTCATCGTCATTTCTACTGAGGCTTAGATATTGTTAGTATTTTAGTGATAAAAACTGGTGATTACTATGAGATTTAATTCAAATTTCCATGTAAGTGATTAAAAGACTTCAGTCATTTGTCAGCTGTGATTGAAAAAAGTTAACGTGTTTGTTTGTTTGGTTTGTTTTAAATTTCGCGCAAAGCTTTTCATGGGCTGGCCATCCCTAATCACTACGCTATATCAGGCCCCCAGTAAACATTTCGTTTGCCTACATTTTGTCGTCCTATAGATATAAAATCTATTTCTGTTTGTCACGTGGGTGCTGTTGACTACGATTCATATATTGCATCTCGACAATAATTGAATAATTCATTTCCTCTGGGTTAACCATTAAAATTTTGAGTCGGGAGAACCATCGAGGAAGGAAAAGAAGGAGACAAAGGATCCATGCACACTGATATCTTAATTTTGAAGCTTCATCCTTGAAAATTATAAGATGATATTTTTAAAGGTATAATTAGAAGGTAGCGAAAAATTAAACGTTATTGTTGAAAAAAAAAAAACAGGTTGCTAAATAAGGAAAAATGAAATATATTAAAAGTTAATTTAATCAGTAATTCATAAGTCAGGTTGTCGACTTCAACCGCATTTTTAAACAGTTCTCAGCTGTATTCAGCTTTTTATATTTAAACAATTTTTCCATTTTTTCATTTCAAGTACAAGTTCAAAGTTCACTTCACGTAAATCACTATAAAGAATGAACAATCCCAATCGTAACTGACATTAAGTGTTTTTAGATATATTTACGTTGTTTTAAATCTTCCAGTTTATTTTATTTTCATTGTTGTATGGCTTTAATATCTAAACCATTATTGGAATCCCCCGGTAATACAGTGGAATGTCTGCGAACTCAAACCGTTAGAAACCGGGTTTCGATACCCGTGGTAAGCATAGCATAGATAGCTCATTGTGTAGCTTTGTGTTTAATTTTAAACAAAGAAACAAACAAACACAACGATTATTTGATAACATTATCTGTGTGAATCTGCTTGAAGCTGGCAAACCAGCAGAGTGGAAGCCATTAAATATGGCATGTACCTAAGAGTTCCCCAAGAACAGATATAGAGGGGCCGACGTTTGGATCTTGTTACTTGTATGTCACACTCGTGTGTCCCTATCTTTCCTCGTGGACTGAATAAGTAGATAAGTTTGTTATAGTTAACATTACAGTGTTTTAGCTAAGTTCGATATTTAAGGTTAGTAAAGACACCACAACAAAAGTACCCGCCTTCCTAAGCACCGTTTTTCAGCCAAGAAAAAAGTCATTACAGGATATACAGATATTAGAATGACAAATCTTGCTACAAAAATTTAATGAAAGACGAAGAATTTGTCAGAAGTTATGACACTGATTAAAAGTATCTGGAAATTACATATTTCATGTATTGATCCAATAGTATTTTTTCGGTGTTAAATCGTTTTTTCGTTTTCTATTTTTATTTATTTATTGTGGTCAATTAATACGGATTTTATGGTTACCTCTTGGGCAAGAAGTGTATTTTTTTGTAATTTATGTAACTATATCCTTATGTAATGATTGATACGTTTATTGTTTTTTCTATAAAAATTAATTATTTTAAAGGACAAAAAGAATACGAATGGAAGAGGTGGTAGCTGTTTATAAGTATATGAAAAATTCAACATATGATCAATAGCTTCCCACTCTGAACTGATAAGAAAGAAATGGATAACCACAACTCACCCAATACATGTGCATGGATCACAACTCCTGTAATATAGCTATACAGCTAGATCACAACTTCTGTAACATTTTTATTCAAGTGTATTCAAATTCATGTAAAAAAGTTAAAGGGTGAATTAACATCATCTTATATAGTTATTTGTATAAGCAACAACTCACATAATGAAACCTTGTAGAATGGACGGCAACTGCCTGTTGTGGAGACACAAGTGTAGAGGACAACGTTTCAAGAGTCTTCCGCCTTTCGTCTTCAAGACAATGTGTGTATTTTATTATTATTTATTTCGTGGTAGTCGTTTTGGTTTCAAAGACCTTCGGGGAGGGGAGCCCCGAAGGCAAACCAAGGGCGCTCAGAAACTGTTGTTTCTCTTCAGCCCCGCTCGTGTATGTTGGTTTGACAGAACTTGAAGGAGGTATTTAGTCAGAAAATTGGTTTTGTTGTGCAAGAGCGGACACAATATGGTCATCTTGGGGTTAGTCAGAACAAGCTGCCACGAGGACCAGTGCAGCTGGGCGAGGATAGGAAGATCGGGCTATGCTTGTAGTAGAGAATCATGACGTCGCTTGCAAGGGGAAGCAAAGAGGGCATTGTTAAGAAGCGAGTTACTGTAGGAAATGAATTATAGAATTGTAGAAATGAGGAGAAGTGTAAGAATAACAGAGACACAGGATAACAGACCTCTTTTCAAGGCTTGAAAAAAATTTGCAGTGGGTGGAAACGTGAGTATCCCGAGAAAAACCCACTTTCACCTTCAGGGCGCCAAATTCAATGTGTGTAAACGCATACTAACGTGGCAGGGTTTAGTTTAGAGAGAGAGAAATCTAAAGAATTCTCTCTCCAACTGGGGTGATCAGAAACGTTGTGGTTCCTCTTCGTCCCCTTACGTGAGAAATTATTAAAACTTGCATGGAGTTTTTGACTTTCTTTTATTTTGACTCTTTAGGTGAAGGAGTGAGGTTGGTCATAATACTGATGAGCGAGACAAAGGTAGCACCGGAGAGACAAGCCAGGCCAAAACCCAAAAAGCAGATGTCAAAGTAAATATGAACATGAATATAAACGCGTGTTGTGATTAGTTGGATTATCATTGTTTCTGATTGGAGGAGAAATTTCCTGTAGATTCAACCAAAGACAGCCAAAGTTACTCACCTCTAATCAGCACCTTCTTAAAACATCTCAGTTTCGTAGACAAAAGAATCCACTTCAGTATGGAAATAGAGAAACAAAACAGTCTATCGTTTCTTGACATACTCATTAGCTAAAAAGCAACACAAATAATCACAACTGCATACAGAAAACCCACCCACACGGACAGATACCTATACTTCCAGAACTATCATCCAACCTCGATAAAACATGGTACAATCCAATGCCTAAACAAGAGAGCTGAAAACATTTGCGACAGTACATCCTTCGAAGCAAAACGCCAAAAGATCGTAGAGAGTTTTAAACAGAATGGTTAGACCTCTTCCTTCATCAAAAACTCCTAGAAGAAGACCACGACAAAAAGAAGAGATCAGAAAGTCATCACCAGTACCACCATTTACCTACCATACCTACAATATTTTAGTGAAAAAACTCAAACACATAGCCAAAAAATTCAACATAAAAGTCCAGTGGAAATCCTAAGATACCTTAAGGTCCATTATGGTAAAAAACAAATAGTGGCCAACCAAAGAGAATCTCAAAAACACCATCTATTTAATTTCGTGTTCCTGCAACGATACGTGCATTGGAGAAATGAAAAGAAAACTCGCGACAAGAATAAAAGAACACAAAGACTCATAAAAACACAAAATTCAGCCATTGTAGAGCAGGCCACGTCAAACTGGACACAAAATAAATTGGGATAAAACTAAAATAATCGAAACAGACAAATTTTGAAGACAAGAAATATAAAAGAATCATTTTATATTAACACTATTAAACCTTCACTAAACAGAGATCCGGGATTAGAGGTGAGTAGCCTGTGGCTGTCATTGGTTGAATATACAGGAAATCTCTCCTCTAATCTAAAATTATGATAATCCAGCCAATCATAACACGCTCTCCACAATCCACCATGACAATATAAAAGATCGACAACACCTTCACATACACTGACTCACTTGAAGACGAAAGGCGTAAGACTTTCGAAACTTCGTCCTCTACACTTGTGTCTTTACAACAGGCAATTGTCGTCCATTCTACAAAATTTCATCGTGAATACTCTGCCTAAACAATATATCAAGTAACTCACATAATACAGTCATCAGAAATATAGACCACAACTCAGGTAATGCAGTTGTTCGAATGGTTCTTAACTTATTAATATGGTTGTCCACGTGGAGTAGAGGTCATGGAATACTTTTGTAGAGGGACAAATCAGTGAAGTTTGGTGATTATTGTCCACTAGTAGTCAACAGGGTGTGGAGGTTATGTTTTCGTCCCTTCTTGTGTGTTTGTGTTTTTTTCAGCAAAATTTCTCGAAAATGGCAAAATATATTTAGAGGAAAGTTGGGATACCGTTTGACTATAACAAACCGTATAAGTTATTGATTTCTAGAAATCAAAATCAAACTTAAATGTCAAATCAAGTCCACAAAAATTAAAAAAAATATATCTATGTATCAAAATGGTGACTGTTTTTTTTTCTAGTTTTGTTCTATAACTCATATAAATATGATATGAGTTTGATGAAACTTGGAAGACCAATGTAAAATATTATTTCTCATTGTTCTGTCTAATATTATCCGTATCCTTTGATAACGATGGACATATGGATATATTTTGAGGCCCAAATATGACCAACGCTGCGTGGCGGAGATAGGCGCTTACTTCCTGTGTATGTACGTCTAGTTTTTAAAATGATTTCAACTTTTCAAACATTTCTATGTCTGATGCAATTATATTGTAGTCTTACGATATCAGTTTCACCAAAACTCACCTCATATCTAAAACTCTTTATCCACAAAAAGTCTTATGGTTGAGTGGCTGTTGTCCATCTAATTAATCATTAGTGAACATGAATTTTTATCAAAAAAAAAACAAGAAAAAAGACAGATGTAAGTTTCTGTACATAAACACGAATTTGTTAACAAATAAGGCCTAGCCACAACGAAAATTTAAATCGGAAGAATACTAATAATGCTAACACTTATACTTTAAAATTAGATTTGTGATGCGGAAAGAGCATTTCTTGTTCCTATGGTAATAAGGGATTGTGTAAACACCGAAACGTTGGTAAACCTATTGCTTTTCAAACTAACTATTGAATGTTAAGTGTTAAATAAAATTCTTTACCACAGTCGCTTCCCCCCCCCATCACTATGAGCGTCAGTTGCAAATTTATACACATCAGACCTTCCGTCTTCCGTATACAACCTAAAATTATCACATTCATGTTATCCTACGCTATTGGTATTTTTGTTATATTTATTTTACAGTCAACACGGTCATTATTAAGACTTCTGAAAATTAAGGACATTAGTTGGACAAGATGCTAACACAGCCTTTTGTATATAAATATATATATAAAAGATTCTTATCTTGAGAAAGTTTTGGCGAAAATCTCTGGCAGTTAACCTTGTTTTTAAATATTAAATATTTTATCTTAATATCATATAGATAATGTTACGTGCAAACTGATGAGTTCTTTTAATTATATCAAGGGAATTCACGTATAGAGAAGCTACTGATGAAATATATGACAAATTACATAAACAGTCAATGCAGTTCAGTTATCAGTTACTAAAACTGAAATTGTAAAATCGAGTGATTGCTTATTTAGTTAAGAATGCTATTTCCATTTAAAACCTTGGATATTTATATTACTATTCTTCATAGGTTTTTTTGAAGCAAAGACAAGGCAAGTAACTACTAAAACCAATTGTTCTTGCCATATACAACAAGAGACATCTATAATTGAGAGCAAAGAAGTTTATTAATAATGGAACTTTTTTACTATTTTTAGAAGTATGCTGGATAAACAGCTTCATTCATGAGCTTGATGCGCAAGTCGGTGTTATAAAGTTTAAGTTGTTAATAATTACCTTTTGATGTAAGTTACATACATATAAAAGGACTACTGTAAGCAATAATAAAATTATTATTTTTATATTGTGTGTTATATACATTATTGGTTGTGTTTTTGTTTGCTGTTATTCAGAAAACTATACATTGAACTGTTTGTGCTGTACCAACCACAGTTTTTAATGTTGTAATCTTTCAGAGTTACAGTTGAGACACTGGGTGGTGTGTACATTGTAAATATGTAAAGATAAAATTGTAAATACTAATAACATCATGGCCACTTTAAACCACCGTTAATACAAGTCCTGCTTTGAGAACTTATTTTTTTGTAATTTCTTCTTTATGTGCTTCTCCTCACTTAATATTTAGAATTAAGCTCACTTGTAAACGTCGAAACCAAATTACAAACAATTACATGATGGTGAGATAGTTGGTTACAATGATCAATGATCTTAAAGCGCTCCGAATATTCTTTTGAAAACTTGGCATGGCTGAGGTACGACTTGTTACACATCTCTTTCTGGATGGTTTTGGTTCTTTAATGCTTATTTCTTTATTTCCTAAAGCCATCAGGTACAAGGGATATCCCTGTTTCAGAAATTCTAAATCTCCCATCTGAAAACAATTTTATGATTTGAGTGTATGAATATTTTATAACAGAAAGAGCTGCTACATACCCTTCCAGAAAATGATTAGTTTTCGGTGGCATTACACAACAAACGCAATGCCAAGAAATGTCAAACGTCTGTTTCATTCTGTTCCACCACGACGGTTGTGAAACAACTTCTTGTTTCATAACCGAAATCGTTTTAAATCTAAACTATTCAAAACTCAGACACCTGTATGCAAATATACAAACCATCATTATTCACCAAATATTCCACACTGAGGGAAGAAAATACACAATATAAGTTATGCTTAATCGTTTCGTTTATGTTAATAGTATTGTCGAAGAGTGAGTTCAGTTTCACGAATGATTGCGCGTAATAAAATAAAATTACATGTCATGCCACTTGGTAAGTGTGAATGCCACAAGTACGTATAAAAACTGTATACATCTATGTTCCACGTAACACATTTGCTGTTATACATTTATTTTAATATCTATGTTTCGTTCAGTTTAATATGCATTTAGAAATACAATTAACGTATACTGTTAAATGCGTATTGCAAATATCCCGCCATTCTCTAAATTTGAAGAAAATTCTAGAGAGTAAGAATCAACAATGTACAATGTGTGTGTCTGTGTGTGTGTAAAATACTAGTGATTGTCTGTATTATTGTAAGCTGAATTTTCGCGAATCTTGCCTAATAAGTATAAAAGGTAAACACCAAAACAAGAGAGGAGACAGAATATTGTTTGTCCGCTACAGTCAGTTATCTATAAGCCTGAGAAGTTGTAACAGTAATAAACTCTTATTAATAGGAAAACTACGGATATTTAACAAGGAACGCTTATAAATTTCGAACATTATAAATCGTTCAACTTCAAAGAATTAATTCCGAATGTTAGTATTTCTACGAGGACATTAAATATCTTCCTCGGTAAAAAGTGAGCTAATAAAACACATTAGGCCAGCTAATAATATAACTAGCTAGCTTTTCCCTAAACAAAAATGTACATGTGTATCAATATAGAATTAATTATCTCTCCGTGAGGTGTCGATGAAAGATTCAGTCCCAGACCAGATAAAAGACCGAGTATTATTTGTAAGCTTGTAAAAGACTTATATTTGTTTGTTTGTTTTGGAATTTCGCACAAAGCTACTCGAGGGCTATCTGTGCTAGCCGTCCCTAATTTAGTAGTGTAAGACTAGAGGGAAGGCAGCTAGTCATCACCACCCACCGCTAACTCTTGGGCTACTCTTTTACCAACGAATAGTGGGATTGACAGTCACATTATAACGCCCCCACGGCTGGGAGGGCGAGCATGTTTGGCGGGACTCAGGCGCGAACCCGCGACCCTCAGATTACAAAGTGCACTCCTTAACGCGCTAGGCCATGCCGGGCCCAAGACTTATATATAAACCATTATTTGTAATAACCGTTTTTATAAATTATATTGTTATTTGTATATTAAAATATATTTGTGTTAAGAAAAACAATGTGTATCAATCTTGTTGGCTAATATTATAAATTTGATAATACTATGGGCACGGCACGGCCGGGTGGGTTAAGGCGTTCGACTCGTAATCTGAGGGTCGCGTGTTCGAATCCCGGTCGTACCAAACATGTTCACCCTTTCAGCCGTGAGGGCATTATAATGTTGCGGTCAATCCCATTATTCGTTGGTAAAAAAGTAGCCCAAGAGTTGGCGGTGGGTGGTGATGACTAGCTGATTACTAAAAGCCATCAAAATCGCTCTGTTTTTGTGAACTTAACATAACTTATAATTTGTCACTAGCTTGTCAAATTGAAGGCTATCGAAATTACGCTTTCAAGCTATGGAAGCTTTATAAGAGTGACAATAAAATTCACTATCTAATTATAATAGTCCAAGAGTGTGTGATGTTGACTAGCAACCATTTGCCGATATATGATAGTAATAATTTCATAAATACAAGTGTTTCTATAACTACAACTCTATATACGAAGAAGTAATTCTTTCAACACATTATATTATTATTTTAAAAATGTTACTTTCAGCATTGCGTAAGTAGTACAGTAACATTTATTGTTGTTTTACTAATTAATATGCAATAACATTTCACAGCAGTACTTGATAATTTGACTTAAATTTTTCCAAGCGTTTCACATCACTGTTGTCGGTTAATTGAACTCAGAACAGTGTGAAAATGAAGATATATTTTTTCCACTTCAGAACAAACCACACTCAGTATTCAAAAACGTCCTAATAACATAATATTAAAGGCAAGATATCCGATGGTACATAAACTACTTGCTAATGTTATATTATTACTAAACGATATGATTCAATAAGAAATATTCTCTAGCGATATTTTTTACTTTATTCGAAGGGTATGGCGAACAGTATCGCTGTTTCTTTTCAAGTTTTGTTCTTTTGAGCTTAAATTGAAGTTCCTTTTTGTGAGCAAGGTATTAGCTATTCTCTCTTCAGCGGTTGCACTTTGTTATACATAGCTTACGGAAGTTTAATATCACCTCTATACAAGGCGGAAGAAGAAAGGTAGTACCGAACGAAGGCTTATGTCGTTATAATAGTAACAACTGGTTCAATGCGGTCCTTTGTATAGTAAATAGAGAACTCTTCTAGAGCTCACTGGTTGCAGTAAATTTCTGAAGTCGTCCTACTAATATTGATTGTGTTTATTCAAGTATTCTTTCATCATTTAGAGGAAAAAGGAAAAATTGCAGAAACTATTTTATTTTCCAGCCTCTTAATACGCTCTTGAATTATAGAAGTTAACACTATCCAAAGTAAAACTGGATCTAAAGTTAACACTATCCAAAGTAAAACTGCATCTAAAGTACGATACAGAGAACAGTCTTTCAGATTACAAAAAACGATATACTCTATTCCTTAGTTTAGACATCAGTTTCGCCATCTGTACACGTTTATCTATGTTACAGTACGGAACATATATTACAAAAGGGTGTAAATATATGTGTTTTCATGATTTTATGGCATATCTCACACAGAAGCAAGAAAATACACGGTGTAGTTACACAAGGCTGCATTTCTTTTATGTGACTAGTACTGTCGAACAGCAGGTTCAATTTCACGAATGATGGCGCGTAATAAAATAAAACTACTTGTCATGTCGCTTGGTAGGCGTGAATGTCATAAGTACTTCTGTGAAACAAAATGCAATAAATGCAATGAGTAACTGTAGTTGTTGTAGAACATAACATAGAAATGGTCTAATACAGATGACTTTTTCCAGTTGCAAGCAGAACGGCAATAAAATACCTACTTGGTAAGGAAGTGATGTATTGAAAATAAATATATAGCCTACAGTATTGATAAAAGTTTTTGTAACGTGTGGTATATTTGCTGATGTTATTCATGCAAGATTTGCTTCTGTGAAATCCGAAATCTGCTCTTCAAGAATACTGAAGAAAAGCATTGGGTAACTGGAAACAAAATCAGGAAATACATGGAAATCTAATTGTTTTTATGATGAACTTCATTAACTACACGATGCTACGTTTTGCATAGCATGAAGAAAATAATATTAATTGCCAGTTTGATAAATATACAAACATTGTTATTACTGTTAAGTTGAAAGGAAACTAGTTGACGTACCAGTTCAAATATATGGGGTCTTCAGAGGTACATAAAGGGATTAATTCCGAAGGTCGACCTCTATATTGCCAAGAGTTAAGGGTGCAAACCAATTTTTTTGACAATTGAAATTAAACGAAAATACATATGTAAAATATGATGTTGTTGTTTTTGAATTAAACACGAAACTACACAATGGGCTATCTATGATCTTCCCACCACGGGTATCGAAACCCGGTTTTTAGCGTTGTAAGTCCGCAGACATACCGCTGAGTCACTGGGGGGCTGTAAAATATGTTTGTTTGTTTTTGAATTTCGCACAAAGCTACTCGAGGGCTATCTGTGCTAGCCGTCCCTAATTTATCAGTGTAAGACTAGAGGGAAGGCAGCTAGTCATCAACACCCAACGCCAACTCTTGGGCTACTCTTTTACCACGAATAGTGAGATTGACAGTCACATTATAACGCCCCCACGGCTGAAAGGGCAAGCATGTTTGGCGCGACGGGGATGCGAACCCGCGACCCTCAGATTACTGTAAAATATGAAAAATATGAAAAACAATACGTGTTTTAAATTCAAATCATAGATATTTTGTAATATTAAAAGTTTTGTTATTTGTGTTATCTAAATTGGAAGTATTTGCTGGTATGTGGAAATTGTACATCTTTACTGAAAAAAACAACATAATCTTATTTCATGATGAAAATAATAGACTTCTACAATATTTGTAATTCAAATTATGCAAATTACGAGTACATCTTCAATAACTTTTCAGTTTATAAGGAAATTTATGCTTGTTCCCTATCTCAAATATTGTTTGTTTTTTTCAATTTCGTGCAAAGCTACACAAGAGGTATCTACCTTAACCGTCCCTAATTTAGCAGTGCAAGACTAGAGGAAAGGCAGCTAGTCATCACCACCCAATGCCAATTCTTTGGCTACTCTTTTACCAACGAATAGTGGGTTTGACCGTCACATTATAACGCTCCCATGGCTGAAAGAGCGAGCATGTTTGGTATGACAGGGATTCAAACCCGCTATACTCGGAGTACTAGTCGAGAACCAAATGGCCGTGCTGGGCCGGGCCTCTCAAATATTAAGTGCTAGCTCGTGTAATTTCTGTAAAACCAGAATTTTTGTTATCTTCTGTAACAGCTTACTGAAAATAGTTTGTTGATATTTTTCAACATAAGTTTACCAATTTGTTTCATAGATCTTATTAATCTAAACGCAGTTTTACAAACCTGTATGGCCGAGCTTTACTCATCGTACTGGAACATGTATCTGTGGCTCTTCATTTGCATTCCGCTACCATAGTAATCATAAGTACGATATAATGGTGATATTTAAATCCTATTAACTGGTGAGAGAAGAGCAGCGTGATAGATCAATGGTGGGTTCTGTTGTAGTTTTCTTCTAGCAGATCAAGCTTATAACGAAACCAGGTTTCGGTATTCGTGGCGGGCACAGCATTGTTTAGCTTTGTGCTTTTACTACAGATAAAGAAACGATGAGATTATAATTGTGGAGGGCTGTTGCAGGTAGCTCTTGAGTGAAAAGAAACCAGTAAGAAAGATCGCTATCTTCACTCTCTACAAAATATATGAAAATGTTCTTTTGTTCTTTTCCATGCTTAATAGCAAGCAAACGCTATTTAATTTTCTACATAACGTAGTCTCTTATTGTTTATGAGTCAAGGTGCGGTGAGTAATAAACATAACAACTTAGTTCTTGTTATGATTTATCAACAAATAATTTATATGAAAAATGACTCCACTTTTATATTCCCTCGGTGGACTCTGCAAATAGCCTGATGTAACTTTGCTATAAGAAAAGGAAAAAAGAAACACACCCAATCTTATAATGGCTTTACATACATTTAAAAACTACTAGAATGTGAAGATATGATTTTATAATTAATTATTTAAGCTTGAAATTACTCTTATATGATAATTAAATATAACACAATAAGGTCTTAAACCTGCAGAATAAGTTGCACTTGTTTACGACTTATATTGAAAATTTCTTGCTACTGCACATTATTTTAAAAATTCTGCAAAGCGATTAATTTAATGATAAACAAAATGAATTAAATTTCCGCCCAGAATTAGATATTATCTTGTGATCCTACAGTGCAAAGATGCTTAGAAAAATCACTTGCTATATCGTTTAAAAAACAAACTATGAACTATTTTGTAAACGTAAATCTATAATAATTTTAATCTATGATCATTCGAAGAAGGGTGTTCCTGCCTGAAATGTTATTTAAAATTTTAAAAAATCCTGTACGTATAGTGAGTTCTTCAGATGGCGTTTATTCAGCTATTTATTATTGTAAATTATGGTTAATTCATCTGCGTTGCCTAGAGAAAAAATAAGGTTTGAAACACCCAGTAATGAGTATTTAAACAACAATGTGAATAATTGCTGTAAATAAATAAATATATTTAACATATTGCAGTTTTGCTCTAATACGAAACATTTCACTCAATACCTTTCTCAAAATTTTGTACAACCGTAAGTAACATTTTGTTTCATTTTTATCCATTGCATTAATTTTTGGCATGACCAGGTGGTTAAAGAACTTGACTCGTAATCCGAGGGTCGCGGGTTCAAATCCCTGTCACACCAAATATGCTCGCCCTTTCAGCCGTGAGAGCGATATAATGTTACGGTCAATCCCACTATTCGTTGGTAAAAGAGTAGCTCAAGAGTTGGCGATGGGTGGTGATGAGTAGCTGCCTTTCGTCTAGTCTTACACTGCTAAATTAGGGTGGGCTAGCGTAGATAGCCCTCGTATATCTTTGTGCGAATTTCAAAACAAACCAAACATCAACTTTTATAACAAAAAAAAACACCATTGTGGCAGCCATCTTGGTGGCTCAGCGGTAAGCTTCAAGGCATACAGCTATAAAATTCAGGTTGAATCCCGTGGTGAACACTTTGTGTTGATAGAAGCTTTGTGTTAAAACAAATACAACAAAAAACAAACGGTCAGGAATAAAATGTAGTATGGTAGAAGTTTCAACTGATCCAATAAAACAATATTGTGAACATTTCAACTGTTTCAATAAAATAATATTGTGAACATTCCAACTGACTCAATAAAACAATATTGTGAACATTCCAACTGATTCATTAAAACAATATGTTAAATATTCCAAATGATTCACTAAAAAAATAATGTAAACATCCCAACTGATTCAATAAAACACAATATTGTAAACATTCCAACCGATCTAATAAAGCTGAGAGATTTATAACTTCGCCAAATTTTGTATTGTTATTTGAATTTGTTTTGACGAAATAAGTCACAATTTTTCATAACTGGGAATCTTTGGCGATAATTCTTCTTACTAAACGACACCATATGATGATAAAAGAAGAAGACAGAGTCATATAAAGGAAGAGATAGTAGTAGTTATAATAATAATAAATATTACAATTAACCCTATTAGTCAATAGTGGAGACCTCTAAATTTACGTATGTGTAATTTGTTTGGCTAGTTTTTTTAGAGTGGTGTTTGACAGGGAAAAACATAAAATTGCTCAGTATGCTGTGTAATATAGACACCAGCGATACTGAACAGCATAAAAGCAAGTCAGTAATCTGAGAGTTAATGTATCGCAAAAAAGTGACTGAAAAGGTAAAATGAAATACAATAATTTTATTATATATTTCTTTATCTGAATATTAATTTGCAAAAAAGCAAGAACAACAAAAATTAGAAGCTATTATTCATATAATTGAATATTTTTCTTCTTCTTTAGTAAATATGCGCTAACTTGATGAAATAAGATTTGGATAACATATGAATCTATTGAATGTGCATGAAATCTTGGAAGAACACATAGTTAAGAACCACAGTAATTCATTTCTTAGTTTGAAGTTTGTACAACCAAATAAACGTGTTCTTGAAGAGTGATTGGGTTTTAAGTCCATAAAAGTTATCATTTTGGTTCAGGGACTAAGAACACATAACACAAGGTACTCAAAATCTCACTACCTGTAATTATTTTCTCATGCACTGTAGTTTTTTAAAAGGTTTCGTTTGATTGTTTGCTATTAAGCACAAACCGAAGCAACACAATAGGCATTATGTCCTCTACCTACTACAGGTATCAAAACCAAAAGTGCCTTCGAAAACTATACATCACATGTAAATGATTTCAAATTAGACTGTTGTTAATTGTACTTGTGTTAATTTTGTGAGAAATCTTCATTAAAATTCATTAATTATAATGTGTGTCTGTAGGTTTTTCTAACACAATGTTTAGGTAAATGCCAACATATTAACCACAAACGTTTATTTTTATATCCTACGCAAAATCTTTTTCAGAGTAAACATTGAAACTGACCTCTCTTACCAAAGGCAGCATTTATCATACGGTAATACACAATATATAGATGGCTGAATCAATACCATTTTATTTTTGACATTACTTGACATCAGTTTTTAAAATATTATTATTATATAAGAAATAGTCCTATATAAGTGCTTTTTTAACAGCAACAGACATTTATATTATTTGTATTTTATACTTTTATATACTTGAATAATATAAATTTTTAGCAGCAACATTTATATTATTTTTATTTTACATTTTTATATATTTGAATTATATAATTTCTTTTAACAATAACAGACAAATATTTATGTTCTCCAAAATAAAAATACATCATAATCAGTTAAACATTTTTTTTCACAAGAACATTCTTGTTATATTGTATAAGAATAATGAAGTATTTGCAAGAAATACCATAATGCAAATATTTAAATGTTTGTTTGTTTTTTGAATTAAGCAGAAAGCTACACAATGGGCTATCCGTGCTCTGCCCACCACGGGTAACGAAACCCGGTTTTTAGCGTTGTAAGTCCGCAGACATTCCGCTGAGCCACTGGGAGGTTGATGTTTAAATCTTTTTGATTTCTTGTCTTCTGAGGATTTAAATAAGTCTTGGATATTGAAAGTATAATGAGAGAATCTTACACGTTCCCCTCGGTGGGCTGAGTAGATAGCCCTTTGTGGCTTTGCTATACGAAAAACACAAACACAAACACACAGAATCTTACAATTTATTAGCAAATAATTGATGATATAAGTAATCTCGCCTTTAAAGGTATAATGAAAGAACCTTACAATTTATTAGCAAATAATTGAAGATTTAAGTAATCTGACGTATTAAAGATATAAAGAGAAAACTCTGCAATTTATCAGCAAATAAGTTTCTAGGACTTCAGCTCACATATTAATGTAGCATCATATATCGATCCTTTCTTTCTGATAATTTACAACAGACACATATCATAGGGATTTAGCATTTTAATCGCACTAAAATTAAATATATGTATATATTTCTGCTGTGCTTGTAGGGAATTACCCAATTCTCAGCCTACCAGACTCTGAATTCGAGAGTTCATTGTTCGCGCCCTACACTTTGGGGTACATTGTACGAGTGCCGATGAAATCACTATCTGATTAGAGTAGCCTAAGACTTGGCAGTGGGTGCTTTGGATTAGCTACCTTTACATTCATCCCGTGTGCGAAAACTGTGGGGCGCTTTCTTAATGAAAGGTGCAACTATGACTATAGATTTGTTGTTTTTGTATTTCGTTACAAAGTTACAAGAGAACTCTCTGCTCTAACAGTGTATGACTATAGAGAAGGCAGCTAGTTATTACACCCACCACGAACTCTTGGGCTACTCTTTCACCAACGAATAGCGAGATTGACCGTCACATTATAATGACCACAGGGCTAGGATGGTGAACCCCTGATCCTCAGGTTACAAGTCGAGTGTCTTAACCACCTGGCCGTGCCGGGCCTTAGAAAGAAGGAAGTCCATAGAAAGATTTCACCTTCACTGATGTTCACAATTAGGAACGGCTAACTCAGCAGCTCCTGTGGTGTTTCTCAGGAATTTTCGAAACAAATATGCATACAACCAAACTTTCTGCTATAGAACTTACGGTCTATTGAGATACGTTTCATATAATGTTAATATATATACTTTACGAAAGAATTGTATATATATATCAATATTCTTTTATATGGAAACTACGAATATTTTGGACAGTAATTTTGTAGTTTTACTTAAAAAAAAGAATTAAACTAACGTGAAATATTTCCTACATATTTCCATGAATACCAAATTCGGTGACAAGTTTGAGATAATGATACTAAATGTTGTTTTCACTTATAATTAGGCCACAATTTAAGAACGTTTTGTGAGAAGTTAAGATTCCTGACGTTTGCAGAAAAATAAGAAAAGTGGAAGAAACTTGAGAAATTTAAGTAAAAAGTTACTTTATGTCTTTTTCTAAAGCACGTTGTCATATAACATGAACAAGTGCTTAGAAAAACAAGAGATATAAGCGTAACTAAATTGTAAACCTTTTTTTGTTAAAAATATTTAAAAAGAAATAAGAAATACTTAATAGTTATTTTCTGTTTAAGGAGTTGTTTCTAAATTTAAAATCCATAGTTGTGGATATTGAGAAAAATTTGCAGTTCAATACTGTGAGTAATTTTCAAGTAGGAACATGTATAATACCAAAGTATTTCGTTCAACTTTGTGTTATAGTCAATAGTTTATTATAAACCCATACTTTCCAGTGACTCTGAATGACACTATCCAGGCCCGGCATGGCCAAGTGGGTTAAGGCGTTCGACTCGTAATCTGAGGGTTGTGGGTTCGAATCCTGGTCGCACCAAACATGCTCGCCCTTTCAGCCGTGGGGCGTTATAAATCAATCCCACTATTCGTTGGTAAAAGAGTAGCCCGAGAGTTGGCGGTGGGTGGTGATGCGTAGCTGCCTTCCCTCTAGTCTTACACTGCTAAATTAGGGACGGCTAGCACAGATAGCCCTCGAGTAGCTTTGTACGAAATTCAAAAAAAAACAAAAAAAACAGACAATATCCAATACAACTACTTAACGTGTTGTTTCACCAAGTGTTGCTACCTAATACAACCACTTAGCTTATTGTTTTACCTACTGATACTATCTAATATAACTGCTTACCGTATTGTTTCACGAAATTATTATACCTAATACAGCCACATAGAGTATAATCTCATATATACTTATTTCGTATGTAAAACAATCATGTTACATACTGGTTCATTTGTTGATGCCACCTAAAAAGCAACATTGTGTATTATGTTATTTACTGGAAGTACATAATTCTTAATTGAAACCAGCTATAATCACTTTTTTCTCTAGATACTTCCTACTTGAAAATCTTAAAAAAAAACAGAAAAAAGAACAGCTATTTCTTACTTATTAAGCATGGAAATGAATTAACTACACGTTTAAAAATTTTAATGTTAAATTCAGGAACATGATTCAAGACAACTCTTTGTACGCTTGAGGGATACGAGTTCTTAAAATACCATGTTTGGAATACTTTTTAACATTACATTTCAAGAAGATAAAACGCAAAGAAACTCTATATTTATAGAAATTAAGGTGTTGTGATTAAATATTTTGTGTTATTGTTTACAGCAAAATGAACATTTTTTATCGTATTTTATCAACCATACTAAGAGTTTTAAATCAGGTACGATTTAGTTCAGAGTGTACAACTTAGAGCAAGATGAAATATATTTAACATATTCATGTTGTGCTAAAAAAATGTAGGTCCAAGAAGTCTTGATAAAACTGAAATAGATACCCTTATAATCCTATAACCACATAAGCATACTTGACATATGTTGTCAGCCATGTTGTAGTTTTAAATAAGGTATGAATAAGTTTAGAGTATATAGTTTATTGTAAGAAGAAACATCTCTAATGTATTTTATCATACACGTTAGACTTTCAATTTTAGTACGATAAAGTTTTAAGTACATTGTTTACAGCAGAATGAAATATCTTTAACACTTTAACAATCTCGTTGCAGTTTCAAACCAGGTTCAGTTAAATTCCAAGTACATTGTCTACAACAAAATTATATATGTTTAATGTATATTGTCAACCATGTTGAAGTTTATAGTCAGGCCAATTCATGAATGAATATTTTTACGTTTTTCTTCACCGTTACGGAAAATAATAAACATGCAATGCACAACTAGTTTACGTGTCATTACTTTTATTCATTTTTGAAATTCATAATTTAGCTTAATAGAAAAATAATACGCATCTGTTAGATTCACAGGTGTGACTTATCATCAAATATAAAAAAAATATTGAAACGCAAGCATATATGCAAACGCTTAAAATGACAGAATATGTTACAAAAATGAAGTGATTCAGTATTCTGATTTATTTGCAAAAAACAATCATTAAAAACCTACAATGAATTTCGATAAAAAGGGAATATAGTGTTTTATCTTCGATGAAGTTAAAGAAACCTCAATACTTAAACACACTCGACCTAGACACGAATTATTTGACTTTTCTTTAAAGACACTGAAAGTGTTTGTTAAAGGGCAAAAACAGAAAACATAAACAAAAACAGAGATGATTTATCATAGAATTTAGAAACGAGGCTGATACATAAACAAAAACAGAGACGATTTATCATACTATTTAGAAACGAGGCTGATGGTAGCACTGACGACGCAGAGATAGCACGGATCATTCATCGAAATGTTTGTAAATATCACCTCACAATTCACAATATGTAAATATCTGTGGACAAACGTGTTAAAATTTGTCGACAACTGTGTGAATATCTGTGGACAAACGTTTTTCTTTATTTTACTGTTAGCTTTTATTTTCGTATTCATGTTTATTTTAAAAACATGTTATTCATGACCGAACCTTCTCCGTTTCTGCCCAAGTTGCGAATTAACACGAAAAAGGAACACTCAGTTATTCTCCTAACCTATGACATTTCGTTCACTCCTAACAGTAGTGTGTTACTTATTTACATGCTTTTTTTTTTCTTTCATATTTTGACTATGAACTGTTCAGGAAAAACGTTCAATTTTGTGAACACTAATGTTACTAACAAAATTGTATAACACGTTTTGAAGTGAAGACTATTTTCGTTTAGCACATGATAAGGGAGTGAATTAAATATTCAGCATTTGCTTGTTATAACGTTAGATTAGCTTATTCTATTTAAACCTAGAAGTTGTATGGCTCTTAGTGTTTTGTTTTTTATAATATATTTGATTTGCATCTGGTTTCTCTCTTGGCAGGCCAGTTATTCCCCATCGAGTTTGAATTTCTTTCTTTCTCGGTTCAACGTAAATGACCTTTAGTAATTAATGAAATTATCTGTACATATTTTAAAATTCATATTTTTTAAATAATTGTATCAAAATAAAGAAATTAAATTTTAAAGTAATTCTTAATACATTCTCAATATCTTACTTCTCATATTGATCTAATTTCAATGATTTTTTGGTTATTAATTACTATACTACAGACTTTTTGAGCAAAAGAAATTCAAAAAGTTTAAACACTGTTCTAATTATTTATTCATCTAATACTTTCTTAAAGTTACTAATTCTATCCATAGCGGCCCGACATGGCCAGTTGGGTTAAGGCGTTCGACTCGTAATCTGAGGATCACGTGTTCGAATCCCGGTCGCACCAAACATGTTCGCCCGCCCAGCCGTGGGAACATTATAATGTGACGGTCAATCCCACTATTCATTGGTAAAAGAGTAGCCCAAGAGCTGGCGGTGGGTGGTGATGACTAGCTGCCTTCCCTCTAGTCTTACACTGCTGAATTAGGGACGGCTAGCGCAGATAGACCTCGAGTGGCTTTGTGCGGAAAACAAACAAACAAACTATCCCTAGCATGTATTTCTTCGTATTCTATTGAATGAAAAGAACGTCTTGTTACTCCCTATGTATAATGGATTCATGCACATTTGTTAAAAAAAGAAATATATTATATGTATCAAAATGAACAAAAGATGGAAAGCAAAAACAGTTGTAAACAAAACTAAATTATTGTGATTTTATTTACATTATTTCTGGTTTCTGTAGGATATCTATTATTTATTAGTGTATCCCTTACTTTAGCCAAGTGAGAAAAAATACGAAGAAAAACGTGCACCTACAATATTACTCATGCATGTGTGCACATGATAATAGGAACTATGGTTTCGACAGAAACGAGAGCATTTTAATCGATTATAATAAAAGTATATCGGTAAAGTTTAAAAAGTATTGTTTAGGATAAATAATAGGACAAATCCTTCCTTTTCCTTTAGAAACTTTGCGCAAGGCTACTCGAGGGCTATCTGCGCTAGCCGTTTTTAATTTAGTATTGTAAGACGAGTGGGAAGGCAGCTAGTCATCACCACCCACCGCCAACTCTTGGGCTACTTTTTTACCAACGAATAGTGGGATTTACCGTTATATTATAAGGTCCTCACGGCTGAAAGAGCGAACATGTTTGGTGCGACGTGGATTCGAACTCGCGACCCTCAGATTACGAGTGGAACGCCTCAACACACCTCGCCATGCCGGGGAGGATAAATCTACCACAATATATTTCTTAGAAATACGACTTGTCCTGCACATGACATTACCCTTAGAATGTTTGACATAATACTTGGTTGAAATGTATGTGAAACAGATATATAGTTGTATACAGTAACTGTTATAAGTATGGCTTTAGATGTGCTTTTTATCAATCAAAGAATGTGTATTAACGTTTATCTAGTCCTTTACACATAGATATACAAGTTTATACACGTTAAAATTATGATATGCGTCAACAAGAAATTTCAATTTGTTCCACATTGCCGTATATTGTATGTGGCAGTATTTCGAATCATGAAATATTTATAATTTGTGTATTATTACTATTATTACTGATATTTATCTTAACATTTGCTTGATTAATCTCCTGTCTATCTATTTATCTGTCTTTATTGCTTCAAAGATAGATACAACCAACAATTAGAGAGTATTTCCTAAAGCCGAAGAAGAAATTCAAATAAGCATTTCAAAATGAAAATCAGAGCTCACCGTATTGATTTATTTAAATACGTGTGCTTGCAATTGCATATAGCCAGGGTTTTGTTTCGAAGGCGTTCTGTTTGTTTTGTTTTCGACAGTTTTCCTGAAAGTAGTATATTAACTACCATTCTAAACACTAAATTGAAAGCCGTCGATTTTCCATAAAAATGAATGCAGGTGTTTATTGCCTTTAAAGAAAACGATTAAGTAGTAGGGCATTCTATACGGAGCCCCTTCTCTAAAATTAAAAGTAAAAAAAAATCATTACAGTTTGCCCAGAGAAATCCTAGATTAAAAGCATTTTTATTCTATGGTATAAATAAGTTCTATTTCCTTATGGAACTCCTTCAAATGTATTTGAATACTATTTCAATTTCTTTATCAGGAGTGACAAAAAATTAGAGTGAAGGTCACGTGCGAAAGCTTTCTAAGTATTGCTTTGCTAAAGTAACAAAAATTGGAGGTGCCAGTCAATTGTAGAGCAGAAAGTTTGAATTCATTATACCACAGGCTTTCTATAATTAGAAAATCGAAATCAGGTTCTGAGAAGATACTGCAGTGAGTTCTATTCTACAATAATCAACTGTAATCTATCTCTAAAACTGATGGAAACGAGTAATAAAAGCTTCCCTCAAAGTTCATGGTAGATTTGTTATGTTGAAGCAGTAACAAGGAGGAATAAAAGATAAAGAACTTGAAACACGTGAAGAATATTTTGTGTTCTATGACACACCATCTACCAAGTTACGTGAACTGAAGATCCTTATTATATTGATAGAATATATAATACTGAAGCTCTATAAACTTTAGGTATAGATTTACGCTCTTGGAATAGCAGAACAACATGACAAGACTTATATACACGCTTGGAAAAAAGAAGAGCATAACAGATTTATATACACGGTAGGAATAAACACTAAAGGAATCTAAAAAAAATCCCAGATTTCTGTTTTGTTTTGAATTTCTTGCTAAGTTCTCACGGTTTGTTTATGTTAGCCGTCTCTAATTTAGCAGTAATAAAAGCTGTTCGGCACTACCCGCCGCCAGATCTTGGGCTATTCTTTTATCAGTAAACAGTTACGACTGCTCACGGTTGAAAGAGTGAGTATATTCAGTGTCGGGATTCGATCCTGAGAACGGTATATTGCGAGTCAAGTCCAAACTTTTGAATAAATTCCATTTTTCTTCCTGAAAAAGTTACACCGGATAGGACCCGGAATGGCCAGGTGGGTTAAGGCGTTCGACTCGTAATCTGAGGGTCGCGGGTTCAAATCTCGGTCGCACCAAACATGCTTGCCCTTTCAAACGTGGGGACGTTATAATGTGATGGTCATTTGCACTATTCGTTGGTAAAAGAGTAGCCCAAGAGTCGGTGTTAGGTGGTGATGACTGGCTGCCTTCCCTCTAGTCTTACATTGCTAAATTAGGGACGGCCAGCGCATATAACCCTGGTGTAGCTTTGCGAGAAATTCAAAAACAAACCAAACCTTTTTTTTTAATGATGTAAACAAATCTAAAAATGACTTCAGTATTTTAGGATACAACTATTGATTTTTGAGAAAATATTTTTCCTCTTTGGGCAGCAAAAAAACCTTTTCAACACCAAAATTCTAATTTCTATTTATTAGTTTTGTTATCTTAAAATGTTATAATTATTACAAATCTGATAATTAATAGGAAAAGCATGTTATATGATAAAAACACTATAATATTAATCTAAATTCCTTCCCGTTAGTGGCACAACTGTATGTCTGTGGACTCACAGCACTAAAAATCAGGTTTTGATACCTGTGGTGGGCAAAGTTAAGATAACCTATTTTGTAGTTTCGTGCTGAATTCCAAACAGCATGCTAAAGATCTAAATAGACTTTTTACACAGAAGGATTTAGTAAAATCGATAAAAGCTGTGGTTTCCTATGCAAATATCAAACCAGTGCCTTCAAAACTTCACCTTTACAATCGTCAAGACAAAAGAAGCCAATGAGAACACAAATCAAACTGGCTTGCAGTTAGATATGTTTTATACTCCAAAAATAATGGTTTGAAATAATGAAATAGGCTTCCGATTTTTGACTTAAATACAAACCAAGAATAACAGAATGTCAGATTTGATGTCAAGATTATGCGTATTAAACAGAATTGTTTCACATGTTGTTAAATCACACTGCCGAAAATAATTAATAGTTAATTGTATTTAATAATACTTTAGCTACGACATGGCAAAATCTGTTGTTATAAGAAAATTCTATCAATTAGCTGGTTGATGTTTTTAACAAGTCAGATGACGTACACACGATATAAAAACGCAGAATTTTCATAAATCATCTTATCTCTAACCAAGTAATGGGCAGCTTACAAATTGTTTATTTTTTGTTTGTTTGTTTGTTTGTTTTGGATTTTGGGCAAAGCTACACGAGAGCTATCTGCGTTAGCCGTCCATAATGGCGAGCCATTACAAAAAATAAACTTGCCTTGTCCCATGTTACTTTCATCAATAGATTAAATATTTTTATTCGTTGTTTAGACCGAATGAATCTAAAACTTGAACTAAGAGATTTTTTTTAATAACATAAAAGTTATACTTTGTTAACACAAATCACACAAATAAATAGTATCCTGTGTGGTTTTTAGTTGATAGTACTTCTTGGACGGGGGTGAGACTAACATTTTAACCTGTGAGAAAGCTCTGTCAACGTGAGCGTTCGCAGGAGGGGACACAAGATAAGCATTTGTTTCTCTGAAATATGAGAAACATCTTTATTCTTACAACATAAAATATATTTTTTTATTCAGTTCACAGTTTAATTTTTAATTTTTTACTGTACTTCTCTCTATTGATAAAAAATTCTGCAGACGCCTATGGCTGTCAACCCAGAAAAATTTCTTAAGCCCAAAACATAACTATTTCTTTGAACCTAACAAATCCGGAGAAACCAGAACGTAACGCCATGAGACCATAGAATATTTCAGGTCAGAAACAGCCGTTGGAAATAACCAATTTGTTCCAGATAACATGGCTAACATTCGAGCTCAAAGATAACTATTTTACACTAACCAACCATTAGTGACTAAAAATATCCCTTTAAGACCAGTGATCCTTTTGAAAGCAGCTAACATTTGGAGACCAAAAGAGAATACTCTAAATCTAATAGTATCTCTTTTAGCCCAAAAATAATCCTTTGAGGCCAGAGCAGTCATATGAATACATTTGATATTTGACTCTAATAGATCAGCTATCCCTTAGAAACCTAGAGATAATATATATTAACACCAGAAACAATTTTTTTGAGATTAGTAGGTAAGCTTTGTTTCAAGAAAGGGTGGAAAAGTCATTTTAACTCAAATACAAACCTTTGAGGTCGAGCAGAAATTAGATTAATAAATAATATTTATGCATCAATGAATACTTTAAATCGAGGAGAGAACTCTTTTACCTTCAAGATAATCTTTGGAAGTAACGTACCCATTTGAACCTAAGATTTAACCGTTTGAATCCACGAGATAATCCTTTGAAATCAGGAAATATAGTTAACATTTTAAAACAAAATAAATTCTTTAAGATGAGTTAATGTTTTCAATTTATGAATAATTAATCTGAGCTTATGAGATAACCTCTTAAGACTAGATAACCATTTGAAATAAGGCAGTACGTTTTTGATCGCAAGAAATACTAGTCTTTTTTAGCGAAAAAAATCAGAAAACATGCTTTGAGACCAAGAGACAGAAACTGTATATGGCTAACCTCTTTGAACTCCAGAAACAATTCTTGAACTCAAAAGACAATTCTTTAATATCAGGTAATTTTTGGGACCAAAAAGTAGTCCTTTAAGAACAGAAAATCCCCCACACCACAGACTAAGTGTACTTTCAAGTTCAAATAAATATACAAGACCTAGAGACAGTGTCTGGAGTTTAGAACAACTTTTGTGATGAAGAAATATTCTTATAAAGTTCAAAGAAACTTTGAGTCCATAAACTGCTCTTTGAAATTGAAAATAATCTCCTGAATGAAAGAGCTAACTCATTGTGACTAGAAAATATTTTAATCTAGAATACAAGTGAAACCACGCATTTGAGATTGAAAGCCACCGTTAAGTTTTGAAGATAACATCTTGAGCAAAAGGAATAACTTTTTGAAGTAAAGTGCTGTCCCACTGAATCCAGTTAACTCAATAAGCTCAACACATAACTCTTTGAGCCAAGAAATTATTCTTTAAGACCAAAAATAACCATGAAATCCTGGAGACAACCTTTCGAATGCAGAATTTTTGTCACGTTTTTATTTGCATATTAACTGTATTTTGGAATCAATACAACTCAGTTTTATCAATATTACTCTCGGTATGCATATTCAAGTTGTGGTTTCATCAAGTAGTGATTGGTATAGTGTTACTTTAAAATTCAATTTGAATCTCTTAGTTATGATAATAATATATATTTATTGAAAAGTTACTTACTATCCCATGTAAAATGTAAGTATTATCTTGAAGAGATTATAAAATCTGTTACTTACCATTGTTTTTAGACTCAGAGGATTCTATTCTGCGTTCAAAGAGTTGTTTCTTTTTACAGAAGGTTCATCCAAGTCTCATGGGATCAAAGAATTATCTTATGGTCTCAAAAGGAATCTATTTCCTGTGTTAAAAGGATTAACTCTTGCACAGAGAGTTGTCCCTCTTTTTAGCTAAAGGACTCATCAACATAGAAATAATTCTTTAATACAGTTTTGTAGTGGACTCATGAATTTTAAGAAGTAGGCACGTGATTTTTCTGTCGTGAAAATAGGGTTATATCAAAATTAAAACAAAAAACAAGCAAGGCTATGCAATGGATTATTTCAAAATCGACTTTTTCTTAAATAAATAACAGACTTAAAGAATTAGCTATTATATTAGTAATCGGTTGAAAATCACAAGAAATAACGTAAAAATAAAATATACGTATTTTTAATTATAAAAAATCTATTGAAGAGAAAATATATAGATGAAAATATTGTTTAAGTACATAGGTTAATCTACGTAATAAATACCATAAATTGTTAGAGAATTCACTATATTTCATTTTATTTTTAACAGTGGCATTAACTATTTAGTTAATCTTATATAGTAAGCTAGAATAATCGGTATTTGTTGAAATTCACAGACATGTGGTTTGTTTTGAAATTCGCGCAGAGCTCACGAGGGCCATCTGCACTAGTTGTTTCTAAGTTAGCAGTGATAGACAACTAATCAACACTACCCACCACAAGATCGTGGGCTGCTTTTTTATTAATGAATAATTGGATTGACCGTTACTTTATAACACACCCACGGCTAAAAAGACGAGTATATTCAGTGTCGCGCATTCAATCTCACAAACTGCACATTGTGAGTAGAGCTCCTAATCAACAGGTCATTCCAGCCCTGCTTGATTGTACGTTATCTCAGCAAAACCTTCTAAACTATAACATAAGCAAAGAGAATAGCACGCAAACCTCATAGCTATATGGCTTAAAAACTGTAACCCTGCATTAATTCTTATAAATTCAAATAAAGCCATATAAATGAAATTAGCCTTCTAAGGAATCATAAATTTGTTTCTGCATGAAGTGTAATACAGTTACAAAGTTCAAAGTGCAAATTAAACAAAAAATACTTACCAATTTAAGCTCATAAATGCAAAATGTTTACAATATTGCAAACTGAAAGTTCAAAAGTTTATAAAGTCATCCTCTCTAGCATATAACCAAGCAATTTGACAAATAAACATCACAAGCACAAAGTACAACCTTCAAATTCAAACCTCATACCACAAACAAGATAAAACCTAAGAACACATGGCGAAACATAATTCATAAACAACAAAACCAAAAAGCGATAACCATTAATCTAATGAATAATATCATATTTTTAAAGTGTACCTAGCAAATCACATATATACACCAGTAATAAAACGACCAACCAAAACTCCCCATAGCATACATTATGATCGTACTGACAGTATCTCAATAGGAGTAAATTATTACAAACTAGCTGGTGTAACCAAACCCTGGACGGAAGTTGCGCAAATTCATGATTAATAAAAGGTTTTCTTAAAACATGAAAATTTGTTTCCTTTATATATACTTTTAGAGAACTCTAAAACGCCCATAAAAACAACAAAACACAAAATATGAAACCAGACATTTGCATGTATCTCTTCATGGATCCAATAAACCTTCATGCCAAATTAGGTGAAAATACATTAGAAGAGGCGAAGTAGGTGTAAAAGCAAACCAAAAATTGAAAATTTCTGTGTATTTCTCTATGGACCTAATGAAGAATACATGGACATTCAACAGACAACACTGTTATATGTTTAAGGATAACGCCAGTGCATAAGATACGCATGTGACGTATTCATGATCTTGAAGAATGGAGAAAAGTAAATTTCTTTGTAACAGGAAACAGATACGCAACGGAAAAATCATGAGATTCCTATTACAAATCTATATGCACAAAGAATAAACATTTCGCGAAGTTGGAGGTTGCATATCGTGTAATAAAACGTTTTTTTTTCCAGTATCATATAAGCAAGAGTTCCATTACAGTGTGCTATAAATACAAAGAAGGTACACAGAGCACACTAAATCCTTATAAAAATACATAACACATATCAACTATAGTCTACAAACTCATCAATACCAGTAAGTACAAAGTACAACCCGGAAACACGTGCTAATAAATACAACACATCCAATTGTCATTCAGAAAGTCAGTACACCTCAAGCTCAAAATGAAGACTGCAGTTCAAGCAAAAGTATAATAAACGACTCACAGACTTCATTACAGTGAAGCACAAGTTCAACGTATAAAGTTTAAACCTGTAAATATGATACACCGATAATTTGGCATACAATTTACAGTACTCATACACGTAAAGTATTAGGGCATATTATAGCTAATCCACTTCATAAAAATACAGCTTTAAAATAAATGTTGTGCGCCAGAGACCTGAGGCATGTAAATATGATACATACTGTTTGGCATACAATTTACAGTACTCATACACGTAAAGTATTAGGGCATATTATAGCTAATCCACTTCATAAAAATACAGCTTTAAAATAAATGTTATGCGCCAGAGACCTGAGGCATGTAAATATGATACACCGATAGTTTGGCATACAATTTACAGTACTCATACACGTAAAGTATTAGGGCATATTATAGCTAATCCACTTCATAAAAATACAGCTTTAAAATAAATGTTGTGCGCCAGAGACCTGAGACACAATAGTATCACTATCAAGTAGATCAGAGCAGCTCAATAAAGGTAAAAGTACAATACACAGTACAAGTACAAAATTTTAACCGAAAACAAAATATAGTAATAATGTGGTACAAGGACAATGTGCAGCTATAAAACACAGCAATATATAAGTATAATGTGGTAAAAATACAAAGTATATTTCTAAAATACAACAAAAATATACCTATAATTTGATACCAGGTCAAATTTTATCCTTGTAACACATTATAATTATATTTTGTATTTCATAACACAATAAAATATAACTTTAATGTGACACAAGGACAAAATGCATCTTTAAAACATAATGAAATATATTAATAATTTCGTACAATGCACGTTGCATATCAATAACACGATAAACTATAAGTATAATGTGGTACAAGGACAAAGTGCATCTCTAAAAAACTACAAAATATACCTATAATTGGTACAAGGACAAAGTGCATTTCTAAAACACAACTTAATACACTTATAATGTAATACAAGTACAAAGTGCATCTCTAAAACACTACAAAATATACCTATAATGTAATACAAGGACAAAGTGCATCTCTAAAACGCGACTTAATATACCTAAAATATAATACAAGGACAAAGTGCTTCACTAAAACACTAAAAAAATATACCTATAATGTAATACAAGGACAAAGTGCATCTCTAAAACTCTACAAGATATACCCATAACATGGTGCAAGGACCAATTGTATTTCAACAAAAATAGGTATAACGGGGTGCAAGAACAAAGAACATCTAGAAATCCTAACAAAATAAAAGAAAGTGCAATAATCAGGTTATAATAATAAAGTGCAATAATAAAGTTATAAAAAAGCAATTTTCGAACGAATATAAAGAGTAACCACAAATGTAATTAAAAACGGAGCACAAATAAAACATTAATCCACAACCTTCTGTTCTTTTCCCTTCGTTTTCTGAAAACACTATGACAGTACACCGAAATGTAATAAAGCTAAGAGCAGCTACTCTCAAAATTTATAGAACATACACTGTAGACTGAAGTTAACAATTTCAATCTTTGTTGAATGAAATGTAACTTTGTCTTTAAAACTGACATTTTGTGAGCTTTTTAACTGACGTAGAAGGAAACGATAAAAATTAGGTGAGCTTAAGATATATATGTTTCAGCAGATGGTACTAACAGATAGACAGCTTTATCGGTAAAATTTTACACTAGTTTTTCTTCATGGTATCTTAGCTGATAACATGCTAATTCTTCTGTATATAACTGCTAACTGTTATCTAGTATAAGTATATTTTACAACCATATAAGTAAAGAGTTAAAAAGGAGTAATTATTAACGTCACTTACCTTCTTCTGCAGACATTAAAACAATTATGAGCACAACAGCTGGCAATCTACTTGGTTTTCTTTTCTGAGCAAGATTCATAATTAGAAAGGATTTTAACCTTTATTACATTTATTAAGATTTTGTAAAAAGTAAGAAATGCTTTTAAGTTTCCTCTTTCGATATAGGAAAAATCAGAGCTGTAATACGTAAATCAGTTGGTCTCTATATTAACACAGCTTTTGCCTTTTAAGCTTTATCTGTTCTGGAACGGTTGAAATACGGAGTATTTGGATGCTTGCTTCTGTACTCACCAACACTCATGCTGTGTCTGAATAAGCTACAGTGTACACGTCTAACGCAGCAACTAAATACGGTCGCATTGATCTGAGCCACAAGAAATTGGTGCGTTTTTTTTTCTCATCAGCGCAATTGGCGGGATTCATGTAAAGCCACAGACGATAACACTGGAAGCATTGAACAACTTTGTAATAGAAGTGGTTCTTTATTTCTTTAGCCTAAGCAAGAAAGCAATATACCTAGTATTTAATTATCATTTTATCATTATAGTCCTTTGCACTTGCGTTTAATATTTCACAGCCTAGTTTATTTATACAAGCAGTTTATTTGGGTAATAAGTACATCAAATTCTGCCAAAATTATTATTATCGGACATTTAACGTGCATCAGAAAGAGCTTACAATATAATTCAAGTAGCTTATGAGCAGTGAGCTGCGAAAATGTATTAAATTGTCTTAAATATCTGGTTTGAAGTTCAAATATATGGTAAATTGTAAAATAATTCAAAACTTTTAAGTTAGTGAACCCTTAACGGTGGTTACCTCAATGCTGTTCTGGATTTTGGCTCTTTTATTATAAAAATATGTTAAACTGTTTGTATATATGTGCGATTTCATTTAGTTCAACAAATAAATGACCATCTGAACCCTGTCCACATCGTGGAATCGAACCTAGGACTTTAGCTTTGTAACTTCTTAAACTTACGGCTAACCCACTAGAGAAGATTTTTTTAAGGTGTAAAACTTTACTGTTTACGTTAGTGAGACATAACTTGTGATACTGTTTGATGTTTTAGAGGAGACATTACTTGTGGATTTTTTTCCGGACTTCAACCAATAACCTATAACCGAAAAGCCCAGTGAAAACGAAGTTATTACATTAACTGAAAAATTACGGTTCGACCTATCGAATTTCCGAAAAGGCCCAGTATACTTTGATTTGAGAAACCTTTAATTTGACTCTCAGACTAAACCTCTGGCTCACAATATTGCTTTTTTAGGCACATCGATTTGAAAAAAAAATATTTAGTCTTGTCAAGCGATAATCTATCTCAAGAAAAAAAGTAAAATCTACTATATATTATTTTCGTAGCTTCCAGCATGCCACTATTCTTAACAATTACGAAAATAGTCATTTTTCTAGTTAGATTTTAAAAGCCACTCATTTTTATCCGTCTTTAAGGCATCTTTGAAACGACTCACTCAGTTTTAACTTCTAAACCTTACCCTAGAAAAACAAAATCACAGAGACATGAAGGATAGATGAAGATATAACAACATGTTTCAGAGCATGACTCTCTTTCACAGTGACGCCCATACAGATAAGTCTATGAAAAAAAAAAATCATCAAAACCGTATTAAGTTTGGTGAGTGGTATTCCTTGCATTTAACCTTCCTAGCCTGACAAGGAATTGCAGTTATAGTCAGTTCATATGTATGAATATTTGGAGTTATGTTCGTCAAGTTTCGAATTCTTCTGGAGCTAAAACTCTATTCTGCTCCCTTGAAAACATTCTCTACTAGTAGTTATCAGATGAATATGTCGTGCACGATCCTACGTTTTCGTCTGTACATTCAAGAAGACATCTGCATTGTACTTACACTGATGCACGAAACAATATTTTTATTTAAGGGCTGATAGGAGGTTCTGTTCATGAAATTATCTGATATGAATTTCATGTTTCAATTTAGAATAGTTGTAAATACATTATCTGTTTTGGCAAGAAATATGAGAAACGTCATTCATTAATAACTTCACTAAGAAAAAAACAAGATATTACTTAAAAGCCTCTCAGTGATATGTCTGTGGACTTATACAGCTAGAAACCACGTTTCGATACCCATGATGGGCAGAGCACAGATAGCCTTTTATGTAGCTTTGTATATAACAAAACAAACTGACAAAATTACCAATACATATTACTGGAGATTTACAGTTCCTAATCTATTCTGCTTAAACATACTTGTCGGTGATGTTTAACCTGCTAACAAACGGACAGATAAACAAAGACATATATAACATATTTTTTGAACATGGATATTAACTCCGTTACAGATTCTTATCAAACCTACGAGATTATGTGTCTAAGGATATACAGCTTTTATCTTCCGATTTGTGTTTGTTTTACGAGTGTCTATAACCAAAAAAACTTGGAACTTTAATTACATTGAACAAGACGCATTTTTTGAAAAGTATAGAAAGTTTTAAAATATAAGACGGAAGTTTAGTCCCAAAAACAGACTAACCAGAAAAAGAATGTTTATAATGTCTGGCGCACTGCTGATTTCATCAAAGAAAGAATGTGATTTTATTAGAAAAGAGTTTTATGATTTCTTCAAACAACAAAATACAAATATATTCAAAGCAAAACGAAACATTCAAAAATAGCACATCAGAACATGTCTAATTCTATTGAGTCTTTGAAACTAAGAAAACCAAAATGAAGCAATAAGTTACGTTATAAACACATTTCCGTAAAGTATTTTTTGTTTGTTTTTTGAATTTCGCGCAAAGCTACACGAGGGCTACCTGCGCTAGCCGTCTCTAATTTAGCAGTGTAAGACTAGAGGTAAGGCAGCTAGTCATCACCACTCACCGCCAACTCTTGGACTACTCTTTTACCAACGAATAGTGGGATTGACCGTCACATTATAACGCCCCCACGGCTGAAAGGACGAGCATGTTCGGTGCGATCGGGATTCGAACCCGCGATCATCTGAGGGTCGTGAGTCGAACGCCTTAACACACCTGGCTATGCCGAGCCCTCAAAAAGTAAAAGGTAGGAAACTATAATTTTGATATATTTAACTAAATGTGTAATTCTTGGATTAAAAACATTGCTGACAAATCTTAACTTTTGGAATAACGTAGCTACTACTGGGAAAGGGGGGATGTACCTGTGTTTCATCAGACAATGTAATACAAGATACCAGCATCCTTAATAATTCATAAGTAGTTTTTAACTTAATTTCTTTTCATGAGTTTCTGAACATTGATATAAAATGATAAAGATTAAAGATTATTGGAAAATGGATATTGTTTTTATTCAGTGTGAAAATGTTGTGAAGTATTATAGATAACGTTTTCTGTTCTAAAGAACAGAGTTAACTATAATGTCAAAAAATACTTTCTTTTTTTACACACATAAAGTTTTGCACAAAGATTAATTATCTGATAAAATATGCTATTGATTATCTTGTTTTTGTTTACAGCCTAGAAGACAGGAAGAAAACTTATAGGGCAAAAGATCTCGAGGTATGGTTGCGTAGCAACACACTTTCCATTTTTTGTTGTAGCTTCATGTTTTAATTACCCGCACCTCCCTCACGAAATCATTGCAGTTTTAGTCTAGGACGAAAATTCTTTGGAAACCCAATTATAAGACTCTAGGGATATTTTATTTACTGATAAAATAAATTGTTAATTGAGGCACTAATCGGGCTCAATTGTCTCACTACTTACTAAACTTTGTTCTGATAGAAATAACTTTCAAATCCTGCATATTCTACCATATCGTTCTATAGTAATGAGGTTTCACCATGATAGTTTATATCATTTCGTACAACATTAGATTTAGTTGTTTTTACCAACTTGCTTGTACAGTGGTAAGTCTACGGACTTACAATGTTAAAATCAGCGGATCGATTCCCTTTGGTGGGGTCAGCAGATAGCCCGATGGTCTTTTGCTATAAGAAAAACACACAAGATGCTAACTATAAAAAAAATTGTGTTACTTAAATCAAAGAAACTTTAAGCAACACGTATTCAGTAACTTTGGTAATCTTGGAAGGAATCAATTTAATAAAAAATATTAATAAATTACATAAATATGTGCGACAAATGTGTTTTATAAGTAACAACAATAACGTCGGTTGAGAAACCATTTGTTTATAGACACGATTTCAACGAAAGCGCCCAATGTAGTCTGTTGTACTATTGTGAGAAAATAACATAAATACAAAGAAAAAACATCTTGGGTGTAAGATGTTTTAAATAAAAACTAACAAAGTACGGTTCTTTGTTTTCAACTCCCATTCTTCAATTTAGTATACTTATTGTAACTATTGTACTGTGGAAACTACTTTTCCTGCGTAAGATTATTAATAACAAGAAGGCTTAACATTGAAAATATTTTGAAACTTGAACCACTTAAACGGCTGATACAGCTGAGTTATTTTTACGTTTCGTTACATATAGAAAAAGATTCATAAACTATTTCATCAATAGTTTAGGTAGAACACTTGCGTAACAAGCAATGTTAATGTAGGTAGCTAACTAGCTGAAAGTAATTCGTGTCAGGGAAATGAGGCATTATCGACTATAGCAACAGTTGGAGCGTGTTCTTACACAGACATTCATGAAATCAAGTAAAACAGACACATGGCCGTATACTTGTCCTCCAGAACAACTGAGCTGGTTATAAACTTTCTTACGCCTCACGAAGCATTTGTAGGAAAGTTCTTCTCCCGCGTGAAACGTGGAACTCACATCGATGTATTACAAAATTGTAAGTCAGGCGTTTTCTACCTATATGTCTATCTTTCTGTCTGTCAACTTCTCCAGTGGTCTGCTAATCGTAAATGCTGTAAATTCTGCTAAATAATTTTAATTCTTCTAAGAACAGTTTACAGTGCAGGAAAAGTAATGTGTAATTGCTGCCAACAATGCAAAATATGATCATATACACAGTTTCTCACCTGCGATATAAAACCGCCACAAAATGCATAGTTAACCTACATAAAACCACCACAAAGTACAGAGTTACCTTAAACAGTGATATCATAAACATTTTACAATTTTATATTAAGTAAGTTGTGTTTGTGCGCAGAGATTCGATTTCGTATTTTTCTAATAACAAGATATATAGTCTTGGCCAAAATGTTAACATACTGTTCTATATTGATGTTATTGTCTAAATTCATGGAGTAGTTATTTAGTAGTAAAAGAGAAGGTAGATTATGATCGGAAAAACATGTACAAGGTGTTATTCTTATCTCTATGAATTATTTTAGGAGTTTGTTCGTCAAAACACACATACACACCAGTTTTGCATAAAAGAGGGAGAATTTGGTATAATCTTTTTTAGAAACAGATCAAAGCGTTGTTCAGATAATTTCTCTGTAGTTGGTGTGGAGTCAAGCCTCGCTGCGTGCCAGTACTTATAGGGCGTCAACTTGTTCGACTGTCAAAAAATGGTATGAAACAAACCGCCGTTAGCATAACAGTATGGTACCACCAGTGCATTGTATCAAAAATCCTGACACTTCATGGGAATATGGAAAACATTGTTCTGGGTAAGTTTCTTGGTAGATACTCAAAAACAGCTGCCCAAAATGAGAAAGTTTTGATCAGAATAACAGGTCAAGGTCGAAGTAAATCTTTCAACATCTTACAACAGGAACGATATGAATACATTTATTCCAGGGTATCCATAAAACCAGTGAATAAAAGACTAAACGAACAAGGTTGTTTTGCAAAGGGACTATTGCAAACTGATATTAATATTAATTTGTAATGTCATCGAGTTACTTGTACAAGATATCATGTCAGCTTACAGTTAGAACATTGGCCACGTGTCATCTTTTCAGTTGTCTTGTCAAACGGTTAGATAATTTTTATTCGTCGTTTCACTGGGGAATTGATGAGAGAAGACTGTTTTTCCCAGAAGGAGTTGATGAGTACATGTTAGGACAGGTATTCGTCATGGTGGAAAAACTGATCTTTATATTCTCCAGGTAAACATCGTCAGTGGTGCCGCCTACAGGCATAAAATATATGTGTGATATACTATAGAGTAAGGTTTGGCAATAATTTTGTTTCCAGGATCACAATGGCACTGCACACAGTCAGATTATGTCGACCAGAAAGACATTGCAAGACTGCCATGACCAAAAAGTTTCTAGTTTGTAATCACATTGAGCAGAAATTAGCGGATGAAATTACTGTATATCACATCTATAACCTCATTGACAGCATACATGTTACCTTGTAGAGGTTATTAGATTACGAGGAGGACCAATAAAGTACTGAACGTTTAATATGAACTGGTATAAAGCTACAAAACCCATTTAATTATACAAATTACATACGTAGAATTTTAACATAAGAAGCATTTCTCAGTTTGACAATACTAAGTGTTTTTGCATTCCATCTTAGTAATAATGATCTTACTTGTTAAAAAGTATCCAAACGTTTTGAGCAAAACTGTACTAAAATGATTAAAAACTATGTATAGAATGACTCTGGTGGGGATTTATCGAACTTCTTTCTTTTTACTCTGCACAGACTTTCAGTAGTTTTCATTGAACCACAGAATGAATTGTGAACTGAAATACACATCTTACATAAGGTGTACATTGGGTTGTAAATTAAAAATTATATGTGTCTAGTTTTTACTTCTGGTGGTGAGTTCGTTGTTGTGAAACTTAAATAGTTTAATATAAGCATTTTTATATTAATTATATTTTACACTTGTGAAATATTATAAGCTTAAAAAGCTGTAACACTAAAATCAGGAGCTCAATTCTCCTTGATACTGTATCGAGATATCCCTTTGCCTTTAACGAACAAAAAAATGAGAAGCTGTATTGTATAGCTAAGCTTATTAATTATATAAATGGTATTAGAAATGTTCCATCAGTAATATATATTATATTTCTAAGTACCTTGACAAAGTGTCAAAGATTTGTTTTGAAGAGAATAATTGGATACATTGGTGTAAGTTAGGTAGTAGTTTGCAATATATTGTTAAAGAGGCCTAACATACACATACATATATAATGGAATTTTTAGTTGTAAGAAAAGTTTAGAGAAATAATTCCCTTTGAGCATGTTCAGTTGACATTATTGGAAATATATACACGATTAAAAACCGTCACGTTGATTATTACGTCAATTTTAATTCATAACTCAGTAAGATACATGTAACTTTAGTTATGTATGATTGTATGATATACTTATTTCGTAAATTTCAGACAAAAGTAAAACACATGACAAAATGTCACTTACGTTACTGGGCTCTGTTGTGTTTTTTTAAATCAAATTCAATTGTTTTGTCTGTAAAAATCTCAGGAAGCAAAATACATAATCCACTGAGTGGTTCGTTTTGGTAGTTTTTATTAATTGTGTAAAATTGCTATTTGTTGTTTTTGGCGCAAAGCAACTAGACAATCTGCGCCAAACATCAAGTGAAAATACTAGAGAAGGTAATAAAAATAAGGTAAAGGCAAAACAAAACCCAAAATTAGGTAAACAGTTAAATAAGATAAAACCCAATTTACCGTAAAAAGCTAAAAACACGATCAATTTGGACAATTGCCATCATCACCACTTACACTGTCCAACATCAGGAGTAAACCACGAGAAAAAAAACACAAACCCAAAATGGTGCCGCCGCTGACTATCGTAATGACAGCACGAAAGTAAAACATGGGGAATTGTGACTCGAGTATCAAGAAGGCCAACTACTGGTGGATCAAACACAACTAAAAGGAAACGACGAATAAGAAAACTGTGAACAATGCGTGGCCTAGACAATACAACTTCGTTCATTCCATCCTTACATAAACCAGACGGCCAAACGACAGCAGTATGTTTGATTTCTAACATTTTCTTATGAAGCTTCTGACCAAAATCGTCTGGCAACGAGGGCAAAGCGAGGCCTTGATCACAGGTCCATAGTCCATATACGGTATAAGCACAGCTGTGACAACACCGGAGCAGACGGACTTGGCTGTGGTTTCACTGTGCTTCTTTAGAATACTGACATGTCCAGGTATCATCGACACAGGCAGATTGTGACTTTGGAGGATCAGCATTTGTTAGACGCAGGAAGATTGTGACTGTGGAGGATCAGCATTTGTTAGACACAGGAAGATTGTGACTGTGGAGGATCAGCATTTATTAGACACAGGAAGATTGTGACTGTAGTGAATCGGCATTTCTTAGACACAGGAAGATTGTGACTGTGGTGGATCAGCATTTGTTAGACACAGGAAGATTGTGACTGTAGTGAATCAGCATTTGTTAGACACAGGAAGATTGTGACTGTAGTGAATCGGCATTTGTTAGACACAGGAAGATTGTGACTGTAGTGAATCAGAAGCTGAAAGTAGTTCGATATTTACTTACAAGGTAAAAGTTTGTGTTTTATTGTTGTTGTTTTTCTTTTTAAATATCATCTTAGGTTACAGAATTAATTACGTATATTATGAATAGCTGCGCTCTGATGGTATCAAAAAATTCTTCTTTTTTCTTAACTATATCTGTGGCATGTGGACATAACAACTAAAAATTTTCCTACTTGTTCCTGATCCATTTTTTAAAACACATAAACAGTTTTTATTTTAAAGGAAAATAGTTTTATTCATGCAATATAGAGGTAAGACCTTTCTCAGAAAAAAATATAGAATTGATATTAAATATTCTTCATTATCATTTTTATCATAATATTAATAGCAGGATCTTCACTAGAAAAACCGGTGACTGTTGTAGGAGGCCCGGCATGGCCAGGTGGGTTAAGGCGTGCGACTTGTAATCTGAGGGTCGCATCCCCGCCGCACCAAACACGATCACCTTTTTAGCCGTGTGGGCGTTATAAAGCTACGGTCAATCCCACTATTCGTTGGTAAAAGAGTAGCCCAAGAGTTTGTGGTGGGAGGTGATGACTAGCTGCCTTCCCTCTAGTCATAGACTGCTAAATTAAGGACGGCTAGCGCAGATAGCCCTCGAGTAGCTTTGCGCGAAATTTAAAAACAAACAGACTGTTGTAGGTTTATAATATATTAAGTAAATATATCTTATTGAAGTTCTTAGTTATAAAAAACTTGAACTATTCATAAACCATTCAGTTTGTGTGTTTAGGACACTTAATATACATTTGTCTATCTGTTCCTTTTACATTTCCACATTTTTTGATCAATCAGCACCAAACTTAACACAGTGAGACACGAGTTGACACGAGAAACGTCTAGTTGCATACCTAATTTCTGAAAAAAATAACAAATGTTGTATATCCATCAGCATCGAAATCATTTATATAACCACTGTTGTTAGAATGCTTGAAAATACTGGCCTTTATTTTCAAATTTGGTACCTTTACGTGTTCTTATTGCAATTTTAATGTTTTTTATATAAAGAAAAAATCTAGAAACACAATTTACTATCTTTTATTCTTTGTTAGAAACCAGTGTTTATTCCATTCGTCCAGTAGATGGGTCTCTATCTAGTACACATATACACACACATTAATGTGTTTGATGTGCATCAAGGAATTTTCATTACTTCCATATTGCTATATATTATAAGTTGTAGTATTCCGAATCATAAAATATGTATACGTTTCTGAAGTTAACTTGTACATTATTAGCAAGACAAAATGAAAAAGGCATATTTAGTGCTCCAGTTGGATAGAGGTAGCGGTAAGGTAAGTCTTCGGATTTATTACACTAAAATCAGAGGTTCAGTTCCTCTCGTTGGATACAGTAGATAACACCATGCATCTTTCGTCTAAGAAAACACACATAAAGGTAATTTTAATACATATATGTTCAAAGTAATGTGTATTAACATTTTCACAACGTTAAAAATACTTGATACTATAAATCAAATTATACATTTTTAATCTGAAGGTTTATACTATTTAATAAGTTCGTATTAATAAATATTCAATTTATTTACACATTTCTTCTCTGACAAAGAAAAGCGTTAAGGAATTTTTAAAACATTTCCATCTCTCAGTCTGTAAAGGATCATGATGATAAATGAACATTTCATAGAGGTAGGTTTTATATCATTACAATTTATTACATTTCATTACAGTATGGAATAATAACACCAGCAAGAACGGCTTTGTCTGTAAGTGATATTGTACGCTTTAAAAACGAAGTATTGATAAGGTTTTCAGGTGCTATCGACTTTTCCTTTCAAAGAGCTGTTCCCATGGTATCTTAGTAACTGGAATCACTTAGCAGGATGTGAGTTGTTTCTCACGAGCATTACATTTATGATCCAGTGAGCATTTACACCAATGAAACTGATCATTCTGCTATTGTTTAAAGACTGATTTGTCTAGTTTTGCATGGTGAGGGACCACTTTATTATCCTTTTAGTTAAATTTAGGCCCATTTGTGAAAGCATATGTCAGAGCAAATTATGTTCCAGGATGTAGCTCTTACTCTATAATGTACTACACTAATGGTATCTTTCCTTAGGGTATAAAGGTCATTCATTCATTGACATGCATTCCTGCTCACTATATGCTTTCCACAACAACTATATGTGTCATGTTCCTCCATGAAAATTTGCTTTTATCCATTTCTAGGTTTTCTTCGTATAAATAGTCGTCTTTTATTTGGATGCAGTGCGAAGCAAAACTCATCTGTGAGAGAATATTACTCCATTTGTCATTGGTAAGTTATGTCAATGAATAAGTTATACATAGTTACACGTCATTACCTAGTCTTAGTAGGTCTTCACGGTTGTTGTTCGAATTAATATTTTTTCAATAATTTATAAATTTTAGAGTTTAACAAACATAAATCGAATATTGAAATAAATGTGACAACTAAAAACACCCTACACTTAATGAACGTAAGAAAAACTGAAGTACTTTAATTTGTTTACGTCTTCAAACAGCTAAATTTCAATTTTTGTAGAATCATGCATCACGGTGTAATAAAACATGTAGAATCATGCATCATGGTGTAATAAAACATGTGGAATCATGCATCACGGTGTAATAAAGCATGAAGAATCATGCATCATGGTGTAATAAGACATGTAGAATCATGCATCATGGTGTAATAAAACATGTGGAATCATGCATCACGGTGTAATAAAACATGAAGAATCATGTATCACGGTGTAATAAGACATGTAGAATCATGCATCACGGTGTAATAAAACATGTGGAATCATACATCACGGTGTAATAAAACATGTGGAATCATACATCACGGTGTAATAAAACATGTAGAATCATGCATCATGGACGAGTAAAATAACAATTTATTTGTAACAAACGAGAGGAAATTCTACTTCTACTTTTTGTTTTAACATCATAAACACTAAAATTGCAATAAACATACATAAAAGTACCAATACTGGAAAACAAAACATACTGTTTTCAATAGTTCTATTAATATGAAAATAATATTAGGACCCTACTTCCATTCATGGCCTTTTTCATGTCATCCTGTACCACTGTGTCAAGCTGGTGCTGATTGATCAAGAAATGTGAACATATATAAGGAACAGATACATAATGACTTTTATTTACGTAGATTTTGTGGTTTTATATACGAAATAATTTTGTTACACTCACTTGGTTGTAAGGAAATGGAAATTAGTTGTTATGGTCGACAGGTTTACGTAATCATGATTTAAAACAAAGAAATGTTGGTAAAATGTTTCGAAGAGAGATATAACCAAACGTATACAAACATATAATTTATTAGTAAAGTTGGTTTTACACTGATGTCATTATCATACAACATGCAAACAAATGGATATTCCAAAATTGGAATTTCGTTGCAAGCGAAAGGTTACTTAATAATGTTAGTTTATGAAATCTGTAAGAGTAAAAGAGAAAAATTCAAGTATATATTTGTGAAATGATGATTTAACTGTTCTTGTTAAGTGGTTTCTGACAAAAAATAGACGTAGGGGGATGTTGAGAAGCCAAAATAAGTTAATCATAATTCAAGCACAATTTTACATATGTTCAAATGTTTTTATATGTTGTACAATAAAAGTAAGTTGAATAACAAAACCACTCACTTTGAAAGAAAACATTAAAAACTGGACACTAATGTACTATTTACTATCCAAGAAAGTTTATTTTGATTATATTTTTTCAATAACCGTTTGTTACACAACATAAACTCTGCTGGCTGAAAAGTAAGGTTGAGTACTTTTGATCCTTGTGGTGTACAGAGCTCTTATAGCCCATTCTGCAACTTTGGGCTTAAAAAATCAAGCATGAGATATAACTTTGCACAGATAGGTATCTGAACAGGCCTGATAAATGAAGGGACTAAATTGTCTCTCTGTAATCAAAGAGTAATCCGTATGTAGCGTGATGCATCAAGGCGTAATAAAACATGTAGAATAATGCATTACGGTGTAATAAAACATGTAGAATAATGCATCATGGTGTAACAAAACATGTAGAATCATGCATCATGATGTAATAAAACATGTAGAATCATGCATCATGGTGTAATAAACCATGTAGAATCATGCATCATGGTGTAATAAACCATGTAGAATCATGCATCATGGTGTAATAAACCATGTAGAATCATGCATCATGGTGTAATAAACCATGTAGAATCATGCATCATGATGTAATAAAACATGTAGAATCATGCATCCTGGTGTAATAAACCATGTAGAATCATGCATAATACATGTATGGTGTAATAAAACATGTAGAATCATGCATCATGGTGTAATAAACCATGTAGAATCCATGTAGAATCATGCATCATGGTGTAATAAACCATGTAGAATCATGCATCATGGTGTAATAAAACATGTAGAATCATGCATCATGGTGTAATAAACCATGTAGAATCATGCATCATGGTGTAATAAAACATGTAGAATCATGCATCATGGTGTAATAAACCATGTAGAATCGTGCATCATGGCGTAATAATACATGTAGAATAATGCATCACGGTGTAATAAAACATGTAGAATAATGCATCATGGTGTAACAAAACATGTAGAATCATGCATCATGGTGTAATAAACCATGTAGAATCATGCATCATGGTGTAATAAAACATGTAGAATCATGCATCATGGTGTAATAAAACATGTAGAATCATGCATCATGGCAATAATACATGTAGAATAATGCATCACGGTGTAATAAAACATGTAGAATAATGCATCATGGTGTAACAAAACATGTAGAATCATGCATCATGGTGTAATAAAACATGTAGAATCATGCATCATGGTGTAATAAATCCATGTAATAAACCATGAAATCATGCATCATGGTGTAATAAACCATGTAGAATCATGCATCATGGTGTAATAAACCATGTAGAATCATGCATCATGATGTAATAAAACATGTAGAATCATGCATCCTGGTGTAATAAACCATGTAGAATCATGCATTATGGTATATCATAATAAAACATGTAGAATATCATGGTGTAATAAAACATGTAGAATCATGCATCATGGTGTAATAAACCATGTAGAATCACGCATCATGGTGTAATAAACCATGTAGAATCATGCATCATGGTGTAATAAAACATGTAGAATCATGCATCCTGGTGTAATAAACCATGTAGAATCGTGCATCATGGTGTAATAAAACATGTAGAATCATGCATCATGGTGTAATAAACCATGTAGAATCGTGCATCATGGCGTAATAATACATGTAGAATAATGCGTCACGGTGTAATAAAACATGTAGAATAATGCATCATGGTGTAACAAAACATGTAGAATCATGTATCATGGTGTAATAAACCATGTAGAATCATGCATCATGGTGTAATAAAACATGTAGAATCATGCATCATGGTGTAATAAACCATGTAGAATCGTGCATCATGGCGTAATAATACATGTAGAATAATGCATCACGGTGTAATAAAACATGTAGAATAATGCATCATGGTGTAACAAAACATGTAGAATCATGCATCATGGTGTAATAAAACATGTAGAATCATGCATCATGGTGTAATAAATCATGTAGAATCATGCATCATGGTGTAATGAAACATGTAGAATCACGCATCATGATGCAATAAAACGTTTAGAATCATGCATCATGGTGTGACAGAATCATTAAAAAGTGATTCACATAGTAATTATTGTTTCTGATAACGTTAATTAAATATAAAAAATTAGTACAGTAGTACAACTAATCTCAGCTAAATCTATTATTTTTCACTTACAGTATTACAGTATAATAAAAGATCTATTCAAAAGGGTCTGGCCTGCATGGCCAGTTGGTTAAAGTACTTGACTTGTAATCCGAGGGTTGCGGGTTCGAACCTCCGTCACATCAAAATGCTCGCCCTTTCAGCCGTGTGGCCGTTATAACGTGACGGTCAATCCCACTATTTGTTAATAAAAGGGTAGCCTAACAGTTAGCGGTGGGAGGTGATGATTAGCTGCCTTTCGTCTACCCTTACATTGCTAAATTAGAGACGGCTAACGCAAATAGCCCTTGTAAAGCTTTGCGCGAAATTCAAAACAAACCAATTAAAAGAGTTAAAAAAATCAAAATAAATTTATTCTATTTTCCATTACGAACACAATGAAAATACAGATAAACCTAAAAAGAAAGTGAAAGAAATTAGTACACATGAAACTGCCAATTGACTGAAGAAGGGAAGAAATATTGTTATTCTCTATTTAGCTTCGACTGTGGTTGTTGATAAAGGCTATTTCTTTTCATTTATAATCACTTGCTTAGCATGGCGGATTGTTGGACTGAGATTATGTGGTTCGTGGTCTGTTACCTCACACACACGCACACATAAAACTGCCCTCCGCACTTTCGGGCCATGAGTGCGTTATACGAATGGCAGTAAAATCCTACTATTTGGCCTTACAAGAGCCGGCCATTTCTTTGACTAGTAAACTTTCCTGGGGTTTCTCTTCGCAGTTAAAACGATTATTTTACATAGACCTCGTGTAACTTTATATGAATTCCAACAAAACAAACAAACAATACAATTACATAATATTTTCGTTTGGTGCATAAATAAATGCAAGTGTGTGATAGTTTCCGTCATTTATGTTCAGCATGTATGTTCAGTATGTGCAGTTAAAACTAATTCTTTCATGGTAAAATAAACGTATACTTAGCTACTTTCCCTGCAATATAGTTCTATTGTATATGACATTGTATATAATGTTTAAATTATAATAAATATATAATTATCATAAAAAGTTTGAATGATGTTACCTTTCTACGCTTTCCTCTATATTTATCAAATAGTGAAAGTTTCGAAACTTTAAATATATGTAATCATTTTGTTGTCGTATGTAACATTTTGCACGTATTTTCAATTAATTTTCAGGGGTAGGGATGCGGCGGTTAAAAACAACCATTACGAGATTGCCCTAAAAGTGATAGTTAGGTTAACTGTTTTTTGTTGGTTTTTTTTTAATTTCGCGCAGAGCTACTCGAGGGCTATCTGTGCTAACCGTTCCTAATTTAGCAGTGTAAGACTAGAGGGAATGCAGCTAGTCATCACCACTCACCGTCAACTTTTGGGCTACACTTTTACCAACGAATAGTGGGATTGACCGTCACGTTATAACGCCCTCACGGCTCTCAAAAAGTGCAAGCGTGATTGATGCGACCCTCAAATTACGAGTCGAACTCCTTAACCCACCTGGCCATGCCGGGCCTAAGGTTAACTGAGAAAGGTGACTGGTTATACGAAACATTTCTTTTATAGTTCAATACTTAAAAAAACATTAATATTCAGAGTCAGTATTTACTATAGATTATCTTCAATCCACTGACCTATCTTTCACTAAACGCTAGAAGAGTGAAAATGTATGTAATTTTCTTTTCCTGTGTTAAGAAACGCTTTTACCCGCTTCTTCTGAGCGTGAATTGACGTCATGAGCGAGAGGCAGTCAAACAACGCAACGTCGATGGACACCCAGCGAACCGTGAAATGAAGCACAGTAAGGTAATGCCTGTTTCATGTTTAGAGATCAAGAAAAAGGATGCTTGCTCAGTTCTTTTCAGCAACGCACAGTCTCTGAAGAGTCGACAGATATTGCACATATATGCATGTGTGTCGAGAGATTACGTCGCAAACGTTCCGTTCTTCTCAAGTGTTAATCGATCGGTCTGAACGGTTTCTAATTATTCCTCAAGCTAAGCCAGCCAGTAAATGCAAGGAAAACCTACGCCTTCTAATTTAATGATACAAGTTCTTGCTCATTCAAATACCTTATATATCTATGTATATACACATATATAAATATATATAAATAAGCTTTCTTATATTTAGATGTATATAAAGGTGTTTGACAATATCGAAGAAGAATTGGTGTCTTGATTCTGGTGATTCTAGGTGAGAAATCCAATTTCTAACAAGATACGTGTGTGTGTATATATGCTACGTTCAAACTTAGAATTCAGTTTCTTTAAAAAAATCTGAATTCCTAATCTGGGTGTGTTAGTAATAGCATAAACCGAAATAAAACGTTATTTCGTGTTTCGTTCTTTTCCTGTTCGTACTTTAGTTTTCATAGTTTGTTTCAATTATTTTACACAAAGACTTTTCAGTCGTCATATTCTTCCCTTTAGTTATTTCCTTATTTGATATTTTATGTTTCGATTAAAATAATTTACACAAACACGGAAATAAAATTTCATTTTGGTCTTTGATAGTTATAATGTGTACATTAGCGAGTGTTACATTAGCTCTAAAACACGTTGAATGTTCTGATGTACGTACTCTTGAACACTCACTTTAATTGCAATAGGAAAATATAGAACGAAACAATAAAATAATTTGGGGGTAGATTACGATTTGGGGTGTTTTCACATGCAAAAATTCCATCGTTAAATAAGGAGTCAGATGGCAATTTGTTTTTTATTATTAACGCCTTCTCAACAGAGCAAGCTGCACACATAAGTTGGAACTAAAAATTAACTCAATAAATAATGTAGCTTGTTAGCTCGGAATTTTGAGCATAGATGCACATAGCCATTCGTAACTTCCAACTGATATGACAACTCGGAGGATGACAACTGACAAGTTAACAGCATCCATCACAACTCTTTTACTGCTGTTTATATTTCAGTAGCAGGATTTAACTGCTTCTCTTATAGCGCATTCACCGACCCAAATTGTGGAGCAAGATTTTGTGACAACGGGACATGAACAATGAATTTTCAGATTCGACGTCATGGCCAACTTAATAATGGCCAGAACTCACTGATCTCTCAGTTGGCCTTCACGTTGCTATGAGTATTGTCAGCTGTAAAATCAATGATATCTCATGGAGCGTGACTAGCTAAGAAGACCGAAGTTAATTATAACTCCATGTAGTAAACAGCTATGTAGAATAATAATTAAAATAATTACATTTAACAAATAAGTTTAAAAAAAAGATTTAAGAATAATTGAATAAAGGAAGTTTTATGAAACGTTAGAAACTCTGACATCGCGTAAACTGCTTAAAACAGATGTATTCTCAAAACAACTGGTATGGGTAAAAGCACTTTAATTAATATGAACCCATACCAACCGTCTTGAGAATACATTTTAACTTCAGATGGGTTTCTCAAACACGAACTGGTACGGGTAATACCAACCGTCTTGAGAATACATTTTAACTTCATGTGGGTTTCTCGTCAACACGAACTTGTAGTCCCATACCAACCGTCTTGAGAATACATTTTAACTTCAAGTTGTTTGTATTTTAATTAAAGTTGTAGTACCCATACCAACCGTCTTGAGAATACATTTTAACTTCATGTGGGTTTCTCGTCAACACGAACTTGTAGTACCCATACCAACCGTCTTGAGAATTCATTTTAACTTCATGTGGGTTTCTCGTCAACACGAACTTAAACAGCTGTACTACTGTAAGTCTTTGGTCTACATTATTGTTTACGGGAATAATGTCTAACAGATCGAGGAAAAACGTACGTTTTTATATTATTAGTTAAGTTTGGTTTGTTTTTAGTTAAGTATAAATTGGCACAGAGAGCTATATATGCTTTGCCCACCACGGGTTTCTACAGACATAACTCTGTACCATTCGGATGGGGGTTACGATAACGTTAGGACAAACTGTCTTGTAAATCGATTCAAATATTAAATGTTTTGAGAAAAGTATCTAGCCCAGTACTACCTTTAATTTCCATGTTTAGCTTCTTATATGGTCTAAATCTTTAAACTTTACGAATTCAGTGTGTTGGATTACATATAGAGAACTTATCAATTTGTAGAAGATTTGGCATTTTCAGCTTTATAAGACACAAGGGCTAAACTGGATATCGATGACCACAATGCTCACGCATGACCATCTTCAATTTTGAATTGCTGAGTAGGACGAAGGCAACTAATCTACGGCGCCCACCGTTTACATAGCAACTCCTAATTGAATTTCTACTGTTTCTATTTGTATACCCCGAGACGTTTGTTGAGCTACATGTCGAAGCTTCAAGTTGGTCCTTCCGTAACCAAATCCTGCAGACTAAGTACACCCACCCTCGTAAAATATCTTAAAATGTTTAGTTATGTGGAAAATACCCTATAATTATTCATGCTTCTAAGTGCTAATAGCGCATTGAATATTATATTAACTAAACACAGTTAACCAAATGAGTTACGCATTGTGATATTAGTTAAACGAATAACAGTTAATATATTAAAGAAATGTAATAATGAAATACGAGGTTATAATTTAAGTATTTCTTTGAATATTTTTCGTAGTAAAAATAAATAAATGTGCAAATACTTAAATTAGTTTAAAAATAAAACCTGAACCACAAAATAAATACAAATATTAAACAATAATAGAGTGGTTGTAATATAATGTGTCCTGGTTTATAAGGGCCTCAGATGCTTGACAAAGGAAAAGTGTATGAGCCCACAACGTCCCACATTTTTATCACTTTTAACTGTCAGAAGTGGAAAGGTGTTCGCTAACAAAACAACCATAAAAATAACAAGAAAGTTAATAATTAGAGCACTACACATAATTGAGAAAGACAGTACAATAGTCCTTAAATTAACCATTCTAAATACCAGAAATACCAAGATATTAAGGAACTACTATACCACATCAAACCTTCTGCTATTAGTTTAGCCCGCCATCTTTATACTATATTGTTTTTAACAAATTTTATATCTTACACAAATAATTATACACACGTATGTATTTAGACGTAACCTAGAATCATGACAAGTTAATATCTGTCATTGAGCGTGTACTTGCTATGCGATACACATTTCCCTATTTTACCAAATGATTTTAGCTTAAAATCGTTAAATGATTAATAAGATCATTTCGTGTTTTACTAACATTTTTTTTAGAATTTCAAAGACTTTCGAAATGACATATTTGAAACATTATGTTCTGGCTACAAATATTAAACTCACACATAAAAGCCATAGCGAAAATTATAAATTGGACTTATTAAAATCAGTTACCTGTTTTAAGGTACCAGTGAATTAAAAATGTTTAATAATAAAGTAACTTAAATAGATAAATAAAAACGATACTTGTACGGATATATATACAATTAAAAAGTGTACAATGTTAAAATAATTACAAAATTAAATTTATTAAACTTGGGACCAGCCCCACAAAGGATGGTGGCGTAGGACACCGAAGTAAGTAGTCTTTGAATGGCTGGTCCCTAGTTTTAATTAATTAATTTTTTATTTTTGTCTTTGAATGGCTGGTCCCTAGTTTTAATTAATTTATTTTTATATTTTGGTCTTGAATGGTTGGTCCCTAGTTTTAATTTATTTATTTTTTCTTATTTTTATCGTTCTTAACTTTATTCCAGGTGGAGAAAAGAAGAAAATAATAAACATTTCGAAATAAGAGATTAGATAAAACGAAATATAGACATATAAGTAAAATATACATTCCAACTGGCATATAGTCAGCGATTTCCCTTAGGTATAGGAGCGGTTTAACCTCTTGTCAAAACCAATGTTTTGAAAATATATATTAATCATTCTAGAACAACACGAAAAACCACGAAAAGGTAATATCTGATATAAATGTTTTTCAAAATACTTAGAATGGAAGACAATTTTTCATTTGTTATAAAAACATTTAAGTTTTTTTTTTTTATTTACAATATTTGACTGTTATTTAAAATACCGAAAACATTCTTCGTTGTTTCTCGATTAGTCGTAGTTAAAAAGTAAAAATACGTGTACAGTCTATATGATTAACGTGATAAGTTCAACGTCTCTACTTCATTTAACGTTATTCTAATTGTAAGTGGTAATAATAGTGAACACTATTTTAACAGAAAATGGTAATGATAGAAAATTATATTCAAAAATATTTTTTAAAATATTTTAATGCTATTTATTTCACTAAAAATTGACCGAATGCACCTTTCAGGAAGTGCTATACATTAAATTCAGTAGAGTACACTAACATATATAATAAATCTGTTATTGTTGATACAGAGTTGTTTTCTAAAGTTTGATTTGTTACACTCTTCTTTTTACTGGCCTCTTTGTTTTTACGGCTGTGAAGGCTGCTTTTCATTGTTGGCTTAATTTATGGATTTAGAATTAAATTATTTTTCTTAATCTGACCAAACCACATGAAAGTGAGATATTACTGGAGTTATCACCGAAAATATCTTTAATAAATTTATATGCTATTACTTATCACACAAGATGCTGAAGTATAAAAACAGCGATGAAGATGTAAGTGTATATGTGTGTGCGTGCGTTTTTTTATAGCAGAGCATCATCGGGCTATCTACTGAGTCCACCGAGAGGAATCGAACCCATATTTATTGTAAGAGTTTTAAAATATTCAGAATTTTATACCCTCCCTTCCCATAAGGGGTCCGAAACCCATAGTTTGGGAAAAGCTGCCTTGTACAAAGTTTGAAGGATATATATCACGTGTTTACATGACAGTTATTTTTGTTATATAAATACCGTTATACTACAGTAATTTATAAGTTTCGTTTAAAGTTTACGTACTGATTAAATATATTTTATTATTACAATCAATAGATGTTATAGTGAGTAAGATTTGCGTTCAGAACAGGTGTGACGTTTCGTTCACTGGTGCGTTCGCATCAGTGTTCAAGACGTTGTATATGTTGTGAGAATGAATCTTATTTACTGTAAAAGCTCTAAACTGTAGTAAAGTAATTTCTAAGGTTCACTCACGTTGAATTAAATGAAAAGTCGTAAACTGATAAATGACGACTTTGTTATATATGATTAAGTACATATATAATATACTTATGTACACATATATTTTGCAGCTGTATATTTATAATAACATTTCCAACATCATGCTGCTTGTGTCCAAAGAATTCAAATATAAATCTTCAAAATAATGTGTTTCAAAATTTCGTTCAAAACTATATATTATACGGATTATTTGTACGTAGCTATTCCTGTTTCTGAACTTATAGATTAGAATAATGATTCAAAGTCTGTGGTCCTTGGAACTCTTCAGGTCATATCTGAAAATGTTCCACTGTAAATGAAACGAAGTGTATAGGCTCAATATGGTTTCAGAGATAAAAAGTAGAAAATGTGATGCTCCGCGAACAACGAATTCTGGATGAGAAGAAAGGCAGCTATTCAACAAAACCCATCGCCAACTATTGGACCAAGTCGATCCAATGAAGAGATTCGAACGTCTCTTTTACAGCGTACTCAAGGCCCAAAGTGCTGAACGTTTCTTATAAGCAAGTTGACGGTAACCATGAATCATCTGATTTTTATTTCGGAAGGGTTAACTACTATGTTACGCCAGATAAGGTTTCAAGGAAGAAAATTTGATTTATGCTATTTTATTTACTAAGATATGACACCCATCCGGTGACATAGCGGTAAGTCTACATACTTATTATGCTAGAAATAGAATTTCAATACGTGTGGTTGGAACTACAAGGATAACCCACAATGTAACTTTGTGCTAAACTGCAAACTAACTAAGGCATATGTTTAGTTCATATGCTGAAGTGTTTAGTCACACTTTTCATGTGACTTTTTTTAACAGTGTTTCAAAAGTTAAACCTTTTTTCTACTCTTACACTGCTAAACTATGAACTTGTAGCTTTGTTCAAAATTCAAAACAAAATCAAATAATAGTGTTATCAGAATTTTTGAAGTTCTTTTGTCATACCTAAGTTTTTAATATTGCCTGTTCCAGAAACATCACTCAAGGATAAATATTTTAGTTTTTGAACACTGCAGTATTCTAAACATATAATGGACATCACCTATACATTTTCATAAGTTTCTTAGCGTACAAAATCCAATATGTTCAATATTGTAGTCTTATAGGCGTTTTGAAAGTCTCCCGCCTTCGGTCTCCAGGTAAGTATGTTGTACTATGCTACACCTGGCAACCGTTTGAATTTTAAACCATTTGACTTTAACTTCAAAAATAGCTTAAAACCAAATGTAATCGGGGGTGTTCAGAAAGGTATATTTATTTTCGTCCCGATAAAGATCTTAGGATTGCTCGACTAGCTGATGATACTAACTACACAGTGAATGTTTTTGGATACGGTGATGATATACTTATTTTTAAAAAATAAAATAAAAAAGAGACATCGAAAAGCAACAAAGCACTTGAAAACCGCCAGATGGCGTTTCTGGGCAAAACAAATGTGTCTTTGGTTTATGTTGAGTGTGTGTGTGTACAACATTGTTGGTTTTTATAGTATTCTGGTGGATTATAGAGAGCGTGTCACGTTTGATTGACTTATCCCGGTTTCTGATTGGTGGAGAGATTTTCTGTACATTTAACCAATAACAATCACAGTTTACTCACCTCTTCTATTCAGGAATGTCTATTTAGTGAGGGTTTTATTGTGTTAATGTAAAATGATACTTTAATTTTTCTTGCCTTCCAAGGGTTTTGTCTGTGTCGACGATTCTCGTGTTTCTTCAGTTTATTTTGTTTCCAGTTGATGTGATGTGTTCTGTAACGTCTGAAACTTGTGGTTTCATGTACTGTCTTCATGTTATCTTATTTATGTCGTGTGTCCTCTTCCCGTTTCGCTGAAGTATGTTTTGTTAGAGAAACGAGTAATTTCATAAATGACGTTTAATAGGTTTTTGTTTGTTTTTCACCAGAATGAATCATAATAGTTTGTAAGATTTCCATTGGACATCTATGCTGAATGACTTGACTATGCGTATGAGTTTTTCAATGACATTTTGTAGATAGGGGAAGCAAATGGTAGTAGTGATAGCATTTTTCTTATCTTTTCTTTCTGTTGTGGTCTTCTCCAGAGAGTTTTTGATGAAAGAGAGATTGTTACCATTCTGTTTAAAGTATTTTAAGATCTTTAGATGTTTTGTTTTGCTGGTTATCTTATCGCAAATGTTTTCTGCTCTCTTATTTAGATATTTGTTTATACCAAGTTTCATCTGGTTAGGATGATAGGAATGAAAGTGTAGGTATCTGTTCGTGTAGATAAGTTTTCTGTATACAGTTGTGGGGATTTTTCTCTCTTGTCTGCTGATGAGTATACCAACAAATAGTAGACTGTTTGTTCTCTTTGTCTGTTTCCATGAGGAAGTGGACTATTTTATGCAAATTGTTTCAAAAATGCATTTTACATTTTGGGGTTTTGGTTGTGCTATAAGATTTACAGACAAATACAGTTATTCAGTTGTATCTGGCTAAGTACTAAAGTGAAATTGTAAATTCATATTGTTAGAATTAATAAGCACTTATATTTATCAGTGTACGTAATAACAAGTTTGAACATTACTACCTAGCTTTAGTAACATCGTATAATTTATTTGAAGAAAACGGGATATTGGAACCATTTTTAATGGTGTATAAGCAGGTTAACAATTGAAAACTTGCGGTTTCAGATATTGTGGTTTACAGTTTTCTATGACCGTTTTTGCGTTTTATTACAATTACATATAAGGGAAGTAATTTTTCATGTCCGAAGATAACCTTTCATTAATCATGAATTACATAACTTCCGCATGGGAGACTGGTGCTCAAGCTAGCATTTATTTTATTTTTTTTATTATTATCGGCTGAAAATTCGTGTTTTACACTGTATTTAATCTTTTTAAAGAAACACCACATTTCTGTAAGATAGCTTACTTCAAAGGGCAATGAGCACGTCTTTTACACCAGATTTGTCATTTTCTAAGTTACTGCAAATTAATAATATTTATAGAAGCAGATACACTGTTCAAACTATGCCATCTAAGTGAAACTGGTTGCTACCTTTGTTTAGATTTTTGAGTTGTCGTGCAATAACAAAGAACCAGAAGAAAGAAAAACAAACAAATCATAAAATTTTTTTATGATACTTACGGACGTTTTCAGAACTTACGACTGAGCCATCACAAGATATTGTTATAAAAGTAAACACAATATAGTATTTTAAATTTTGTATGACCTGTTGAAAAAAATATTCAAGATACCATTTCCAATAAATAATCTGAGCCATCCCTAGATAGACAGTGCTACTGCCTGCCCGATATATATAACATATGGATATATATATATATCGCGTTTCAGTAAAAATTTTGTTTATTGCATGCCTAGCCGATAAGTTCTGGAACTCAATGAAAGATCTCGTTGGCAAAGGTGTGCGTCACATAAGCTTTGCAGCTGAAATCCTATTATATATTCTTCTTATTGTAAAACGTATATCACATCAAACACCGATTTTAACTCTAGATTAACCGTGGATGGGTTTAAAGGTCCTTATCTGGTGAAAGCATAATAAACTTCAGGTTTGAGAACCATGGCTTGGGTCAAAGCATCGTAAAGTCTATGATCAGTTGTTTTCTTTTTCTTCTTCTGTATTTTGGTGATCAATGTGTATCCAAATACACATTTCAGTTGACGTTGACCAGTTCTTACAATTAAAAAAACATAACAAAGGCAGACTCATTTCACAAAAAAAATCTAATGAATCAGTGATTATCCAGCCATAAGCCTTGATACCAATATCCGTTTGTACCTTGTTGTTTTCTTTATTTCAGATTTAATGTGGTAAAAACAAAAGGCATAATCTTGTATCACTCTATAAATAACAAAGTAAAGTAAAACAGATTAATAGCTTTCAGTTTATTAGAAACTTACACATTTCATTTGATGAATTAATTTTGAAAATATTAAAGCAATGTGTTTGTGTTTTTTAATAATGAAAGCTCATTAACGATAATTATCCCAGTTCTTTTATTAAGAAACTTACCACTCAAAACAGGAAATTAACCATACTTAAATTTATGACAGAACTTTGTCATGAAATCAAAAGGTTTGTATATTAAAAGTTACCCTAAATACTACTTGAAACTAGTCGAGGTTCTTGTAGACTTTATTGGCAAATACTAAAAAGGATTTAGAACTTCTACAGTTTGAAACAAATATATGAAACCTCAAGTTTTTCAAACAAACCAGATTTTCGTCTATTTTTCTCAGTATGAAATCAGATATTTGTTTTAGTTTCATACAACAAGCTCAAAGATTGGCTAAACAAACAATAAACTTTATCACAAGTTTTAGTTCTTCACAATAACTTATTGGAAAAGGTAACATCCATTCTTAATGCTACAAGCTTTCCACTCCCAACCACTTATGCTCGGTGCTACAAGCCTCTCATTGTTAGTCGTTCATGGCCAATGCTACAAGCTTCCCATTGTCAATCACCTGTGGCCAGTTCAACAAGACTTCCATTGTCAGTAATCCATGGCCAGTACTACAAGCTTCCCATTGTTAGTCGTTCATGGCCAGTGCTACAAGACTTCCATCGTCAGTCATCCATGGCCAGTGCTACAATACTTCCATTGTCAGTCATCCATGGCTAGTGCTACAAGCTTTCCATTGTTAGTCATTCATGATCAGTGTTACAAGACTTCCATTGTTAGTCATCCATGGCCCGTGCTACAATACTTCCATTTCCAATAATCCGTACTCAGTGCTACAAGACTCCTACTCACAACCAACCATGCCCACTACTACAAGCCTCTCACTTCCAATCAACCATGCCCACTGCTACAAACCTTTTACTCTCACCAACACTGAAGCAGATGTTTCCTTTCCTTAGCTAAAGTTTTAATTAACTAGAATGGTTACAAATCTCACACAGAATGTTTGGCTTCACTATTTTTTCTACGTACATTTCTCCTACCAGTAACTGTAGATATATTCTTTGTCTTCACCATGATCTAAATACACTTTCGATATGACTTTAAATTCTAAATTATAGGTAACTTGATTTTTATCACTGCAAAAGTTAAGCTAGTTAAGATTTGAGTTCTCCTTAGAAGAGTACTATCTCAGACTTATCTGCATTTTTTAGAATTACATTTACAGAAGATTTTGAAAAGTCTTTTCTTCAGTTTTAATTGTTTAGTTATATTCCTATAATCTCTCAGTATTGTTGAAATTGAGATTAAAATGTGACAAAAATACACAGGCTTTCATAGGGTGTCCTAATTTTTTCACATGATGTAGGTCCTAGTGGAGTACACAAATTAACCCATCGCCTATAGCACTGGCAAAAAGCCTCACAATTGGTTCCAGAATTTTGTCTCTATATCGTCGCGCGTTCAGAGCACCCCTGTCGAGTATGAGTAGACCATTATAAAACCTCCTTCATAAGCGTCGACTTGCACAATGTTACAGAATGAAAATCGTTCTCCTCGACGTCTCTACTTTCTCGCACATCCATCATCACGAGACACAGTGAACCTGCTCTCGTCTGTTTACAGCACGGTGGCCCATTGACGAAGTTCTCAGTCCAGGTGCTGAAGAGCAAACTCCAACCTGACTGCATGGTGTCGCAATGTCAGAATAACGCCTTTTGCAGGCCGTCTGGCCCTAAGACGCCCTTATCGCAGTCGATTGCGAACTGTATGGGTCGACACACGGGCTCCAGTGGAATGTTGAAGGTCATTTCTCAGTGACCGAGCCGTAGCTAACCTGTCCCGCAGAGAGGTAGTTACAATGTAGCAGCCCTCTCTGGCTGTTGTGCAGCAATTACAGCCTTAACCTGGTCTTCTGGTAGCGTCACGAAAGTCGATTGATGTCGCTTGGTGACACTTCGACGCGCTGTGTCATCCTCTTTGGGTCTGGCCATCCTCCAGCATCTGGACCGTCCTGGCCACTTCATTCTCTGTCAGATGGCACTTGACTGCTTGGGTACACAAGATGAAGGTACACACTGACAAAACGAGCCGTAAAAGATCCATGTTGGTGTTTGCTTCGAGATTTAATGAGAAATGCATAGTTTCACGTGACAGCCTTATATAGTGTACCTTGAGTTGTATTCTCTTTGAGTGAGGTGAGTATCGTTTGAATTGTTTCAAACTTCACTCGCAAGCTTAGAAAATACACTTGTAAACGAACGGATATGTTTTTCATACATAAATTTAGTTATGATAAAAATATACTGAAATATGTACTTAAATATATATGTAAAAATGGCTCGTTTGGGTTGAGAATTTTTTTTTACGTAAAGGAGCGAACAACATTTCGACCTTCTTCGGTCATCGTCAGGTTCACGAAGGTTCTCGACATCAGTGAAATATGTACTTGTTCCTTTAATATTTTGAGCAGTATATATACTATCTTGAATGCCATTTGAATGCTAGTGAACTATATGTTTTCACATTTTCTATCGAAATGTCTTACTTTCATGTTTATGGATTACATGTTAAGATATGTCTCTATATATACATACACACCCGCACATGAAATGTGTTAATAAGTAATTGCCAATGTTGTATTATAGCCAAGTGTATATTTAATCTCTAAATATCTGCCATGTAACTTTCTTTCAACATTTATTCTAAAACTTAAAACGTAGTGAACTAAAATAGCAGTTTTGTTACCTAACGTGGATTAAGAACTAAGCTAAAATTGCAGTTTTGTTACCTAACGTGAATTAAGGACTAAGTTAAATCTTTTAAACTAATTAAATAGCAAAAATATCGCGAATAGGAAAGATACAAAATAAATGACTAAACATATTTTAATAATTACACATGTGTGGTATTTTCAGGCTAAACTGTTTGAGCTAATACTACCTGCTTTCTAGACATAGTTCATTTCGTGTACGACTTATATTAACGATGTTACATGATACGGATGCACTAGATACGATCTGTGGCAATCTACTGAACACAACTTGTGAATATAGACATACTGTTGTTCTCTCTATTACATACTTCTTGAACGTAATATGCAGTGTGAAGTCACTAGGTGGAGCAATCCAAAAACCACAGTTTGGTGGTTTATAGTGAAGGTCACCACACCTTACTGCTCTTTAATCTTGCCAAACGAATATCACAGGCTGTTCTCGCTCATGGCGTGTTCCTTTGTTTGTGCTGAGTTTTACCTCTCTGCACTGGAAGGAACACCTTTACTAGATTTTGGTCATTAAGTTTCTGTTTCTGGAGCTCCCAAAGCGTTAACTGTGATATTCATTTACTAGTAAAATCTACCATTGTTTCTTTTTGAATTTCGCGCAATGCTAAACTAGACTATCTGCGTTAACCGTCCTTAATTTAGCAGCTAGTCGCCACCACCTACAGTCAACTCTTGTGCTGCTCTTTTACCAACGAATTTAGTGGTAACGACATTATAACACTCTCACGTTTGGTGGGAAGTGGATTCGAAATTACGGCTCTCAGGTTGTAAGTAAAAAACTCAAACTACCTAGCCGTGCCAGGCCATCTAATTCTGCCGGCTTGAAATTCCATCTCCCATACAGTGTCCAGAATTAGAACATTCTATGAATAGACAGGATCTCACCATGCTACAAGATAGTTCATCTCACTTTCACGTTGTGATGCACTGTAATATTCTTGTAACATTATTATCTAAGATGTTATCATCCCTTCTGAATATTTTAAAGTTCATTAAACCCCTTCATCAAAGCGTGACTGACCCTTATTGTGAGACTTTTACCATAAAAGTAATGGTGATAATGTTTTACCTGGACTTTAATTGCAAGAAGTTCTTTCTTTGGCTTGAATTATCCGCTTTCAGCAGTTATGAGTGTACAACAAACATTTCAATTACACGTTCTACTCCATATTGTAAAAGAAATAGCACTGACTAAATTTATTTATCTTTATCCAGTAGAAAGTTGCTTACTTGTCGGAGATTTGTCAGAAAAGCCAGATTTGGGGCACAGAATGCATGGTCAAATTTCTCCCTACACCTAAAGTGCACCTTAAGCTTTAGCAAAAATAGAAAATTTTATAACTCACTTAAAGTTTGGGTATAAATCATCAGAAATGTGATGTAAAACCAAAAAAATGCAAATATTTTATCCAATCTCAGGTTGCGGCCAGTTTCTTACCAATCTCAGGTTGCAGCCAGTTTCTTACCAATATCAGGTTGTGGCCAGTTCCTTACCAATATGACTGAAAAACGCTTTCCACACTTTTTCCTAGTTTCATTTATAATCCTATTATATTTTTCTGCTGGACTACCATTTTCAGGTAGTAACCAAACATCAAAACATTGTCAGTATCGACTGGATACTTATTCCCTTCAGAGTAAGACTTATTAACTTCTCAAAGTAGGAGATCATGTCATACAGACCTAATGACATCGAACTCATAAAACTCATCTTTAATGTTAAATGCAATCTTAGAGCAGTTAATGTCGTTTAGCTTGACTTTTCAGTATGCGAATGACAGATCTGAAATGTCTAATCAACAGGAAGCTTTCAAAACATTCGAACATATTTCTGTTTGTAGTAAAACAAAGGGGCTAACATAAGTTACCTTGTATATTCAGTTAGAATCATCTCACAGTCTTGGCTTGTTGTACATTCTTCAACCCTGATAATCAATAATGGAAATGATCAAGTGCTCTTTAAAGAGTGCAACACATTATCCTTCAACACTCAGTGAATTTCAACGCTAACTATCCTCTTAATGCTACAAGAAAGTCAATATAAGAGTTGGTTTGCTGGACTGTGTTATCTACATATATGTTGTGGTGAATCACTTTTGATAAATCTAATCAGTCATTTGCCCTCGTAAATACATTGACATACTCAAACAGCGATTCACTGTGTTTCTTTTGTGGTGTTTGGTGTAAACTGTTTTTACGATCATAAAACGATGATCTAATGTGTTTATAACCATGTACTTGTTTTTGGACAGAGTGTGAGGATTTAACATAGCATCATCTCAATCACGAATTATTTCCAATTTACTAACCGCAAATATAACTATTCGAACATGAAGTTGAATTGCGAACTATTCATAATTGCAAAAACACAAGAACTTCATCTCTACTTATACAGACAACTTTCTGAGCTAATTCTATCTGCTTTCTGGATAGGAGACGCTTCATTTCATGGATGGCGTTTATGACCATGTAATTGAATATCGATATATTGTACTTGATTCCTAGTTAACCATGGTACATAATTATAATATGTGCTGTTATTCCCTCTGCTGCGTTTAATCTATGTAATCTACTGTTCTTGGACTTGATCTGACGAACACTGAATAATTATTCTGTATATCATCAGTTCACATTTATATACGTAAAACTGACAGCGAATTTCTGCAGCAAATCCACCCTAAGAATGCCAGCGCAAGACCTGCGCATAGAAATGACTTCATTGTAGGATTGACATTTCCTAGACACAGTTTGTTATCCATATCTCATTTACTACCCCACTTATGTTGAGGATATTGCCACTTGGTAGAATAAAGTTGTTATCCGATGGCCAGAGTAGTGGCTTCAGTTGCAGGGTTTTGTATGTAGTAAGATCTGAAGGTATTTTTGCTTCTTTTATATCAACCAGTAACTTAATCTCTTACTCTTATACTCTTACAGGTGTTTATTAAGTTCTACCAAACCCTGAGGGAGATGGGTTGACTTCTAAATCCATTGGTTTAACACTTTTCAGCCAGAGCAGTGTGACTATTACCCAAAGAAAATAAGTAATATCAGATTTTGAAAGATTACACTATTAAAAAAAATTATTTTTTGTTGTTCCTGGGCGGAAAGTGTTATTTCCCAATTGCTTATGACTAAAGTAAATGGAAAAGACTTATTTTTCTCTTCAAACTTTGCTTTTGTGACCTGAGTAATGAAATTTACAAATTTATTCATTTTCCAGAACATTCCAGGTAGATTTAGTGCTGAGTAGCTGATAAAGAATTTTCTCGAACTTACAAGAATTTTCAAGAACTTTCTAGAATGTTGTAAAACTTACAAGAACTTTTACTTACGAATTTTCTAGAATGTTGTGCTGCTCCATAAAGAGAATAAGTATCCGTCTCTTCCCCTGGCTCATTCGGTGCACCTCAAAGAGGAATACAACAACGTCAAACCTTGCTAGAAGCCTTGAAGTATGATGAGTATAGCTGGGAGGTTATTGGAGACTTCAAAATGGTGGCATTCCTGATGGGTCTCCAAGGAGGCTTTACCAAGTTTCTCTGTTATCTTTGTCTTTAAGACAGCAGGGACACCGCACCGCACTACAACAGGAAGCACTGGTCACAACGGACCGAGTTCTCTGTTGGGGGGAGGCACAATGACAAGTGTGAGCCACTAGTGGACCTTCAGAAGGTGTTGTTCCCACCATTGCACATAAAATTAAGTCTTATGAAACAATTTGTCACAACTCTTGATAAAGAGTCTGCAGCCTTTAAGTACCTTCGAGACTTCTTCCCTAAGCTGTCTGAGGCAAAGATCAAAGCTGGGGTATTCGTTAGACCACAAATAGAAGAAGATCCAGGAGTGTACAGAATTTCCCAAGAAGCTGAGTAGGATGGAAAAAAACTTAAGGCAGCTTTGTCACAGGGGTTCGGTGCTTCTTGGGTAATCACAAGGCAGAAAATTATGTGGAACTGGTTGAGATTCTGGTGAAGAAGTACGGCAAAATGGGCTGCAGTATATCCCTGAAAGTCCATATTCTTGACGCTCATCTTGATAAATTCAAGGAGAACATGGAAGCATAATCAGAGGAGCAAGGCGAGCGTTTCCACCAAGATATACTGGACTTTGAACGCTGTTACCAAGAAACGTATAACAAAAACATGAGGGGAGACTATATTTGGGGTCTGATACGTGAAAGAGACTTACATTACAGTCACAAGTCTCGAAAAATTACTCACTTCTAAACATTTTTGTTTATTTTTGTATAACTTTAGTATAAATACATGTAAATCTTGATTCATATGTTGTTTTATTCAGACCTTATGTAGATGAAAATTTGCCCATTTTTACATAGTTTGAGCTTGTTTTGAATTTCGCGCAAAGCTACACGAGAGCTATCTGCGCTAGCCGTCTCTAATTTCGCAGTGTGAGACTAGAGGGAAGGCAACTGGTCATCATCACCCACCGCCAACTCTTGGGCTACTCTTTTACCAACCAATAGTGGGATTGACTGTCACATTTAACGCCCCCTCGCTGAAAGGGCGAGCATGTTTGGTGCGACTGGGATTCGAACCCGCAACCCTCGGATTACGAGTCGAACGCCTTAACACGTTTGACTATGTCGGACCCGGAGAAGAAAGATACTGAAGTCTTTTTAATGATTTGATCAGATCGAGTGTGAATAGTTTACACTGAGATATAGTTATTTGAGAGTGCTTACTGATATTTATTAAGCCAAGATAAGTAGTTTGTAAAATGAAATTTGAAAATTGTGAACTTTCTGGACCGAATTAAAAAATAATTGAATGAAATATCACAGTTTCTGACGGAGGACGTCGCTGGCGAATACTTTCATTTTATTAATATTGTTGCTTTGAATAGCTTACACTAAGAAGATATTTTGTGTCCAGGTGTAATTAATCAGATAATTTAAAAAAAAATATGCATATATTATTATTTTGATATTTTATATCAATGTTGTAATGTGTTTTTCAGATTAATTTCTTTAAAACTAGATTTTGTACGAATCTACAGTCAATGATAACAGTTTTTGAAGGATTTACATTTAACATCCCGTCACTAAAAATGACAACATTCAGTAGTTTCATGCATTGTCGTTGCTATATTTAAAAGGCATTCTAAAAATTGTATTACAAGTAACAAGTTGTGATTTCTATGATTTGTTTATATTACATATCTAAAACAGGGAAAGGTAAGTTTCATATATAGTGAAACTAACGGAACAGTTGATTTAATCCCACAATTATTACGTTAATTTCTTCACTAACTATTATAATTATCAAACATGATAGCACTTTTAGCTGTGGGATTGCGTTAATATAGAGAGCAGATCATGAACTAGCAATGGGTTGTGTGGACTAGCAGCCTTCCCTCCAATATATAGTTTATAAACTAAGAATGATTAACACAGATAGCCTTTATGTAGCTTTGCGCGAAATTCTACACAAAGAATCAATATTATAATATTCTCCGCGTTCGTAGTATGTGTCAGCTGTCTCCATCTAGCGTTGACAAAGTAAATAACTTCGTGAAAAAGAACGATATATGATAGATTTCACGCATTCAAACTCAAGACAAAACAGAAACATATTGATATTCATATCAAAGTTTCACTAGCATACCGAGCATACATATTACAATATAATACTTTAATTGTAAACACAATACTAGAAAACAGTAAAATGATTTTTTTTACTTTATGATAAGAAAGTTAAAGTAGTCAAGACTATTTTTTAATTAGGCAATGACTTCTCGTTGGATTTATGAATAATTATGTTTGGAGCTTGTATCAGACAGGTATTGTCACTGTCTATGTATGGATGATTCTGATTGTTCCACGAAATGGTATTTCAAATATCTGTTCAATAGGTCATCAGAACTTTACAATACTGTGTACTGTTTCCTTTTATAACAATATCTATGTAATGACTGAGTCACAAGTTCTGGCAATGTTTTTAAATATCATACCATAAAAGTTTGAATTTCTTGTCCTTCTTTCTTTTACTTCTTTGTTGTTACATGATAATACAATACTTAAAACAATGGTACTGAGATGACATAGTTTTAAACGGAGTATCCGTTTTTATAAGTATTACTAATAGTTATCAGTGGCTCAATAAAAATCTCAATTATATTGTAAACAATGTCATCCTTATTTCTTTAGTTTAGAAATTTGGTGCTCCTTTGAAAAGCTTAAGTAAAAGATGAAACAGGAATTACCAGCTAATAATAGAGAAACAATAAACGTTATTGTTTGGAGTACACTGCATTTAGAACTTCGTTATAAATACAACTTTCTTTGTCAGTTAAAATATTGGATTTGAAAGACAAACAAGCAAACAAGTAAAGAAAAACTTTCAAGAAAGGATTAAATGTAAGAACGGCTAATATCAATAGTTGATAAACAATGTTTCTATTTATATAAAGTTTTGCTTTCGTTTTGCTTATAATACATTTTTGTGAAACTTGTTATTTCTTAAATTGTATATTAAATACATTCCAACAACTTGTTATGGATACATAATTTTAACAACTCTTATTGTTTAGTATTTTAATAAAACCGAAACATTAGCTACGTTATTGTCATTGTATAGCCCGGCATGGCCAGGTGGGTTAAGGCGTTCTACTCGTAATCTGAGGATCGCGGGTTCGAATCTCGGTCGCACCAAACATGCTCGCCCTTTCAGCCGTAAGGACTTTATAATGTGACGGTTAATCCCACTATTCGTTGGTAAAAGAGTAGCCAAGAGTTGGCGGTGGGTGGTGATGACTAGTTGCCTTCCCTCTAATCTTACACTGCTAAATTAGGGACGGCTAGCACAGATAACCCTCGAGTAGCTTTGCGCGAAAATTCAAAACACAAAACAATCTTACAGCTAACTTGTAATAAATCTTTATAATGAAAAACAAAACTTATTTTAGAAAGAGAAACATTACACTTGCTTTATTCTACTATGCTCTATTACATATAAACATTTTGGTGAAATAATTTCTTTATTGTTTTGTGAAGAAGAAATGTTCATAACTATGAACATTACAAAATCTCTTACCCTGTCTTACGTTCTTCGATTTTATCTTCTACAGTTGTTACGCTTTCATCTTTAGGTGCTAATTTATTATTGGCAATGTTACTTGAATTTTCTTGCCTAAATATTCTCAAAACTTCCTCTCATCACATGATACTAAAGAATCACAATAACAATTTTTTTCTAAAGTGCCAACGAACACTCCGTTTAAGAATTATAAATTCAGCCAAAATGACACCAGCGTTGCGCAGTTGTTAACAAGCCCATTTTTGAATAAACATGTTAAACAAAATGAATCTAAAATGACAAACAAAGAGAGTTTCGAATTTTAAGCATGAGTTAACAAAACCATTTCCGAAAAATCCATATAGATATATAATAGTACTGTTGTTGTATGCTCATGTAACTATGTTTTAGAGTATTAATGGATCTTCAATAAAATTGGTACGGTGATTCACTACATCTATTCAGAGATACGTAAAAAAATTCGGTTTTCTATTTCGCGTTTTTACATTTTGTAGTACTACTTAGCCCTTTGTTGATGGATCTTCCCTAAACATGGCTCCACGGGGAGATAGGAAAGTAATTTTTTTATATCCTAAAATAACCTTTTATTTATAATACCCCTTAGTTGCAAAGCGGTATATCTGCGGACTCACGCCACTAGAAACCAGGTTTCGATACGCGTGGTAGACAGAGCACAAATAGCCAATTGTGAAGCTTTGTACTTGACTATAATCAAACAAACTTCATTAACAACAAATTTTCGTCCAAGGAACGGGTATTCCGTCTGGTATGTTTAATAAGCTGAATGTTAGGATGGTTAGATGGTTAAGGCACTCGACTCGTAATCTGAGGGTCATGGGATCAACACCCCCCCCCTCTCACAAACCAAATATGCTCGCAGTTTCAGTTGTGGGGAATTATAATTCGACAGTTAGTCCCACTATTCGTTGGTAAAAGAGTAACGCGAGAGTTGGCCGTGGTCAGTGATGAGAAAGTGCCTTCCCTCTAGTCTTACACTGGTAAATTAGGAACGGCTAGCGCAGATAGCCCTCGTGTAGTTTCCCACGAAATTCAAATGAAACCGAATGTTTGTCTTTTATTGTTTTGGTAATTTTACTTACTGTAACCTGGATGATGGTCATTCATGTTACTGTTGGCGAGTACTAGTGTAACACATACAGATATGGGATAAATAGTCAAACGTTTCTGTGGGACAGAAAATATAGGTAACGAAAACATGCCCAAATGAAAGGTAATATATATCTTATTTTAACAGACTGGATATGTTTTCTTCAGAAAAAAAACAGGAATAAACTGATTTTTGAAACACAATATTTACGGTTAAATATATGCATAAAAAAGGTTAAAGAGGTTTGTCATTCATTTATTCTTTACATAATAAAGAAAACAAAATTTAAATTTAAAATTTCACACTTTCGTGAAAACCTAGAACATTGACAAACTAGGAATAATCTTTTTGTTTTTGTTTTGCTTTTGCTCGTTATGTAAAGTAGAACAACAACAGATTCTGTTTATAAGCAGGATCATGTTTTAACGTTCAATTACATGAATGTGTAAATGAAAGTTGTGTTTTATACGACAAGTGTTCCACACACACTTTCAAACCAGTTATTTGGCACGTGGATGTACGATAATTCTTTCATCAAAAATTGCGTTGTGCACTTTACAAGGTGCACAGACAATACGGTTTACAAGTTTGGGGACATCTAATTAAAAGAGAAGGTGAACACAAACCAGCTTTGGTTAAAAATTAAAATTAATAGCAGTTTGCTTCGCTGTGTTTTAAGGAGTAAAAAAGATATGAGTGAATTAATATAAGTGACTTACAGATCTTTTGTTTTATTTTATCTCCTGTTGCATTATACTGTGCTGCTGTAACATATACTACGACAAACGTAATTAAACAATAGCTATGTCGGAACTGTGGTTTCTAGTAAGCTCGGAAAAGTTTTGAAGACAGACGTGTTTTTAACTGGAGCATTTTATAAAGAATAAAACATATAATTATGATGTAAATGAATAGGAGCCTGATACGTAGATTTTAATAAAGACACGAGATGGCGCGGTAAACGTCTCATGAGGTTTTCTTGTGCAACGAATGTTTTCGATTTTTCAATTAATTTCTAACCATAATCCAATAACTCATTTCTGGGACTGACCATGTGAATTTAACGTAATAAATATTCCATACTTTTATAAATCTACTCAAGAGAAGCAACGATTGTTATTCCAATATCACATAGTTTAATAAGTATGAGATATTATTAATAAAATAAAAAATAAGTTTTGTTTCTGTGAAAAAGATTTAACTAATTTGTTTGTTTGTTTATTTTGAATTTCGTGCAAAGCCACACGAGGACTATCTGCGCTAGCCATTCCTAATTTAGCAGTTTAAGACTAGAGAGAAAGCAGTTAGTCATTACCACCCACCGCCAACTCTTGGGCTACTCTTTTACCAACGAATAGTGGGATTGATAGTAACATTATAACGCACCAACGGCAGACAGGGCGAACATGTTTGGTGTAACCGGGATGCGAACACACGACCCTCGGATTACAAGTCGAGAAAATTGTATGAACATGCAGAATATATGCTTGTTGTTTGGAATGTTATATAGCCATGTTCATTAGAGTTAGGAAAAAAGTTGATTTACAAGAATTATGAGAAGTAGATTAGTTTATCATTTTTAAAATCTATGTTGCATAAGCGGTGGAAGCGATTATGTAATTAATCTTTGTATAAATACTACCATATAAACATTTTTCATTTATGGATAAAATATTTCAAAATAAACTTTGAATACAAAAAATCGAAAACATTATAATCATTATATATGAATTTTTAAAAATATTGTATGTTAGGTTTTATAATATTTATATTTATAAAATCTGATGCTTATAGGTTATTAGATGGTGAAATATTCTAGCTATTACACTGGTGTCCAAAACCAAATAACATTCTATACATTTATTAATTATTGTATTTTAAGAGTATTAAAATATATTTTTTAAATAATCTGTATTATTTATTGGCTTTTTTTATACGAAAGGCATAATTTTTTTTAGTCTGTAACCATTATGTGACTGTTCTACGAAATATGTTTCCGAGGCTCACAGTTATAAATATAGATATAGAATAGTTGTTTTTTATATATAAACAAAGCTAGCGGTGATTATTTCTGCAAAACCACGATTATCAAAGCAAGAGGGGTCCGGTATGGCCAAGTGTGTTAAGGCGTTTGACTCGTAATCCGAGGGTCGCGAGTTCGAATCCCGGTCGCACCAAACATGCTTGCCCTTTCAGCAGTATGGGCGTTATAATGTGACGGTCAATCCCACTATTCGTTGGTAAAAGAGTAGCCCAAGAGTTGGTGGTGGGTGGTGATGACTAGCTGCTTCCCTCTAGTCTTACACTGCTAAATTAGGGACGGCTAGCACAGATAACCCTCGAGTAGCTTTGCGCGAAATTCAAAACAAACATATGTTGATAGAAATGTCCAGAATCATTCAAAATTAAACGAAGACACAACCATAAAACTTTTAATAAATCTCCTTATTCCTTTAATCATAAAACTGTTGATGAATCTCTTTATTCCTTTTAATCAACAGATATTTTGATTCTCTTTTTTTTAGTATTCGACCAAAGTAGTTGGGTATAATTAAAAGTATTTACTACGATATTCCCAAAAAGAAACTCGTTTTGAATGGTTTGTTTTGTATTCATATAAAAGGTGCGCAACTGGATACTTGTGCTCTGCCAACTGCAGATGTCAACAGTCAATTTTCAAAGATATAAGCCCTCAAAATTACAACTAGGCCATAGTAGAGCCTGTCAAAAAGGAAATAAGGTTAGATCTGATTTTAAAATTATAAAGACGAAATATTTAAGTGTAGCCTTAATTTATTTCTAAAAATGTGAATTAAGTTACAATTTCAAATAAAAAAATACCGAAGGTTTGTAGATTAAGGTTAATGAAGATGGTGGTTCATAAACACTTCTAGTAAATTTTATCTTAAGCGACTTCAGAAGATAAGAACATCTTACAACTTATTTCTATTATTAAACTTAAAATTTATGTTTGAACAAAAATAATTAGAATCATGCGATTTATTTTTTCATGGTTGCAAGCCATTAGTATTGTTTTGATTTTATTCAGTTATTTTACAAGTTTCAATACAAGTTGAGGCCTGACATAATTTTGTGGTTAGGGTACTTCACTCGCAGGTTCGAATCTCCGTCACTAAACGTACTCGTTCTTTTAGCCATGGGACGTATTATAACTTTACGGCCAATCCAACTATTAGTTGATAAAATGGGAAGAAGAGTGGGTGGGGTTAATTAGCTGCTTTTCCTCTAGTTTATCAGTGATAAATTAGTAACGACTAGTAAGATATTCTTCGGGTTGCTTTACACGAAACTCTAACCAAACTATTCGATACAAGTTAAAAAAAGAGCAAAAAAGGAAGTGAAGCCATGGCGTGTCCTTATAAATAATGTCCTCCTCCCATACCCAAAAGGGTTAAAATGAGTCACCCAGGCATAATAGGATTCAGGACTAGGTTCTCGGCATCACTTGAATCCGAATATAGCATTCAAGTTAATGTTTCTTATTCTTTTAAGATCCTAGTCTGTCATTTTTGAAATTTTGTTTATATATTTATTTATAAGTTAGCGCAAACAAACCTACCATGGGGGGGTGTCACTACGGGGTTTGTTTTCACATACTTACCCACCCCTTTATGGTATCTATTTAGTGATGAATATTAATTTATATGAATTCATTAAGTAGAGCCATCCGTATATATTTTTTTCTTATTAATTAGGGTCTCATTGGTATTTTAAGATAATAAAAGTTTCTTTAAGAAAGTGTCAAACCAGGAATGTTGATTAAGTGACATAATTTGTTTTTTCTTCATTTACATGATTTTAAAACTTTTTATTCAGTTTTTCAATTATTAATTGCTGTTTTCATTAAGTTTTCAATTAAGTGAGTTTATGTTTACATCTTTTTAATTATAAAGTGGTGTTCTTGTTCACGTTGTTTATACACTTTATTCTTATGGTACTTGTTTGAAGATTTTACCTTGAAGGCTCTTAAACATAGGAGTTCGTTTTCGGACTTCCCAGTTTCTAGTTTCACGTATATTTGTTCTAATGACGATGTGAAACAAAAATAAATTAAGGTAGTTGTTTTCATTCAGTAGAAGTATCGATGGTGGAACAGCGATACGTTTATGAATTTACAACACTGGAAATCTAGGGCTCGATTCACGTGGTGCTCACAGCAGACAACTCGATGTAACTTTGCTCTACAATAATCAGCTAAAATTCAAGAGAATATTTCCCTCTACTTTGAAAATACATAACAGTAGTAAAATTTTTGTTTACTAAGTGAAGGTTCTCCAGTGGATAAGCGGTAAATTAACAGATTTATAATGCAAATGTCAGGGATTCTCGATTCCTCGAAGTGGACCGAGTGCAGACACTCTCTAAGAAATTGACTAATAAGTGTAAGTATATATGTATAACATAATAACAAACGTTTAAAAGTTTAGCCAATAAAATGTCGGAAAGTATTAACTCATAAATAATTTCTGCCTAGATTACTAGTAATTAGTAAAAAAATAATACTTAAACAGATATAGAAGTACCTTGCAAATGTTACACCACTTTCAGTGAATATGTAATTAAATATGCGAATTTACAGAGTTTATATTTATCATACCTGTAGCTTACCTACTTAGGTTTATTTTCAACGTAGTGTGAGTAACTATTTAATTTTGTATGAAATAATTATGGAGGCTTATGTAAAGAGAAACTGTTATAAATATGAGTGCACAGTCATCTCTAAATTTGAAGTGATGCAGAAGGAAGGTAAATAGTCAAAAACAACTTTGACAATCTTATGAGCTGCTTGTATCTGCCAAAATAATGGCATTTGACAGTCATTGGTGTAGCGTACCCACAGTTCAATTTGACAATCACTGGTATAATGCAGCTACAGTTCCAAAGTTTGAAATAAGTTTCTGCTAAAAGGGCTTCGAACTTCGGATCCTTGGGCTAGCAGTTTAAGCACGATAACACACCAACCATATAATTAATTTAATTTTAAAGCGTAGTAAGTAATATTAAAATAATAATGTTGTCAGAACAAGCAAACACTTAGGTATTCTTGTTAAATGAAAATTCTTGTTGACTTTTAAACTAATTATAATTTTTATGGAATGTTCAAAGTATTGGAGATATTGTAATTTTCATTATTGCGTGACATTTATTTGACGATATAAGACTATCAGTAATTCAAAAAGCGCGATTGTCTATACCTATAATTCATATCTTCTAGCATTTCTGTGACTGTAGAAGAACTGTGCTGTTTTGATGTTTTAACTGTGTTTCAAACATAAATAATTACAAAATATTCTTTGATAGATTGTTTCGGCAGAGTATTCATAATGAAACATCGAAGAATGGATGGCAAGTGCCTGTTGTGGGGACACAAGTGCAGAGAACGACGTTTTGAAAGTCTTCCATCTTTCGTTTTCAAGTTTTCAAGGCGGACGACTTTCGAAATGTCATTCTTTACACTTATGTCTCCACAATAGGCAGTTGCCGTCCATTCTACAAACTTTCATCAATTATGAAATAATTATTTGTATTTCATATTTTAAACACAAGCTGTGGTACATCTCCGTATTATCACCATCCATCCCACATTTGTTCCCAATATTTTCTAGTTCATTTCATCTTTTTCTGTGAATACGAAACTCTCATTAGTGGACCAATACTCTTCCTGAGAATCGGATTCACTTTGAAATTAACTAATGAAAGTGTAATATATCTATACGTACGACCATCTTCTAGTCTACGTACCAAAATGAAAGAAGTCAGAGAATAGTGGTAATTATTTTGCTCAATAAACAGGGCTTACAAATACCTCACCAACAAGTGTGTGTTAATGCTCAGACCTTCACTTTCTAAACATTTCTTTATAAATTGTTTAGCTAAAGACATACTTTGCTTACGCATTAAATTAAAGCAGGAAACATTCATTTCTCATTAACATGAAGCGTAAGTTTGTGACCTTCTAAACAGGAATGCTTCATATAATTATTTTATGAAGTGATGATCGAATGTCAAAAGCCAATAAAATTGGGTAAAGTGTAAATGTAGTTTTTTGAGGACGTCAGTGATTTGCTTTACTTCAAGTGTGGTGATAACGTAACTGCTAAGTGAGTTTTGAGATTGTTGGAAGCATACATTATATTAAGCCCCCCAGTTGCTCAGAGGTATGTCTGCGAACTTACAACACTAAAAACCGGGTTTCGATATCCGTGGTGGGCAGAGCACAGACAACCCATTGTGTAGCTTTGTGCTTAACACAAAACAACAACATTATATTAAATTAGTAACGTTAAGCACTGTGTTTCCTTTTTATCTATGATCAATATGGATAAGTTTCTTTTGTTGAAAAGCTGAAGATAAGCACGTGGTTTCGTGGCATTATAATGGAATTTAATTAGTAACACAGATATTAATAAAAAAAACAAGCAAATGTGAGTGAATATAAACTATATTGGCTAAACTATATATATAATCGTTGACAGTGGATCTATTGTGATTCTCATGTATATTTTCGAGCAGTTATATTCTATTTTTGGCCCCGCATGTGAAGGTGGTTGAGGCACTCGACTCGTAATCCGAGGGTCGCGGGTTCGAATCCCCGTCACACCAAATATGCTCGCCCTTTCCGCCGTGAGGGCGTTATAATGTGATAGTCAATCCCACTATTCGTTGGTAAAAGAGTAGCCCAAGAGTTAGCACCAGATAATATGCTAATTACGTGTTTTCATTAGCTGCTTTATAGAAAGCAATAAGACGATATTACATTACTCTTGCACGCGCACGAAAAAAGAAAAATAATTATACGTGAAGATGGTCAAGAATGACAATACGCTGTTTAGTTCATTGTCATAATGATAACCACTCATTAATCACGCTTCACAAGGAAAACATATAATTTGACTCATGACAATAATTATAACCACGCTTCACAAGGATAACGCGTCATTTGACTCATGACAATAATGATAACCACGCTTCACAAGGATAACGCGTCATTTGACTCATGACAATAATGATAACCACGCTTCACAAGGATAACGCGTCATTTGACTCATGACAATAATGATAACCACGCTTCACAAGGATAACGCGTCATTTGACTCATGACAATAATAATGACCACGTTTCACAATGATGAGTCCGCCCGGTATGGCCAAGCGTGTTAAGGCATGCGGCTCGTAATCTTAGGGTCGCGCGTTCCCATCCCCGTCGCGCCAAACATTCTCGCCCTTTCATATGTTGGAGCGTTATAATGTGACGGTCAATTCCACTATTCGTTGGTAAAAGAATAGCCCAAGAGTTGGCGGTGGGTGGTGATGACTAGCTGCCTTCCCTCTAGTCTTACACTGCTAAATTAGGGACGACTAGCACAGATAGCCTTCGAGTAGCTTTGAGCGAAATTCAAAACAAACAAACAAACAAACAAACACAATGATGATCAATAACGATGCTATACAAATTCAGAGAATAACGTGATCGTTTTGCCCTTTGCAATTGCGTAACGCGAAAATGTTGTACACTGTTTTATTTCCTACATAACTCTCTACTTCTAGATTTTCTAGCTGTCCCTGTCACTATAAGTTGAAGATATAAAGTTCAGAAATCTACTTAAGTTTAGTCTCCTTTTTTTTTAATAAACTGCCTGTATTATAATAGTTTAACAAGATGAAGTAACCTTATTTGATCTACCGTATTTTCCGGTTAATAAGCCGAATCGCCGAATAAGCCGAGGCCAATTTTCAGCTCTGAAAATGAGGGTTTTTGCTTATTACCGCCCAATAAGCCGAAGCCATTTTTAAGAAGTGACAAGTTTCTTCAAAATGATTTCTTAGTCTCGTTTCAGCGTCAGCATGCATGTTGTGTGTGATCATTGGCGTTCTGTAGTAAAGCAGAACGTGTCGTATTAAGACAGAGATGGAATCAATATGTCATTCGTTATTGACTCCACTCACTGTAATTAGGTAACCAATGAAATTCCAGAAACAACGTTTCACTGTAGTCTTAACGTGCTTTGCTGATGGGACAAAATTACCGCCTATGGTAATTTTCAAAAGAAAATCATTTTCTAAGAAGAAGAAATTTCCGAAAGGAGTGATCGGCCAAAAAGCCGACCCCCAAAAATCAGGTCCAAAATTTAGGGCCAGAAATTCGGCTTATTAGGCGGAAAATACGGTAGTTCTTAACCAAATGAAAGTGAGGTCGAAATAAGTTACTCTGGTGTAATTACCAAACTAATTAAAAGCATTTATCAATCGATTTTTCATAACTGAATAGCTTAAATAGGTGTATAAATAACTGTATAAATGTATAAACAGTATAAAAGTATAAAAATACTATAAATGATATAAAAAGTGTATAAGTGTATAAATTCAGTAATATGGTACTTATTTTTGTCCAACACATTTAAAGTGTTGTAAGTTGTTATGAGATTGTTTTGATATTTGAATGTTACATCCGTATATCCAATATGAGCACTTGTAATTTAGTAAGAAACTAAATAATTCATTAAAAATAATGGAAAATAAGCTTGGATGTTTTGGTTTTTGAAAGATAAACTTAAGTAACAAAAACGTATTGAGAACTTTCGAAGAAGTTCTTGATAATGGAAGCAGAACCAGCTCTTGGGAACAACTCTGCTTCGAAAAAAAAACCTTTGAAGTGTCTATGAATAATTCTAGTTTACTATATTGAGTGTTCAGGCTCAGAATTTTTCCCCAGAGAAAAAAATGAATTGAGAAAGGAAAAGAGTTGTCAGAATAAGTTTTGAATGTTACTGAATTGCAATGATCCATTCCCTTAGTTCTCGATTTTATTACGTCCAACAGGTAACTGAAATACAAACGTATTGGACTTTTATAACGTTTTCTGTTCAATAACTTACATTAAGGCTTTTTTCCTAATATTAGAATGCCCGCAATGGAGGATCGTCAACGTGAGTAAGGGTATTTTATCGAAGAATTTTAGAGAGCTGAAAATAAAAGAATTGAAACACATACTTGAAAGAAACGTTAGTTTTCGTGAATGGCACTTCAAGGGATTTCAGATCCGTGTGACAACTTTTGAATATAATTGAACTGGAGAAAGATAAAAAAAAAATAAACGAACCAGGTACTACTAAGCTGAATTACTTTATTATACTAAGGTGTGTAAATTGTGATGTGACGAGTTACTGTTCCATTATTTATATATTTGTTTGGTTATCTGACCATTACTACACTGAACTACCATATATATATATATTTATTTACCCACGTTACTACTGCTTTACAATTACAGGATACTACTCCGCCATTAAAATAGATATATAAATATCTGTGATGTGATACCAAACATTCACAATTTTTTCAAAGCATTTCGTTAATATAAGTTAAGGCTATAATCACTAAATATATATATACACATTACCACCAGCAGAAAACTGTTACATTTCCACCAGCAGGAAACTGTTACATTACCACCAGCAGGAAACTGTTACATTACCACCAGCAGGAAACTGTGTTTACGTTATGTCTATAAATAGTTTAGTTTTCTTGGCAGAACTTAAAAGATATTCTAATAACGTAATTTATGTAATTCGGACTTAGAGCGTTCATACTTTTACATTACAATTAACGTTCCACATTTAATATAACCTTTCGTTAGGCTGTAGTCTTGGTTAATTTCAGTTAATATTATACACGCTTGATATAACCTTTCATCAGGCTGAAGTCTTAGTTAATTTCAGTTAATATTATGCACACTCGATATAACCATTCATTAGGCTGAAGTCTGGTTAATTTCAGTTAATGTTATACACATTTGATATAACCTTTCATTAGGCTGAAGTCTTGGTTAATTTCAAGTTAATGTTATACACACTTCTTGAAGCTCTATACAAATATATATAACCTTTACTGTGAATTTTAATATATATATAGGTGTCACTGATTTTTGCTACAGTGAACTATGTTTATAACATTTAGTTTGTTTTATAGCAAAATTACAAAACCTACCTGCTGTGTCCGCTAAAGAAGAATCGAACTCCAAATTTACGTTTTACGTTCGTAGACTTACCGCCAGTCTATCAGGAGGTAGCACTTAGTTAAAAGCGTTTTAGTTTTATATCTTCATTAATTAATTTCAATGACTATTGGATTGTCTTTAATTGTTTTTTCCCATATCGTGGCTCAGTTATAAGTTTGAAAGCTTATAGCATTACATTCCGAGTTTTTATAACCGTAGTGGGTATAGCCTAGCCTGGAGCTCAACAGCAAACATATAAAGAATTTTTCAATGTCCTTTTTTTTCTTCATATGAAATGTTTAAATATTCAATCCCTCACACATATGTTCAAAAGCTTGACAGAAATGTAAATAAATTCACTACATTTTTGATTAGAATATAGCTGACTACTGAGTTCGATTTATTTATAAGCATACAACAATACCTGACACTGAATATTGGAGGGTTGCTCGCTGAAACTTATTTGTTGTTATTATGACATTTAACTACTACTATTATTAGCTACTTCGATGTTCATGTCAGTAAATAATTTTTGACATTTTTAAGTTCAAAAATCAACCTATTTTAAAGTTATATTATAATCTTTTAAACATAAAAGATGTTTTGTTACTAAAATTATCCTTGCTAAATACGTAAAATTCATGCACGCAAATTACCGCAAGAAACTGTGTCAATAGGAGAGTTTATCAATACTAAAAGGCGGGAACTTAAAACGATCTATAAAACAAAGAAAAATTTCAATAAGATTTCTTTTTATTAAGCAAAACCTAATAAAAATTAGTTACAAAAATAAAAATAATTGAAATTTTATTATAATGCTGGGTTAATATTTTAATAATAGTCTAAATAGATTTTAAATAAAAATGTAATTAACTTCGATTTATTAGGAAATCCAACTGGAAATTAATATTCATACGTTTAACTGTACCAGACAGAGAAACTAGTCGAATATTTTGTTGCCAACAGGTAAAACTAAGTTGTTATATATGAATGCTTGTATATTTATACTGGCTTGTAAAATTTGCGAGGTACATTCATAATCTATTTTAAGCGGGAAAACAGTTTCTTTATCTCGATTAGACGTTCGAATTAGGTTAAAATATATCGTACAAGTGTTCTTTGAGACACTGAACTATGGTAGTGTTGTGTGGGTGTTTTATACAGTGGACATGCTTGTAACACTGAGCTAAATTAAGATGTGATACAGGTATCATATACGATACCAAGCAAGATCAATGTGTGATACGACACTGAGCTAGATTGGTGTGTATACTGATGTACCCTGAGCCATTGAATTGAGACCTTGAAAAGTCTTTTCATCGTAAGCTCTGTTTTAAACACAGTTTGGGCTAAAGGGAATTTTCGATTTTAAAGGCAAATGGTACCAATCGAATAGCTCGGTACTAGTATATGAACTAGGCCAGAGTATGGGAAGCGTTTCTGGTAATATCGAGTTAGGTTACAGAACAGTTACTACATACGACATTACAATACGTTAAAGTGTTATACAAGTATTATTTGTAACACCGAGTCAGGTAGGCTATGTGTTACAGTTACCATGTATGAGACTGCACTAGGTTAAAGCGTGAGATAATGGTATTTGTTTTGTAACACCGAGCCAGATAAGTGTGTATATGCTACGGATATTTTTGTGACACTAAGACAGATTACAATGTGCTGTCCTAGTATATTTGCAACACCAATCCCCAGACGACAATGTTTTTAATGTTCTTCTATTCAATCTCTTATCATATTTTGGGCGATTTATTATGTTTCACATGCAGTTGCAAAATGAAAAAGTTGAAAATAACATTTTAAGACCAATGTCTTTACAAATATTCAATGTCAATCGGTACGTAACGTTATCATTCTCTCGAATCAGGCTTAAAGAAACATAAAAGACAATACACACTTCGTAAGCGGTTTGGACCGCTGAATCATTTTTCAAACTCTTCTCCTTGCTGGAGCGTATCAGGAAGGGTTTTCTCGTTAGTTTCTGGAAGCAGCAAGCATAAAAGTCCTGCTGCGACCGAAAATCCCCCGAAAATGCCAAATGGAACACTTGGATGGCTGACTGCACCCTATCACAAAAACAGAAAACGAGTTTATTAAGTCTTGGAACAGTAAACCGAAATATAACGTAATTTGTTACGAAAAAAGTTTACAATCAATTCACATCCGTCAGTTAAGGTTACATAATAAACAATAGAACATTTTGATAAAAAATATCTGTAAAAATATATTAGTTGTCTTAAAAAATCTTTATTTAAAGTATTTTGAAAAAATTAAAAAAAGAAAACTTCTATTCTGGAAATTTATAGTCGTATTACACAGGAAACAGAAATGCTTACTTTTCCGAGTTGCATTTTACCCACTTTATATTTGTAATCATACAACATGTTTCTTTTACATTATATAATATTTTTTGCATATTATTAAAATACTTCAGTATTTTTTTAGTTTTTTATATTAATACTTGTTGTAAAATACCTTTATGCTTGTAGTTAAGTTTTGGGACTAAAATAAATTGTGAAAAAAATGGAGGTATTTTAGCTGATTCATCAGGTAAGAAACAAGGTTTTATAACAAATATTAAAAACGAGGTAAAAATAAAAAATCCCTTTACTTACAGACGTTGTGGTATTTCTTCAAATTATATCTTTACCTTTAAGACCTCAAAAATGTTAGCTCATAATATCCTAACTAGTGAACCAACAGAGATGAATTTCAAATCTTTTCTAAATGTCTTAATTAGTACGTAAATGTGGCTTAATAGCTAATGTAGTTAGAGTGTGTGTGTTTTCTTATAGCAAAGCCACATCGGGTTATCTGCAGAGTCCATCGAGGGGATCGAATCCTTGATTTTAGGGTTGTAAATTGGTAGACTTACCGCTGTACTAGTGGGAGAATTGTAGTTAGAACATTATTAATATTTTTTATAGGTTTTAACGCTGATAACGGAATTTTTAAAGATATTTCTAGTTAGATTTTTAACGAGAACATATGTATTGGCTAAATAAAGTTATATATTTTAATATTTGCTGTTTAAGATTCTAGAAAATGTTGTGTTTCTTCATATGATTTGAATGTTTATTGTATAAATAAAAGAAGGTTAAGTTTCGAGTTAACTCGTAGAGACTTGACGTTTATTGTTTAAACATGCTTCGAGACATGTGTTGAAGACTGGATACGCTAAAAACATTAGCATTTATTGTGTAAAAGTTTTGAATCTAAGCCTTCGTGGTTGGAAATACTTGCATTTTTCGACGCAAATATTTTGGAAGATTTTTATGATTAACAAATCTAGTAGCTATTATCAACGTAAATAGTCAGGTAATTAGCTGAAATTAAAATGGTTATTTACTCACTACTTCTTTCATAAAAGGTGCAACAATTGCTCCAATCCTAGCACAAGTTGAACTGCACCCAACTCCAACGTTTCTCACAACTGTAGGATAAATTTCTGCACTAAATACGTAGATAATGACGTATGAGCACGTGATGCAGAATTTTCCAAACATCGTCAAAGTCACGCGAGCCCACAAGTGTTCTAGACGAAAACAACAGTTTGAAAAACAATCTTTAATATTTGATGAAACCTAGTTGTGTTAAGGGTTTTGTTTCTTTGGTAAAAAACGTAACGAAAATAGCAATCTGGAATGGTTTCAGCAAGTAGATAAATGTGTGGCCATTGAAAGATCTAGAACGTCTTCTAAATTCTTAAGAAGTTAACTAGATAATGAAACATCTCTATCTTTTGTATGTTTCGTTTTCAGGTAGAAAATGTATTAGAATATTTTTTTTCTAACTTGTAACTTATTAAACAATTTCAGTTTGGAAATTAAAACTTTTTTGTTTTTAGTGATACATCTTGGTTTATATAGGTTTGAAAACTTTTAACCATCTTTTAAGATATTTACAGACGAAAGTATTTAATTATATGAGTAACGTATTAAAGATAACTTGCTAAAAATGTATTATTTAGAAATAAAAACAAAGAAAATAAAAATAACCAAAGTAAGCACTTGACTTTGAGCTTTATTTTCAGTGAAAATATAAATTTATTACCAAGTTTAAATAACACTTCTAAAGTAAATTTAGCTTTGTTATCTCAAAGACTAATTTTATGTTTCTTCCCTTATACCGTCAAACCAAACACGCTCGCCCTTTCAGCCGTGGGGGCGTTATTATTCCTAGGTAAAAGAGTAGCCCAAGAGTTGGCTATGGGTGTTGATGACTAGCTGCCTTCCATCTAGTCTTACACTGCTAAATTAGGAACGGCTAGCGCAGATAACTCTGGTGTAGCTTTACGCGAAATACAAAACAAACCAAAGAAACCAAACCCTTATACCGTTTTTTTGTTTTTGTGTTGCGTAAAATAATAAAAAAAAGAAATAGAACCAAGTAGCATCATATCCTATGGTTTTGATATTTTCAACTCGAATGACGTCTTTTGCGTATATACTTCAGAAAAGTCTGAACGTAAGAGGAGGAAACCAGGTGGCACACCTGTCACTTTAAGAACTTTGAACCAGATAACATAATGAACTGTTACTCTTATAACACACCTACGACTGAAAACGCTAAGCGTTTTTAACAGTATCGTGTGAGAAATATTGACTAAACGATCTGCAGCAAATCTTGCTAATCACTAGGCCAAATCCAACTCCACAAATCCCACGAAAAGAACGTGGCAAATGAGAGTTATTAATGCGCAAGGAGTAAAGATATGATAGATGTAAGTCAGAATTAATTTCAGTTTCTCTAAATGAAAGGTTTCTCGATGTCACATGGAATGTACTTATGTTTCACACACAGAGATCTTGAATATGTGGAATATACACTTGCATCAGACACGCGAAAGTACTTTGAAACAAGTATGTAATATTATAAAACGGCTTAACAAGTGTTTCATCACATTCAAATCTAAAAAAAAAAATAATTAATTTGTTAATACAATTTTGAGACACCTTCCATATTTACATCCATTTAGTCTTTGAAATTCTGTACAATATTTCTCTTCTGTAGCTTTCTAGAGAGGTCTAACGCAATTTTGTTATTAGTAACTAGTGTTAACAAACTTTCCTCTTGAGAAATGTATGTTCTTACCAGGAAACAGTGTTGTTAAGGCGCATGCTATTCCTCCAGCCACCATGGTGGACATAAGAGGAATTCTTCTTCCTAATCTTTTAATTGCAACAATAGTACACAAATAAGCTGGAAACTCCACCGCTCCAGCTATGGAGAAATTGATGTAAAGATTCCCTCCTAAGTCTTCTGTGTTCAGGGACAGTCCGTAAAACACGAAGGAGTTGACAAACCTACATGAAGTTAGAGGGGAAACGTACATGTTGTACATTAGAATGCAGTCTCGTGTAATCAAATTAACGACCATCTTCTTACTACTTAGTATTGAAAGAAAGGAAACACGAAGAAGGAGGGATCAAAGATGTGATTTTTGTGACCTTCTAAACTTTTAAACTGTGTAATAAGATGAGTTCTTTTAAGATTTAGCTATCACATAGTGATTGATGGTTTAATGTCTTAAAAGAATTGTGCATCACTTTTCATGATTAATTATACAGTTATTTGAGAATTTCATTTAAACTGGAAAACTAGTTATGGGCTTTTCAAGGATATTGTTAAAATCAGAGAAGAATTGTTGAGGTATAAATAAAACGAAATACATTACAACCAAACGCTCTACAAAGAATAAAACGTATTAGATGGCAACCAAAAATATACAAGGAATAAAACGTGTTAAATAGCAATTAAAAATTCGATAAAGAATAAAACTTGTAATTTTTAATAATTAATTTTCACCGTGATGTCATTAGTATCTGATTTTATTTGAATATACTTTTCGTTTAAGAGCAACCGTCATTGAAGGGTTCGGATGACAAATTATATGATTTCCAAGAGGATAGATTTTGGCGTTTTTTAAATCAAGCTTGAATAAAGTTTCAAGTTAATTATATTCAAACATATGTTTAATTTAAATGGTTTTTTTTTTTTAGAATTTGATCAGTCAAAAGTGAATCTTTAAACAAACATAGGAAAGTTTATAAAGAAATAAATTAGTTTTGAAAATGTAAATTTAAAATTCAGCTGGTTTAATATATCATGAGTTAACTAACCGAGAATGAATAATTGAGAAACATAAAGACAATCGTACATTTAACAAATATCTAATTTATTATGACCACGTTCTGCCAGTAAAGGTTTCATCAGGCATAGGCTGAACTAGCTTGTAAACAAATATATAGTTAATGGATTTAATAAAGAAATTTTAGATAAAATTATTAAATTATTGTGTAGTAAATGCAAAAAATATGTTAAACAAATACAAAGAAAATAAAATCAGTGAAATTATATTAAAATTACTAAACATTTTTATTTAGAAATGAGATCATCTAAGAACTTGGCACTACTTTATGCGAATGTATACCTTAAGCCGCATATAAAAGCACGACATTCACAGTAAACTATCATTTTGCTGATATCATGTTAATTAGTGCCTCTGCCATATTTGGAGCAGGAGTGCTAACTTCAAGAGGTAAGTTTTATCTTACTTACCCCCAAATGGTAGTATCCTAGTTTCATTTTATTTATTATTTTTCACCTTCTCATGATTATCTTTTTGTTATTATAGTTTGGGAGAGCAGTCACCTTTCCACAACTCTCTGCAGGCAGTGAAGGGTGATATAGATGTGAAACGTTATGGACTTAAGCACCCACATCTCGCTTTCCTCGTTTCTAGTTTTCTTATGTGAGACAAGCGAATTACAGGTTAGGAGTGATAAATGGTGTATCCCCACCGCGATGTGGGTTCTACACCACTATAGTCACCTCCAAAACCTAGGATACATTTTATAATCCAACGTTGTAACTTGTACCCTAGGATCATTTTTTTTTAAATGTGCAGCGTATTTAAAAATAAAAAAAAATATGGCTTGAAAATTTTATGGTTCTAATATATACATATATATATTTATACTTAAGGAAGGAAGAAGTTGCAATAACCTTGCAACTCACTCTGAGGAACATAAGTTGATTTGGTCGTTAAGAGCTTTGTCTGGATTCGTTTCCACATTTCTGTTTATTTATAAACTTTCTGGATTATTTTTGGTCATTATTATAGGCATGAAAAAATTTTATATCTTTTTTTTTGAAATTCCTGTTAAAATTGATGTTTAGCTTCCGTAAGGTGTGTTATAAGAGTTGAGTTCGTTGTTTCCGATTTCTTGAATGTTTATTAACTCCTGTTTTTATGAGATATTACCTATCTTTATATTATTGAAGTTTTGATAGGGTAATCGATTAACATCACTGTGACTGTAGATCTCGACTTTGTCTTTATTATTACACAAAATTTTGCCCAGGTTGCTTGTACAGTAGAAGGCCGGTCTGTAGGTTCAATGCGTTGTACATTTTGTAAGAAGGTTTCCCAGAGAAGCTTGTCTCACACAATTTGTTTCAATGTGGTAGTATACTGTTTTAGGTTAATGGCCTTTAACTGTTTAAACAACAGTGTGTAAATTAACTTGGTTGTAAAACCATTACTGACAACAATGTGTTTTTTTTTTGTATTTAATTCGTGTTCATAATATTTGGATGACAAGGGCAGTGATAAGTCCATGCAACATATTGTAATAAACGACAGGTTTGTGAGACACTCGTTGTCTTGATGAAGCATTTACGATTGTGCCACTGTATGCCTGTTTTCTGAAAAGGTTGAAGAAATGTATGCAGTTATCTATGTCAATATTTAGGTATGAAATTAATATTACCATTTTTGCCATATTCCATATTAAACCACAGAGGTTTGTTTTGTAGATTTAGAAAAATTACAAAATTTGCCTTATCAATATTTCATACGATGTGTCTTATTTTTATTAGCTCCTCAGGGTGAGTATCAATGTCATTTCCCATTCTTTTGTTAAGTATATATATTTAGTTTGCAAGCTAGTTCGGTCCATGCTGATGAAATCTTTACTGGCAAAATAAATGACATACTCGTTAAATGTACAGCTGTCTTTGTTTTTCTCAATTCTGTGTTTATGGAGTTTCACCAAGAACCGTCGGATTCAAGTATTAATTGTAATCGAGAATATTCTTAAGAGCTATATTTAACAACTTCAAGTTTATATTTTAACTTTCACAGTTAAAAGAAATGGTTCAAGTTTAATGAAATTATGTCAAATTGAAAATTAAACGTAAAATTCTAAAACATATTTGAATATATTTTACCAGTTAAAACAAACATTTATCGTTTTCTTCCTCATGTTTGGAGTCTTAAACAGGTCAAGAAGAGTAGCTTTTTGTTTGGCTTTACTTTCTACGAGATCCTAAAAAAGAAAGTCAAATGTGAAATATTATTTATAAAATAAATGATTGTAAAAAAAATGTAAGAGTCGTGCTTGTACTTTTTATCTTTTGATTCAAAAGTTTTAATCACAAAAATTCCAAAATCTCTATACACAAAAGTGCACTTCAGTTGTTATCAAGTATAAGTATTGATATAATTTTATTGTTTTTCAAACTAGTAAAAAATACGCAAATTCTTAGAGAAATGCCAAACAAAAGATAGAGGACGCATGCAAATGTAAAAACTTGTTCAGCAATACTAGGACTAAACTTTATATTTAGTGTATTTAATTTCGAGAAGTTACATGACCTGCAAGATTCTATTATCGCTTATACTTTTTTTCATTTAACGAAATCTGTATTGAAGTAATGAGATGAGGAAATATATTATTTTATAACCGTGTATTTTTACAGAGATATGTTATCTCTTAGCTCGTCAGACTGCGGATCGGAGTGTCCGAGATTCGAGGTCGGATGACTCCTAACATTTCTTACATTTTCAGCTGTGCGCATATTATGAAAGTAACAGTCAATCCCGTTATTCGGTTAACAGAGCTGAACAAAGCCCTTGTACCGGTAGGTGCTGTTAGCTATCTGTTTTTTCTTTTGACCAGTAATTCAAAATTAAGTACAGCTACACCTGAGCCCTGACAGTCTTTGATCTTTCTGGTTTTTTCCCACGAGCGCAGAAATTACCACGCAAATAGCAAAAAAACCAACAACAACAACATCTCAATTCCAATTACGCAATTTCATGTAACACAAGAATAAAATACCGTAAAAATAAATAAAAAGATGATATGAGTTCTGGGTAAAAATATATATCAGATGAAGTTCTACTTTTTGTCTTATTATTATCATTTAACAACAAGATAACCGGTATAACTTCTTTCACATAAAATAGTAAGAATATTTAATATTTTAGACTGGCTGTCTTTGATGGTTTCTCACCGACATGCTGTCTAATACAAAACCAAAAAGATTATGTCTTTTTTTTAAAGAAAAAAATTTTGGTTCTGGGATCCAGAGTACAAAGAATAAATGTTGCGTCCTAGTATATTGCTTGTTAATTAACAGTGATTTTTCAAATAAGGAAACCATATTTATATTAATTCCTTCCTCGTGTACAGTAGGATTTCGATACACATACTTGTTTGGAATTTGTTCACAAATTTAATGAATCCCTCTCTCCAAAGTTTTACCAAAATGTTGAAAAAGAACTACGTTAAATAAACAAAATATGTTAACCAGACAGTGAAGGGTTTTTTAATAACCCAAGATGTAAAATCTACGATATTTTTGAAGAGCTCAGACAAATTCAAATTATCGTGAATCTAACACACTAAAATGGTTGTATTTTAATTATATGATGAATAATATAAAGTCATAATGGCCCGGCATGACCAGGTGGTTAAGGCACTCAACTCGTAATCTGAGGGTCGCGGGTTTGAATCCTCGTCTTACCACACATGATCGCCCTTTCAGCAATGGGGGCGTTATAATGTGACGGTCAATCCCACTATTCGTTGGTAAAAGAATAGCCCAAGAGTTAGCGGTGAATAGTAATGACTAGCTGCCTTCCCTCTAGTTTTACACTGCTAAATTAGGGACGTTAGCGCAGATAGCCCTCGTGTAGCTATACGCGAAGTTCAAAACAAACCGTAAAGTCATAACAAGCATCTCTCTATATTGTAACATTAGAAACATGAGTTTCTGGCAGATTTCGTTGTTAAAATATTACAAAGTTTTGTAAATGATTAACATCGTCAAATAATTCATACCTTTTAAAAATATCTTTTTCTCTATTACTGAAAATGGTTAGCTTTGTGAACAATGCCTTGGGATACGGTGTTTTAATTAGTTGAGATATTCGAGTGAGATTGTTTGTCTGGAATTAAACACAAAGCTACACAATGGGTTGTCTGTGCTCTGCCCATCACGTGTATCGAAACTCGGTTTCTAGCGGTGAGAGTCCGCAGACTTATCGCTGTGCCACTGAATGCTTTAGGGAGATAATGGGTAGACAATCTGTATTTAAAAATATTATGTGTACAAATAAATTTCTAAATATTCAGCGCTAAAACTTTACCTTTGTTATAAAGTCTTTCAATTTGTTCACAGACTCTTCGATGGGTTTGTGAAAGCCGTTTTTTCTTGAAGCTTTTGTCAAGATGATTTTTGCTTCTTCATCTCTGTCGTGGGTAAGAAGCCATCTCGGTGATTCAGGAATAATCCTAAAATAAATAAAAAAAACATCTTTATTTTTTCCAATCGAAATTTAATTGATAAAATGACAGATAAAAACTTATTCAACAAGATGATTCAACAGCTTATACAATTTTTTGATCATGAGATTTTCGGGTTAAGAAGGATGATGGAAATATCTGTAAACATGAAGAGAAATATTAATATGTTTTTACTCAATATGTTGGTATATAACAAGCTGCGTACAACTTTAAGGTAATGTACAGTGGAAAAATATAAAGTATATATTGTAACGAGCAACAAATATCGATAGGTGGTGTGGAGGGTGTGAACACCTATATATAACTAACTACACAAAGTTTGGGGGATACCACTAAGTAAACCCTCTCATTCCTCCACCCACCCACCCCGGTTGAGGCATAGTGAGGCAACCGAACCAGACTGAAACAAATGGAAGTTTTTGTAGTTTAAAGATAATTATTATTGTATCCCACGTAGTTTATTTTATTTTATAAATAGACACGTTATGCATACAAAAGAGTTTTACATCGTGACCATAGACAGGAAACGTTTGTTATTCTGTCAGTTTTTTGTTTGTTTGCTTTTGCCACCATGGGTATCGAAACCCGTTTTCTAGCGTTGTAAGTCTGTACTACTTGGGAGGCTCGGCATGGCCTAGCGCGTTAAGGCGTGCGCTTCGTAATCTGAGGGTCGCGGGTTCACGCCCGAGTCGCGCCAAACATGCTCGCCCTCCCAGCCGTGGGGGCGATAATAAAGTGACGGTCAATCCCACTTTTCGTTGGTAAAAGAGTAGCCCAAGAGTTGGCGGTGGGTGGTGATGACTAGCTGCCTTCCCTCTAGTCTTACACTGCTAAATTAGGGACGGCTAGCACAGATAGCCCTCGAGTAGCTTTGTGCGAAATTCCAAAACAAACAAACAAACTACTTGGGAGGCTATGAGGTAAGATACTTGTTTTTTAAGTAGTATATATACGTAGTAATGTAAATTTATGGGTAATTTAGGCTAAGAATTCTACTATACTAGGTGTCTGTGACTTGTTAACGATATATTCGATGATAAACAAACAGCATGCACTCCACTTGTTTTTAAAATAACATTTATATTCTGAACAGGCTAAACGTATGTTCAAATATTATTTACGCTATGGAGGTCACAGTTGTAGCTCAAACACTATACAGTTTTCTAGATTATTCTCTTTATCTCTTCTCAATTGCTGATTTCTCTCTAATATATATATATATATATATATACCAACTGTTAGGCTTTTCATTCCAATGACGGTTAACTTTTTCATACTTTTTCTGACTGAACTTATTTTTCTCGTGTTTTTACTCTTATTCTGTTTCCGCTCGTCTTGTCATAGCAATTTATACGTTTCTCATTTAGGCCTTCTAGAAATCGCCATAGCTTCAAAATAAATGGATTGCAAACATAACGTTCGATTCTATCAACATTGCCTGTACGCTAACGCAAACGAACTTGGCAAGGGTTCAGTTTAGAGAGAGAGAGAAGTCTGAAGAATTCTCTCCCCAATAGGGGTGGTCAGGAACTTTGTGGTTCCTCTTCATCACCTTTCGTGAAAGATTATTTAACTTGAGTTAACATTGCCTGTGCAAACGCAAACGAACTTGGCAGGGGTTTAGTTTATAGAGAGGAAAGAGAATTCCTTCCCCAACTGGGGTGGTCAGGAACGTTGTGGTTCCTCTTTGTCCCCTCACGTGACAGAGTATTTAACTGTACTTGAAACTTTGCCTGTATTTAATTTTTACTTGTTTAAGGTGGTGAAGTGCCCTGGGGCATTATAAAATTAATGGTTGAGAAAGAGAGAAACAAAGAAGTGAGCCAGGCGAGTGCCCCGAGAAAACCCACTTTCACTGGACAGGCACTGAAAGTTTTACCTGTCCTGTGCACGAATCTAAAAATGAAACAAACATTAACATGAATCCACCTTCTCTGTAATTACGTTTCTTGTTGAGTAAGTTGTGATTGTTGAAATATGTTATATGGTGAAATGTATTTTGTAGATACACTGACTAATTTACATAATGATGCAGTTAGTTGATTTCTATGTTCTGCTTTTAAATAATATTTGTATGACATTTCTGTTAGTCTGTTTCTAAGAGTTGGTAAGTTACTGATTTGGTGTATATAGTTTACGGGTGTGTATGATGGTAGTCTGTATGCTGCTCTTAGTATTTTACATTGTTGTACTTGAATTTTATGGAGTGTGTTGTTAGACATATTATATGTAACTTGACATCAGTATTCTATTAAAGGACGGATGTAAGCCTTGTTTATTTGGATGATAGTCTCTGGTGAGCAGTTTGAATGTTTGCTAGTTATGGTCATTAAATGTGAAATGCGTTTTTTGATGGATGAGTGTATGTTGTTAACATGTTTTTTTCCATGTTAATCTGGAGTCGAAAGTGATGCCAAGGAATGTGATGTGCTTGTTTATGATGATAGGCGTATTGCCAAGTGTGATGTTTACTTTTCCAGAGTTTTTCTGTGTCTTTTTAATTTCCTATAAAAAGTGATTGCTTGCGTTTTTGTTGGATTTAAAGCTTCTCTCCACCTGTTGCTTCAGCTCGTGACATTATTTAGTGTTTCTTGAACGTGAGACATAGCCAGTAGTGGGTTTCTAAAGATACTCCAGATAGCAATGTCGTTTGCGTATTGTGAACTGTAAGTGTACGTTAAACTGGGAAAAGGTACATCACTGACAAAAATAATGTACAGGAGTGGCGACAGGACGGATCATTGGGACACTCCTGCAGTTATATTGAAAGATTTTGATAAGGTTGTATTGACTTTTACTTGGGTTGTTCTATCTGTTAAGAAGTTTGATGTCCATTTAATAACAGTGTGATTTATTTTCAGATGAATTAGTTTATACTTAATGACGTTGTGACAAATACTGTTAAATGCTTTTTTAACACCTAAAAATACACCTATGGTTACCTGAGTGTTATTGAATGCTTTGTAAACTGATTCAGTGAGTCGTCGTGTGAGGTGATCTATTCTTTGTCTGTTTTTCCTAGAAGTATTCTGAGATTTGGGTAGGATGTTATTTATTTCACAGAAATGAAGGAGTCGATCTGAAATGATTTTCCCCATCAGTTTGCCAAGACAACTTAACAGATTGATGGGTCGGAAGTTATCAGGATTAGCCTTGTCTGTTTGTTTCTTTAGTATTGTAGTGATAATGGCTTTTTTCCATGTGTCGGGGTAATAACCTGTTGTTAGTGAGAGATTCATGATGTTTGTGAGATGTTGTAATAGGAGACTAGATCCTTTTTTTAGAATAATATTTGGTATTTGTCATGTCCGGGTGAAGTGTTTTTCAAGTTTTTAATGTTAATTTTGAGTTCTGTGATGGTGATTTTTGTATTGATTGAACTTGAATATTTTTGTAGAGTCTCACCGGGAAATTGTGTTGTTAAAAATGATTGATTTGTATGTATGTAGTTGTTAACATGTTGCTGGTGTTATGTGTCAAAGTCGGCAGAGTTTAGGTCACTGAAGAAGGATTTGTAGTAGTCGACTAATAGGTCCGCTTTCTCCGAGTCTGTCCATGCGATTGTGTTGTTGTGTTTGATGTGCTATAGTAAGTAATTTGCGTTTTTCTCCGAGAAAATACTCTTACTTTTTTTCAAAATTCTTTTGGGTTGTTCTTGTATTTTCTAAGTTTTTACAAAAGTTATGCCAACTTATTTCTTTTGCTATTTTAATTTGTTATTTAATTTTTGCATTTGTTCTGTTGATCTGTGTTTTGATGGCCGGGTCGCGTGTTGCAAAGTGTGTTCGTCTTAACTGCCTGCGTTTGATTATTAGTGCGTGAATTTCTGGTGTTAAAGTCCATTGCCTGTGCAAACGCAAACAAACGTGGCAGGGGTTTAGTTCAGAGAGAGAGAAATCAGAAGAATTCTCTCTCGAACTGGGGTGTTCAGGAACGTTGTGGTTCCTCTTTGTCCCCTTTCGTGGAAGGTTATTGAATTTAGCTTTTTTTATAATTTTTAAACTCTTTTATGGGTGAAGGAGTAAAGTTTAATATTATTCGTGAACGAGGCATAGGTAGCACCGGAGAAAACGGCCAGATCCCGTCCCGAAAGGCAGATGTCATAATAAATGTGAACATAAACCTAAACGAACCGATTTAGGGCATGGCAATAAAGTTTCCTTGGCTGGGATCTAAAGATCCAATGCCTAAGTTTTTGCTGTGGGGGTGAACAGGAGCTCCCAGAGAAAAACCCACTTTCACAGGACAGGCGCCGAAAGTTTTACCTGTCCTGTGCCCGAAACCTGAAAAAGAAAAATACATGAATTTTGTTCTTTAAGTGCTTTGTTGTGTGATTTGTGATTCTTGAAATATCTTGTATGGTGAAATAAATTTGGTTGGTGCACTAGTTAGTTTATAGAGTGATGCAGTTAGTTTGTTTCTGTGTTCTGCTTTTAAATAGTATTTGTGTGATATTTTTGTTAGTCTATTTCTTAGTGTTGGTACGTTACTGATTTGATGTATATAATTTACTGGAGTGAATGACGGTAGACTGAATGCAGATCTTAGTATTTTAGTTTGTTGAACTTGGATTTTCTGGAGTGTGTTATTTGACATATTATATGTGACTTGACATCGATACTCTATTAGTGGACGGATGTAAGCCTTGTATATTTGGATAATGGTTTTTGGTGAGCATTTTGAGTGTTTGCTGATTAGAGTCATTAAGTGTGAAATACGTTTTCTAATTGATGAGTGTACGTTGTTGACATGTTTTTTCCATGTTAGTTTTGTGTCGAAAGTGATGCCAAGGAATGTGATGTTTTGCTCATGTTAATGGGCGTATTTACAAGTGATAATTTTATTTTTTCTAGATTTTTTCTTTGTTTTTTTAGTTTCCTGTAGAAGGTGATTGCTTGTGTTTTGGTTGGATTTAAAACTACTCTCTACTTGTTACTCCAGATCGAGACGTTGTTCAGTGATTCTTGCACGCGAGACATGGCTATTACTGCGTTTCTGGAGGTGCTCCAGATAGCGATGTCGTCTGCGTATTGTGAATTATGCGTGTATGTTAAATTGGGGAAAGGTATGTTGCTGACGAAAATAATATATAGTAGTGGAGAAAGGACTGATCCTTGGGGCACTCCTGCAGTTACATTGAATGATTTAGAAATAGTTTTATTAACTTTCACTTGTGCTGTTATATCTGTCAGGAAGTTTGATATCCATTTAATTATGGTAGGATTTATTCATTGCCTATGTAGGTGTTGTTGGTCTGTTATAGTGTCCTGGTGGATTGTGGAGAGCGTGTTATGATTGGTTGGGTTATCACTGTTTGTGATTGGAGGAGAGATTTCCTGTATATTCAACCAATGACAGCTACAGGTTATTCACCTCTAATCCGGAATCTCTGTTTAGTGAAGGTTTAATAGTGCTAATATAAAATAATTATTTGATTTTTCTTGTCTTTCAAAATTTGTCTGTTTCGATTACTTAATTTTATCCCAGTTTATTCTGTGTCCACTTTGACGTGGCCTGTTCTACAATCGCTGAATTTTGTGTTTTTATAGTTTTTATGTTTTTTTATTCTTGTCGCGAGTTTTCTTTCCATTTCTCCAATGCACGTATCGTTCCAGGAACACGAAATTTCACAGATGATGTTTTTGAGATTCTCTTTGGTAGGTCGCTGTTTGTTTTTTAACAAAATGGATCTTAAGGTATTGTAGGATTTCCGGCGGACTTTTATGTTGAATTTTTTAGCTATGCGTTTGAGTTTTTCACTGAAATGTTGTAGGTATGGTAGGTAAATGGTGGTTGTGGTGGTAACTTTCTGGTCTCTTTTTTTTTTTTCGTGGTCTTCTTCAAGGAGTTTTTGATGAAGGAAGAGGTCTAACCATTCTGTTTAAAACCCTCTATGATCTTTTACAAGAACTACTAAGATGAAAAGGTCCTCGACAATACCAGCAGACACCTCCTAAGACTGTATACAGAAGAACAGAGATGGAAGAAGCAGCATCTAATAAACACTACTGGAATTCATACAAGAGCGAACAACGTTTCGACCTTCTTCGGTCATCGTCAGGTTCACAAAGAAAGAGGTAACTTCTCACAAAACCATCAACATAATTTCACAAAACAGAAAACTAAAAAACAACCTTACAAAAAGAGACATTAATTCCATTAAAAACCTAAAACAAGACAAAAACATAAAAATTCTAAAAGCAGATAAAGGTAACGCTATAGTCATAATGGACACGAATGAATACATCCTATCAGACACGAACAAATTTAAACCAATACACACAAATCCAATAAAGACACACGAGACGCAACTGAACAAATTACTACTACAAATGAAAAAAGCCAACACAATTTCACAAACACTTTATTCCTACCTACGTAAAACCGACTCACGCACACCGCAAATATACCGCATCCCCAAACCTCATAAACCAGATTGTCCATTACGACCAATAATGTCCACATATGAATCGTTTAATTACAATCTTGGTAAATACATAGCATGGGCATTCTCCAAATGTGTAACATCAGCCAGCTCATTCATCAAAGACTCTTTTAATTTCAAGTCTAATCTTAATCAACTTAATCATAAAGCCTTAATGGCCAGTTTCGATGTTATATCCCTCTTTATAGAAATTCCAACCACTGAAGCCTGCAAGATAGCCTTAGAACTCTATATCCGAGACCCTAACCCAACTATAGAAATTCCCAGTAACCAGTTAGCAACCCTGATATAATTCACCACGATAAAGACAAACTTCATGTTCAACAACCAAAACTATATACAAACAAATGGCCTAAGCATGGGCAACCCAGTATCACCAGTTCTAGCCAATATTTTTATGACACAAATTGAAACAAAAGCAATTAACACAACATTACATCCACCACTATACTGGTACAGATATGTAGATGACACGGTTGCGGGATTCAAATCTACAGAACACATACTTAATTTTTTCAATCACATTAACTCTATACATCCCAACATTAACTTCACATGTGAACAGGAAGAAAGCAATCAAATATCATTTCTTAACCTCAAAATTACAAGAACCGACACACAATTCAAAACAGAAATCCACCGAAAAATCACCCATACTGGACTATACATTCCTTGGGACTCAGCACATGAAACAAAACAAAAACTCAACATACTAAGAAACCAAATAAACACAGCCATAAAACTATGCTCACCAGATAAAATTAACGATGAATTAGACAAAATAAAACAATACTTCATCAACATCAATAAGTTTCCTCCACAAACCGTAGAAAACATAATACACACACACACCTAGACAGAAAGCAAAATCAACCAACAAAAGTAAATATATCTCACGAATCAAAAAATCACGAAACCATATACTGCTGTATACCATATATTCCTGACATCAGCAAACAAATAACCAACATTTAGCAAAAATTAGTAACAAAATATGACATTCCAGTTAATACCAAATTTATTCAAAAACCAGGCACAAAACTGAGGTCTATACTATGTAAAAACTACACTGACAAACACCACACCAACATTATTTACAAAATACAATGTGATAACTGCCACGACTTCTATATTGGAGAAACAAGTAGAAAAATGGAAACCAGATTCAAAGAGCATAACAAGTCACCTTCACACGTCAAATAAACACAACATAACCATAGAAAACACTCAAATACTAAATAAAGAAACAAACATAAACAAACGCAAAATTAAAGAAGCCTTACTTATACAACTTAAACCCAAAATAAACCAATATAAAGGAACGCCTTTATACCTATATTAATATAATAAAATAAATAAATTATATATTCAAACATCTAATACCGCCCTCTACATTCCGACACTCCGTTACACAACCCCTTTCAAACATGTGGTCAGCTTCCGGTCAGCTATCTCTTTCTTTGTGAACTTGACGATGACCGAAGAAGGTCGAAACGTTGTTCGCTCTTCTATGTAAAATATTTTCTCAACCCAAACGAGCCGTTTTTGCATATAAATTTCTCAACAATTGGGTTTATCGACATCACTGACTACTGGAATACAATATACTGAGCTTTAACAACTTTTCTTCACAAAAATTAGAGCACTAGATATTCCCAACCTCTACATCAAACGCTATACAGCCAACCTGGAAAATATCAAAAGAAACAAATTCAAAAATTCAACAGACTGAGCAAGACGGATAATCGTACGTTTATAAACATAGTTTACAATTACAGTTCGCGAGTATTAAGTGCTACAGAAAATAAAATCCTTAACCTAGGTTTACACTTCGCCATCCAACCTAATACAGTTCCAGCTGTTAACATAGCTGCAACTTTGGAATCTGCTGCACAAAGCCTCCAGATCCCTGTGGTTGAACAATTCCGACATCAAACTTACACCATCCTCTGAAAGGCCGAGAAACCAAAATCTAACATCTTTAAAGACGAATGAAGCGCACTGAACCGTCTAAAACGAGACAACAACATGTAGATTCTACCAGCAGACAAAGGAAACAGTATATTCATTGTAGACGTCAACAATTATGACACGAAGATCAAACAGTTACTAACAAACACAATATAAAAAGATCATCATTGATCCTACAAAAAAGACAGAGAGACTCATCAGTTGAACGCTGAACAAACTACAAACTAAAGAAACAAGGCTTAATCAACGAAAAACTAGCCAAAGACTTAAGATCTAAGGAACATTTTTCTTTTCAGTTCTACGGACTACCTAAGGTACACAAACCTAATATTCCTCTAAGGCCCTTTTGTCAATGCTCAAAACTCTCCTTGCCATCAACTGGATACTTTCATAATACCTACCTTATCTCCACTACGAGAAAATACGGAATATCACATTCAAAACTCGACAGATTTCATAGGACAACTCAAAAAGCTACACATAAAATTCCAGGATATTATGGTCAATTTTGACATAACAGACCTATTTACAAATGTTCCAGCCTCAGATACCCTTCACATTACCAGACAACGACTGCTTAATGGCAACTCTATACCACATAGAACATATGAAAATAGACGCAATAATGGAACTAACAACCATTTGCCTACAATCAACCTATTTCCAATACAACGAGGAATTCAACAAACAAACAGATGGTCTAGCCATGGGATTATCACTCTCTACAACCCTAGCAAACATTTTCATGGAAGACTTTAAAGAAATAGCCCTTTCATTCACACCTACAAAACCACGTTTCTACAATCGTTATGTCAACGACACCTTCGTTATTTGGCTCCACGGTCATGAAAACTTACCAGCTTTCTTAGAACATCTCAATTTCGTAGACAAAAGAATCCACTTCACTATGGAAACAGAGGAACAAAACTGTCTATCGTTTCTTGACATACACATCAGCTAACAAGCAACACAAATAACCACAACTGTATACAGAAAACACACCCACACGGACAGATACCTATACATCCAGTCCTATCATCCAACCTCGATAAAACATGGCATAATCCAATGCCTAAAAAAAAGAGCTGAAAACATTTGCGAGAAGGTATCCTTCGAAGCAGAACGCCAAAAGATCGTAGAGAGTCTTAAACAGAATGGTTACACCTTCTCCTTCATCAAAACCTCTTAGAAGAAGACCACGACAAAAAGAAGAGATCAGAAAGTCATCACCAGTACCACCATTTACCCACCATACCTACAATATTTCAGTGAAAAACTCAAACGCATAGCCAAAAAATTCAACATAGAAGTCTAATGGAAATCCTAAAATACCTTGAGGTCCATTATGATAAAAAACAAACAATGACCAACCAAAGAGAATCTCAAAAACACCATCTATGAATTTTCATGTTCCTGCAACGATACGTGCATTGGAGAAATGGGAAGAAAACTCGCGACAAGAATAAAAGAACATAAAGACTCATGAAAACACAAAATTCAGCCATTGTATAGCAGGCCACGACAAACTGGACACTGAATAAACTGGGATAAAACTAAAATAATCGACCCAGACAAATGTTGGAAGACAAGAAAAATAAAAGAATCATTTTATATTAACACTATTAAACCTTCACTAAACAGAGTTTGTTTGTTTGTTTGTTTGTTTTGGAATTTCGCAACCTGTATCTGCTAGCCGTCAATTGGTTGAAGAGGGAAGGCAGCTATACACCAACCGCCAACTTCTACTCTTTTACCAACGAATAGTGGGATTGACCGCCCCACGGCTGGGAGGGCGAGCATGTTTAGCGCGACGCTAATCGCACGCCTTACGCGCTTGGCTAGAGAAGAGGTGAGTAACGATGGTTGAATCTAAGGAAATCCAATCAGAAAAGGTGATAATCAAGCCAATCATAACACGCTTTCCACAATCCACCAGGACATTATAAAAGACCGACAACACCTACACACACACTGACCTGAAGACAAAAGCGGGAGACTTTCAAAACGTCGTCCGACAGGCAGTTGCCGTCCATTTTACAAAGTTTCATCATGAATACTCTGCCTGAACAATCTATCAAAGAACAACAATTGACACTCAAACTGGGATGCATAATTTGAAAGAAGACCTGCAGTCAGCTTTGGAGATTGATCCCAAAATAATCTATGCTAATATGAAAGTAAGAGCATATATTCATAAGTTAGCAAGTTTTTATCATTTTACACGCAGCGAGATGAGAATATTAGGCCCATACTTTATCACCACAGATAATGTTATAACAATAGGATATAGTATCTTTAGCGTCCTTAAGTAACCGCTTTACTCGTGTATAATAATAAGTTTCCATGTCCACATTAGAAGTTTCTATCACTAATAATCAGAAAATTATTTCATTTATTAGTGGCTTCCACTCTTTATTGCATTTTAGGTCAGTGTATGGATTTAGGACTAGCTTTAATCTTCAAGCTGGAAAACCTCATTAAATATTACTAGGTTTACGGCCGAACATATCGTTAACAGCGATTGTTGTTGTTTATTGCAAAGTTACAAACTTTATGAAATCCCAGAGCTAATCGGAATAAATGTGCTGTGAAACAAAAGAAACAAACTTTATGAAATCTTCGTTGTGCTGTGAAACAAAAGAAAAGCTTGTTTGTTTTTGAGTTTCACGCAAAGTTACACGAGGGTTATCTGCGCTAGCCATCCCTAACTTAGCAGTGTAAGACCAGAGGAAAGGCAGCTAGTCATCACCACCCACCGCTATCTCTTAGGTCACTCTTTTACCAATGAATAGTGGGATTGACTGTTACATTATAATGCCTCCATAGATGAAAGGGTGAGTATGTTTTGATGTGACGGGGTATTCGAACCCGCGACCCTCGGATTACGAGTCGAGTGCCTTCACAACTTGGCCATGCAGGGCTGAAATGAAAGAAAGATTATTATGGTTAATTTTATTACACCTGTAAGTGCATTTTATGATATAAAACATTCGAACTTCTAGTAAACTTATATTATTTTTGCTTGTAAGGATGAAAGCGTAACTCATTATATATATGTATATGTGTGTGTGTGTTTGTATTTGACTAAGGCGATAATTGTTATTTTTGTGAGTCATAGTACATAGAATCGCACGCTCGTTGTTATAACTACAACTGTTCTTATAGTCGAGCACGTGAAAATGAATTACAGTAAGTTTTTTTTTCTCTCTTTCCTTTGCTTGTTAGTAAGCAAAGTAAATAATTATGTCAGCGTTGTGAGAAAATAATGTAGAAGAAAAAATAAACGACAGTGGCAAAAGAGTAGCTTTATTTATAGGATGTCGCTTCATATGTGTTTTTCCAAGTTTTATAAAATTTAAACCTAAGCATCAACAAGGTGTAACCATGAGGAGGAACAACATGCGCTGCCATTTTGAGATCAAGTGACATCATGAAACAAATTGCATTTGACGTACCTTGAATCAATGATTTTACTAGAGCAAGGCCATGCTAAGGAGAAATATCAAATACGTTTATTATAATACCATTACTATTCATTATCATTTTGTCCAAAAAAATAAGAGATAATGACGATGATTCGTCATCCTGTAGCTCAGTGGTAATTCTGAAGATTTTTGTTTAAAAGTGAACAAAAAAACACTTTGTAAATTATTATTGTGACTCATAGATTATCCTGTATGGATGACATTGTTGCAACTGATGTGTATCATGATATTAGGTCTTCAGATGACGTGTGGTACATTATTACAAAATCTTACGGAAAATAGACAGTCAAAAGTTGTGATTGTCAAAATGTATTTGAAGTAAATACAAATAATAAAAAAGTTTAAAGAAAGAACGTATTATTGAGTAAACTTACTACTATTTTAGAACTTGGACATACCAGTATGTCACGAAATATAAAACAACCAACAGAGATATAGTCAGCTGGAGATAAAACCAGTCACGTAGTAACCAGGCCAACCCAGGAAGTGTGATGAACCCTGCAGCCCAGCCGATCTCACGTGCTACTCCTAAAACAGGTCGCCACTCAGGTCCAACTACTTCCAACACTGTTGACAAGAAATCAGTTCACTTGACAAATGTTGTTGGTGAGATAAAATAAAAGTATAGGAGATGTATATAAAGATAATAGTTTAGTTCAGTGCATGTTTCAAATTTAAATAATATATCAAAAGCATTAATATTTTGAATCATTTAATAATAAAGTATTGAAAGAAGAAATCACATAGAAAAGATATATACATTCGAAAATCAGTAGAAAAGCGACCATGCTGACAGCGCATAAACACACACACGCAAATTTTCTCAACAAGGGTTTCCGAGGTCATGAGATAATGAGAGAGAAAACTTTATGTATTTCAAAAGTTTTCTAAAAAAAGAAAACGATTTTGGTATTATGATTTTATTGTATTAATTGACAGAATCTTTTTTTAATTACTGTGAAATGTAGACAGATGTTGAACAAATAATAAGAATCATAGATGAATTATTTTAAATGATTATTCTTAAACCTGGTAAAACTTTAAAGGAGGAATCTTTGATATTGATAGTAAAACAGCTTGTATGTGTGCTTTTCTTATAGCAAAGCTACATCAGGGTATCTGCTGAGTCCACCGAGGGGAACCGACCGCTTATTTTAGCGTTGTAAATCCGTAGACTTACTAGCGGGGAACAAAACAGGTTGTATTATCTCTAACTACACAGGATGGGTTAAATGGACGTCAATAACAAATTAAGCCTTTTTTTTTTCTATGAACAAGGGCTATGTAATAAAGTATCTTTTGAAACAAAAACATTATACTCGGCTATTATTATAAAATATACATCATTGAAACATATTTCAAGTTCAATTAATGTTATATTTTATAGTTAAATCTAAATGAGATGTGTGCATTTGATTTGTTTTTACAAGGAGGTAACTTTAAAAGTTAATTTACACATCAAGATGTATTACTTATAAGTGTTTCAATAATTTCTCAAGTTTTCATTTTCGTTGTCAGAGTTATTGATTATTTTAATTATTACCAGGAAGTGTATTAAGATGAGCTATAGCTCTGATTTAATTTTTATTTATGTTTCAGATATTTTCTGTTCGATATAATTCATCTATCTTAGCTGGAAGCAGTAATTTAATACTTAGAGTAAAAGCATGTTTTTCAGACTATCTTTTTTTTTTAAGAAGGTGGGAAAATAAATACGTAGGATGAACATTTTTGATGAATGTTCGAATGTGAATATTATTGAAGAGTGAACAGTGTTCTAGAAATGATAGAATATTATGTAATTCTATGTACTTAAAATATTATTCACAAAAACGTAATGTCGAAATATTCATTTCTTTATTATTTTCACTTTCTTAGTAATTTTGCTCTCCTGCTTTGTAAATATTACGACAAAAACGGCTGGTACTTTATTACAGCTTGAGGCTCATTTAGCACTAGAATTATTAATGGGGTTCGTAAGGATCCTGCATTTCTGAAACATAGTTTACTAAACAACATTACTACTAATGTTTCCTGTGTATTTTGAATGATTTTATCTACGTCTTTAGTCAGTTCTATTCATTGGGTTATAATAGGTAAAAATATAAAAATATTTAATATTAGCAACATGTAGACCCCACAAGTGATAACGATAAGAAACGTGAAAATCTGAGGGTCCATTTGAACGATTTATTTCTAAAAAAAAAACATAAGAGTATTTCCTAATTATAAGATTGGACACATATTTTATCTTAGATACGGAGAGTATTTCTTCAAATCCACTAAAGTTGTCTTTTATGATAAGATTGAGCAATACTGTACAATATTTTGGGACATCCATTCAAAGGTAATTTTATTTTGATGTTCATCTGAAATCGACACAATTTTCGTATCTTCTAGAACATATATAGACGGATAGTACGAAATTACATCTCAGCTTGAAAGCATGATTTAATCTTTAATTAGTTTTTTAAATCATGCAATAGGAATAACAAGAAATAATTGGGTATTGAGTATTAGAATTAGAGTTTCAGAATTCGAATACATTAATTTATTTATATTATTCATTTCCAATTTATCCTTTTTTTGCAGGTTTGTTTGGGGGGAGAAGGAAAATATTACTGTCCACAAACTTCACGAGTTCACAACTACAGCATACGTTGCTTTTTCAGTTAGTGTCTTTCTGAATATTTTTCAATTTAAGTATATATTTCCTTTTCTTACAACATTGGATATGCTTAAGTATGATAGCTGGTATGTCAGGTAAAAATAGACTTGAAATATGCTTTTAGGGCAATCATTTGTTTATCTGTATATTGGGTTTGTACTAAAAAGTGTGAACTATCAACGGGAAGGAACTTCAGTAAATGAGGATTGCTGTTGAATCTGGATTTTGGTCTGTGACTTGGTATTCAATATCTTGATCTTGTTGTTATGGGAACTTGTTTGCGCATCATTAGATGATGAATAGTTTTGGTCTGTTTGTTGGTGTCTGGTTTTGGAAGAAAGGGAAGTGGTATATATTGTAAGTTTCGTGAACTTGGTTAGAAGTGAAGAGTTGGGATCTTTAAGAAGATTTTCAGAAATTATTGTCTGAATGGAAATGATACCTATATAGTCATCATTCCATATAACACTATTATAAGGAGTTATCACTTGTATGGTGATATTGACTTTCAGTTATCAGGGCGAACAATTCCTTCTTTAGTCTAGAAATGCTCTCTATTTTTTCCTTATTATAGATAATAGTTTTCTTATTCATCATCCGATCAATAAAGGATTTATAGATTTGTTTTCCTTAAAAGTAACAAAAAAACTGTTAATAATGTCTCGAGGAGATCATAGAAAATCTTGTTCAGTCTGTTAATGGAGGCACGCGTTGACATGAGAAAATAGAGTCCAGAGAAACGTAATGAATTTGACGATGAAGGTATGGAGTTGATGGTGAACACAGAGAAACATATCGAGTCTGGCGACCGAAGGTATGCAGTCAAAGAAGAGTGCGAATAATCTTATTTAGTCTGTCGGAAGGAGATATACAGTTGGAGAAGAGCGAGAAGAAACTTACTGAGTCTTAAGAAGAAAAGTAAACAGTTGAAGGTGAAGTGTACTATGATATATTTGCATGGTAGTAACAATACGTTATTTATTTTACCGATTATAATATGTAGGATATTTTCCTTAGTAGTAACAATAGGTTATTTATTTTACCGATTATAATGCGTAGGATATTTTCCTCAGTACTAACAATAGATTATTATTTTACCAATAACAATATGTAGGATAGTTTCCTTCGTAGTAACAATAGGCTATTTCTGTAGTGATAATACACGCGTAAGATTGTTGTTGTATTAAGAGTGATATGTAGGTATTTACATAATGGGCATACGCAGGCTATTTTCGGAGACTTTTATAGTTTTTCACAAACGTACAAATCGCACACCTAAAGACTTTTTTCAGAGAATGGGGATAAACAAAGACCGAACATTTCTATTTTTTATCACATTTGGCACTGTATTTAAAGACATAAGCATTTAATCAACTAAATGAGTTAATTATTACTTTTCACAAAGCAGGCTACGTAATCATCAGGAATTTAATAACAATAAACAAGGAATGGAGCTCTATATAATATTGTTCTTTATATAGTTTTTATGTCCTTAATGAGCACCCTTGGCAACTAAGTATAAATAGTATAAACCAACACATTTTCTTGAAAAAGTACCCATGACAATTAAAACTATTCGTTTGTTAGCAAATTTGTATATATTAATATTTTATTCATTTCTTAATAAAAAAGAGAGATGTTGAAGCAGCGCGAGAATAAATAAAAATGTATTGAGATCTATCAAATACCACGTGATTGTAAAACGTCAGTAGACTTTTCTAAAGCAAAATATGTGTGTCTAGAGTTTTTTGTCGTTACATATACAGCCGTTTTGTAAACAAACTGCTGAACTTTATAATTACTTGCTGTTCCGGGTTATTTTAAATGCGTTGTATTGGTTTTAATACATCATAAGGAAAATTGTGATGAAAAAAGCATTGTGACAGAGATTGGAATAAGAAAATACATCTTTACTGCTAAATACAATACTTCGTGTAGTGCCTGCAAAAAAAAAAATAAAACCAGTAACGCGAGCCCCCTTTTGTTCTTTAGGCTACCATTCTATTGAAGAATAACCAAAAGAAACATAATGACCACGTTACATTAAAAAGTGGATAAGTTGTATTTTTTTATCATGTTTTGTTCTTTCATTCAAGGGTTATTTCCCTCTATGATCAAGCGTACAGTAACATAATTTTGCTTTTTATCTTGTTTTTAATCACAAATGTTTGGTTCTGGTTTTGTTTGTTTTGAATTTCGCGGAAAGCTACATGAGGGCTATTTGCGATAGCCGTCCCTAATTTATCAGTGTAAGACTAGAGAGAAGGCAGCTGGTCATCACAACCCATCGCTAACTCTTGAGTTACTCTTTTACCAACGAATACTGGAATTGACCGTAACTTTATTACGTCCCCAGGGCTGCAAATGTTTGGTTGTATGAAGTCAAGATATTTATCATAAGGATCTGCAAAATATTAACGGTGACATAATGTCACTGGAAAATATCAACAACACAGCCATCGATGTGAAACTACACTTATATTAAAAGGTCTTCTATCGTTATTTTCTAACAGTCTTTCAGTTGCAACTGAAAACATTATGAAGTGACGACGTACAACATTGATATAAATCGACTTTAAAGTACCAATGACATGCAACGCTAAAATAAGGGGTTCGATTCCCCTTGTTGGATTCAGCAGATAGCCCGATGTGTCTTTTTTTTGTATAAAAACATGCACACACATCAATGACGTGACCATGCACTACACTGTTATAAGTCAAGATTTTGAAAGGGCAATGATATTATGACGTATACCATCGATATAAGTAAAGTTTAAAAAACAACAACTAATCTATTTGATAGCAACATTGTAAAATATAGTAGCCTTAATAATTACATTATATGTTAATCTGAATAGGATCGGGTTTTCTCTTCAATGCCACCCGCTAGTACAGTGGTATGTCTACGGATTTACAACGCTAAAATCATGGGATCGATTCCCATCGGTTGTCTCAGCAGATAGCCCGATGTGCCTTTGCTATAAGAAAACACACATTCTCTTCAATTTCAACTGATCATAGTTACATGCCTAACTTAAATAGATCGGGCTAACTGTACGTTTATTTGTAGAACTCACATTGAGTAGACAGTAAACTGTATGGATATTAAATATCACCTGCGTTTGTGGTCTCGTGTGAAACTGCAGTGGTACGTCTTAGCTGTATAGTTAGAAGCCAAGATTTTGCGAGTTATTTCGTGTGATCGATTATTATATTGTTTACTAAGAACTTATCTGTAAGCACATACGCACGTGTGTGTTCATATATATTGTCATTTTTTCTTTATTATTCTATACTATAACTTTATTATTCTATACTACTACTTTATTATTCTATAATGCAACTTTATTATTCTATAATACTACCTTATTATTCTATACTACAACTCAGAGTATTCTTTTGATTATTTTGTCAGAGGTCATTAAAACTTGATTCTTTATTTAAACTGTGATTGTGTGTGTATGTGTGTGTGTGTGTGTGTATGAAGTCTACTTTTAAAGCTTTTAAAGCATGCTATTATTGCTTCTCCTTTGTATAGTTATTGGAACAAATCAAAACTTTTCAAACGAAGTTTTGATTCGTTCCAAACTGAGATTAACATAGTTAAGTACCTAGGAAACAAAATTACAACAACAACAAACACTATTAGTAAATTTCAAATGTGTACAGTTAGATACTTTAAATACTTTTAACTTTCGATTACGTCACTGTCGTAGTACAATTTCAGTTTAAAAAATATTGTTGAAGAAAAAAGTAGTTGGAGGCGAGGAATTTATTACGGGCTTCAAATAAACTTTCGTGAGACATTAGAGATAAAAGCACCTATACTTACGGAGGACAAATCCTGTTACAAACATTCCACACCGCCCTACGGCTGTTAGAAAGCGGGTTACTGTAAACAGCCAGAAGTAAGGAGCAAAAGCGCAAACGATCCCAGAGATTAAAAGGATCACCAAACCGAGAAGCATGATTGGTCGTCTTCCAAAGCTAAAAGAAAACATAGGTTTCTAGAACATTCTATACGTTGTTTAAATATTCTCTGTGATGTGATGTAAGGTGAAACTGAGTTTGTTGCTTGTTTAATATTTCTTAGGCCACAGAACTCATTTGAAGATATTGATTGTACAGATGTTAATGGACTATACGAAATTTAATTACTACTTAGCCTCTGAATACAAATTATTATTTATTTTTTTATGTTTCCAGCCCATTCAGTTTATCCTAGTGATATATGAAAGCTATCTTCAAATTAATAATATCATTCATCATCAGTACATTTCGCATAAATAATAGTTGTGTGTGATGAATGTTGAAATTAAATGCAACTGGGGAGTTTCAATAGGCTGTATTTAGATTATACATATTTTTAGAAATTGTTGTCCTTATTAAAATGTAAAAAAAGTTGCATGTTAGATGTAATGTATAATCGACTAAATATACCTACACTTTGAAGTTATAGATTAGAGAAGAGTTAGGTAATCAATACCACCTATTCCCAACTTTTATGTTAACATTCTTACCAATAAATAGTGGAGACAACACACACATTGTCAAAACCACAGGGCTACAATAGCGAGCACTTTCGGCGAAGGGTTTCAATCCTGCGGCTTGCAAAATGCGAGTTAAGCGCCCCAACCACCGCATCAAACCAGGTCGAATGTTAGGAAAAAAAACATTACCTTTTATTTAGTTTGTATTTAAACCTATTTATTCAATCCTTAACTGTAATTCATCATAATGAAATAGTAAATAATTTATACATTTCAAGAATAAACATATACAACGTTATTAGGAATTATTTAAACAAATAGTTCAAATCCACACATATAAAGGTTGCAGTTAAAAACAGAAGAAATATATTTATTTACCTTTAGTAAGCGCGTAGCCTTTTCAAATTAAAATACAACTTGATCCAATACTTTGCAGAACATATTTATAAGTTTATTTAATATTTATATTAAAGCCTATACGCAGAACTATAACTATTTTTTAATGTAAAAGATAAAGTATCAAAATTACTGAATTTCTAAGAGTGTTTATAAAAACAGTTCTACTAGTCGTAGTTATAGGTTTACAGGTTATGTAATTAAAACTTAAAATCCAGAATCAGAAAACACACTGAATTGAGATCGATGAATCTGTCTAATATAAAACAACATGCATAACTAGATGTGCAGCACCATCAACTTAGAATTGCTTTACAATTATTGTAAAACTGATGATGAATTACGATATAAGTTTAAAGAATCTTTTAATAAATAGGCTTAAACAGAAAATAAATTAAATGAGCATTGATACAAAAATAATCAGCTCATGAATAAATTTTATGATGTGTAAAACATAAAATGACATTAAAGATAGAATATAAAAGTAATAACAAGTGTTGAACCTCACCTATCTGAAAGTTGCCCCAAAAGTAGACATCCAGTGAGATAGCCAGCCATGTAAACGGATTGACTCATGGATTTCAACCAGGATCGCCCACAGACTAGATTCCACTTGAGAAAATACATAATAACAATATGAATAAACTTATTGTGAATCCGTTATTCTAAAACTCTAAACAGGGAATATTTTTCTTCCCTTTTCAGTGGAGTTTCAGATCGTTGCTTAATTTCTAGAAAATTTTTTATGGAGAAAAACTACATGATTCTGGTTTTCGTAACTCAAAACGTCATCCAAAAACAACTTTAATTAGTTGTCACTTATAAGAGCCAGAAAAAAAATTACCGTGTGTTCCGAAATAAATTTATACTTCCAACTGATCTAAAGAGCTCATTAGCTTTGAAAAAAAATTATTCGTAACACTTGAAAAAATATAATTCAAATAATGTTTGTATGAGACGAATGTAACACATAGGAACTTTCATTTTTTTATCACATTTACAAATTGCTGAGACCACTTGTGGAGAGTTTGTTCAAGGTTGTCGAAGATTAGTTCTACATAGTGAGATCACATGTGGGTAGTCTGTTGAAGATTAGTCTTATAACGTGAAACCAGGCGTGAATACTCTGTTCATGGTCACAAAGATTGCGGGTTTAGAAAATTACACCAGATTTGACTTTTGGTTAAATAAATCGTTGTAAGAAGTATTAAGAGATTCGATATTTGATGATCAAAGATAAGTTTTGAATTAAATCTTGTTTTTATATTAATTCGAAAATTCCATAAATTGGTACTTAAATTAATCGCATCCTAATTCCATGAGTTGTCCTCGTTATATTAAAATTATTTCTAATATGAAAACCAGAAAGACAAGTGACAAGCACAGCAAATATGAAAAAATGTGTGACAGTATTTATGAAAACTACATTTTGACATTGTTTTCAAATATAGTATAATGCCACAAAAAATTATGGATTTTGAAAATGAGATGCAACATTCTTTTCTGATGAAATTATTTATACATTCAGATCATAAAGATGTGTTTATATCGGGTTTTTAGCATTTTCAAGGCGGAGTAATCACTTCTATTTAACGACTTTGAAAAGTAAAGTTATATGGATCAGTCTGGGGTACTAGGCCCACCAAAAAATTATTACCATATAATGGTATCCGAGCGGTAATAAGTCAAGTACGGCATCTTTTGACAGATAAGAATCCACCAACAAAAAATTCAAGAGCGAAAGCTGTCCACGTACTGCTGGCAACAACAAGCAATAGAAACAAGAAGCATTTTCCTCTGGAATCGAGGTTAGCCTGATAAGAACTCAACAAAATGTTGCAGTCACACTTTCCGCTCAACAGTTGAAAGGGTTAAGTAAGCAGAGAGGTTTTGCAATGAAACCATGCTTTAAGATGCACAATAGTTACAAATAGTATGAGTAGACATGGTGACATTGGCTGTAATGACATGGTGATGTTCGTTCATAGTTTTGATATAACTTAAAAACTGTGTTGGTAGATACCTGTCGTCTTACCAAACATAAATTTCTAACATTCGTGTCTAAGTAGATTAAAGTTTGCAGAAATGTACTTTGGAATGCAAAATAAAATATTTTAACCTATTAAACTCGAAATTTTAAGTACAAAATAATCTTTAATGAACTGTTATTTCTTATAATTCGTTGCTGTTTTTAACACTTTACATTACACTACAAAACCATATACGACTGAACAAATTACTGATATAATCTTATAAAAGGTTGTTCTAAATAGAATTACTTGTTCGAAGATGATATTTCATATAATTTTTATTTACTAAAATCACGTTTTGCTGGTTTTTTGTCTTATTTAAACATGGAAACCACTTCTATGTAAACAAAACTTCTTATTTTACTTTTGAAATATTCAGATTACAAAGGAATGTTGCTGTATTGGAGAACAGGAAAATACATGCTTCAAGAAATCTATATGATTAAACGTAAATCCTTTATAAATAATGCAAAGAACTTATAAGCATGTGCTTGAAAGATTACCATTTTATAAATTATGTAAAAGTTTTCCCATAACTACGAAATAGTTCTCTGTATAATGTGATATCACTATACCAAGAACAACAAATCTGAAAAAAAAGAAAAACGTAAATAATGACACACACATATATATGTTTCTTGTTAAATAAAATATTTCCCATATAGATATTTATATCAGATCTATCATCAATATATATCAACGTATATATCCTAATCCCTTCGGTAATATCTTTACTTCAACAACTTTAAGTTAAGATTTCACTGATGCAATATGAAGGTTTTCGTAGATTGATTACATAAAAACTAACTGTTACTTAATTTTGCAAATGATAGATTTGGTTAATACATTACTTTTTCTATGACTGTAGAATAGTAGAACGAGTGATCATATTGCCATGTTTTACACGGAACGGTTTGATTCCGATCGACTGTTAGAGACGATAGGTTACTATTTATTTTGTACATTTCGCATGAACTATAGCTTTTTCCATCCATGTCTTCTTCTTTTGGTATGGCAAAATCTTTCCAGGAGTCTATGGTGTAGTTTAGTAGAGAATCCGGAGGAGAACACCAGTGGCTAATGTCTGGAGCTAAAAATGTTATCGACAAATTATGCCAAGCAGATGGAAACCCAAAAAATATAATGATAAGAAATATAGCTCGTTGCCAGGGACCATATCCTCCAATAATGTCCGAAACATCCTTGATTGATTGTGGTTCCTCATGAACCTGCTCTTCACTTATTGACTTCATTAATCAACTCTAGTATCCTGAAAAACAAAACATTTATTATGAGAATTGTGTTTTAACTGTGAAAATATATATAATGTATATCTTTAGTGAAAATAATTACATTTTAATGAAATAAATAGTAAAATAAGTGAAATCATAAGGAAGGACTGCGTTAAAAACATCAAATCCTAATTTAATAATTTGTTTTTTAAGTCAAAAGCAAGCCGAAACATAAACAAATTAAACAAAAAAACGCTGCATATACTGAAGAGATCCCAGGGTACAAGTTATAATGTTGGATTATAAAATGTATTCTAGGTTTTGGAGGTGATTGCGGATGTAAGACCCGCATAACGGTGGGAATACATGTACACATTTATATATAAACACTTAGAAACATAATGTATTTTACACTAAACTGCCTAACGTACATTACCGTTTTGTACACGAACTGTTATTCTAAAAAAATGAAATATCTACTTTATAATCACAACATTTTCCCTTTTTCCTTTAATCTCAGATTCAGGTACAAAAGGATATTTATTCAGTGAAGTGTTACTGGTTGTGAGGAGGATACTGCTGCTTTACGAAATGATGTAGTTAATTTGATGAGTCGGGCAAATGACTTTTAATTATAATAAATGCAAGGCAATGCATGTGACGTATCATAATTTCAGTTATAAGTACAAAAGTTTAATTAGTGTAACCCTAACAGTGTTTTAGAAGAAAAACCTTTGAGACCGTCCATACAATGTGCTATTGTTAATGCTAAGGTAAATAGGAATTTAAGTTTTATTTACAAATACAGTAAAAATCAGTTGACGGCTCCAAGGTTTTAAAAATGAACAATAACTCTACATAGTTTGCTGGAATATGTTCAACCATCTTCAGGAGACAAAAAAACAAACACACACACAAGAAATTTAATCTAAATACCCAAGAAAATGTATGTGTAGAACTTGAACATTTATTCAATGGGGTGTTTACAAAAGTTATTTCCAGAAATAACTTAATTTTAGTAGTTTCTAATGGTTCTATTATATATAATTATTATTTTTGGCTTAAACAGATGCTTAAAGAAGTAAGGCTAAAATTATATTAAATATAATAAAATTATTAGAAATTGCTAAAGTGTTTTGAATAAAGATATAGGGCCCGGCATGGCCAAGTATGCTTAAAGGTCGCACCAAACTTGCTCGCTCTTTCAGCTATGGGGGCGTTATAATGTTACAGTCAATCCAACTATTCGCTCGTAAAAGAGTAGCTCAAGAGTTGGCGGTGTTTAGTGATGACTAGCTGCCTTCCCTCTAGTCTTACACTGCTGAAATAGGGACTGCTAACGCAGATAGCCTCCGTGTAGCTTTGCGCGAAATTCAAAAAACAAACAAACAAACAATAAAGATTTAGATTTTGGTGGTACGGAAGTAAAAATATGAAAATTAATTTAGTAAATAACACCACTGTGCAATATGCAAATTGTATAAATATATTTACTTAAGTATATAAATAAAATTTCCTGTTATTTTCTCGTCTGTTGAAAACAGTGGAACATATTCCTTCGAAACACATAGAGTTTCTTAGTTTTATATTACTTTTAACTTTATACAATGAAGCATTTTTAAAACGTTGAAGTCGTCAATTGATTTTATTGAATGCGTGCGCAATAAATGTCAATCGAATATTTTGTTCAAAGATGTATGGATAATAATAGAAAAGAAATTATGACTTTATTAAATATATTTCTGGTTAAGTCTCATTTGGAGTATTGAGTTCACTCTTAGGTTTCTTAGAAGAAAATAGAATTATTGGAAAGAGTTCAAAGTAGAGCAATAATGTTATGGAATGAGATGGAGTTTTAGTATATCAGTACAACTTAAGAAGTTTGTTTATCAATGAGATGGAGTTTTAGTATATCAGTACAACTTAAGAAGTTGTTTTATCAATGAGATGGAGTTTTAGTATATCAGTACAACTTAGGAAGTTGTTTTATCAATGAGATGGAGTTTTAGTATATCAGTACAACTTAAGAAGTTGTTTTATCAATGAGATGGAGTTTTAGTATATCAGTACAACTTAAGAAGTTGTTTTATAAATGAGATGGAGTTTTAGTATACCAGTACAACTTAAGAAGTTGTTTTATCAATGAGATGGAGTTTTAGTATATCAGTAGAACTTAAGAAGTTGTTTTATAAATGAGATGGAGTTTTAGTATATCAGTACAACTTAAGAAGTTGTTTTATCTTGAAAAAGAAAGAGCTAGAAAGGATCTGACTGGAGTGTTCAAGATTATTAAAGGAACTAATAGGATCATTGTATAATTTATATTCGTATTTGATGGTAAAATAGTGAAACAAGGAGCATAGTACACATTTTGGCAGAACAAAGGTATCTTTAGTTTAGAAAGTTTTACTCTTTGAACAGGGTGCTGGCCTACGGAATGGGCAACTTTCAGGAGTGGTGAATACAGTTAATGAAATTTAAGAGAAAATTCGATAAATTTCTAAATAATCAGGGTTGCATTTGAGGTTCGTTTTGGTGCACGAGACATTTTTATTTTGAAACGTAAAGTGTTAAATTTTCCTGTTTGTTTGAAGTTAAGTATCAAGCAGCACAACTGATTATCTGTGATCTGCTCACCACAGATATCGAAATCTGGATTCTAACGTTGTAAGTACGCAGACATACCGCTGTGCTATTTAATAGTTAATAATAAATGACCTTCACCAATTATGAATCTATTAAAGAAGTAAAAGTAAGATAAATGGTATTAGAGAATTGAAAGAAGTATGTTTGTTTAAGTTCTCGTGAAAAGTCACACAAGAGTTATTTGCAATTTCTGAGCTTGATATGGTAAGATGGAAGAAAGGCAACTAATCAACAGCACTTACCATCAACCCTTAGGGCACTCTTGTTAAATTAAACAATGGGACCTGACCATTATTGTTTTAGAATATTATCGAAGGAAAATAAATAAAATACACTCTCCGTACTTTCAGGCCGTAGGTAAGTTATAGGGGTGACAGTCACATCACACTGTTTGTTTAGATATGAATAGTCCAAGAACTGGTATTAGTTGCTTTGACCAACTGCCTTCCCTCTCTTCTGTAATGAAGTGACGGATAGCTTTTACAGCACTTGTGAAGTTTTACGCGAATAACAAAAAAGTAATGTGTTAATTGCTAAAGTATTTTTAGTACACCTATAATCGTTTTATGAATATATATGTATTTGTAATAAGGTCTTATTGTTATTGGTTTTATTAGTATAAACCGTCTGTAATCTGAATTTGTTTTATGAAAATTAACAGTTTCATTTAATACCATCTCCCAGTGGATCAACGATAAGCTGACAGAATTACAACACAAGACTTCGTGGTTCTGTTCTCAGAAACTGATAAAATACAGATAACGTATTCTCTAGTTTTGCTTTGAAACAAAATCAGCAATTCCAGTTAATAACTGGTAAAGTTAAAAATAACTTTTTCTAATGATGAAACATTTCGTCACTGTTAACTTTTCTTAATATCTTTTATATTTCATTCTTCATTATTTAAAATAATACGATGACATACAAAGGTGTAAAAATAATCATAAGCGTTTTTGTAATATTTCATTAGCTTATAACACTTTTGTCCTGGAATTTAAACAGACGTACAACTGACAAAATATTCTTAAATTTTTTCACCTTATATCGCTTTCGACGAAAAACGTTTCTTAAGCTTTCACTAATAATGCTTTGAAGAATAAACCAAACAGTAATAAAAGTTATTAAAACGTTTACAGCATCAACTAAAGTGCTACCTTCAAATAGTCGTAAAGATGATATTTTTTAACAAACTTATCCGTCTTACTAGTAATTTCAGCTCAGTATTAAAATCTTAGATCTGATTATGAGGCTATATAAGTTCCATCATATGAAACTTTTAACTATAAAAGTAACGGATCAATTTTACCAATAAATCAAGCTTATAAAGTTAAAAACGTAATATGTTATGTTTTGCAGAAACTTCCCCGAAAAGTGAGTCTGATAAACACATATATAACCTTTAGCAGTTTATATGTTGTGTATGATACTTCTGCGTAGTAAAACAAACTTACAGTTGTCCCGAATACTCCCCCTAGACAAGACGTAACCAAGTGTTATCGCAATTGCTTCCAATACGTTCTAAGTAAAGACTGCAGGACTAGACTTTAGGGACTATCTTTATTATTACTTTGCTACTTCAAAATAACATTTTGTCAGCATTGATTATTTAAAAGTAAATGTGAAATGTTCTTCTCAAAACCAATTTAAAACAACCACCGTTTAGTTGCAGTTGTATATAGTTGAAATTTTGGACGAGTCATTAAGTTTTGATTTCCGTGCATAGAATTATCTATGTATAAAGATCATGGCTGCTTAAGTCACTGTACGTTATATCCTGTTTTATCAGCGCTATTAATGACAGATATGGTATCAATTTAAACGCTAAGCAAACAAACAAAAACAATATTTATGAATAGCCAGAAGACTAAAAAAAATATTTTAATGCTTTGATATCTTTTTCACATCATTTTTATCTTCGTACTAAAGATAATATCCAGATGCAAAATAAAAGAATACTGTAAGATAAATGCATTTACAGGCCCTGTTACATTGGTTAGTTAGTTGTTTGATAATGCAATACCACAAGAAACCGAGTTTTTATTGCCCAATCAAGAAGTTTCCTCCTCAGCTTAATGAAGCTTCAACTCACTATTCGATCTACATACATGTATTGCTTCTAGAGCACCAGTGATGAGAAAGAAAAAAAAAACACTTCTTGCTTGATCTTATGTCCTCATGTGACGAAGCTAAAGGAACTCTTTCCTTCCTGAAATTAAAAAAAAAAACCAACACTGCCCATTTTTGAACCTCCAAACAAGGAAAACGTCTAGCTGATTCACGTAGATAAACAACTTTCCGTTGTAAGAATAGTTTCTGTTAATGACTAGAATCATCAACTGAAATCCGCTCTAAATTTCTTTCATATTTAAATTATGAAGTCCTAAGCCAACTTTCCTTTTTTTCTCTTATACGATTACTGAGTGATAAAAACTAACGATTCTATATCAATAACATTTTAAACAGAAAAGTTTATTTTTTTGTTCTTGTTGTTGTCGTAACAGTTTTGACCAAACATTGTTTTTTATTGTTTTTTATTTGAGTCAGTTATAAACGGTGTGAATTTTTTATTGAAAGATAAACCGATTACAAATCAACTAGATACTTGATGATGTTGCACTTAAAGGCACAGATACAGTAAATGCAGTGAAAAAATGTTGAGTTTAAAATTAATTTTAAGGAATAATACAAAAATATCTCAGATTGTCTAGTGGACAGTTACTTTTTCATGAATTATAAGACGGCTATTAAAAAAGAAACTAATGAATACAAACTGAATTTAAATAGAAGGAAACACATGAAAAACTATACTTAAGACTCAATCAAGGATAACTTGTTATTCGTATTGAAACGGTTAAAATGCTAAAACACGACTGTACTTCAAAAGTATGTATTTATTCACTTAAAAAACACAAATACGTTTGTGAAAAAATCAAACATTTTTTTACAATTCACCTTTTCAGTATAGCTGACCGGTCAGAAATTTGAATCACAAGGGTCTGGAAGTGTCTCTGATAGTTATGTAGCAGTCATTTGTGCATAATGTACGACAATAGGCAGTTTTCGTGATGGGGCCCAGCTGTTTAATTTAGTTGCAAAACTACGTCATAGGCTACCAGCGTTTGGTTCACCACAGGGAATCGAACTCTGAACGGTCTTAACCAAGTAAAACCAGCTGAAAAGGCGAATATGTTTAGTGTGACGGGAATTCGAATACGTACACTGGGATTGTAAGTCGAGTGCCTTAACCACCTGGCCATACCGGGGTGTTATTATTGAATATTATCAATAATAGCAGTAAGTCTGCTCAAACTTACAATGGTCGGTGCTTTTTAAAAGTTTAGTTTCCTAGTGACAATACCGTGTCTGTATTCAGCTGGTTAGAAACATTAAGTAGCCATCAAATTTGATCTAGATGCTACAGGCAAGAGCAAGAAACAAACTAGTTTTACTTTGATAATTTTGCTTTTCTGAAGTAAGAAGTTTTATCTCAACCACGAGGAAACGCATCAGTGATTTTCTTATTTGGCTCCTTGACATATAAATTATTCAGCATTAGACGTTAGTATTTCTACGAGGACATTAGGTATCTTTCACAGTCAAAAGTGAGCTTGTAAATCACGAGAGGCCAGACAAGAATAGAGCTAGTTAGCTTTACCTTCAAGAGAAGTGTATATGTATATCAACATAGAATTAATTCGCTCCTCATGAACGTGGATAAAATATTCAGTTATATGCCAGATAGAAGACTCAGTATTGTTTGAAAGTTTGCATGTAAATCACTATTTGTAATAACTTCTAAAATAAAATTAAAACTTCCAACTATTTTATATCGTAATACGTAACATCTGTAACATGATAAATCAGAGATTCTTCAGAGATAATGTATAGTACATAACAATCTAATCAGAGGGTTCGGCTACTTCAGCTGCACCGATTACTAACAGGTGCATGAGTCAAGTATACAGCCATGCAATCTCCATAGACAAACACTGGCAGTAGATTGGATCGTACTGAAGAGCCAGTGACTTTCAACGTGGTTCTGTCATAGGATTCTGCCTCTCAAACAAGTTAGTTCGTCACATTTCTGACCTGCTAGAGCTGCTCCGTTCAACTGTAAGTGCTGTTAGTGTGAAGTGGAAACGTTTAGGAGCAACAATAGCTCAGTCACAAAGAATGGGACCGTCAAGTGCTGATGCGCGTAACGCGTAAAAATCGTCTGTCCACAGTTGCAACACTCACTCTCGAGTTCCAAACTGCCTTTGGAAACAACGTAAGCATAATAACTGTTCGTCGGGAGCTTTATGAAATGGGTTTCTAAGCCTAAGATCACCATGCGCAATGCCAGCTATCGGTCCGAGTGGTGTAAAGTACACCGCCATTGGACTCTGAAGCAGTGAAAACGTGTTCTCTGGAGTGATGAATCACGCTTTACTATCTGGCAATCTGACGGACGAATCTGGGTTTAGTGAATGCTAGGAGAACGCCACCTGCCTGAATGCATAGTGTCAACTGTAAAGTTTTCTAGAGGAGAAATAATGGCCTGGGGCTGTTTTTCATGGTTTGGGCTAGGCTATTTATCTCTTTAGTTCCAGTGAAGAGAAATCTTAATGCTACAGCATACAATGACATTCTAGAGAATTGTGTGCTTCCAACTTTGTGGGAAAAGTTTGAGGAAGGCCCTTTTTTGTTTCAGCATGACAATGCCCCCATGCACAAAGCCAGGTCCATAAAAATATGGTTTGCCGAGGTTGGTATGGAAGAGCTTGACTGTACTGCACAGAGCCCTGACCTCAACCCCATCAAACACGTTTGGGATGAATTGAACTCCGACCGCGAGCCAGGCCTTCTCATTCCACCTCACTAATGCACTTGTGGCTGAATATGAGAGAATCCCCACAGCCATGTTCCAAAATCTAGTGAAAAGCCTTCCCAGAAGAGTGGAGGCTGTTATAGCAGCAAATGGGGCAAGTCCATATTAATGATTATGGTTTTGGAATGACATGTTCAACAAACACATATGGGCGTGATGGTCAGGAGTCTAGATACTTTTGGCAATGTAGTTAGCTATGTGTGAGTAGGCACGTCGTTTTCAACAGTTAAAGTTAAAACGTAAATAATGTGGCCTTAAAAAAGTTCTAAAGAATCTCTAAAGCAAAGATCATTGTTTGTAAGAATTAGTTGATTGGTTGTTCTTATTTAAGCACAAAGCTACATGAAACGCTACATTTGCTATGTCCATCACAGGTATCGAAACTCGGTTCTTAGTATTGTAAGTTTGCAGGCACACCACTGTGCCACTTCGAGGCTGCAAGAACCAGAATAAGTTTCGCTGAAAGGGCGAGCATGTTTGGTGCGACGGGGATTCGAACCCGAGACCCTCAGTTTACGAGTCGAATGCCTTAACCCATCTGGTCATGCCAAGCCCACTGGTATGTGAAGGAATATCTTTCAATTTTGTATTGCCTTTGAATATCTGTTACAGGATTCTGTTTAAATATATAAAAATAAAATTAATGTATTCAACCTTGGTTTAATATTTATTCATTATTTGATATGTTTAGGCTATAAAATTACCTTACCTTTAGCAGAAATGTTTGCAGTATATTTTGTGCAAATATTTTAAACCTGAATAACATTTTGAAACGGCGATAGTCGATCCACTTTTCTGCGTTAAATGCAGGTAAAATATATTTCGAGCGATATGGTGATGTTACACAAATAAAGGAAAGCTGATCTAATCAAATATTTGATGTTGTGATTACTGGCTTGAAAAGTTTGCAGTTACTGATATTATGGAACACTTTGATTCATGGTTCACATTATCCATACTTAAGCGCATGATATATAATTCAAGAACATCGCAAAATACATGAATAAATTGGAAATGATGTTATTCCTTCCTAAAACCTAATTTAAATATCATGTTTTTTGTTCTATAACGTTCAGCTTATAAAGGTTAGCCAAACAAAATAAATAAGCCTAATTTCGTTTATTGAATTTCTTAAGGACTTTATACTTTCTCATAAAATAATTTGTTAAGGTCTCTACTCTTGCTTATAAAATAATTGTTAGCTGTCCTCACTTTTTCTGTAAAATTATCTCAAGTGATATTTTCACAATCAATATAGATGGAAACTAGAGTTTGAGAGTTTCTTTAAATCCCTTAAAGTTTGACGATGTTTGTGAAACTTTATTTTTAGAGTGGTTAAAAAACGAAATGACTTTTTGTACTATTCTAATAAGATGAATAATTTGTTAGCACAATAGACTGCCCTAGTATGCAGATTTTATTTGCAATTATTATGTCTGATATTAGAAGTTTTAAGTTTTCCTTGATAGGTCTTCACAGAAATTGCAACATGGACGATTTTTTTTAAGAAGCTGAAAAAACCTGTTTGTGAAGTAATGGAAAAATAAGTGTAATTAATAAACATTGTTATAAATATAAAACCATTAAATACTTTCTTAGAAAATTACCCATTTAAGCAACTGCTGTTTCCTTTGTGCTGAGTAATATTAAATTTTCATAAACTCAAGCTACCTGCTTGGATCAAAACTAATAATCAACACGATAACGAATGTAACTAATTAAATATACTTCTCTTAAGTTCCTTCTCTTAAGGACTAGAATGCATTCTTTCACCACTTGGATACTTGCGCTGTTAATTATATTTTCGGTCAATGATATTTCAAAAGGTTAGTCAACTTAGAAGATTTAGGTTATTCTTAAATCAATATGCTAAACTATAAATGAGTGACAATATGTGTAATTAAAGCATGGTAATAAAAAGTCACAAAACTATACATACAGTAAATACCGTTAACCATATTAACGTTAAAGAAGAAATAGAGTATACTTGATCAGAATAACCAAAAAAATAAAAAAACTAAACGGGTACCACGCGCTATTTTGAAAAAAGAAATGTTGATGCATAACTGGTTCAAATTTTCAAAGTTCATTTGTATTCAATGATATGTGAAAAAACAGCCTTTCACCAACAACCCTAAAAGCAAAAGTACTTTATTATATTTTAAATATTTTAAAATCTCGAATGAATCTTTTCTCATCTTCTCTCATTTCACTCCAACGACAAAACTGAGCCAGTTTATCTGAACAACAATGTTGTATAATTATAGTTAAAAATCATGTTTAATGAAGCAATAATTGTGTCTAATAAAACTTTACAGAATATTACTGAAGATATACCAAATTCAAATATTCATGAAATGTTTTATGTTGTTTAGCATCAAACATGAAAACGTGAAAACTACTAATTAAAACACAGAAGTGGCTGAAAGAAACATAAAGTTGTAGAGATATGTTTTATAGAGAAAAAAACTAACTTGCCTTGATAAAACTGAATAACATGTTTTGAAGGAAAAAAACCTTTTATTTATGCTCTTAGGGGTATTCACATAAGAGCATAGGTGATGCTACTACTAAAACGTAATGAATAACGCAAAAACACATATAGTGCTTGACATATCACTCCCCAATGTTCAATAGGACGAATAGAACGTTTTTTTAGTGTAGCTCCAACATACAGACCAGAGATAATTTCCATATAATCTCACTCGCTCTTGTGACTATTGGTTATCTGCCATATTACTGATAAAAAACAGGGATAAATAAAATACACTGTAAGTTATATAAATTAAAAACTAATAATACCAGGGGCTTAGGATTGTGTATATAGCTTGACAGTAAAAGTTTTGAAAACTATAATGACGAGAGAACGACAGAATAGTTTAATCATTCTTACATCTCTATAAATGTTCACTTTTTAAGTCACTGTTGTAGCTTATTAAAGTTTAAAGGCTAATTTCCTAATATATATAGACTTGGTGAAATGTATGCATACTATCTTACTTTAATGTTATTGTCTACGAACATGAAGTAGTTATTTATTAAATGTTGAGTAGTGCGTGAAGAAGGTAACGTACAATAGAACAAACGTGTACGGATTGTTACTCTGGTCTTTATAACTTGGTTTGAACGTTTGTTCCGCAAAACACACATAAAAGGATTTGTTTCTGACATAATCTGTTTTGAAACAAATAAACACTTTGTTCAGGAATTTTCTTTGTATTTGGTGTTGCTTCAGGCTTCGTCACGAGCCAGAAATAATAGGGCGTCAAATTGTTCGACTGTTCAAAAGAACTATGAAGCATATGGACATTGGCAGAACAGTAAGGTACCCTAGTGTTCTTTATCAAGTATTTTGAAACGTCACAGGATTACAAGAAACATTGTTCCAGGAAAGTCTCCTGATAGACAACAAAAATACTGCCTAGGATGACTGTGTTTAGATCAGATTAACACGTCTATGTTGAAAGAAGTCTTACAACACATAGAATGACACGAATAGATTTTTTCCAGCGTATTCAGAGAAACAATGAATAGAAGACTGACAAACGTTAACATTCACTGGGTTACTTGGGCAATATATCGTACCAACTTCCAGTTTGAACACTGGCAACATGTAATGTTTTCAGATGAGTCCTGTTTCTGACTTGTTAAAGTTAGTGGTAGGTTTCCGGTTCGTCGTTTACTTGAAAAAATAGATGAGGGAAACTATTTTTTCCACAGATAACACCCAGAAGGTGGTTCAGTACATGTTTGGACAGCTATTCATCATCGTAAGAAAAAATGTGCTATTCATATATTCCAGGAAAATGCCAGTGGTGCCACTTACAAATAAAACATGAAGACGGTATTTCTACCATATGCTAGGTCAAATCTTTGGAAACAACTTTGTGTTTCAGGATGGCAGTGCCACTAACCACAGTGAGCTCAGTGTACAGAATTATATGGATCAGGAAAACGTTAGAAGAATAGCAGAAACATCTTCAGATTGTAATTCCATGGAGAACTGTTAGGCAGAACTAAGTCAAAAAATTGTTAACCATCATCCTAAACCATTTACTGTAAGTGAGTTACAGCGTTTTTCAGTCACAAGTTACTATAAAATCACAGGTGGATTACATCAATAACATTTTTGAGAAGGTGCCACTTTGCCTTTTGGAGATTATTAAAGATCGAGAGAACAAACCAATTATATAGTATTTCATTGGACTGACAAAGGTTAAATAATATTTATAATTAGACATACTAATTCTTTTTATAATAATATTATTATGAGTATTAATTATATAATTAAAATTACGTATTTTATTATATCTTTCATTATTCTAATTTATCTATTATATTTATTATAATAATTATAACCTGTCTATTATTATTAAAAAATAATTTGTTCTTTCTGCTTAACTTGCGCTCGCTTGATCACTTATATTCAAATTTTACACATCAAAATCCTCGAGTTTTCGACAAACTACGCGAGTGGCGGCACTCTAAGGTAACAACATTCACTTAAGGTAACGAGAAACAATATTAGTAAAACCAGATAACAATGTACTTCCAAACATAACGTTTGACGTGTACAGAATTACCTAACGAAAATGTTCGTAGCTATCGCCTTTAAAATAGTGACTTCTATTTCTCGTTATGAAAAGTAAATTACACTTTAAATCTGCAAATAAACTAAATAATAATACGTACTTTAAACAGTCTTGTACAACCAACAGTCCGATAAATATTTTTGGCTGTTCTGATAAATCGTTCGCGATGTTCATAGAACCCATCTCTTTATACAAGTTACATCTGTAGATATTTAATATAACATGCTTTTCCAAGTTTGACAGTGTTATGTATATTTGCAATGTTATGTATTATAATTTATCTCATACAGTCTTCAATCTATGTTACGTATACCAGGTATTGAGGTATCAAGTAGCCGGGAATTTTAATTTTAATTTAGAAGCTCATTAAATCTTAATATGTATTATATTATATTAATATTAATATAAGATTGATACACACAATTTTTTCTTCATACAAATATATTTTAATATACAAATAAAAATTATACAATTCATAATAACGGTTTTTACTAATAGTTATTACAAATCATTTTTTATATACACCAGTTTTACAAAGTTACAAACAATACTGCATCTTATCTCTGGTCTAGAACTGAATATTTTAACAACGATTTTTGAAATTATTGATATGGGGTTCCTGCTATTCCATCTTATAGTAAATATAAAGGACAATGTACACTATAATTTAATTTTTAACAAACATAAACAGTAATTTTCAGTATTTGTAATATAGTTGACCGTCACGCAACATTTTGGTTCTTGCTACCGTGTGGTATAAATACAGTTTTATAAGTTAACGTGTGACTTATTCTTTAATCGAACCATGTTAACCAGCTTTATTTTTGGCCAACTGTTACATTGTACATTTGTTTGTTTTATCATACTTCAGTTAATGTAGATATTTTAATTGTTAATAGCTTGTTGTGTGCTATGTCAAACTATAGTCCAAAAGTTTCTTCATTTACTAATAACAGAGATAATACATGCATTTATGGCAAAGTTACTAAGAATATCTGCCACCGTCCACCGTCTATAATTTTGAACAACTAACTACAGGGATAGCAACCGGTCAACAGCGCCGTACGCCATCCACACTAAGAGACAGACCGTCACTTTTATAACGTACCTACAGTTTAAAGTAAGGCGTAGTTTGTTGTATCGCACGGATTTCAATCCAGTACAAAAGGTTCAAAATATAGAGCTCTACAATAGGATATAATGTGTTTTTTTCATGTTACTGATATTATGATACTTTACTCATTCAAAAACTTCGGTTTCATAATTAGGATTTCGGCGAATATTTTTTTAAAAGCTTAACAGAAAAAGAGTACCTTCATCTTAACAAAGCAGTATGACATTGAGAAACATTTGAGTTTTGTAAAGGCTACGAAGAAAGTAAGATGCTGCAGTCTGATACAGAAACTACTTAATACACCATGAAAAAATCATATATCTCCAAATTAAACTAAATAATCAGCATATTCATACTATATTATTCAATGTTTATCAAAAATCATTTTTTGTTTAATTGAAAAGGTATTTTAGAACGTTTAATGTATTCAGTATTTAATTGTGATAAATGATAATTTAAAATAAAATGTTAAAAAAGTCTAGCAAGGGTAGTAACAGTAAATATTTTTACCTCTATAAACCATAATGTGGAAACCAGAAATCATAAAATCTTTTTTTTGTGTAAAGTCGCTTCCTGCATTATAATTTCTATTAAAATTGGAAATTATAATTAACACAGTTTAACATGTTAAAAATAAAACGCTATAAAAGAAAAAATACTTCTTTGTTTTTAAATTTCGCGCAAATCTACTCGAAGATTATCTGCGTTAGCCGCCCCTAATTTAGCAGTGTAAGACAAGAGAGAAGGCAGCTAGTCATTACAACCCATCGCCAACTCTTGGGCTTCTCTTTTACCAACGAATGGTGGGATTAACCATCACATTATAACGCCCCCACGGTTGGGAGGACGAGCATGTTTTGTGCGACCGGCATTCGAACCCGCGACCCTCGGATTACGAGTCGAACGCCTTAACACGTTTGGCCATACCGGGCCCCTTACTTGTTTGAAAGTATTAATGTCTGTCTTGTCAATAGATTTGTTTTCTAAAAGTTATTCTTCACTGAGAAGTAAACGTGCATTTTATCAATTATTAATAAGTATTCAAAACATTGCTTAATCTCAGTTATTTTAAATACCCAGTACTTATGAAAATAAAGGTGGTACTGAATTAATGGTACTAAATATTATGTTACAACTAAAAACATGAAGACTGAAAATGACTGCTGTTGATAGTATTTTCAATTAACTGAAAGTAATTCCCTGTAGAACTTATGTGCCAAACCTTCTCTTTACAAAAGGTAGCATAAAAATAAAACTTAGGCCTAATTAATTGATATTTATAACTTGTTTGCAAATGTTTTTATCCTTTGTGATATGCAAATAATAGTTATATTTATCAAATTGTATAAAATAATACAATGTATAAGTTATGTGGATTACATCGGTGAGAAAACAGAAATAGTGTACAAGTATTTTTTGATATTTTCTTAAGAACAAAAGAGGAAGAGAGGGAGAGAAATAGGTAATATTTGAAAACTATTTTTGTAATAACTTGATTTTGTTGATGGTTCCTAAATTTGTTCTTGATGACAAGAAAACCACCTGAAATAAAAATGTATCTCTGAACGACTGTTGTGGGTATTAACACTTTCATTGATAAGGAGAGAACAACAAAATAAGCACGTGCTTATTTTGCTTAGTTAGGGCACCAAGGGAAAGAGGGCATCACAGAGTTTTCCCCCAGCTATCATGCCCTTAACTCTTTCGCTGCCACACTCAACTTTAGTAGATTATTTTGTAATTGTTCTTATCTACCGAGTTAGAATTTACTCTGCATTGTTAAAAAAACGTTTTCTTTGGCTCGGTGAGTAGCTGAAGCTTCGAGAAACTACTAAACTGTGTATCAGAAGTAAGAGGTAGTTGATTTGTGAAAGATTCCTCTAAAGAGCAGTACAAAGTGTTGATAAAACTTCAGGTAAAGGATGATCGTATGTTATGATATCTGACCTTGAAGGTGAAATATTTTTCTCAATCATTCCTTCTGTTGTGGCTATTTATAATAAATTATAGGCAGTGGAACTGTTTTGTTTTATCTTTTACTGCTTTATTCAGTCACATCTACAGAAAAATAAGAGTATAATACCTCAGAACCATAAGTCAAACGAAATTGTGACAGATGTGTACAGAGAGGTGGCTTGTTTTATGTTTTTTTCGGCTTCTGTTTTCGTACGTTGAATTTTGGTTATTGTCTTGTTTGTTTAGGTTTTATTTGCGTTAGTATTGCATTATTCATGTGTTTTGTAATATTTTTATGAGTGTGTTTCTCGCTGAAGCTTTTGTGAGCCGTAATTTTTTGGCTGCAAACAACTTGCCGTAAAAAAAGCCTTCTTTATGTGTTGATATGTATTTTAAAATTTATCACACCAAGAAAACATTTAGAAATGAATGCCTCTGTAGCAATGTCACCGTTCATAATTACATGTAACCTGTTCGAGTATTTGGGCATGTATGTATTCCCTTGTGATTATGTATTAATATAAACAGATCTAAAGCTGAGATTTACTTTGGGAATAAATACAAGGATGCCCGGTCTTGAATGTGATTTTAGACTGGGCAGCCTTGTTTTTATTCCCATTTATAAATAGTCAACAAAATGTTATCAAACATGCAATTTTTAGACCCAAAAAATGGAGTTCACAATTATATTCTCCTTACTTCTTCCTTTATCTTATCCTGACGTCATAATGCCCCGACCTGGCCCTCTAGTTATTTTTTTATGAGACGAACGAACAGTCTGTGACAGAAACACGGAGACAACGAAGACAAATTTCAAGTGTAATTCAACCATTTTGCGGCTATAAATTCAGATTAGTATGATTTCTATTACATTTCTGAAAAGCTGGGAAAACTGTTGACTGATTGGAGCAGTGTAAAAGCGAAAATTCATCCTTTTAGGTCAAATTGCGTTGGACTTCGATAGGTACGATAATGTGATTCTTTACGTTGTTACATGTATGTATACACAAAACACTACACTACTAGTAGTAATGCAGTACTGTGGCACCGTGGTCATACAATGATACTGTAAAGAACTGACAAATCAACAAAATCAGTTTAGGATTGTCTGAAAAATTGCATGAATTGAACAAGGTAATGCGAGCAATGTTAGTACTTAGTACTAGGCTTAACGTTAGTGGCCTGACTTGCAATTTTAGTCCTAAATACTGTAACTAGTTTAGTTCAAGTACGCTGGAAACGCCACTGTAGCCGCCTGGAATAATGAAGTGGACTATTCCCAATTTAAGGCCGTCGTTTTGAACTTGCCTTCGCATCCAGGCATGAAGATAAAGTTTCAGACATATGCCTATTTTCTTGATGTATGCTCATCCAAAGTCCCCAGGTCAAAACTGTGCTCAGAGTTAAGGTTACAACTCATTCTTCAGATATTTGATTAGGATTAAGGTACTCTAGCCTAAGCCTAACCCAGTATTTAGTAGTTCAATGTGCAGTACAGTTTACAATTAATTATATGTTATGTATGTGTACCAGTACAGAACGATCACTATGTTATAGGCAGCTACAATATGTGTTGTTGATTACAAATTGTTTTGGAATACTTTTTGACTCACAATGGATCTGCATATTACCATTGATGTTGCTTCTTGCATACAGCTACCATAACAACAACCTTAATGAAACTTTTGCGATGACTGAAAACTAATTCTCCTAAATTAGATTGAAGCCAGTCTAGAATGGTTTTCAACCAATCAGAATGCAACAAATTAATAAAGGTATTTATGAATTCATGTTTATGTGCTGATGGAGTTAGGTCGTAGGATAACTTTCTGACAATCTTTGTCGAAATCTAAACCTAGAGTTTAGAATGTTTGATTGTCTCACCAACGTCTTTCTTTGTGAATTTCTGTGTTTTTCTGACCATTTAACTATATATGATCCACATTTTTTTGTGTTTTCTTATTTTTGTTTTTGTATTTTTCAGACTGCAAGATGAAACGGGTTCAATTAAGTGGTTGCACAAAAAAGAAAACTGGCAAAAAAGAACCAACAAAAGGCTTTGGATTTAGTGACCAAGACTGGAAAGCTGACTAATCTTTTCGCTCAACTTACACAACATGATCTTCCAAATCAAAACTCATCTCTGTCATCAGAAGTTACTTGTACTGCATCTGACTGTAACAAGATTGAAGTTGAACCAAGCTCCACACCTATAAGTACCACTTTGTCCACTTCAAGGTCAGAACATCATGATAAGGTTGAGGTGTCACAGGCTGGCTCAACTGGCACAAGTCTCACAACTGATCTCACTTTGTCTGTAAATTCTCCTGATATCTGTAGTGTCAATGTTGATGCAAGTTGCTATACAAGACAGTCTGAAGTTGAAGTAATTACTGAAAATGAAAATATACCGGACCATGATAAAATTCTTCAGTCTACAAAAGATGAAGAAACTAAAGCAAAAAATCCAGAGTTGTGGCTTGATTTCTCTGCTGCTGATGTGACTTTTTGGATTGCTTGTGGGCCCACTGACTGCCAACACCACAATGGGCCATTTGGCAAATCTTGCCGGACTTTCAATAGTGGCAAGCCAACGAAATACTATTCGCAAAAACTTTTCTTTGAGGTAAAAGCCAATGTGGAGCAATACAATAGAGAGTGGTTATTGTATTCATCATCAACAGGATCAGTTTACTGCTTTGTTTGTAAATGTTTTGCCCCTAAGTTTTTCTTGCGTTTTGTTGAAAGAGAAGGGTTCAGTGACTAGCGAAATAATATTGTAATTGATCATCATGAAAGAAGCACTACTCACCGAGACTGTATGCTAACATACTTAACTCGCAAACAAGGGTTTATTCGTACTTTAGCTGAACGTGGCCTGGCTCTTCGAGGAACAGATGAAAAATTTGGTTCACTGCAGAATGGGATTTTTTAGGGCTGCTTGAGCTCATAAATCAGTTTGATCCATTTTTAGTAAGGCACATTTCGAAATATGGGAATTCTAGAAAAGGAAATTCTTCTTACTTGTTCAAAACCACCTGCGAAGAACCCATTGAACCAATGGCTCAGAAGGTTCAAACGTTCATTGTTTTGTAATTCTTCTGGTTATTTAAGCTTGTCAGTTGACTCGACGCCAGTTCTATAACATATAGATCAGTTAAGTGTTATGCTTCGATACTTAAAAATGAACAGCTTACTAAACGCTTTTTAACCTTTCTGAAACTGAAAAGCCATACCGGTGAGGAAATGGCAAAACAGGCATTGCAGTACTTACGTGAAGTTTGCAAACTTAATTTTTCAAAATATAGGAGTCAGTCTTATGACAATGCTACTAACATGTCTGAACATTATAAGGGGATGCAGCAAAATATGTTAGAAGAAAATACGTTTGCCATATATGTGCCCTGTGCAGCCCATTCACTAAATCTGTTAGACCGAAGTGCTGTTGACTGCTGTCAAGTGGCAATTAAATTTTTCTTCAAAATGCATTTGCTCTATATATTTTTTCAGCCTCAACCAGCCGGTGGAAAATTCGTAAGGCTTGTTTTAGAAATGAAAGTGTGTTAAAATCCTTCTCTGATACAAGATGGGAGGCACACTCCATGGCAACAACAGCAATTTTGAAGTTTTTCTTCAAGATTTTAAAAGCTTTAGAATGTCTAGTTGAAGACCAGTCACAGAAGGGAGACACTAGAAGAGAAGCAGACAATATTATAAATAAGATGCAAGAGCTAGAATTTGTTTTTATGTCAATCATGTGGGATGAGATTTTGCAAAAGTTTCATAAAGCAAGTCAAGTTCTGCAAAATGAAGATGTGAACTTAAAATCACGTGTAGATCTTTACGGGTCATTAGCTGATTAACTACGCACTTTAAGAGATGACTTTAAAAGATTTAAAGCAGTTGCATGTGCTGATTACAATGCTGCTCAAACTTGCAAACGTGTCAGAAAGAAGGTACTCAATGACGGAGATGCACAAGAAGTAAATCTAAATGTCAAAGATAAATTTCGTATCACCACCTTCTATACAATTGTTGACAAATTAGACACCCGGATGAGAAGAAGAGGAGAGGTGTACAAAGAAATAGCAAGCAGATTTTTTATCCTAAGTGATGTGTCAAATGATGTCACTTCATCTGCTGAAACTGAAAGGTACTCTCAGTGTTCCCAAAAGCTAATTGATCCTTACCCAGAGTACTTGGACACTAATCTCTCTGCCGAGCTTCAGCAGTTTCACTCATATGTGCGCCATACGTTCAGTGCAACAAAAACTAAAAACCAGATTCAGTCGAACTAAACTTTATAAAATAATTTCAGAAGACAAAATTGAGTGTGCGTTTCCAAACGTAAACATCGCATTGCGTATATTTTTAACATTAATGGTCACAAACTTCGCACGTGAGCGTTCATTTTCTCAACTCAAATATATTAAAAATCCCAACAGAACAACTATGCGACAAGACAGACTGGATGTCTTGTTTCTGTTAAGTACAGAAGCAGATTTGTCACGTCAAATTAGTTTTGAGGACTTGATCAAAGACTTTGCAATTAAAAAAATCTAGAATAAAACATTTTAAAATTTAAATAAATATTAAGGTATAAGTAAATAATTTGCTTACAGAGTTATAAGTTCAAAGTGAGAAATTTTTGAACATCAGAATGAGAATTGTTAACTCAGAGTGAAAAAGGCCCGGTATGGCCAGGTGGGTTAAGGCGTGCGACTCATAATCTGAAGGTTGCGGGTTCGCATCCCCGTCGCGCCAAATATGCTCGCCCTTTCAGCCGTGGAGGCGTTATAATATGACGGTCAATCCATCCCACTATTCGTTGGTAAAAGAGTAGCCCAAGAGTTGGCGGTGGGTGGTGATGACTAGCTGCCTTTCCTCTAGTCTTACACTGCTAAATTAGGGACGGCTAGCACAGATGGCCCTCGAGTAGCTTTGTGCGAAATTCAAAAACAAACAAACTTAGAGTGAAAACAAATATATAGTAAAAATAATTATCATTAATCAAATAAGTGATTTCCCTCATCATTTCTAAATAAAAAGCTTTAGTCATTACTTGATTTTGATCCATATCCAGCCTGTTAAGTAGATAAGATAAAAAAGTTTTATTTTAACATAGTTATGAGGTCTGACCTGTAAGAAAGCTGAAGAAGGGTTATGAATTTTCAAACTTTTATTTCACTTTCAGCACTTATTGAGTCTTAATGTCTTGTCAGATAAGCAATGGAGGGGCCGAAGGGGGTATCACTATTGGGCTGTGCTTAAGGCATTAGTTGCCCTTAATCCAGCCCTGACCAAAGATAACAAAGCACACAGTTATAACGCTTCCATAATAATTATAGAGTAGAGAGCTTCGTATATGGAAACACGAGTGTACTCATTTATCGTAGGTGGCGTAAAAGTGGCAAGATACAGTGTTGAACGTAAATATATGAAACACTTCAATCTGTGTTTCTTTCTTATAGTAAAGCCACCTCTGGCTATCTGCTGTGTCCACTAAGGGTAATGGAATGCTTGATTTTAGCGTTGTAAATCCGAAGACTTACTGCTGTACCAGCGGGAAACCAAATGAAAATTAACAGTAATAAAAATAAAATGAGGATATATATAACACACGATCATCAAAGTAACGGTTAAAACACTTCAATTACAAGTTTGAATTATTCCAGCCAGAACGAGTATTAAAATTTATTTTCTCTAGCTGAACTGTCAGAAAATTAGCTCACAAGAACTCGTAAGAATTTCTTTTCCACATGACTCTTGTAAAGCAGTCACACGAACACGAAGTAAAATAAAACGTAAAGACAGGAAGAGCTACTCGAATGAAAGATAATAAAGAATAAGTTGACACAACTAAATGAAAACGTTTTATAGTTTATATTGAGCGAAGTTTTCCAGTCTAATTCCATCGTAACACGGCCTTTACTGTTTGATGCAGACGGCTACTCGAAACGTCGCACAAATTAAACAAGAATAAGTTTCACTTAGGCGTGTCAACTTAATCTGTATTATCTTTTATCCAAACAGAATACAATACAACTGTTCTATGAAACAACAGAGGGAGTAGATGAACCAGCCCTACTACAAAAACACCTAAGGCTGGATAAAGTACATAATCTTACTTGATTTAGAATATTTCAAATCAGAAACTTTAAATTAAAGTATTTAAGACTTTATATATAATAAATATTCGCTAAAAGAGAGTGGGATGTGTGACATGTTTGGATGTTTTAAGAATAAAATCGTCATGCTCATATTGTACATAATTTTAAGAGCTTGGGTGTGAAAAATATTTATAATTATGTCAACCATGCTATACTTGTTAGCTTCAATACCGAAGTGGTCGTTCTGCATTTATTATACGACATACGTGTTTATCAACAAATGTGGTAGTTTTACAGCTATAATGTGATAAAGCATTGACTCTATACTCTTTATTTATTATGGCATTGCTTAGAGATCTTCATTTCATTGGGTGAGAAAATTGGATCGATGCATTTTCTTTTTACTTGTAATGATTACGTGAACACACACACAGATATATATAATATCAAACATTTTGTAGAATTGGAATCTTTAACTGGTTTTTTATGCACACATGAGCTAAATATTCAAGTAAAAACACCTAGAGATCAGGTATAGCAAGTCATAATTTGAAAAAAACTAATCAGAGGGAAACTTTCAAATTTTATTTTTAGTCAAACATAAAGTCACACAATGGGCTATATGTCATGCCCATCACTGGTATCGAAAGGCGTGTTTTAGGGAACAACCCTTCAGACTTGCCATTAAATAAATAGCAGGCTCAGAGAGAGAAGGCCAACCAGTAATATCTGCGCCACATAGGATTTAATTGTTTGTTTTTGAATTTCGCGCAAAGCTACACGAGGGCTATTTGCGCTAGCCGTCCCTAATTTAGCAGTGCAAGATTAGGGGAAAGGCAACCAGTAATAATCACCCACCGCCAACTCTTGGGCTACTCTTTTACCAACGAATAGTGGGATTGACCTACATTATAACGCCCCTCAGCTGAAAGGGCGAGCATGTATGGTGCGACAAAGATTCGAACTGGCTTTCACACTAAATTGAGTTTGGCCCTTACCTATTAAATAATCTATACATAGCACTTCAATATTAAATAATCTATACATAGCACTTCAATATTAACTAATCTATACATAGCACTTCAATATTAAATAATCTATACATAGCACTTCAATATTAAATAATCTATACATAGCACTTCAATATTAAATAATCTATACATAGCACTTCAATGACAAACAAACATTTATTTTTTTACTTTTCAAAAGTGGAATTACATATGATTAGGTACGGAAACTCAAAATGTTTTTAAATATTAGACATTGCGGAAAACGTAAAACATAAAAAAACTAGTTAATAACAAATGTTTACGTTAAGAAAATTTTTTTAGGCTTTACTTTACAAAATAAACATCGAAATGATGCCAGGAAAGTCTCTTTTTGATAGGAAATATAGTATACTATTTTGGATCCTCAGTTCGTTATTAAAGTTCATGTCGCCACTTACGGCTACGATCAATGCATAAGTCTTGGCAAATACACTGGAGTGTAGTTTCCATAACAAAGGAATTTGTCATAATAGCATATGTCCAAACATACAGTCTTTTCACACGTTTCCCCCCAATAGCATAGTGACAAGTCTTAGGTATAATCTTAAAATTTGAATTTCGATACTTGTGATGGCCAGAACATACAAACAAACAAACTTCATTTGCACATATCTTGACATTCCATCAGATGCACGAGGAGAACGATTTCCCAGTCTCCGTCTCAAAAGTTTGGTTTCATAGAAATCCGCGAACACTTGTTTTATTATCCAGCTCCTTTAGATATAAAACGTTTAAAACACACTTCACTTACCACAGCTAAGGTACAACTTGTTATACGTTTCATTCTGGATGGTCTTGGTTCTCCGAGTCAATTAAAATTTTTAGTTTTCAATGCCATTAATAGTAAATATACCCGTCTTATAAATTCAAAATCCCCGATTTGAGCAACCCGGCATGACCAAGTGATTATTACGCTTGACTCGCAATGTGAGAGTCGCGGATTCGAATTCCCATCCCAACAAACATATTTCTCTTTTCAGCCATGGAGGCGTTATATTGTGATGGTTAACCGCCTATTTTATGGCAGAAGAGCTTACCAAGAGTTGGTGGTGAGTACTAGTTGCCTTCCTTCTAGTCTTACACTGCTGAATTAAAGACGGCTATTGCAGATAGCTTTTGATTGTTTTTTGTGCAAAATTCAAAACAAACAAACAAATAATGGTGGGAAAGAACAAAAACGAAGATTTTTTTCCCCAAAACGAGGAATTTTCAGTGAATCACACTGTTCATGAAACTTAATTTTATTTGTATATCGATCGTGGTTGTTACGTGAATTGCTCATTTTCACATTCAAAATTTTTCTTATTCTTATTTTAAGTAGGAAGAGCAGTCACCTTCCCACAACGGTTTGCAGGCAGTGAAGGGTGTTATAGATGTGGGACGTTGTGGGCTTGAGAATCCACATCTCGCTTTCCTCGTTTCTAATATTCTTGTGTGAGACCAGCGAATTGAAGGTTAAGACTGATAGACGGTGTATCCCCACCGTAATATGGGTCCGACTTTCTGCAGTCACCTCCGAAACCTAGGATACATTTTATGATCCGACGCAGTAGCTTGTACCTTAGGATCTTTTTAAAATATGTAGCACATTTTGTTTAATTTTAATGCGTTTTGTTAATGGTTATAATATAATTAATCAGAGGTTGGGATTTTTTTTTAACGCAGTCCTTCCTCATGATTTTGTTTACTTATTTGACTTCATATGGAAGTAATTATTTAATTTCACTATACATATGTTTATATATTGCTAAGTTTGAAAGGAACATTTTACGAACACCAAATTACTTTATTTGATATTTGAAAGTTTTGCAGCAATACAATGTAAACAATCAACTATAAAATATAAAGATGGCAGTTTTATCATTTTTAGAATAGCACACGCAAAGCCTTGATTGGGGATTCAAAACCCCACTACCAAAAACTCTCGTCCTGTCATCCATGGGGATGTTTTATGTTACGGTCAATTCCACTATTCCTTGGTGAAAGATCACCACAAAAGTTGGTTGTGTTAATTAGTTGCCTTATCGCTGGTATATTACTGCTAAATTAGAGACGGCTAGAGCAGATAACCCTCGAGTAGCTTTCTACGAAATTCAAAACAAAATAAAAACAAATATACCGTTCTGTGCAGTTATAAATCATGAGGCATGAACCAATACTTCCAAACTCTGTCTGTCCCAAGCACGTTTTTCATCACTTTAATCTTTCATTCAATTGTCTATCTCCAACTTCCTCTGTGAAGTATTTCGTGGTGCAGTTATAGTTACGTCAATTCTTCGTCTGATTAACACAAACTTAAGTTGACGCCATCTTTCATGGACTTTTTTTTTGCTGTTCTTTTTATAGTGTCTTCACTAGTTATTTTCTCTGGCAGTTTACACTCAACATGTTTTTCTGGGATAAGATATTTTAAAAGTTAAAGTTGTTGCCCAGGTCTGTCTGAATTATTCTTTATTATTCGGTTCAGTTTGAAATTAGAGGTTTAATGTCACTATTATTCAAAGCAACGAAAAAATACATAACTTGAGTAAAAGACATATTGAGCAGGTTTGGGTCTGAATGTTATAATATCCAAGTTTCAAACTACAATATGCCGCTCATAAGGTCCCACACTTTCAGCTATGATGGCGTTGTAATTGTGACGACATTAATCACGCTGTTTAGTTAAGAACATCCACATAGTCGTCGAACAGTATTGACTAGCTGCATTATATTGTAGATACTGCAATATTATTTATGGCGATGCATGAATCAACTCGCTTAGCCTGTGCGTTGCATGAGGTGCCACTTAGGTTTTAATGCGACAGTTAACCAGATACTAAATTTTCATATCTTGTTATATTTGTGCGATCTTGTCACAAGCCTAACAAATATCCTACACAAGTTATAAATGCTACTTCGAATGTTTTATTTCATGTAAGATGGCAAGTGTTTAATTTGAAATACAGTAAACTACGAAAATACAAATAAAACCTTAATTTTATATATATATTTATATATATGAGAAATATAGAGATATAAAAATAATTAGTGAGTTGAGCGATAATTTGGAAGAGTCATATTATATTTGAATGTGTAGGATTAGATGATTTAAAATATTCATTAGGTACATACATACTTAATTAAGTTGATGTCATGTTTATATTAGTACGAACTGGGATTTTCTAGTGTCTGCAAATACTAATGGCTTGTGTACTGATTCACGTGAAACAGTGATTGAATTAAGTTTCGTTTTAAAGCACTAGGCAGATGAACATCTTTAAATGCGATGCAATTTTCGACAAATAATGTATAGATAGATGATATACCTACAATATTTTATAACAGTGAATACGCGTTTGAATACTGAGAGGATTGTTCTAAATAATTTCAATAAGTTTAATCCGTATCATGGAGAATATACTGCAGTGATTCTTTTACAATACTTTCGAAGTTAATTAATGAACGAAAGTTACTTTATATGACTTGTTACGAGTCTCACAAGATTTTATTATATTTACTAAGCCTTAGGTTGCATTATTCATAAACGTAACTAACATACTTTATGTTGTAGCTACACATAAACTACAACCGGCACCACTCTAAGATTAGGACGATTGTTGAGCGTCATGGAAGCTGTACGAGGAACTTTTTCCATGTAATTCTTTGTTATTTATCGACATTTCGTCAGATTTATTTCCTGGAAAATCATCAGTACATTATATAATTGCTTATATGGAAAAAGATACTAAACCGTTTCCATTTTCAATAATTTTATATGTTTCATTTGGTGTTTCTGCAATTATATGAATGTTTAATAAAACGAACAGGATTTTTGTTCTTACCTTGTCTCTCGAATGTTATACCAGAAATACGCTAATAGGCGTTATTTCCATTGAGTTGTTTAGGGCTAGCCGATCGGTGGAATAGATAAACAAGATTAGTGTAGTGATACTTAGTGTAATCAAATAGTTCGTCGAATCTGCTGTTTTACACTGGATTGCGTTAACTGTGGTGTTTGTACTTATCGTGAAAACTCGTTGACTTTTGGCTTGAGCCCAGGGTACAAGGTAGTGGTTTGACCTGAACTGTTAACTAAATGAGTGATAAAAGCTATGAAATGTCATACTTCAAAATACTGCTTATCATATGACACAGTGCTTAATTTAATATATCAACACTTAAAGGTTTGAGGAAATGTTGCAAACTATAGCGTTGGTTTTGATTTACATTTTATATTTAGCCACCATTTCGAAGTACATAGGAGTAAATAATCGATATCTAGTAAATCTTCCTGTAATCTTAATATTTTAGTCTCTCATCTGATCTTTGATAAATTGTCATTTATACCCGGCATGGACAGGTGTTTAAGGCGCTCGACTCGTAATCTGAGGGTTGCGGGTTCGAATCCCTGTCACATCAAATATGCTTGCCCTTTCAGCTGTGGAAGCATTATACTGTGACTGTCAATCCCACTATTCGTTACTAAAAGAGTAGTTCAAGAGTTGGCGGTGAGTGGTGATGACTAACTGCCTTCCCTTTAGCCTTACACTGCTATATTAGGGACGGCCAACGCAGATAGCCCTCGTGTAGCTTTGCGCGAAATTAAAAAAAACAAAACAACTCTCATCTGTAATCTTAATTATATAACACAATCAATCTGGTGATGCTAGTTCTTAAAACTATCAATCAAACCTTACTTCCATTTTATCAAACAAACTTCCATGGTAGCTCAATATTACCTGGCTATACAACGTTACTTTTTGAACAGTTACTACAAAACATTTTAATCGGATTTTTAAGCTGGCAGTGTAACAGCTTTATATTACAGACTATTTTTTTACCTACGCAAAAGAAATCTTATTCAGCTGGGGTTGTACTTTATATCAGTACTTTCCTGTAATTCGATCTCGATCTCCTCGTGTTGTGTAGCGATCTGGTATTTTGAATATTCTCCGTAGGAAACATACAAAATTTTCTTCTTCTGCGCCAGAAAACATTCCAAATCCATTCCTCTAAATCACTGCTTAGTTCACACACTTGAACTATAGTTTAAACTATTTACAGTTACATCTGCAGCTACGTCTTTGTTTCGTCATTTCATAACATAGTACTTTATTGGATTCGTTTTTTTACGTTTCGGATTCGTTGTTTAATGTAAACGCTTAATCGCTTTTAAACTTAAAATGCTAAGTATAACTTTTTTACAACTGTCTTTAAACAGTTATGTGTTATTGATTGTAACTCCACACTGTAGTTCTATATTTAATTACTTCTGATAACGTTTCGAATCAGTTTGATACTGAAATTATTCGAACGACGTAATTCCCCGTTCATGGATCCTTTATTCGAAAACTTTCCTCTCATCAGACTTTAAATTTCAAGTTGGAACAAAGCGTTCTAAACTTTTGGAACCACAACCTCAAAACAATATACCACTGAGGTCCAAGCTGATTGGATGGTTTTGGTACTTTACGGTCACCAGCTATAATTAATACCATTAAAGCAAGATCTATGAAAGGAGTGAAAATTCAAATGCATCAATATTAAAACACGCGTTAATGGACTAAGCCGATTGAACACATTGTCAGCAGTACATAGAAAATGTTATATAATTACATCGTGTTATCTGCACAGAGTGGTCTGGTTTGTTTGGTTTTAGTGTAAAGCTACACAGTAGACTATCTGCAGTCTATCCGCTGTGTGGAATCGATTTTAATTGTTTTGTTTATAGTCAAGCACAAAGTTGTACAATTCGTTATATGTGCTGTGCCAATCAAGGGTATCAAAACCCGGTTTATAGCACTAGAAGTCTGCAAACATACCGCTCTGCGATTGAAAAGCGCGGAAAATCGAATCCCGTAATTTAGTATTCTAGGTCTGTGAACACATGCCACTAATGTCATTAGAGGATTTCATAAAGTGAATAAATTATTTTGTCCCTATCATTCTTGAAAAGCTATACCTGTACATAAAACAGGAAGATAACATTAATATTTTGTCAGTATTTGAGTCCTATTTTTCCTATTTTTATAATAAAAGTAACTTTTTATTTTGTTATACTCAGATTTGTTGGACTGTTTATTAAAAGTTTAACTTTGAGAGTTTTAATTTTTTTAAGCTCAATATTTTACTTTTCACCAGAATTATATTTGTATTTATGGTATCACTTGTGGTATGATTCATATATTGTATTCGAATGTGATGTAGTAAATAAATCTGAACATTTCTGATGTGCCAATGTTACTGTTTAACAGGTATAGAACAATTCAACAGTCCTTCCTGTGTCAAAATCTATATCTACAGAACTATCTCATTCATGACTAGCCAAACTTGTTCTATGTGTTAATTACATAGTAATCACAAATAACAGTCACACCTTCAGTCCAAATACCAATTTTAGTCATCAGATACAAATTTTGTTGTGTTTGTAATTTGTAGAGTGCGTTGTTTGTATTTGTGCATAATATTATAGTGCAAACTCTACGAAGTTAAAAGGTTAAAATTCAAGGATCTCGTGTGAATGTTTTAAATACATTAAAACACACAAACGATCAACGTCGTTTAGTTCACAATTTAAATTTATATTCTGAGAATGACGTGAATCGACGTCAAAACATGCAGAGCGCTCTTTAAAATCGCTGATCGATTTTAGAATAAATATTTTACTTGTGTGCTAAACCACGTTGATCATTTCAGTATTTTAATACATTTCGAACACTACAATGTTTCTCTGACACATAAGTATCATTTTTATTTTAATTGCTTGTGGTCTTGGAGGAGATGCTTCTGAAAAACGAATTTTGAATATTTTAAGATTTTTCTTCCTCTTGTGATTAAAATCTCAAAGTAGAAATAACGGGTTATTTTAAAATTGTAATACATCTAATACTGTAAGAATGGGAATAATAATTTTATGAAGGTTTCTCTCGTATCTTTTCTATTTATTAATTCCATTTTAGCAACAGACCTTAATCTTCAAATTGTCGCCATACTTATTGTTAATAACTGATTGAAAATTAAATCAAATGCTTATTTTTTATCTAAATTCAAAGGCAACCCTAGCAGCAATTTGTGGAACTAACTACAATGATGAGAGTTTTGCTTACATTTTGCTGTGTAATGCACGTGTTATTAGAGGCTTTCTAACCAATAAACTCATGGGTTTATAAGCAGTTTAATGCAGCAGCTGTTTAATGAAACAGAATTTTAAAAACTTTATATATTCCATTGGTAATCCTTATGGTAAGAAATGCGTTTCAAGTTTTTCAAGCCTACTTTCGATCTTAATATTTATATAAAGAGCGAAATTTGGAAACTACACATCGTTTATACGCTTGCATATAGTCGTCACCAACAGCAGCCTGCCACATATGATTTAGTGTTTTACAAAAAAATTTAACAGTTGATGACAACGACAAATAGAAATGTGTATGTGAACATAATCTCCTAGAGGTTAAATACTGATGTCGTAAGAGACTAATAAACATTGAAATGTGAGTTATAAATTTACTGTAAGTACAGGTTTTTCTCTATTTTGTAAACTAAAATACTTTTAAGTCCATTTATTTTGTCATAAAAAATCGTATTGGTATTTTCAAACTAAACGACCTTATAAACACTTGGGTTAAACGGCCATGTCTAAAACCTTTAGAATTTAAACATAACAGTCTGTAATTTTGAGCTTGAGACATGATGGAAGGTGATCATTAAGTGGCACCTGCTGGTGTAAGGGCTTTATTTGGTTTAGACACAAATAACGAAGAGCCCACTACCCATAACTGAAGGACCCTAACTACCAAACCATATCTAGCACGATCCAGTAAAACTTATTAAACGTATATATATATATTTCACACAGTTTTTTTTATTGATAAATAGTGTTATGTTAACAGCCATGTTAACCTTAGTATATTCATTACTCTCTTACACCAAAAGAATAAGCAACGAAATCTCCCGAGAATGCAATTAGACTATCGCCATCACACGTAAAAAAGTACAATTTATAAATACATGTATTGCTCTGTAAAAATTACAGAACCACATGCTATTAGTAGTACACACATTACATGATAAAAGTAGCTGTTAACATTCATCCACTTAATACTGTATATAGCTATATCACCTCTATAAACATTTTTAACGCTACCATCCCTACATCATTTTACATTTACAAAATGTTTTTCATTACTTGTTTTGTGATGGTTGTCCCGATTCAAAGTTACAGTATTCTGTGAATCTGTGTAACATAAGTTAATATTATGGGTATTGAAGTTCGTCCACTTCTTCACTTTATACATTAATATAGAGGTTGAGTCCTTAAAGACACCTGTTATACAGAGTGTACAACTAATTAAATATTCCACGTGTTAGGTCATCTAATGTTCAGCTGTTATATTATTGGCTGTTGATTTCTGTTTCCCCTGTTTTTAAAGAAGCAGCAAATATGTGTAAGAAAGTTAAGTTCAAGTAGTAACAATAACATTGTTTATACAAAAAATATGATTTTTTTTCTTGAATTACTTCTAGTTATTACGATTAAGCGATTATATTTTACACTACTCTGAAATACATAGAGTGGATTTAGGTTTAAACTGACGTTAGTGATAACATCAACAAAAAAGATGAGCAATTTAGTGGATTAGTCACTTTCTAGTTTTGTATTTTAGCGATTATTTCTCGTCTTGTTTTTGGGATTTGTTTTAAAGAGAAACATATGAAAATAAGTGTCAGTCATCTGTCAAAGTAAAACTTTTCGTTGTTGATCTTTTAGCATGTATATTTGTACTATTCCTTTTGAATACCCTGGCTGGCTCTATGACATACATATTTTTTTCTTTCATAAAATAAGTTCGTTTCTGTTGAAAAAGAGATCTGATAAAGAACTGATCCGATCCACGTCGTTAAAACTGTACATTATGTATACATTTTATGAAGATGGGATGCTTCTCAATGATCTCGAGAATAGGATTAAATACATGACAAATCTAATGTTATATCTGATATACTTAACCCACTGTCCAATTTAGGAATCAAACCTGAAACCTAGGAACAGGTATGGTCACACACTGGCGTTACATTTCACAGGAATCAATCCTGAACCCTAGGAACAGGTATGGTCACACACTGGCGTTACATTTCACAGAAATCAAACCTGAACCCGAGGAACAGGTATGGTCACATACTGGCGTTACATTTCACAGGAATCAAACCTGAACCCGAGGAACAGGTATGGTCACACACTGGCGTTACATTTCACAGGAATCAAACCTGAACCCGAGGAACAGGTATGGTCACACACTGGCGTTACATTTCATAGGAATCAAATTTGAACTTCAGGAACAGGTATGGTCACACACTGGCGTTACATTTCACAGGAATCAAACCTGAACTCCAGAAACAGGTATGGTCACACACTGGCGTTACATTTCACAGGAATCAAACCTGAACCCGAGGAACAGGTATGGTCACATACTGGCGTTACATTTCACAGGAATCAAACTTGAACTCCAGGAACAGGTATGGTCACATACTGGCGTTACATTTCATAGGAATCAAACCTGAACTCCAGGAACAGGTATGGTCACATACTGGCGTTACATTTCATAGAAATCACACCTGAACTCCAGGAACAGGTATGGTCACACACTGGCGTTACATTTCATAGGAATCAAACCTGAACTCCAGGAACAGGTATGGTCACACACTGGCGTTACATTTCACAGGAATCAAACCTGAACCCGAGGAACAGGTATGGTCACACACTGGCGTTACATTTCACAGGAATCAAACCTGAACTCCAGGAACAGGTATGGTCACACACTGGCGTTACATTTCACAGGAATCAAACCTGAACCCTAGGAACAGGTATAGTCACACACTGGCGTCACATTTCACAGGAATCAAACCTGAACCCGAGGAACAGGTATAGTCACACACTGGCGTTACATTTCACAGGAATCAAACCTGAACCCGAGGAACAGGTATGGTCACACACTGGCGTTACATTTCACAGGAATCAAACCTGAACCCGAGGAACAGGTATGGTCACACACTGGCGTTACATTTCACAGGAATCAAACCTGAACCCGAGGAACAGGTATGGTCACACACTGGCGTTACATTTCACAGGAATCAAACCTGAACTCCAGGAACAGGTATGGTCACATACTGGCGTTACATTTCATAGGAATCAAACCTGAACTCCAGGAACAGGTATGGTCACATACTGGCGTTACATTTCATAGGATCAAACCTGAACTCCAGGAACAGGTATGGTCACACACTGGCGTTACATTTCACAGGAATCAAACCTTAATTTCAGGAACAGGTATGGTCACACACTGGCGTTACATTTCATAGGAATCAAACCTGAACTCCAGGAACAGGTATGGTCACATACTGGCGTTACATTTCATAGGAATCAAACGTGAACTCCAGGAACAGGTATGGTCACATACTGGCGTTACATTTCACAGGAATCAAACCTGAACTCCAGGAACAGGTATGGTCACACACTGGCGTTACATTTCATAGGAATCAAACCTGAACTCCAGGAACAGGTATGGTCACATACTGGCGTTACATTTCATAGGAATCAAACTTGAACTCCAGGAACAGGTATGGTCACATACTGGCGTTACATTTCATAGGAATCAAACCTGAACTCCAGGAACAGGTATGGTCACATACTGGCGTTACATTTCACAGGAATCAAACCTGAACTCCAGGAACAGGTATGGTCACACACTGGCGTTACATTTCACAGGAATCAAACCTGAACTCCAGGAACAGGTATGGTCACATACTGGCTTTACATTTCACAGGAATCAAACCTGAACCCGAGGAACAGGTATGGTCACACACTGGCGTTACATTTCACAGGAATCAAACCTGAACTCCAGGAACAGGTATGGTCACACACTGGCGTTACATTTCACAGGAATCAAACCTGAACTCCAGGAACAGGTATGGTCACACACTGGCGTTACATTTCACAGGAATCAAACCTGAACTCCAGGAACAGGTATGGTCACATACTGGCGTTACATTTTATAGGATAAGAAATATTTTTACCTCTGTTTATAAATTGCTTATTTAAGCTCAATTTTGTCTCTAGCATCTATTTTTGTATTGTAAAATGTATCTGATTCTAACATTTTAGTTAAGGTTTGTGGATCCGAAACACCATACGCAGCATTCTTTTTTGATTTGTGTTGCGATCACCTGCACGGAAAGAATGCTTTAGTTCAATTTCTTTATCTGATAACAAGGAATTGAAGACATCAAACGTCCATTAGATGAAGTTTATTTTGTCGATTATAAGCTAGTTTTCCAAAAGCCTATTGCAAGTTTTATTGTTTTCTAAATCATTAATTAATTTTAATTTCTCTGTTTCTATATGGAAACATTAATACCTGATTGCATTTCTCTCAAACGTTTCATCACCTTAACCAAAAAATATGTGAAAAGAAAATCCAATATATGCAAATCAATCTCTGCATGATAGATATTTTCACAAGTGATTATGTTACCTAGTACTGAAGAGATTGTGCTATTCCTTATATAAAAAAGAAATCACTGAATTTTAATTAATACTGAAGTAACTAGCACGATATAAATATAAACGGTGATATTAAAAACGTAGGAAAATGAAAACTTCAGCGAGTTAAACGTACATTGTTGAGAATTTAAAACGAAAATAATTATAGAAGAAATGTTTTATTGTCTGCTTTTATATATTTAAATATACATTACAGGTACGAAGTTAGTTTATTATGTTTTTGGAGCTTTATCGGACTTAATTATTTCGAGTCTAGTGTATTTATTTAGTATCTTACTCACTAAATAAGAGCTTATGGCTTGAATGTTTCGCATTATATTGTGAAGCTGGTTGTAACGAAAGCGTTATATTAAGCCGCTTGTATACAAGTGGAGCTGTTGTTTACTTTTATCAAAGGATAATTGTATGAACTTGGCAACAGAAACCACGATAACTTTCTTGAGTAGTCCTTAAATACAGAACTGTAATATGAAAAAAATATATTTGTATGTGCGCTAAAAACTATAGTTTTTAAACTTTTGAATATTTTTGTGCAAACAACAAACCATAATTCTCACAACACTCCAAGAAAACGCCTACTACGGAAACAGTTGCACTACAAACATAAATGCATTCCCCATTTTCCTGTATAACTTTGCTATTTTCAATTAGAAAACTAAATATTTACAAAGAAGAAATGAATATGGAAACATTCACATGTTAAAGGAAATGAATTTTTGGTGAATGTAATTTCAAAGTATTTGCCAAATTGTTTTTCATAACAAAAAAGGGAGGTATGATTATGAAACCAAATCAATGCCATTGGTACCAAATTTCTTAAGTGGCAAAACTTACAGACATCTTCAGAAATATTTGTGTTTTCTGACAGAAAGAAAGTTGATTCGTTTATTGCAAGGAATGTGCAATAACGGTAGCTTTAACCAATCTTTCTTTGAATGAGACCTCTATTTAATGTTTCTTCAAAGCCTAACAATGAGTTGTCTTGTGTACGAATAAAATGAGTTTATAATCCAGTTTCTGATATCACGTTGCAAATATTGTATTATAGATGTAGAAAATATAAAAATGGAAGCAAAAGTAACAAAGTTGTCACTAGCGTCCTTGTTTTTATAGTTCGAAGCATCACTTCAAATTGGAAACAGTCTCTTCGGTATTGGTTTTTTTCCAAAGCACGTATCAAGTTGAAAATGGTGATATTAGTTTGAAAAAGTGTCTGATTAAATTGAAAGATATTGATGTTTCATTAACTGTTGTATGTATAGTTTCAGATGTAGGATCTAGTCTAATAAGTTTTAACATTTTGGTACGTCAGAAAATAGGCCTTGATATCTTTAGAATAGGAAAAAAGTGCTATCTATCAGAAACAACCTATATAAGCTTTGTTTTCATGGTGGGAAACTAGAAGAAATTTTGAACGACATACCTTTACATTATAGACACGTAACAAGTATTTGGGTATATTTCTAATCTAACCTCACAAAAGTTTAGATTATTCTCCCCCCCCCCACAAAAACAGAACCCAACAAAAAAGCACGAGACTGACGTATGCAGCATAATGCTTCAGTCTTTTTCATTGTTGGTATAATAAACGGTGTTCTACCAGGTATTGGAGTTGCATCAATCTAAACAGTGGGAATTGGTATTTCCTTTCGAAATTTCACACCCTTTTTGACTGTATGTGTAGTTCAACAATGCATTAAAAAAAAAATGTTTCTCTCACAGTCGAAAATCGCATGATATCAATTAGATAACTGACAGCATTTTTTAAATTGAGTCTATCAGTGTGATGAATCATGAAGATAGTATTTGCTAGAGTGGAAAGTCATTCATTTCACATGGTATTATAGAAACATCTTAGGAACAGCGAGAACGTATGTTTTCTGTCGAAAAGAAGATTAACACTCCTACGAAAAGTGGGGCCTATTAGGCCTAAAAGTATTAGGCCCCACTTTTTGTAGGAGTGTTAAAGCTATAGATATTTTTGGAGCAATTAGACAACTAACTGATGACAGTTATGTGGAACACATACTCGATTGAAATCGACCTTCAAGGAACCGTGTCATTAGCTGATTGAATTCTAAGGTACTATTATTTTTCTAAAGATAACAAACCTCAGCAAATCAGAATAAAACATACATATCACAGTCGAATTACAAAATGTCTGAATATTCCATATAGATTAGTTTTGCATTTCAAGGCATACGAGTGTGTTTGGTTGATTACATGTTGTCACGTAAACGTGTAAATATATAAGACAATGGATGATATTTTCTGTATAAATTTAACTTAAATATATATAACGTTGGCAATGATGCACTTTAACATTTTAGATATAAGAAGTTCTCTCTGTCATCAGGAACTTATCTTCTGGTATTTTACATCAAGTATTTACTTAAACTTTTCATGCGCACATTATGTTATTTGCAATTTAGTAACCAATCATTTTAAAACAAATTAACATTTTTCTAAATACACACACGAGTTTTAATTGATTGTTTCAAACTCATTGTCACATATATATATGTATATACATACTTTTGACAGTACGACTATCTAATTATAATTGGTTTTTGAAAATATTTGTGTACTAATTTCTAGCTACTTATAAGAAGAAAATGTTTAGATGTATCTTCATTAAGTGACCCCTTTATTCGCAATCCACATAATTCGAGTATTTAAACTATATCAATTTTCACTCATATCTGTTTGATATTTAATATTTATTTATAATTATTTCGTTATTTGATTTCTCCTCGGTGGACTCAGCAGATAGTCCGATGTAGCTATGCTATATGAAAACACACTCACACACGCGTTATTTTATGTTGTTGTTCGTTTGTTTCTTTTCAAATTTTGCACAAAGTAACGCGAGAACTATCTACGCTAATCGTCCATAATTTAGCAGTGCAAGACTAGAGGAAAGGTATCTAGACATCACCATCCACCGCCAACTCTTGGAATACTCTTCTACCAACGAATAGTGGGATTGACCGTCACGTAAAACGCCCCCAAAGCTGAAAGGACAAGCATGTTTTGTGTGACGGGGATTCGAACCCGCAATCCTCAAATTACGAGTCAAGTGCCTTAACCACCTGGCTATCCGGGTCGTTTACATTGTTGCAGTTTATATACCCAGCTGCGACAGTCGAAAGTTTGTGGACTTACCACGATAAATCATGGATTCGATTACCCGAAATGAACACAGCAGATAGCCAAACATAACTTTGCATTAAACAAACAAACACTGCTTATATCACTAACTATTAAAATAAGTGAAAATAAGGAAATCTTTATATTAACGTTTTTTGTTTCTTGTTTGTTTGTTTGTTTTTTAATTTCGCGCAAAGCTACACAAGGGCTATCTGCGCTAGCCCTCCCTAATTTAGTAGTGTAAGACTAGAGGGAAGGTAGCTAGTCATTATCACCCACCGTCAGCTCTTGGGCTACTCTTCTACCAACGAATAGTGGGATTGACCGTACCATTATTACGCCCCCACGGCTGAAAGGGCGCTTTGTTTCTTATTAATCTCATCTATTGTATTTAATCTCATTCTAGAGAGGTTATTTCTAAGTTTACATTTCTCGATGTTGAAAGAACCATGACCGAAGAAGGTCGAAACGCTGTTAGCTCCTCTACATAGAGCTTTCTCTACTCATACCAGCCGTTTTTACATATATACATGTTATTCAGAACTTTAAAAAAATGTGAAATTAAATCATTTTAAGCCTCTAGCACTTTTTATAGAACTTTTCTAAATAAATAAAAAAATCGCTCTAAGTTGAAAAACTTTATTGAAAAAAATTTTACTTTGCTTATTTAATTGAACGAATTTTAAGCGAACATTATTTTTATTACAAAAGCGTACGACGGATTATATACACAGTTACTAAAATATCGAATAAAGCAGCTATGTTTGATGATAGAATAATCTTTGGATACTTCAAAGTGTTCAGAGGACATTTATTTAAATCACTAATAATATTTAAAATAAGTTTTCTTAATGAGTTATTAGAAGTATTAAAATTATACGCGCATTCAAGTATAATTATCTAAAAGTACAAAAGTCCATTAAAATATTAACAAACAGACACAAACTCTCCTCACGACAATAGAAAATCTCATAATTTTCCATAATTCATACTTTAATTTCTGTTGTACGCATAATAAAAGCACCTTTTCAACTGTATAAGAAGAATAGAAAGTGTCCTCTTGTTTAATTCCAGTGCTTTTTATCCTTTTCATTAAGAAATTATATAATTATTAAAATAAAAATAAGATTCGCTAAGGATTCGAAGCGATTCCACATACTGCTTACTTTTTAACATGTTTACCAAGGCATGACGGGAGGCCCGGCATGGCCAAGCGTGTTAAGGCGTGCGACTCGTAATCTGAGAGTCGCGGGTTCGCATCCCCCATCGCGTCAAACGTGCTCGCCCTTATAACGCCGTGGTAGTGTTATAATGTGAAGGTCAATCCCACTATTCGTTGGTAAAAGAGTAGCCCAAGAGTTATCGGTGGGTGGTGATGACTAGCTGCCTTTCCTCTAGTTTTACACTACTAAATTAGGGACGGCTAACACAGATAGCCCTCGAGTAGCTTTGTGCAAAATTCAAACAAACAAACAGACTGACGGGCTACCATACCATTTGAACATTGCAATAAGGGTACTTTTCGAAAGTACACACAGCACCTTCTGATCAAGTTTTCATTATGTATAATGTGATGTATATTTATTGTGTAACGAACCTCGCTAGAAACGTCAGAATCCCACACAGCTAACAAGAGAAAGACCGACAGAGAGTGTAAAATTGCCAGATGGTTTATAATATAATTATTTACATTGGAAAGCGTGACAATTCGCTCTCGATTACGTCCAAACAACAGTTCTTTCACGACCCGATCGTCCATAGCTGACAGATCTGTTTCTTTACGCTGTGAAGAGAAGTGAGGTAACTGACTAACCTTAAACAGCCGCTGTTGGTGAAGGACAGGTGCAAGTGTCCCAATCAGTCATTAGATGTTATCTCTATATTACAGGCTATAATGGAAGAGTAGCTAGACAGAAGCCACTCCTTGCTCTAGACAATATCGTATGTTGATGAAACTGAGTATCATAGATGTCTCACCTTTCTGCCTTTCGGGACATTGTTTTTTATTTTGGCTTAGACTTGCACAATTCTGGGGCACTTGATGCTGTTTTCAGGAGTTGTCCTTGAATCATCTGCAAACCACGACAAAATACGACAGTATTAATGTTCCTAGACTGTTCTTGTGTAGGATGCCATTTTGTGCAGCAGTATTATTGTATTATGAGAAGAGATTATCACGGCTTCTCGGAACATCATGAGTATTGAATTTCTAACTGTCTCAGTTGCTAATCAGCTTACCAGAAAGACAGTTTTCATACAATATAGGGATCTTTCTCGTTCAGTCAAATCAAAATGAGATGCCTTAAAGATCAAGGTATTGTCCTTCCAATGCGGTTAGGACAATTGTACAAAAAACTAAAATTTATCGACCATGGTATACGTACCTTATAAAAATGATCTCAACTTCTAGAGATACCCTATCATTCAATAGAATTGGTGTGCAATCCCACATGCCAATATTTGTTTTTGTAAATAGTAAACATGTTTCTTGTGTTAATGTTGCAGAATGTAGATCCAAATATCTTATAATATGAGATGAAAATGTATTTTTTTCTTAAGCATTACAAAACACAGACCAAGTAAGTACTAATGAGAATCATGTTCTCTTGTTTCATGTTTGTCTATTTAATAAAACGGAATTCTTTCTGGATTTACTGGTTAATTACATGCCTATATAATGTGTTTATTGATTGTCTTACGGTCTCAACGAAGGATAAAGGAATAGTTGAATTATAAAGTAACTTGAAATTCAGTAAATAGAGTGGAGTACTTTTTCAGAGTACACCATCTTTTCTTCTTTTTTTCGTTCAAGAATAAAGTCTATCTTCCAAAATAGTTCGGAGTTCGTATATAAAATATTTCTATAATTTATATAGATTTATTTTGGTAAATCATGGGACAAAGATACAAAAGAAAGTTATTCTTCAAGATAGTTTAAAAATCAATAAATATGAATGAATAAGTTACTAAATATTCGTCTGGATATGTTGCAAGTTATTGTTTTATTTTTAAAAGACTGGTTGTTTGTTTTGGTTAAACGCAAAGCAGTACAGAACTATGTGTGATCCGCCACAGGGATAAAAATTATATTCTTATAACACCAAGCAACAAAAGTTTTTCTCTATTGATATAACAGATGTAACTACTTCTGAGTAATCTGACGATGTTGATCCTAAAAATCGTATTGACAATTACTGATCACTTCTAGTGTTCGAGTTATGACAGATATATTCAAGATATTCTTATATATCGTGAAAATAATATATTTATCTTTACTAAGTATATACATTCATTAAAAATTGTATTTACGACTGTTCTAAAACAATATATAATAACGGTACCAGTTTCCAGAAGCAATGAGTATCATAAGATTATATGCTGAAAATAATTTCAGGTTATGCTCAAGATTTTTACAATGGTGTTATTATTATTATTTCTGTAGGTCTAGCATAAGTGCTGTAACTTTTAGATTACCGAATATGTTCCACCTATAGTGTTTATGTTCAATGACCTCAAGTATATCCTGCATGCTTCGAAAATTTCCTGTCATGTTCACAGCATGAATAACAGCAATCGGTGACTTGGTGTAAAAGTAAAACTGTAAGACTAACTTTGGGAAAGTCGATAAAAATCTCCATGTTTCAGGATGGTGTTAGTACCTAATTCTTCCATTAGTGCATCAATATTCATACAGAAACACACGGTATCTTGCATGCTGTAGTGAGAAGCAGGACTCTGAAGTCAACTTCAGTCAGTTGAAACTCATTTTCATTGCTGTAAATAAGAGCCAAGAAGTTCCTCATGCTGCTTTGGTAGAGAAAAGTTATGAATCAGATCATTTAGCTCTAATTGTGTAATCAGATGAGGCAATCTCTATTGCATGCCACAAGAATAGAACTGTAAGATGAAAATGATTCACTTCTTCGCAGGATAACTCTTCTGTTTCGCAATTTGCTGGCAGATTTATCATTCCGTAAGATAATAGTTTCATTGCAGATACAACCTGTGGATATTTAATGTATTACTTAATTTTGCCTGAGTAATCAGAAATGTCAGTCATACCAAATTAACAACGTGTTGGTTGATCTTTGGGCTGAGGCCATATCATGGTACCTGCAAAGGACATACTTGTTCTCCTCTTATTCGTGATGAGCCAGATGCGTAAACTGTACAACTCATATGTGGAGCCTAATGTTTTTCTTTGTAACCAATTTTACATCCAAAATAGTGATAGTAAGTTATCTTTATCTTGCGTGTGATGTTTTTGTGAAACTAATGTACTTTCCACAAATGTAGCAGGAAGTATTTTGTTATTTTTTGTTCTTTCAGACTTTACTTGAACTGGAAGCAGCCAACATTTCTAATTACTTTTTAAAAAACATATAAAATAACTAATGTGTACAGAACTATAGTTAAAAAAGAATTTATCAAAAGATGAAGAACAGACTTTGTTTTGACTGAATAAATGAGAGACGTCTGATTTCAACCCTTTTATGCTCAGCCGATACATTTCTTCGATGTTCTTGCAAGCTGAGCACGTGAGGGTTTCGTGATTCCCGGATGAAGCATGTGACCGTGGAATGAAGTGAAGGTTGTGTAATTCCTCCAATATTTCAGAGAAAAAAGTAGTATATGTAAACAACATACTTGGAATTTTACAGAAATACGGTACAGCTAATATTAAATATGTATATCTTTTACTTACTAAACTGTCCAAATAAACAGAATTTCATAGCACAAATATATCATGATGAGTTGATTGTATGGTATTTCATATAGTGGTGGTATAATGTTGAGATATTACAATAGCTCGAAATCTAGAAAAGATAGAAAATTCTAACATCTGACCACAGTTTTGAAATCAGCACAATCATATTATCCCGAATAACTTGAGTTTTCTCCAGTAGCAAGTTTTTTGTTACCCAGTGTAAACGCTTCAGATTGCTTTTTTGAGTCATCAAAAGCATTTGATAACTAAATCTTAGAGAAATGGATCAAAATCTTAACATTAAACATTTCAACATTAAAAGAAAAACGAGCAAGTGTAAGAAATTCGATTATTTAAAAAGTAAATGTTAACAACGAATCAGTAAATCTGAAGACAAAAGTGTCAGCGTTTGGTTTGTTTTGATTTTCGCGCATAGCTACTCGAAAATATCTGTCTCTAATTTAGCAGTGTAAGACAAGAGGAAAGGCAACTAGTCATTACTACCTACCGCCAACTCTTGGGCAACTCTTTTACTAACGAATAATGGGATTGATCGTTGTATCACAACTCCACACGGCTGAAAGGGCGAGCACGTTTGGTGTGACAGAAAATCGAACCCACAACCCTCGGATTACGAGTCGAGTGTCTTAACCATCTGGCCATGCCGGGCCAAGCGTCAGTGTCTACACAGATCTTTGTGTTTTCAGAGCATAAACTTTTGAAGAAGTTCTTCCATTACTATGTTTTTGTAAGATATACTTTTGAATAATTACTCGGAAAAAAAACCCTCTGTTATAATCAATTAGATTAATGTATATTGAAATTAGAAAGGTTATACTTAAAATGTAGAAACTTCAGTTTGATGATTTAATCTTATAGATAACCACACGATATATGGTTATATGAAAAGTAATATACAAATGTTTAAGTTGCAGTTACTTATTTCTAACACACTTAAGTGTAATTTGCTTTTCTTTGTGTAACTAACCACAATACTTTACTTAAAAGGGGCTAATTAACTTTTAAAAGTAAAATTTTGAATAACAGTAGAAATATCATTCATCCATGGAGTTATAAAGCCCTTCATTATTCACAGGGGCCAGTATTTGTATCAAGCTTCTTCATTATCCCCAGTTACTTCTACAGCTACTTTAAAAGTGGTTCTCAGCCAATAAAACAATCCTAGTGATTTGTTAGGAGGCTATGAACACAGTTTTAAACATGTCATCCAAGGTTTTTGAGGGGTAAAATGCACTTAAAAGTCAATGAAAGATACGAGTTCAGCAATCCAGTAAAGCTACTTTGAGACCATTGTTATGTTCGTGTAAACTTTCAGAGACGTTTTATTCCTTTTTGGTTCTCACTGACAGGAACTATACCATAAGAATCACTCCCAGTGCCGCCTCGTGTGCACTTGCTAAGTTTGATCGCATTAGCTATAAAACTGTAGGAGAAGTTAACTGCACATACATAGATATGTAAAAAGACACTAGCTGCATTAATAATAGGATTTGACATATGTTGCTTAATACTTTTTATGAAATACTATTTACAACAAAAGAATATGTAGTATACATAAAAACCTATGTTACATTATAAGTCATATGTTTCAAGCAAGAATACTGATTTTTAACATAAAAAATTCATTAAAATATATAAAAATAAAAGCTACGGTTAAAATGCATACGTAAACCGACTGAGTTTTGCCTAAACATATCTTAAAGTATTAGGCTGATTTGTCGGCGCTCGAATGAACACCGTTTGTAAATTAAATACAATTAACTTTTAGGAACAAGACATGTTTGAAATTAAGCACAAAGCTATACAATAGGCTATCTACCCCCCTCGAGTACCAAAACCCGTTTCTAGTGTTGTAAGACTACAGACATGTCGATGTGCCACAGGGGCGTCTTATGATGATAGATTTTATTTTTTACATCGATGAAAACTATAAGTCAAACGTTAGATTTTTGATACTACACCGAGGGAGATTAAACTCGTTACACAACAAGTTTAAAGTTATGATCGTCTTTTATTTAAACTATTATATATATGTTTAAACTTCACAACAATTAAGAACTAAAAGTTTTAAAACCATATTTGTTTTTGTTCTGGTACGAAAATTAGATTACTGTTGGTAGATACCGATGTGAACATTTTGTTTTATGAACGACTGTTCAACGCAGTTATACATGTTTCTTCATCAGATCTTTCCTTTCTCGTGTTTCAGAATTGATCTACATTGTAATTATTTCTGAGTGTGTATTTTCTAAACTTCTGGCCTCTTCTAGACAAGCTAACAAGTTTATCATCTTGAATTGTTCAATTATAGTTGTTTATAAGGTGGAAAAATTGTATCCATTAACATTCCTATAGACATTTCATGTTGGTATTTCACTCGCTGCAACTCATACAAAGACAGTAGGATTTGTGTTGTGGGGTCTAGTCCTCTTATTATACCAAAACTCCTTTATCCAGTTTATCCAAGTGTTTAGTTTAATATATCATATTCGAAAGCTTTCATCAGTTATACGTCGACGGAAACAGTCACTTTCCAGCTGAAAAGGCTTTTAGATACCGTAGAATTAATTTATATAATGATCTCACAAACAAGTTACTTGATCTTTCGATAAACACAACCCTTCCGTTTACTACTTTGAAATACTTGCGTTGCATTACGCTCTGGCGGCTGATACGATAAGACAAACGAGTGAACACGAAATTACGCATAAACATGGTTGCTTAGCACCCAGCGATGTGAATGAATTATTTAGTTCGCTAACATTCATAACGGTACATACTTTTCAGCCTATTTTTTTTGATAATTAAATATTGTTTTGATTAATTAATTGCAAAATGTGTAATTCTTTAAATTTTTATTTATTTTTTATTTTATTTTATAAGCAAACTATATCCAACATAGTGTTCATATATATATATATATGTATTTGTGTGCGCATGTATATATAAGTATTATACACCTACACCTACACACACATATAAACGTTTAATGATTTCTTGGACCAGGTTACTTTGTGTATTTGTAGTTATGATTGTTACATTTAATAGACCTATATTGATATGATGCATTTTGAAGTTTTAGGGCTCTTTAACTTGTTTCACTGGGAATAAACATAATATTAATAAACTGAGAAACAAACAACAAAGTTTATGGAACCAGTTATTTACGTGTTGTTGACACAGCATTTTGTGTTATTCGATTTTAATTATACCTAATTTTAATAAATATTACCGATGCTACTCCTGAATTTTACTTTTGTTCCTACATGTATTATCTACCTTCAAATTAAGTGCTAACTTTATTATCAGTTTTTATTGTAAACATAAAGTTTAAATTAAATTATTTAATATTTTATATTCCACCCTAAGTTGTTATTATTTATATTTCTACCTCTGGCCGGGTGCAACCGAATGGTTAGGGTGTCAAGCTGCAGAAAGAAATAACCGGATTTGATAAGTGATATCACGTAAAATGCTCCACATTCTTAGATTATAGCATGTTGTAAGTGTGATGTTGAATCCAGTTATTTAGTTCATAGCCAGGACATTCGGGGTGATAAAACCATTTTTTAACTGGTGATGGTTTTTTCCATGTTTTTATTGTAAACATTTTTATATTACAGCACATTTTAAGTTCTAAAAATACTTTACTGTCAGTTTCTACAAGTGTAATTCCTTAGGTCAACTAGAGAGTTCTAGGGCTCGAGCCCGGTTGCGGGTAACGCGATAAGTGAGTTTTGCTGCCACTCTTTTATCAATGAATAGTGGGATTGACCGTTAACGCCCCCAAAGCTGAAAGGGCAAGCATGTTTGGTGTGACAGTGATTAGAACCCGCAACCCTCGGATTAGGTAAAAGAAGTAATTCACAACTTTATCATATCTCACATCCACACACTATAAAAAGTTTATCACATTTGGCTTAAACAGCAAAATAAAGCTTTTCTTTTTAAATAAAACTTTGTAATCAATATTCAGGAACTGACCTATATATATGTATATATGTATGTATATTCATTTCTCCGTAATATTGTAACTAAAATATGAATATAAGCACTAAAAATATTCAGTGACCTTAATTACACGCAATTGTAATGCCCGAAATTATACGTTTTATTTAGTTTGTAAATTTGATGAAAATACATGTTGAAAGACTTCCATCAAAACATTTCTTGATCACATGTGTAATATTTTCCAAAAACCTACCAGAGATTAAGGAAAACATTTGTTATTCATTTTCCTAAAAATCTGGATTGAAACTTCCCCAAATGTAATAGTTACACTACTTTCACATATTTAACCGAAACCAATAGTGTATAATGCCATTAATACATTTCGTGAGATTTTAGAACTAATTATTAACACTTTTTCCCAAAAGCTCCAAGAGAAATGCCCCAGGCAGATAATCTAAATTATATGAAACAAATTTGTTCTTATGAAAAGTAATTAATTATTAATAGTAACTGATTACGTATTGATCTCTCTGCCAACCTGTATGTATTTTGCAAAGTGTTTCTGCAATTTAAAAAACATTTTTGAAATTGAAATATAAGAGAAATTATGTGGTATCATCGACAATATAATGTGAATAATCGAATGTCTTCTATAATAGGAAAAAAATCAAAGTGAATAAAAATGCTTTAAAATAAAGAAAAACATCGTCTATATATTTATCGATATTGTGATGTTTTAACTGCAACATTTATTTTTTTATTCTCATTTTAGAGAGAGAAATATTCAATATAAACCTCCAGTAAATAACTGTATTATTAAATATTTGTTGAAAAGTCAAAACTCAGTTTTAATGTTTCATTGTTTGGATTAAAATGAAATAAAATCAATAGATTTGTTGTTTTTCTTCTGTTTTTTAAATTTCGCGCAAAGCTACACGAGGGCTACCTGCACTGTCGTTCCTAATGTAGCAGTGTAAGACTAGAAGGAAGGCAGTTAGTCATCACCATCCACTGCCAACTCTTGGGCTACTCGTTTTACCAACGAATAGTGGGATTGGCCGAACGTTATAAGGCTCAACGTCTATAAAAGAGCAAGCATGTTTGGTGTGACGAGGATAAATCAATAGAAATCAATGAAATTTATTTAGAAAAATGAAACAAAAACAAACTTACATGTGTGTGTATAATGGAGGTAAGTGTATATTTACATGGAGGAATGATTGGCTTGGTGAAATAATAGTATATAAGTGTATCGTGCAAAACTATAATGAACCACGCTATTCAAATTCAAATAATCACCGAAATACGTGTTGTGTATTTAAATAAGTAAACACTGTTTATGTCATTGTTGTTACTTTTACCATCAAACATGCTTGTTTTCAGGGGAAATGTACGATCGAAATGACTTCATATACTTAATTAACTTATCGAAAATGCATTTACTTTTACCTTAGTTCAATAAGTGATACACGATGGTTACACATGTGTAAATTAGATCAGTATTTGCAACAACTGTTTGAACATTATTCCAGTTACAAATACGTCATACCTCCTAAAGGCTCTTCGTTGTCAAAAAATTGATAGATTATTTATTGTAGTATATATGAATAATTGGGTAATATTAACAACCTGTAGTATTGGTTAAATGATTTATCTTCCCTCATCCATGTGTGTGCTTACAAATTATTTTCTTCGAGGCTCGTGTAATTCATGATAGAAAGGTAATTACGCTATGGCGCAAATCTTTCTGGAGGCGTTGCAGTAATGCATAAATGAAAGAGTGGGTGTTTTTTTTACTAAAAACTACATGACCGTACGTATGAAATTTGTAACCAGGTGTTTACATTTATGAAACACATTCTAAGGGACATATCAGCTATCTTATAAAATTCTCTAACAAAGTAGTTGAGTATTAATATTCTTAATTTGTCATAGCTCATTGTACATTTAAATCAGCAACATTAATCTAAAAATAAATTTGTTAAATCAATAATAAAATAGTAATTCATGGATTCAGTTAGTGAAAATTATCTGAGGATATCTCTGTTGTCTGCCTTATGGATTTATGTTACTAAGTGGTTCTGCTTGTTAGTTGTCAGACAAACTTCTCCAATGAGCCTACACAGTAGGAAGGAATGAACCCATAAGTTTTCTCATAGAGATAGTTGTTACAATTCTAACAGCAAAAAGCGAAACAATATTCATAAATATACATCAACGCTTTGTTCAAGCACGAAACTGTACAACGGTTATGTTGAGCAAACCATACTGCAGGAAATAAAGTCGGTATTTTAGCCTCAAGTTTGCTGCTAAGCAACCAGAGGGTGCATTAAAAAGTTACGTTTTTTTTAGATTTTATTTAAAAAAACAACAACACTTTTTCTGTATTTTTTTCTGAAAATAACCAGATGTTTTCTCCATTTAAAAAAATGGATACAGGCATTATCCATAAAAAGAGAGGATTGCGTTAAAGAGAAAAAAGAAAAGTATGTGTTAGAAGTAACCTAACTCTAGTCGTTTACTTCTTTAAAAAAATCCTGAACTGCACTGTATGCTATGAAACTGTGCAGCGGAATAAATCGGTTTAATAAAGCTTGGAACCACTCAAAATGGTAGAAATACGGTTAGTACTCTACAGGCTAGGAGGACAAATATTTAAACTGGTTAGTATCGGCGTGTAGAAACTCGTTGAAAGTTGTGTATCGTGATTGTCGAGATGGTATGCAATGATGTAGAAACCAAAAACATTTTTACTTCTAATATACTTATAGTGACAACGAGTTTAAATTTACTGAATATCTTACATTTTGCGTTAAATGTAGATAAAATGTTCTTACCTGTTTTCAGACAATATTAAAACTATGGTGTGATAGGCATCTAGGAACACGAGAATAAGTTAACTTCTTTTTATTAGTTTTTCAGTGCCCCGCCCCCTAGTGGTACAGCGGTATGTTTGCTGACTTACACCGCTAGAATTTTGTTTTGTTTGTTTGTTTGTTTTGGAATTTCGCACAAAGCTACTCGAGGGCTATCTGTGCTAGCCGTCCCTAATTTAGCAGTGTAAGACTAGAGGGAAGGCAGCTAGTCATCACCACCCAGCGCCAGATCTTGGGCTGCTCTTTTACCAATCAATAGTGGGATTGACCGACACATTATAACGCCCTCACGGCTGAAAGAGCAAGCATGTTTGGTGCGACCGGGATTCGAACCCGCAACCCTCGGATTACGAGTCGAATGCCTTAACACACTTGGCCATGCCGGGCCTTATAAGATATGAAAGCCTACAAAGTGCTAAAACTACATAATTGTTTTGCCTTTTAATAGGTACCAGTTCTTTATTACATTGGCGTAAACAAACGACTTCTTCTATCCGCAAATGTAAGACTTGATATTTTTGGTTTGTAGTAGGACTACAGAAAAAATTATATCTATTCCGCATGTTAAATCTTTTGTGTAGCTGTATTAACACGTGTATTTAAACCAATATAAACTAGGTTATTGAAGTATATCGCACTAATGTATCGTTACTGATTTTTCTATAACACTGTACTCCATACACAATACTCTCTTAATGAGATACTGGAATCATAAAATTGACAAAGTTTGCAATATCAAGCCTCCTATCAGCTAAAACAAGAACCCCTGGCAATAACTTATCCAAAACTTCAGAGTCTTCTATAATGTGTTTGTCACTATCATTGCCACCTCGAGTATTTATGGTGTTAGTTTTATTAAAAAGTTGAATGCGTCATTTTGCTTATATGACAATGAAGTACGGGTCATTGTGGAAACGTAGGAAGATCTATCTAAAATATATATTTCAAAGCAGTTGGTTTACGCAGCAACCTACAAGCAAAATCTTCTTCTAAATGCCATAGGCATAATACGTTGCAGCTTATCTGTTTACGGCCAGTAAGTTAGTCTCTTTAAACATATAAAAACGGTGTGATGCATGAGTAATTTTTTTTTGTTTTATTGGGTTCTGTAATGCTTCGAAAAGAAGTGAAGTTTTGATAAAAAGTAAATGAAATAAATAAAATATATATTTTAAAACTACTTTACATTAAATTATTGTAATATAAACAGTAAAATATGAGTTTTGTTTTTAGTAATAATGTACTAAGGATGTCGACAATACTTTATAATCCAAAACTACACCTTTCTCAGAGCGGAGGTACATGGAATTCATTAAGATACATATGTCTCCGGATTTACAACGCTAAAATCAATGGTTCGATTCCCCTCGGTGGGCTCAGAAGATAGCCCGATGTGGCTTTGATATAAGGAGACACACACACACACATTAAGATACAAAAATTATATCCAGAAATCAATTGGTACCCTGGCTATGTTTTGTAACTTCAAATAAAACTATATAACTATACCTCACGTGAATAAATAAACCTTAGTTTGAAGCTATTTATTATGTGGAAGTATACATCTGTGTTGTACTTTTAACCATATATATGTGCGTATTGCACTTATAAAAAAAACTTATTGAAACTTCTACTATACCTAAATAAACAACGTAAATAAAAAATGGTTCTTTATTCTTTATTGTAATTTAAACAGTAAAATATGAGGGTTTATCAATAATAATATGATAAAGATGCCATCATTGCTACTAGAAAGTAGAAACAGCATATACCTTTTATACAGTGAATTGGACAAATGTTTGTGTATTTTGATAATTGTTCTTTTCTGTTGATGCGATCCAGTCATAATTCACTTTACTTCCGTTTGTTGACACTGACATTTTATATGGGTATAAATCGCATGGTATAAGTTCTTACCTTTGGTGATTTGTTTTATACGGTAAAAACCACAAACAAAACTGATTAGACATTGTAAAGCTTTGGATTTTTTGTTTGCAGTGAACTGTATAGGCTTGTTTCCTGGCCTAACTTATTGTGTTTAATTCGCAGTATTGTGGATGGAAGGAAATGGCAAGGATGTGACGTCATATGAAAACGATCTATATTCATATAAAATATAAATCATTATTTAATTTGCGACCAAAAGGAATCTTCAGCGCTTTAAGTATACACTGACAACGCTGTGTTAGTTTTGTAGTTCTAGCTAAGAAAGCTAAGTTATTAACAGCACTGCGAATATTTTTTTTTATTTAACACTATATTCGGTTGTCTGTGCAAAGGCAGATAAGTAAGGTGAAAGAATACGCCTGCCATACGTAGGATAAGTTCGAGTTTGCGTGGGCAAATGCGATAATTCTTGCAGGACAAATATCTTTTTTTATAACACCCGATAGAGTGTTTCGGAAATGATATCTTCAAAACTTTAGTACACAGGTATTGGCACGTTCCAGATCAGAATATTTCCGCTTCACAAAGAGAGCAGCTTCTCTAATGGTTTTATATATGTATCTATAGGTACTTGGTGAGAAACATGACGTTTCGTTTGTCGCCTAAGACACTACAGAAGGATATTGATAATCTCATGGGGCTACTAACTGGATTACGTAAAGTAAACTACGTAGTTTCTTATTCGTTAAAAGCACAACGTCGTTTTGTATGCATGACCTATCGCGTTAATGAGAGAATTTCAAGCATCCTATTATGTACGTTTCACACAATTATGTTGTAGATACTGTTATCTAAATAAAACCCAAACTCTTAAAATCAGTTTGACGAAGCTGCTTTATACATGATGTAGAAGTGTTTTAAAAGCTCATGTACTTACATCAGTGAATATAGACCTACAAAACAAAGACGAATTACATAATTAATACGAACAAACTTGTATACACTTTAATACGAATATTTTTGCTCAGAAAAGTAACAAGTAAAGCAAAAACAAGATTCATGTTGCTAAAAACATAAACAGGTTCAGACTGTTGTAATATAAACAGAGTTACACTATTCTGAAATAAACAGATTAACAGTATTGTGATCATTTCTTCATTACTTTCTAGTTCATTATTTCACGAGAAGAAGGTTGGAGAGTCACACAGTACAAACACCCATACGCTAATCACTCACTCTATAAATACGTCACTGCAAGAGTTATTTGTTAGTCACTTACCTTGGCTACTTTCTTCTAAGATTCTCTAAGTTAATCCACAGTTATCCAAAGTATCACTTCAGACAAAGAGATTGAAATGAATCACACAGCCGGAGAAAAGTCCACACTCGTAAACCAGTATAGTAACCTGTCTTTCATAGAAAGAATCTCTTATGATACAGAACGATCCATTCTTTGAACTGCGTAACCTACAATATAAAGCAAGTTCTACGTAGCAAAGATAAGAATTATAAATTACAGAACCTGTTGGAATCCTACCTACCAGTCTACCTACATTTAAGGCTACCTCCTTTTTGGTAAGGACAAGTCTGTTATTTTTTCTTCGGTTAACTCTGTATAGCATGTTAAAAATTACGTAATTACAAAATAAAATGATTTAAATGGATAGTTATTGGTTGAGAACATAATGTCTATATTTAGATAAAAACTAGGCCTCAGTACAAGTGGATACGGAAATTTTTATATATTTTTTATTTAAACAGTAATTATATAGATGGAGATATAAAGAATTTGGTTTGTTTGTATGTAGTTAAACACAAAGCTGCACAAGTGGCTCGCTTCGTTTTGGCTACTACGGGTATCGAAACCTGGTTTCTATTCTAGCGTTATAAGTCCGCAGCCATAAGTCTTTGCCACTGGTGGGGGTCGCAATAATTAGGTATTAAACATTCCACTTATTTAAATAAAAATATTATTGAAGTTTCAACTTACAGCTATGCTAGATGTAGATATAAAAATGTAAAAGCCGTTGCAAGAAGCATAACGCTCAGTTACACAATAAATAATTTATTAAATCAAGAGCCCCTCACTGACGCAATGGCATGTATGTCTATTGACTTACAACGCTAACAATCGCATTTTTATATGCGTGGTTGACAGAGCACAAGTAGTCCATTTATGCTTAACTACAAATATAAAAAACAAACAGTTAAAACAGGAACCAGCTTAAAATACTCTACATGTTTCAGTGTTCTTACGTCACCATATTTAGAATACTGAAAATGTTAAGGCTAGTTGCTATTTTTATAAATTGTTTATTATGTAATTATTTCAGCGTTGTACCTCTTTTAAAGTTATTTATTGTGTAATTATTGTAGTGTTGTACTTCCTTTCACTGTATTTATGTTCGTATTTCACAAGCGCCGTTTGATTTTCTTTAAATAACCTGTCGAAACTTCCACTGCGAGTGTGTGTGTTTTCTTATAGCAAAAAGACATCGGGCTATCTGCTAAGTCCACCGAGAGGGCCACTTAGAGAGCCACTATATCTAAATAAAAAAGTTGTTGAAACTTCTACTGAAAGAATCACTGCGTGTAAATAAATAACTTGTTGAAACTTCAACTTAATTATTTATTACAGGTTAATAAAGAAGTTATTGAAACTTCTACCGAAAAAGTCACTACTTATAAATAAAGAACTTGGTGTTGAAACATAAAATACCAAATCCAAAGCCTTATGTTTAAGCCTAATATTACAAAATGTATTTTAAGTAAGAAATAACATATTACGAATTGGATTGCGTTTTGTATTTAAAAAGTAATCCACATTTATCTAATGCACAAAATTCAAGACATATTTATATTTATCGCAGAGCTGTTAACGATATCTGTCACTGTCTGTAATTTTGAACTATTGACTAAAAGGAAGGCAACCAGTCGGAAGCACCCTACCGCTTACCATCTACTCTAAGGGACTGATTATCACTCTTATAACGCATCATAGCTTAAAGTACATGGAATATTTTGTCGTAGCGCACAGAATCGAGCCTTCTCGCCCGCTCTGAAATTCAAAATTTTATAGCAGGGCCAACACGCGACTCGACAACAATCACAAAGATAATAGCAAATTCACAAAATTTCTGTTATATGTAAACGTCAGCGCTTATTGAGTGTTTCTGATGTTCAATGATATAGATTGCTTTGAATAAGGAACCTACCTTGTTTTAACTGTTTTTGTAGTACTTTAATTCTTGTCTGCAAATTAGAAATATTAGCTTTGAATTATCAAACAAACATTCACTATACAATCGTAAAAACTAGTTTTTGGCAATATCTTCATTTGTTCAAAAATTTGGTTGATAAAATTTGTAATGTTCAAATAGAGGGTTAAGTCTGACGTATAAACCTTCATTCTTCATTACGTACACGAAATAGTTGTTTAGCATTATCTGAACAACACTATATAACATTGTATTATGAATTTATTATTGCGCTATACTACAAGCGGGAAAAATGAAGACGATAAATTCATAATTTCCGAGTAAAATCTCAAATATCTAGCAAAGTATTTGAAATTTCGAATGTTTAATCATTTGGTAGAAACGCTTTTAGTAGTATTACAATACGCTTAAGTAAGGATGATAATGTATTTACCACGCACTGAAAAGTTTTTACAAAGTTTGGTCAGCCAGTAGCAACTCTCCACCGGATTTTCCTCTCCAGGGATTGTTAGAATCAACGTAACATAACAGCATAACACTATCATGTTACTAAAATATCATAGCACAAAGATTTCGAAAAGTACGTGAGCATAACTTTGTTGGATACGAATGAAACGGAAACTTAGTTTCCTAGTTTGATTGTCCTTCGGGTATTGGACAAAACGTATCTCATTTCTCGTTAGTAGGCGATAAATATTTTTTTTTCTACTGGTCCAGCAGTTTCATCTGCGTCTGGTAATCAAATGATAATAAAAATTGTTGGTTGTAAACTTTGTATGTTTTTTTTTCCTTTATGTTATTTTAGTAATAAAAAAGATTAATACCTGAAATTCTTCCTTACATTTAGAAAGCACAACAGCTGTTAAGTTGATCCAGCTTTTACTGGCTTTCTACGCCTTCATTGAAGCTGTCTTTGTAAATAAGGCCCGGCATGGCCAGGTGGTTAAGGTACTCAACTCGTAATCCGAGAGTCGTGGGTTCGAATTCCGTCACACCAAACATACTCGCCCTTTCAGCCGTGGTGGCGTTATAATGTAACAGTCATTCCCACTATTCGTTGGTAAAAGAGTAACCCAAGAGTTGGCGATGGTTGGTGATGACTAGCTGCCTTCCCTCTAGTCTTATTCTGCAACGTTAGGAACGGCTAGCGCAGACAGCCCTCGAGTAGTTTTGCGCGAAATTCAAAAACAAACAAACAATGTTTGTCAATTCAGTTTCTCAACCAAATAACATGGTTTCTATAGTGTAGTGTAATCGCATTCTAGTAATATTGTTTTAAAAAAAATTAAGCATATTTTTGGATAAATTTGTTATGTTGTAGAGTAGAACGTTTATAATATTTTGCCTAATATATTTAACACTCGAATTTAGACAAATAATATACGATAACCTAGGAATGTGATTAGATATTTCATAGTAATATTACTGTTGTTATATTAAAATATAAAAAACATTTTTATTCAGTACATACGCAACTACTTTGGCTCCAGGAATTATAAATTACTGTGTGATTAAAGTTAACTAAAATATTATTAATTCAACATGTTTTGTATAGCGTTGAACATCGAAAGTAAATTAACTATTGTAGTAAGAAATTACATTATGAAACAATGTGTCGACTTAAAATAATTATTGCAGCTATTTCGTATATGAACCAGTTTTCTCTGTTTTAGTTCTGCACTATGTATATTCTTTATAGTGGACAGATAGCCCAGTGTGTAGCTTAGCAATGAAAAATGACAACCCAAGTACATAAACATACAAACAAAATAAAGATAACAATAGTTGTTTATAAAATATTACACTTTAATTTTACTACATTTTCAAATATTTTGAAAATACATTCTTGTTTTTTTTTAATTTCGAGCAAAGCTACTCGAGGGCTATCTGCGCTAGCCGTCCCTAATTTAGCAGTGTAAGACTAGAGGGAAGGCAGCTAGTCATCAACACGCAACGCAAACTCTTGGGCTACTCTTTTACCAACGAACAGTGGGATTTATCGTCACATTATAACGCCCTCATGGCTGAAAGGACGAGTATGTTTAATGTGGCAGGGATTCAAACCCGCGACCCTCGGATTACGAGTCGAGTGACTGAACCCACCTGGCCATGCCAGGCCTGAAAAAGAAAAATACATTCTCAAACTTCTTTTTCTCAAACGTCTTTATAAAACTGATAACATCATAACCATAAATTCCAAAGATGTTGAAAAGGAAATTTAATTATTGCATGACGATCAGCTGATGTTGATGTTATGTATTATCCTGAAGTTTCGAACATCAAACTTCTGACTTACGTGCCAATCATTTTCAAACAGGGCAAATAAGTTACTTAGCCTTATTGTTGATCTTTCAAATGTTTCTTTAAAAAGGGGTTCTTGATATGTTTGTTTGTGATAGTTAAGCACAAAGCTTCACGTTAGGGTATCTGTGCAGTTTGTGGATTTTCTTTGGTTATAAGACGCCACACTTTGCTTACAACAGCTATTGTACGACCAAAATATAGCCGTTAGAGGTATTCCACACTCTACTAAATTTTAAAATTGAAATATAGCTAAAATTGAATAGGAAAACTACATCATTAAAAAACAACAACGTTTCACCCCTGTTAATGTGGCATCATCAGCTCACAGAAGCGAAACTTGTTTTTTAAATGATGGATTATTTTATATCTCATTTTAGCTGTTTCTGAATTTTGTATGGAGTACGACTTGTTGTACATCTCTTTCTGGATGGGCCCGGCATGTCCAGGTGGGTTAAGGCGTGCGACTCGTAATCTGAGGGTCGCGGGTTCGCATCCGCGTCGCACCAAACATGCACGCCTTTTCAGCCGTGGGGGCGTTATAACGGTACGATCAATCTCACTAGTTGGCTGTGTGTGGTGATGACTAGCTGCCTTCCCTCTAGTCTTACACTGCTAAATTAGGGATGGCTAGTGCAGCTAGCCCTCGAGTAGCTTTGCGCGAAATTAAAAAACAACAACAACAACAAAAACAACTTTCGGGATGATTTTGATGTCATGGGTTGATCGATCAACAATCCTGTGTTTTCCAAATCCTTTAAAAATAACGGATATCTCAGTCTTCAACATTCTAAAATCTCCGATTTCAACATATCTTTATGGTATTAATGTATAAATATTTTGCATCGAAAAGGATTATAACTTACCCTTTACAAAAGCAATCAACTTTTGGTGACATGACATCTTAATACATGAAAATGTAATATTAAAATACAGTTATGATAAATATCGTTTCAGTGTAACTTTATATTGGTTGTGGTTGTCACGTGACTTGCGTATTGGCATATTCAAAATAATTTTAATATAACGAACTCGGCCATTTGTTTCAGGGACACACCTGAAGATGGAACGTAAGAATATATTAATAGCTCGCTTTAACTGATCGTCTTTGAGCCAATCTTAAAAGCTTGTGTCAGAGGTTCGTAGTCATGACAACAAGATTCATTTAAATTTCTAGAATTATCAATGAATTTCATAAACACTTCACATTTTTACTCACGTTTTTAAGTATTTACGTATTAAATATTTTGTTGGTTATTACTTTTTTTTGTCAATCCTGCATAACATCTACTGCACTTTTCATGCCCTTCGCTTTTAGTTTCCTTATTCCACTGCTTTCAAGCACGCCATTTAAGCTACTATTTCTTGCACATATTATGCATTAGATCAATAAATCCTGGTCTATTTGAAGACAGTTTACACGGTCAGACGGACAAACTCTCGTAGACGTAATTTTACTTAATGAAACTACACTGGAATTAAACAACACAGTAAACTAATGATATTCATAATAATTTGTAGATTATAAAACAGCTATGAGCGTTCAATGCGTAATAGGGTTTTACGAGTTGAAACAAAGAAACTCACTAAAACGAAGAATAAAACCCGTAATAAAGCAAAAAAGAAATAATCAAATGATTTTGATAGCAGTAAATGAAACAGACCGGACCTAAGTTATTTCAAACTATAGTAAATGTAAACTTGTAAAGACGACAAACTTTGCTGGAAATGTAGAAACGTCTGGGTATGTGTGCATAATGTGATAATCACGTGGTTTAAAGCGATCTTCGTTTTCTTATTTCATACATAGATAAGTCAAGAAAGTTCATAGAAATATATTTATTCCAATGTTTATATTTTAGGAATTTACACACTAACTAATTGTTCTTTAGCAATACAAATGCTAAAGTTGAAATAGAAGCTAGTTGAAATCAGTTGTCACGTGATAATGACGACATTGATGTCATCACCGTGTATTATTATATTCTTTGCATTGAATCTTTGACCAAGATAAAAACATGTAAGGTAAATTGAAAATTCAATATACAATCCGGATTCCTAGAAAAAAGATCTTTCTTACGGTCCGAGTTTTGTAGAGATTGATAAAGACATTTTTGAGAAAAACGTTCTCACAGACAAACATAAGTGTATTATCTATAAAGACACAAACATAAGTTACATACATAGAATGTAAGAGATAACGCTTAGAGGCGGCACCCACTACTGACATGATAAAATAAAGGGACACAAGCTCGAAGTTAAAGTGTTTACTTCAGTGGTTATAACCTTTCGCAATGTTGGAGCTGTTACTAAAGCAAAAACAAACATACAAAAATATTATCAATATTGTAAGCAGTACTATTGCTGTGGTAACTTGTGTATTTTACGTAGTAAATTAATGGTTTCACCAAATCATGTGTATCAAGTATTCGCACAAAGTGTTTTAACAGATAAAACCTTAAGATTATTCGACGCAAGTGGGACAGTGGTAAGTTTATGCATATAGAACGCTAAAATCCGGGGCTCGATTCATCGAGATGGACACAACAGACAGCTAAAGGTGGTTTTGATCTAAAACAAAAAATAAACTAAAAGTGTTCGTATATTTCATACATGAAATACCATACATAAACAAGTATTATTATATTAATAACATATGTCACAAGTGATGAAGATTTCAAAAGTAAACAAAGCTGTCTTGTTGCTATTTTAACATTTTCGAACCATTCAACCTGAACTAAGATTACACTATAAATTAAAAAGAGAAAGGTCTTCCATTGGTTTAACAACAATGTTAAGGATTTATAACCCTGCAATTCATAGTTCGATCCCCCAAGTGGACGTAGATCACATAGCCCGTAGTGTAATTTTATTCTGAAACGAAACAAAAAAAACCTTTATAAGTGAACGATATAGAATTTTTAGGTTTCTAAAAAAAAAAGTTGAATATATGTATGGTTTACGTTAGAGGTGAGTCTCTCAATGTATGGCAGAATTCTGATATCTTTAAACGAGAAATGCTACACAACTATTTTGTTGATGTTTGGATAATCTACTTATCTTCCGGTGATCATCAATCGTGAAACAAGAAATCCCAGTGGATATTCATTTCATCTGATTTTATATGTAGAAGTACTTCGGATGCTGCAAAGCATACATCGTATCAGCCTTCAGAGGTTAACATGGTTCAAGCGTAAGCTGGAATCGCACCATTACCTTAAACCGTTACAACATATGTTTGTTCCTTCTACGTCGTAGTATTTTTGGTAAACAAATTATAGAAAACTTTTACAACCAATTAGATCATAAGTTTTTGTCACACCAGGATCACGTACGTGTTAAAACTGAATGAACTATGTACTATTATTTTACTAAAAATTAGTAAAACACTGTTAATAAATTTGAAATACACTTTACTTGAAACATGTTACCACAGAGTCTATAAATTATCCCAATGAAAAATAGAAGAATAATTATAGGAGAGGTTATTTCGAAAAAAATTCGTCACAGTAATGGTTTAAACCAACCTATATTACCCATTTTATTTGATTTTCTAGCATCTCTCCTGCCTTATGGGGATAATCACGATAATTTATATATCGGAAAGGGATATGTATTTAAAATGCACGTTATAATTGACCTAGTCATCTACGGTATGTGCTTCTTTCGCTGAGTTTATATGAAACAGCCTCAGGTTCATTTTCGCGAGTTGAACTGATGAGGTTAGGAACTATCTCTAATGTAAAAAAATATAATAATAATGGTGATATTTACAAGTGTGTATGCAACCTGAGGTATAGAGTGCACGAGTGGATGGTTTGAAGGAGAATACTTGGATTGGGGTTAGAGAGTATCCTTAGGGCCACTCAAATTCTTCAATTTTGAGCCGTGCTGTTCGGTGAGAGCCGGAACCTTTTTCCAAGCTGTCGTTTTTAGTGTCTACCACCAGGCGCAAAAATAGGTTGATATCGAGGGAGGAACGAATCATAACAAAGTAAATTATCAAATAAATTTCAAACATTTCCTAGAGCATTTTAAATGGTAAGCGTATTCTAATTTTTTATACCAGCTTTTTCCTCTGAACTCAGCAACGTACACATTTATAGCTTATGTGTAATATGATAATCTGTGTTGCTAATGTTAACAAGTAACATGTTCAAACTCTTCATCGCCTATAGGCACATGGAGTTATAACATAATGAAACTAACTTCAAAAAGTTTTCAGAATTTCAGAATATGTTTACTAAGTGCCGAAATGCCCTTGGTACTGTTTACGAGAATTCAGTCTTGTTATAATCACCATAATAACAAATAAACTGGTAAGGTTCTGATATGCGTTACTTATTTTATCAAAGAGTTATTTGGTTGAGTCGTAACGTTAAAACACTGAAAGCTTTGTTTCTGTAAGTGCTAAAATCAAGCGATAAATATTTAAAGACAGAAAAATCTCTTATCATAAGAATCAGTAGAAGTTTTAGCATTTCTTCGAATATTTGTTTCTCATCACTCGAATAGTTACGTTGTTCTAACTTAACAATAACATACCTTCTTAAAATTAACAAAAACCAGAGATTTTAGTGGACAACGTACAAATGAAAATTACTTTTTGATCGACTAATGTGTATCGTCTCTAAGTTAAGATTCACTTAAAGATATATTTCAAGTTCTGAGACACTTCAGTGTCTTTTTCAAATCCTAATTTATTTTAATACTTTATTTTGGTCCAGATATTATATAAAATATATTTTGATATTCGTTGTTATTTAGTTGAAATAACGTTAGTGTCTTTTTAAGTTCTTGATACAGATTGTTTACGTTAAATCCTACTATGCGTCACAGACTACTTCAACAACTGCTTAACGTTATTGTGTTCTGAACATTAAAAAATAATCGTAAACAAGCCACGAACTGCTCAGTTTTTCGAGGGCTGAGTAATTTATTTGACAATTATTTTAATTTGCACGTGAGTGGCTACGTGACAAAAACTTCCTATGAAATGGCGGTGTATCAGAAGTACATGGCATAACAGTCTCATTAAGGAGTCTTTTGCAATGGAAAATACGTTGCAATGACTATGTTCAACATGTATGGCTGTCGGATAATGGCGTGGCTTCAAAAACCATTTTAATATACCATATCGCACCTGCGTAGAACAATATCCCTAGAAATATAACAAAAAAAATTATGTTAGCTTAAAAGATATATATCGACTTAGTTAGTAGACATACATCAGGTTGGTTAAAAGACATACATCAACTAAATAAAGTTTGAAATTGAAACTGTCTTTTTTGACAAATGTGTGAAAGTGCGTTTATTAAGTTATTACAGTATCACGATATACCATAAAAATCTTATAATTTTGAAAATTCATAAGTTTATATTATTTCTTTCGAAAGATGGCACTAGTTGTGCAAGTGTAGAAAGACGAGTCTGTTGCAAGTTGCCAACCCAGGTGTCTGATATTGTTTAGTTGAAATCCAGCTACCTCTGTGGCCAGACGTTTGTCTTTGTCAATGAGTGGATTATAGTGCAGAAGATGATTATTCTACTCATAGCAGTAATGTTTGCCCAAGGTAAGTATCTTTAACCTCTTATTTGCTTGTTGTTTGTGACCAAAGACACCTAACTAATATAGGTTGTTGGGAAATTCCTAAATATCGTTTGCCGCTAACAAAGATCTCAAGGATCTAAAAACGCCATTTCTTTTTGTTACTGAATAATTTTGTTTTCAAAGTAAAATGATGAAATATCGATAGTTAATGTTTTTGAACAGTTCTGCCTTTTTAAAAATTGCAGTAGTTACATTTTGAATGTAATATATTTTAAACAGAAATGAAAAAAAAATATTTATAACTATTACACGAATGTATTAATTATTTGCTGTTATTTCGCAGTGCTTAATTTTAAAGATACGAAAATTAAAGTTAAACAAGACTTTACATTTATTTATTATTTGGAACAAATTTTATAATACGAAACTGAATTGATGTTCATCGAGTATTAAAAATAGTGTCTTCTCACAGTTTTGTTTTTCGTTGTATCTTTTTACATTGACTTTCATTGGCTGCTGAAATCTGTGTTATCTTGTATAAGTATAACCTTTAATTTCTTTGACTAACGTTACTTAAATTATTGCCACTGTAAAGTGTAAAATGGCATAAACTGTGTGAAGATTACAAAAAAAGATACTCTCAGAAGTTGTACACTCTGAAGGGATTTTTTTATTTTGTTCAACAATAGCTTTGGTGTAATAAGAAATAAAAATTGACGCGAAATGCTTTATGCAGACAGTAAAACTTTATTTAAAGAGAAGAAATAAGGAGGCTAAAGTGATACCTTTTAAGAAGTATTCTGTCTTGTAGGCTTAGCGTGATTTCGTTCTGTTGCTGCAGAGGTATACAAAGCATAATCATCCCATTAATGCTGTAATTAGGCTAAGAATAAGTTGTTTGTTATTGGTAAGTGTAAACTGGTAGAGATTGTATATAAATACACACGCATACACACTTAGAGAGAAGTATTAAGAAAGTACTAGAAAACGGTTAAAAATGTTCTCAATGATTCATTGTATATAACTATGGAGAAAGAGAAAGAAAGGGATACACGCAGAGACTTAGAAAAAATGGATATAGTAATCGAACTTTTCTTATCAGAAATTGTCAGTGCTTACTACTCTTCTGTAGTGAATGTCAGCAGCAATGGTCAGTTATCCCGAGGTAGAATGGGGTAGGGATACCATCTGGTAAAGACCAAATTAAATGCTTGCCCTGCATCATTTTTAGTGTGGTAAATGAAGTCGTAAATAGTTTTGCAACGAAAGTGATAATATTCAGTGGAGTTAGACAGCCACAAATAGGTTGATATGGAGCTAGCCTGTCACAAGTAAGTTGATATACAGCTAGCCTATCACAAGTAAGTTGATATGGAGCTAGCCTGTCACAAGCAAGTTGATATGGAGCTAGCCTGTCACAAGTAAGTTGATATGGAGCTAGCCTGTCACAAGTAAGTTGATATGGAGCTAGCCTGTCACAAGTACGTTGATGTGGAGCTAGCCTGTCACAAGTAAGTTGATATGGAGCTAGCCTGTCACAAGTTAGTTGATATGGAGCTAGCCTGTCACAAGAAAGCTGATATGGAGCTAGCCTGTCACAAGTAAGTTGATATGGAGCTAGCCTGTCATAAGTAAGTTGATGTTCTTTGATGCACTAAAAACTTTAAAACAGCAGAATATGTATATATATATATATATTTTTTCAGGGAATAAGGTATATTAACTTATCAAAAACTATAGGATTTAATAATATGTGATTGGTATCTTTCTGGGCCCGGCATGGCCAAGTAAGTTAAGGCGTGCGACCCGTAATCTGAGGGTTGCGGGTTCGCATCCCCGTCGAGCTAAACATGCTCGCCCATTCAGCCGTGGGGGCGTTATAATGTGACGGTCAATCCCACTATTCATTGGTAAAAGAGTAGCCCAAGAGTTGGCGGTGGGTGGTGATGACTATCTGCCTTCCCTCTAGTCTTACACTGCTAAATTAGTGACGACTAGCACAGATAGATCTCGAGTAGCTTTGTGCGAAACTCAAAAATAAAAACAAAAAACAAACAATCTTTCTGAGCAGAATCGATTGGAATGTACAGAAAGTTTTTATTAATTTTTATTTAAGTAAATACGTTTTATTGTTTCTGAAGTGACGTTTATGTGCTTCAGTATTTTATCACTTAACCTGTGTTTACCCAAGATAAGTTAGTGATACATTTTAGTTATGGTTTCATGGCGAAGCCAAGACAAAAGTAAAATTTGCCAGTATTTTCAACTAAAGAAAAATAGAGAAAAAGAATGTGAGCTAGTTTTTAATAAAGATTAAACTACGATATAGTTTATGTGGTTACTTTATTATACGATCAAATAATTTGCACTAGAAAAATTACCCTCTACGAGTTCTACGTGTATAGAAAATAAATACGATCATGGTAGAGCTCACTCCAGAAAGAATTGTAAGTGATACATCGAAATAAAGTATTTTGGTATCGCTAGGTATTTGGTAATGTGTACCTCTATGTATATTGGCTTAAATAACATAACATATTTTGAATAAGATAGAAAAACTGAAATATGAAATGTTTTCTTTTAATTTGCTAATTTCCGGCAGGTTAGATATAGGAACTCTTCTTATTCATGTACACATTAAGCCATACGTAACAGAGAACCGCATTTTCTGCGCTTTGTTGACAAAATAAAGGTTTCGTTACTATATTGATATTATTTTCAAATTGATTTAAAAAAACAAAACAACATTCTTTACTATTCTTGGTCGGTGTCATAGCTTTAGATCGCTATCATATAAACTCAAGTTTTGTCTTTTCTTGAGAATTAAAAATAATACCATTCGTTTGTTTCTTGAATTTCGCGCAAAGTTACACGAGGGATATCTGCGCTAGCCGTCCCCAATTTAGCAGTGTAAGACTAGAGGGAAGGAAGCTAGTCATCACTACCCACCACAAACTATTGGGCTACTCTTTTACCAACGAATAGTAGGATTGACCATAACATTATAACGCCCCCACGGCTGAAAGGGCGAGCATGTTTGGTGCGACGGGGATTTGAACCCGCGACCCTCGGATTACGAGTCGAACGTCTTAAGACGCTTGGCCATGCCGGGCCCAATATCATCACATTGTTTACATACTTCTTCTCTGGATAATATTTGTTAACTTTATTTTACTGTGTAATTTAGTTAGTTAGTTCAAACTGTCACTTCTCCAAAAAACAGGCGTTCACATTCATCTATAGATAAATACGTTCTATGTTTGTGTCCAGTGCTTAATTTAAGATGTACATCAAACGCTAATATATCCGTATCTTTCCTATATTCCATTTTTCTAACCTGGAGTCCAGTAATGGTTATTTTCTGTAATGTCAGCGCATGAAGACCACGTCTTGACATTTGTCTGTTCATGTCTGTCATGAGAAAAGCAACATGAATAATCACGACAAATGAAGGATAAGAACGGAAGAATTTTTTTTTGTTTCTTTTTTCACAGTAAGTAACTTGGAACACGAAGTGCAGTTGCTGTTAGTTGAACGTTCTTAAAAATTCTTGAAAAGCAATATGTAATTAGCTAATTATTTGAAAAACATGGAAGGAATACGTCAGTAAATAAAGTATTACAAACAAGAAGGAAAAAACCATTTTTGAAGTACTTAGTATTCATTTTTAAAGATGTGAAAATGGTCTATATACACATTTGCTGCTAAGCAACATAATCTCGCTAACTGTTTTTAAACATGATGCTAAAAATATCTGAACTACAATTAGCATACAGTCACACGTACATATACTTTTATATATATCATAATACAAACGAAATCATTACTTCGAGAGCTGATAAATCCTTCAAAAAAAAAAAAAAAGGAGAGAGAAAGCCATACAATACAATAAACTTTAATATTGTAGCTTCATATTTTATACATTAGTGTTAATATATACTTCTATCTACTATATATGTTAAGAAAATATTTAGTTTTGAGAATTGAAGAAAACAACAAACCTCGTATTCGCCTACATACACAATGAAATGATGTTACCGGGTGTGGATCGCCCCCTTTCACTATTATGAGCTGTAGCACGTGAACCATTCGTCCGATGTAAAGACATCCGATTATTCTCGGCATTAAACGTGTTTTTCGTTTAGTATCGGCTAGACATATAATGCCACTGTTCTCTCAGCTCAATTAAACCATCATTTGTAGCACTGAGGAGATAAAATGTGAAATGTTTTCCAACTCGAACTGTTTGTTTGATTGATTATCTGTTTGAATGCGTTTCTTTCTTTGTGTGTTCACTTGAGTTTCTCTACAAAATTTCATCAAAATTTATACATCTGTTTTCTCAGGACAGCTAATGACACGAGATGAACAAACAAGTTTATTTTATATACACACAATACAGACTAGTCAAACATTTTAAGCAATGAATCTTTATAGTCTAACTAAATGACAGAGCTGAAAATAATAGAGTTTGTTTTATCAGCGTAATTTCTTTCGTGAATATAGCTAACGAGTGAGTTGCTTTTGCAATATATTGTTTGTTATAGTTCATGAAACATAAAACTAACTGTATGAGAGTCGTCATCTAAGAAAGAGTTGCGTGACAAAGGTGATACGTAACAATTACAGATTCTGCTAGAATTAATTGAATCACTTCAGTTGCGCAGAATAGTTTTGACCAGTTGGTGAATCCAGCTAGTCGATCATTATAATACATGTATACATATATAGATCGCCTATGAGGTACACAAGAGTCAAGATTCATGGTTAATAATTCAATGGTCTTGTTAAAAATTTCAACTGACTCTGCTCAGTGCAGAGCTTACGCATATCCTATCAACATTTGCTGGACTCGAAGAAGTTTACTGGTAATTATTGTAGTTACTCTCATAAAGTAAACACTGATATCAGCAGTGGAACTGGCGATTCCTAATGTCTTTCTTATGTTGATAGCATTTATTTTGGGATACAGTTTACCTCAATCAGTTACTGTATCCACACCACTCACGCCACGGACCTGAATAATATCATAATTAGCTGCTATTTCTCTCAGTCTTTGTGTGGTATCAAAATTTTGAACAGCTTTCAAGATCTGTACTTCCGTCAAAACCTTTTTTCTATCAACAACAGATAATATAGTCAGACAACTTATGTGAAAAGGATAAAAAAATAGAAGACAAAGGGACTGGACTTAACCTAGGTATTATCGTGCCCGAAAAGTATATCCTAAGATTTACGATTTTCATTCCGTTCCCTAGAACTTGGAGGCCATAAGTCAGATTCCACTATTCGTTCACAGAGTAGCTTAACTGTTAACTAGCTGCTCCCTCTCTAGTCTACCAGTTTAAAGCTACATGCAAACAGTCCACGTTCATTTCTGCAGATAATTCTTGAAACCAACAAAGAAAACGAAACGAGAGTTCTTTCATTCAAGGTCATGTGGTGTGTGTAATATAATCCAAAACATCACTTTCTTCTCATAAGACAAGTAAAACGTGCATGTAATTAATATTTTTAAATTATCATTATTAAAAGTTTACTGGGTTCACTATATGTGTATAGTATATTTATCAGTTATTTATGTATATGTGATAAAGCAAAGAAGCTATAAACAGAATGGTCAAATCCTTGTCATCAAATATGTTTTTACTATGCGTGTGACAAACTATGTACTCAACCTACTTTCTATAATAAAATTGGATGGTTTTTACCTTAAGTATGCCCTTTGAGGAAACATAAACTGAAACGTAATAATTAAATACTACTGTTAAATTCTTCAATAAATACGAAGTTTAGAAAATAATTGATTATTTATTTGTTATAGTTTGATTTGTTTTGAATTTCGAGAAAAGCCATTCAATGTCTATCTGCGCTGGTAATCCCTAATTTAGCAATCATACACTAGAAGAAAGGCAGCTAGTCAACACCATCAATGAATGATTAGATTGACCATCACATTATGACCCCTCCACGACTGGATGAGCGGCTAGCAGATTGCGAGTCGAATACCCTAACCACTAAGCCATGCCAAGGTCTACTTATTATGAAAAAGCAGAAATGTATACACCTGTATGTTTAATTTTGTGAAATTGTCTTCAACAGATAATGTATTATGTTTGTGAATTTATGTTTTGTTTTAGCGTAATTCTACGCAATGTGCTATCTTCGTTCTGTTAACAGCGAGAAATTGAACCTCCTATTTTAGTGATGTAAATCCACATACTTACTATTGACCCGAGGGAGGGGGGCAGACAATAATTCATAATGTGATTGTTTTCGCATATTGAATTTCCAAACAATATAAAAAATGTATGAGCGGTTTGTGGTATTAACTTTGAGTATGAGTTATATATGTATATAAACAAAATATATTGTTCCTAATGGGTTGGTAATCATTATAATTTATTTCTAAATTATAATCATTCTTAGATTTCACTTAAAAATAAAATAACAATTTATAGTCACTTAAAAACACATTGTCGTTTTTTTTTGTTTTGTTACAGCCTTCTTTATAATTCGTCATCAACTTTATAAACATCAAAAACTCATTTTGAACCAGCTGGCAAATTCAATCATGTATTAAAAGGAAGAAAACGGTATTAACAACAGCGTTTCTTTAGAGTAGTACTTCACAGCTCTTGTAAGTTTTATAAGGATCAAACTAATCGATAGTTTGAATGTTTCTCGTAAAGTTTCATGTATCATCGTGATTTGTAGTAATAAGTGTAATTAACTGAGGTAAAATTAAGGCACGAAAGTAGTACATGTGTTCGGTGCAAAACATTGATAAGTACGAAAGACAATAAAAACATTTAAGGATTTTCGAGAATTAATAAATCTGTTCGACTCGTAATCCGAGGGTCGCGGATTCGAATCTCGGTCGCACCAAACATGCTCGCCCTTTCAGCTCTGGGGGCGTTATAATGTGACGGTCAATCCCACTATTCGTTGGTAAAAGAGTAGCCCAAAAGTTGGCGGTGGGTGGTGATAACTAGCTGCCTTCCCTCTAGTCTTACACTGCTAAATTAGGAACGCATAGCGCAGATTGCCCTCTTGTAGTTTTGAGCGAAATTCAAAAACAAACAAACTAATCTTTAACATCTACACGGGGAGGAAGAGGTTAACAAAACCTGACCCTCCTGGGTAGATAAGCATTAATACCCAAATATTTCCCCTACAAGAGAAAAAGAAAATCTACACGTGTTTAACCATTACTATATACTTGCATTAACAAAAGTCTTCTGAAGATATTGAAGGAAAGAAATATCCTATTATGAAGACGTTTAGACAAAAAAAAAAAAAACCATTAGCAATTAGAATGCATGGGTAAATGATTGTCTGTGTTTTGAATTTTGCGCAAAGTTACTTGAGGGCTATCTGCACTAGCCGTCCCTAATTTAGCAGTGTAAAACTAGAGGGAAGGCAGCTAGTCATCACTACCCACCGCCAACTCTTGGGCTACTCTTTTACCAACAAATAGTGGGATTGAGCGTCACATTATAACGCCCCCACGGCTGAAAGGACGAGCATGTTTGGTGCGACGGGGATTCGAACCCGCGACCCTCAGATTACGAGTCGAACGCCTTGACCCACCTGGCCATGACGTGCCGGGTAAATGAACTGAAATTCGAAAGTTTTCGAAGACATTTCTCTCTAATTGTTCATTTTAAAGAATAGAGAAAATTCCTATAGATCTCGCAATAAATTATGGTGTTAGGGCAAGTACATTATTAATTTATTCGAAAAAAAACACACTCAATTGAATAATAAGTTCTGTATTTTATAATTTATTTGTCATAAATAATATCCAGCATCAAATTTTCTGTAGGATAAAATTTTGACCGAAGTGATGTGATGTCACATGGCCTATAAAATAAATCATTAATGATATACTATTCTAGAGAGTAAATGTTTTTATTGTAATATTCGATTGTTCGACTGCATCGCTTGTCTTATTTCCAAAACACTGGAAAAGTAGCCTAGGATGTTTTAAATCAAAACGTTAAAGCAGTAAAATGTGATTGGTTCTTATACTGAATTATTCTTTCGCCCTCATTGACAATTCACGTCTTTAACATTATTGAGTTATCCCGGAGAAGATTTCAGTTCACATTCAAATAATATTTTTCTTCATGCAAATTCAACTATTTCTGACCGGAATAGATAGTACGGTGAAAATTGGCACAAGCAGCCTGCTTCATTTCGTGATTTGATAAAATTCTAGAAGAACAGGAATACTGAATCATGCATGGACGAATTCACTAAACATACGAAGTCTGCTTAAGGCTATGGAAGAAAAATTACCCCAGCTAGACTGAACGTTGGAACGCTTTATCAGGGTATAACTATCCCACTAGTGAGGTTCCTATTCATGTTATTCTCCAATTTGTATGTAGAAGAAAGTTATACAAATATATTGAATGAGATCGGCAGTGAACGAATGGAATTTTATTCCACATTAAATGTCTGCACCTGGAATAAACGCATATGAATGACATTAACTGCTCTAGCTCAGGTGGCGGAAGGAAGTACAAGACATCCGAAGCTAGAAGATATAAATAAGATATAATCACTTCACACAGAATATAGTTAATACTGTCAAAAACTTTTTGATGTCCATCAAAGTACCCTTTTTAAATGGATATTAAAGTCCATTAACCTTCATAAGGTTTACAACACTACTTGGGAAATTTGGACTACTATAGACTTAAGAATATTTCACGTAATCTTCTAATAACGGAATTGCTTTATCAGTGATTAGCCCAAAACACTGTTTTATGTATTTTCCTTGGTTACACACCACACTAGCAAAATAACGAGACTTTGCTAGTTTCCGTCAGATTTGGGCGGAATATTGAAACAATGCTGTTATTAATATCACTCTTGTTCTAACATGTTTTTGATAGTTAAAATTAAAATGTCTGTCGTGTGAGCTTGTATAATAAAGGTTGTAATTACAAAAGTAAAAATAAACATCATAAAATGCTCAACATAAGTAGGCCTATATACAAAAACTAAGTCAAGGTAGACAACGATATGAATCTAGTTTCTGCATGAACGTTATTCGATTGACAGCATTTGCACAATATTTTCAGTGTTTCCTGATTTGATTGACACAATCAGTAAATTAAAAAAATAGCAAATAGCTTGAGCAGAATAAAATTATCCGTCGTAGTTATCGATATTTAACTAGTAAACTTCTTTCCATATTTTTTCGAATGTTTTAGTGACAGGAGATTCTTGCGCCACGTTTTAACGTCGACAGGGAGCGTCGCTAATAACAATCTATAAAGTCGGCACTTGGGTGATGTCATCAGTAACAGTGACGTAATGAAATGAAAATACGTAGTGGTTGCCATATATCATTTATTGTACAATACGAGACAGTTTTATACCACTTGATGGCTATATCACAGAGTTAATACAGCGGGAGTGGACTGTTTGGTGGGCTAATACAGTGCTTATTTGGATCGATGAGTATTTTACTAATGAAACAAAAGGAAGTGTTGTCTAGCTTGGTGCAGTATAACATTGGACTGTAAAAGATCTCATAGAACAAAAGTACGGATAAAAGTACCGAGTAAATGAAACGAAATATTTCCTTAAATCACTGTAGATGGTCTGTCAATTAGTGCATTCGAAACAGCTTAAAAGTACTACATAAAGAAATGAAGATGGCATTACCTGAGACCAGCTCGAAACTCCGTTACACGCACCTTGTTGTTATTTGATGTTTAGACTGGTATAAGATGTTGAAAAACATATATAGAGGATGCATAAAACACAAATATAAATATCTAAATTACCATAAGTTTATGGTAGCAACTGTACCTCAAAAAATGTACTGGCCGATATTATTTTGCTTTCCGACGTTAAACTGTATTTGAAGCTACATTACCTACTGTTGATATATCTAGTATCAGAAAGCAAAGCGTAAAACAATGTACTTACTTGCATGTCAAATATTATATTATGAGAACTATTATGACAGTGACCACTGTAGATATGAGGTAAAGAAATATATTTTGCTTGTAATATTGTATTTATTTGGTTATGCATGCATTACATTTATAAAACACGTCTTACTAACACTTTCTTGTCATCATCATTTGGAAAATCAAAAGTACGAAACTTGATCAACCATTTTGAAATCCAGTTTTCTGAATATGTTGGATCGATGTTTAATTAGGAAATCCAAAACTTTATGGTCATATTTTTTCCATCAGAAGGGGTAGCATCCGCCAAACCCATAGTAGACTTTAACCTTAACTGTGTATATTTGTTTTCTTATAGCAAAGCCACGTCGAGCTATCTGCTGAGTTCACCGAGAGGAATCGAGCCTCTGAATTTAGTGCTGTAAATCCGCAGACTTATCGTTGTATTAGCGGGAGACTTAAACTTAACTGAATCCCATCCTGAAAGTATTAAAGGAATAAACTATTTAGCAACGTATGAATAGTTTCTATGTGTAAAGCAAAATGGATATACCCCGTGAAACTTGTTTTTAACAGTAAAAATTTAAAATTCTTATTTACTCGTTAATTACAAGTATGTTTGTATAGAGCAAATAATTTTAGTTCAAACTTACACTTTAATAAAAAAAGGCTGATTTATGGTCGATGATATGCTGCTATAACAAGCTTATGCAACACTTCAATAGAAAACAAATAGATCAAGTAGTTCATTTTCCGTACGTCAGAAGGCGATGGGTGTGTGTGTGTGTGAGTGTGTTTTCTCATAGCGAAGCCACATCAAGCTATCTGCTGAGCCCACCGAGGTGAATCGAACCCTGATTTTAGCGTTGTAAATCCGTAGACTTATCGCTGTACTAGTGGGGGACAAAGGCGATGGGTATCAAACATGAAAATGAAATATCACTTTGATTTTATAGTTCTGAAATAACAGTAATGAATATTTGTTATGAAAAAATGTTTAACAGCTTGAGTTAAAAGTTGCTGATAGACAAACTTATACAAGGGTTCTAATACCACTTTAATATTACAAAAATCAATCCTTTTCTGCATATTCAGATTTATTATTAAAATTTTGTTATTTTTTGAATTTCGTTCAAATTTACTAGAGGGCTATCTGCGCTAGTCGTCTTGATTGGTGTCTTGGGGTTTCGAACCCGTAACCTTCAGATTACGAGTAGAGCGCCATAACCATCTGGCCATGCCAAACTTTAGACGTTAAAATAGCATAAGTTACAATTATAAGTTTAAGGGGAAACAAATATTTAGACTTAATTATAAGATTCCCGGATAAGTCCCTGTATGGACTTAATTTCAAGGTTTTTATTCATAACTGCAGGGAATTATTTTATTTTTATATCCAAGTTTAATCACTGCCTAACCTACACAAAAGCTTATACTTATGGATTTAATACATCTAAACTAATATCTATATAGGTACAAGGTATTGTGTTTTGCATGTAAAAAATGTATGTATCGCCAAATGTAAGTGTAAAGCCTTATACACTGCTAGAAACTTTTTATCGAAATAATTTGATATATGTTGAATGTGTTTTCTTATAGTAAAGCCACATCGAACTATCTGCTGGGACCACCGAGGTAAATCGAACCCCTGATTTTAGCGTTGTAAATCCGTACTAGCAAGGAGGGCGTAATTTGATAACGTTTAAATATTTTTTCATCTAATGCATTTCCTTCCGTTCTGGATTTCATCATAGTTTCAAAGGAGCAAACATACTAATTAAATCTCGTTGAAAGTATAAACTTTACTCACACTTGGCCAGACAATAACCGTGTTGTTAATATGCTGTGCTCAGGACCGAACATTAAAGGTTCGAGTCTCCACATATCATTGAAAATGCTCTACATGTTTACTTGGGATTATTACAAATGTATATCCTCTATTAAGTGAAAATTAGCTGCATAGAAGAAAATTGATACTGTTGAATGTCCATCTCCTCTCTGGTCAATAAGTCTAATTTAGGGATAGCCTTTCGTTGATCCTGAGGCGTCTCCAGATCTTATGTAAACCCACCCACATCATCAGTGGCACAAGGGAGTTAAAGTTCTAGTTATTGAACATTGTCTGAGGAAGGACTGAATATCCTAAAGGAATCAGAGTTTGGAACAGAAGTCTGGTCATCATATACTAATAAATTCATTAGGAGCAGCATACTGCGTCTCCTTCTCATACAATTTCCTTTAAAATTGCGAAACAATTCCAAAAAACTACAGTGTACGTTATTGCGTTCTTGTGTTACATATCATGTGTTTTCACACTCGATATGGTTTCTCCAGAAGTGTATTATATACTTTTTTCCAATTCAGCTGTGTTACACTTCTAGAATTTGTATGAAGCTATCCAGTCTTAACTCATACACGTACGCTTATTCTAATTTCTCTCGTTTTGTTCGAATCTGCATCAGCGAACATGGTTACTCTTTGAACTGTAAGAACGTTATAATGTGACAATTAGTCACACTATTCATTAGTAAAAGAGTAGCCCAGGAGTTTTCGCTGTATGTTTATGACTAGCTGTCTTCCCTCTAGTAATTCAGTAGTGACAGCCAGCGCAGATAACCCTCGTGTAGATTTGCGCAAAATTTCAACCAAACTTTTTTCCAAAATCAAAAACTTATTTCTTTCAAACTTCGTTATTCCCATATTTATTTCTATTTTTGCTCAAAACATCATTTTAGACATTGTATAATTATATTACTAACTCATGAATCAAATTGCTGTTTGTCAATCAGTTGTATTAAACCAAAGGAGAAAAGTTTCATTTGCCTTTCGTTAGATGGATTAATTAAAAAAACGTATTTAAAAAAGACGTTTGTCCTCCGCTGATACAGCGGTAAGTCTACGGATTTGCAACGCTAAAATCAGGAGTTTGATTCCTCCCAGTGGACTTAGCATAGCCCGGTGTGGCTTTGCTATAAGAAAACACACACATAAAGCATTTAATGCGACTTAATAAATTCTAAAACACGAGCTAATTTATTACAAATATTAAATATTGATCATAAGCAAGTATTATTGTTTGATACTTTTTTTTACCTACTAAACGGGTGAGACTTTTTGAATATTTATATAATCTTGTAATGCAAAAGTTTCATTGATCATCAAAACGTTGCGCTCATGTTGATCCATCGTATAGCGTTACATTTATTTGCATTTAATTCCATTGTTAGCCTGATTAAAAATAATGAAAAACAAATCCATCCAACGATATGATTTTCTTGCTTCAGTCTGAGCTGCAATGTTATTGTATTTCCAGGAATAAAAAAATGTAAAATATAGCATTTGTTCTAAACTTTCTACTTTTAACGAGTCCATTTGACCTCCCGGCTCTTTTGTTCTTTTTTTCTTAACGGTCATTGCTTTATACATTTTATTAGTTATTTTATTAAAAACAAATATTTAAGTGTTTCTAGTATCTTTAGTGGCAATACATCAAATAGTTGAGCAAAAAATTAATTTCCAACTACGTGATTTTGTGTCTGAAAGTTGAGCTTGTTTGTTTCCATTATTCAGACGAAGTTACACCAGGGATTTACTAGCACTAACAGTTTCGAATTTTGGAATAATGGAGATAAGACAGTCAGTCAACAGCAGTGTGTGTTGACTCTTGGGGGCCCGGCATGGGCGGGTGGTTGCGGCACTCGACTCGTAATCTGAGGCTCGTGGGTTCGTATCCCTGTTACATCAAACATGCTCGTTGTTTTATCCGTGGTGGATGTTATAAAGTCACGATCAATCCCACTATTCCTTGGTAAAAGAGTAGCCCCAGAGTTGATTGAAAGTAGTAATGACTAGCTTCTTTCCCTCTAGTCTCACACTGCTAAACTATGATCGGCTATCGCAGATATCCCTTGTTTAGCTTTTCGGGAAATTCAAAACAAACAACTCTCGAGTCACTCTAATTGTGTGTTGGGATTTAGTGAGCGATCAGACTATCGTGCGGTAGCTATTTTCGTGAAAACAGAATTTCAATCCTGGAACCTTGGATTCATAGTCCTGGAGAAAGAAAACAAATCGAAAAACGATGTTTCTTCTAGGAAGTAAAGTTGACAGTTTATATATATTACTAATTGATAGTAATTATAATAAATTAAGTATTAAAATAATTTTTTGAGTTAAGCGAATGAACAAGAAAATATTAATCGCTTTTTGGACAAACATATAATTCAATTAATCTATTGAAGTGATGGCTATTCTTGATATATAGTGAAATGATGGCTATTCTTGATATATAGTGTTTGTTTATTACATTGAAAAAACATTTCATACATAAATAACAAAGGCTTTTTGGAAAGTTGAACAATTTTTTAAAACATTAAACTGAGTTGAACCAATAAAATAATAAATAAAAATAATAAATAAGTGCGTTTACTGTTTCATTTAATGTTTGCTTACTGATTAGGTAAGCGATGATTCTCAAACAACAATGATCGAAACGTTGTACCTATTTCAAAAAACAAATCTTCAGTACTGTAAAAGTTGTAACTTGTAATAAAATAATTTGTTCTCATAATAAAGATAACAAGGCAAATAAGGAAATTTAAATTCTTAATACGGTCAATGGTTTGAAATTTTTAAAGCTTTACTTCCATGAAGAAAATATATAGATGCTGTTTATTATATTTTTCCGATAATGTTTATGGCCACTATGCATAGTTGTATTAAATGGTCAAGATATTTTTAATATTATGGATCTCTCCTGCAACTACAAAACTGAATGCCAAGTTTGTGTGTAGATATATTGAAAAATTTTTCTACATAAATAAAAAATATATAAACATGTCCCTATAAAATATAGCTTAGAGGTTAAGAAAACAAACAGTTAAGACTTGTTTTTGATTTTCTGAGAAAAATATTTTTAAGATTGCATTGAATGAGGAAATATAATTCTTAACATACTTAATCAAATACCAGTTTGGTCGCTTATTTCGGTGTTCGAAGTAAATGTGGCATGAACTGAATGTTTTTCTTGTTTTCTAATATATTTTATCTGACTCTAATGTTTCTGAAAATATGAACAAATTCTTTGCAAATCGAAATTTCCATATATATTGAATTAAAAGATTTAAATAAGTTTTGTCAGTTTTATTTTATACCGAATTCATCACTTTATACTCACAAGCTAAATTTACAAAAATTGAAGACGTGATCTATTGCAACGGTATTTAGCATTGTATTTAATGTATATATTTTACGTTTATAAAACATAGCTCTTTAACATATAACTAACACTAAACTATAGATGCACTTAAGTATTATAAAATAATACGATCATTAAGTGTCGTTCTTTTGCTTAAAATAGTTTGTTCAGTTAATATATTTTAAAACGGTTGTTTGTTCAAGCAATATCCCTTTATTGCATAAATAGCTGTTGCTAACTTTGTTCATACATAGAATGCCTGTATTCCCATGCTTAAAAATAAAATAGCGACATATTAACGCATAGAAATTAATATTATCTACCAGTGAGTGAAATTCGAATAGAGGGGGCTATCCATCTAGAAATTACATAATTTTGTTCAAAGCTGAAGTTAAATATGAAATTGGATAGTTTCACATACATATGAGGAAGTATCGGAATCAGGAAGTATTTTAGCGGCAATCAAAATCTATAGACGTTTCTACAGAACATTAATAATAATCAGTCGACGAATGAGAAAATATTATTATTTCTTCATTCTATGGAAAGTTTTTAAATACGAAATATTATGCAGATTTCTAACAGAACAACAGTAGTTTCGGGACTATGAATTGTTCATATAGCATGTTTAAATGATGGATCATATGGTGCTGAAATAAAGTTTTCGGAAACTCTTCTAAAATACCGTTTTTACACCTAAACTATGTCTAAGTTAACTGAACAGCTAGTTAGTTGCCTTATTAAAACCCAGCTCATATTATAAATACTTACCTCTTGAGTCTGTTGTATAAGATCAAACATACACACAAAGATGTATTGTGGAAGATCTTAGAAAAAGAAATTGATCACAAGAATCCACACCACGGCGGTGTTTCAAACTTTTGTAATCCTAGCAACAATCAACAGCAAAACAGTGTTTAAAACTTAGTAATCCCAACAACAATTCCCAACACGACGGTGTTTAAAAGATATGTAATCCTAGCGACAATCTATAATATCACAGTGTTTAAAACTTATTTATCCTAAGAAGAATTCACAACATCAAGTTGTTTTTGTTATCAAAATAAAATGTATTTATAGTTTCAAAGTGAACTTATATAACAAATCTATCGAGTTGCTACAATAGTCATTCTGGAGTCCTAAGTGGGTTATATAAAAAAACACTTTATAAACGAGAGAGGTCACAATAATTGTCACGTTTTGACCATTAAAGTACTTGTATTTATCACTCTTTATCAGTCTATTTCTACAGATACATATAAACGGTTCTGAGAAAAGTAAAGATAGTAATATATGCCTCAAATATAAGTATGTTTGAAGAGAGAACTTGAAACTATCTAATGCTACGTCGAGTTTTGTGATGAACATCAAAATAAATTATTACTACTAGAATAACGAACAACATTCCGTATTTACAAAACATCATTTCATTACTACTATATATAAGGCAGGAATTTCTTTATCTAATCTGTAGAATGCACGACAATAAGACTGAAAGAATAAATGCATTCTACATTTGAATATTACTACAGCACTATATTTGATGCTGCTAATGGACTTGTTCATGTTGAAATTATATGAAAGTACTGCGAAACACTAATGTTCTACTTTATAAATCTCAGAAGGTCTCACAGCTAACCAATGATGTTCTGGTGCCATTAGGAATTAAAACCACATAACTTTCAAAGTAGAATGTTTATTGGATGCAATCAGTGCTTAAGCAATTTATCTGAGCCATCAGTGTAAGGCTTCGAAATACGTTACGAATTGTACTTAAAAACTGGAAAAAACAACTGAAAATAATCAGGCGGTGAAATAAATTCTGATATTTATTAATTTTTTAGGATAAAGACCTGGTCTTTATAATTATATCTAGCATGTCTTGGACTGTGCTATTTTGCCTTGAAGAGAGACGAGAGAGAGAATGTTACGGTAAAGGTTTGTTTTAACTGTTGTTAGCTTTGACAATCAATAATCTTTAATAAATGTATGCATATTTTGTCATATTAAGATTAGAAATTGCGTTACCCTCTTCGCAATGATCGAATTTTATGGTGTAGGACCATGCTTCCTTAAGCATGCCATATCGCATTCTGAGCCTAGTAATTGTTTTTTGATAAATAGAATCTAGAGATAACTTTGGTCAGTCCAGACCCATTCTCGGACGTTTGTGAACGTCATTTAAGAGATGCATTATAGTTGGATTTTAGGAGATATGGTGGTGCTTTCTTCCAATCGAGTGTGTCAACGGTTGGAGTGAACTGGTTAGGAGAAAAAAAAAAAGAGGCCAGTTTTTATTAAAGTCAGTAGTAATTACAGTTTCTAATAAAATGGTAATTCAACACCAGAATCTCTTCTCAAAATGTGTTGTCTCTAAACCTGAGATACGTAGTGTATACATATTTATGCGGTGGTTAATTTAATATAAGCATACCTTTGCTGTTGTTATTGTTACTAGCCGCTAAGATCACATAAGTCTAATTATAAATTAATTTATATTTTTATTATTACATGAAATTACTAAATTGGTTGCCTTTCAGTGGCACAGCTTTATGTCTGCAGACTTACAAAGCTGGAAACCGAGTTTTGATACCCACGGTGGGCAGAATATGGATGTAGCCCATTGTGTAGCTTTGTGCTTAACTACAAACAAACTGAATAATTTATATTTTACGTTTCATTTAGTTATCTGCTAGCATCTTCAGTAACTTATAACTACTTTGATATCCAAGCTTTTATCATTGTTGTGATGTTAATGTTATATACAAACTGATATTACAAATTTACACCAAGTAGAAAAATAAACTAAACAATCAAAAGTATTTTTCTCAAACTTTATTCACTCCTCTTCAATGACAAAGTAAACTACACGATTTACGTGAAGAACACAACAGAATACGACGAAAAACAGAATATAAATTAATGAGTAATTACTATACATTAATAAACAAATTGTAATTAACTAATACGTTGATTTAAGTGATTATATAGACCGTTAACCGCGACAACGATTGATAACTACAACATTACTTTAAGTACATATACATTATACATGTACATATATATATGGACACAAACACTTTATTGACAACATTACTTTAAGTACATATACATTATACATGTACATATATATATGGACACAAACACTTTATTGACAACATTACTTTAAGTACATATACATTATACATGGACACAAACACTTTATGACAACATTACTTTAAGTACATATACATTATACATGTACATATATATATGGACACAAACACTTTATTGGAAATTTCAGAAAAGGCAAGGAAGTAAAAACGATAAAAAAACGAATTATACAGAAGTTTTATTGTTTAATAATTAACTGCATCAAAGTTTTCATAGTTTTTTGTGTGATGATTGTTATCCAACCAGTCAAAAAGTGCCAAGTCACTTTAAAGCCAATACAAGTACAAACGGATATATAATGCTTAATAATAGTAGTGAGATGAAGTCACAGCTTTTAGGGCTAAGCTACATAACACGAATGAATAAATCATAGTTCTGACTAATCAAGATACTCTCTACTAAAAACCATGATGTTTTAATAGAATCTGTGAGCAAAGCACCGAAGAGAGTATGCAAAACAGACACTGTTCGTGATAGAAGTGGCCGAGTTAAACAACAACAACAAATCTATTCTAAAATGACTAATTATATTCTTTATGATAACTGATGGTCGTGTAAAGATCATGTCAACGATCTCACTGTAAGCTACCTCGAGAACAGTAAGACACACAGTTGCACGAAGTAGTCTAAGTGGATGTACAATTGTTCGAAAACTTCTGAGAAAGATAACCAAATCAAGAGGTTGAAATAGGTATCTGAAAACAAGTGAAATCTGAAACGATGCAGATAGGCACTCTTTACAGATAAGTAAAGGAGAGGATAATATTACAGTGAATTTACAACACTTACAATGAATAATACTGGGTAGAATAGTACAAGTTTGGAGCTTGATTTCAGCAAGTGGTGTCAATTATTCAATGATCTAAACAAAAGTGATAGCACCATGACTACAGACAAGTACAGGTAGGTTTGATCAACGAAGAAGCACGACTTATCGAATGTGTATTTGTCTTTTGACAATAATCAATGATCAAACATATAGTAAGTGTACTGAAACGATACCTTGACATAAAGTCGATGGAAAATTCACTATCATGACTTGACCAGCACCATGTTCCGATATGAACATTCTTAAAGATGTAAAGGCTTTTTGTTGAGAATATCAATTGGCAACCAAACAACATCGCTGGTTATTTCTGGATGTGGTTCAGGGCAATTGGAACAATATTTTACAATAATCAGTGATGTCGAGAAAACCCACTTGTAGAGAAATATATATGTAAAGACGGCTCGTTTGGGTTGAGAAAATATTTTACATAGAAGAGCGAATAACGTTTCGACCTTCTTCGGTCATCGCCAGGTTCACAAAGGTTTTCGCACAAATATTTTACAATCATGTGTGGATGAACTATATGTCAAAATGAAAATAAGATGTAATTCAGTGTGCAAAACAAATGCCTCGCCACCTAAGTATTAAGGTGTTGTACATTTTATTTACCTTGGATTTGTAGTTTTTGTGATAATGTTTATACCATCAATAAATTTACCAATTACTTGTCATTTGGGCGACTCCTGTATGTGATTTGTTTGTGCGTTTACACTTTTTTTTTTGCTGTTTACATGATACTGTTGTACTTATAATGAATATTTTTGGAACTTACTTGTGTGGCTTCTCGTGTGTAGTATGGTAGATCTACATTGAAGTGATTAAGCTAACAAAGATATTGCCTGCTGAATAGAACATAATTTACAATACTACACAGTATGGAAACAAATTTCAATCTGAGTAATATAGAGTGTACCAATCAAATACATAAAGGTGAAAAATCTGTAAAAAAGGACTAAAACAACAAAAATGACAACAACTATAACTTTGATCTACAGATACTCGAATATAGTTTGTTTGTTTTTGAATTTCGCACAAAGCTACTCGAGGGCTATCTGTGCTAGCCGTCCCTAATTTTGCAGTGTAAGACTAGAGGGAAAGAGGGAAATAACAACACAAGTACATAAACATACAAACAAAATAAAGATAACAATAGTTGTTTATAAAATATTACACTTTAATTTTACTAGATTTTCAAATATTTTGAAAATACATTCTTGTTTTTTTTTAAATTTCGAGCAAATCTACTCGAGGGCTATCTGTGCTAGCCGACCCTAATTTAACAGTGTAAGACTAGAGGGAATGAAGCTAGTCATCACCACCCACCGCCAACTCTTGAGCTACTTTTTTACCAACGAATAATGGGATTGACCGTCACATTATAACGTCCCGACGGCTGGGAGGGCGAGCATGTTTGGCATGACGCGGGCGCGAACCTGCCACCCTCTGATTACGAGTCGCACGCCTTACGCGCTAGGCCATGCTGGGCCTATCGAATATAGTTCATATCTATAGTAATGTAACATACCAAAGCTAATGAGCCATACCAGGTAAGTCTAACATAAGCATGTATATAGTATGTGGAACACAAATACATATGTGTATAAATATACGATTTACAGTGCATTTATTACATGAGAGAACAATAAGTAGTAGCTGTAAAATTGTCTTATAATAAAAACAAACATATGTGTTTCTACAATAAAAAAACGATATATCATCATAAAATGTTACTTAACGCATAGTTTTCAGACATTACGTGTAATAATTCGTGTTTCCTTGAATCTTCATTAACAAGTACTTTAGTTGATAAAACTTGTAATGAGGGGAAATCCTCTGTAAACTAAGTAATTTAAAGGAAAGTCCAGAGACACAATTTTTTGAATAGGCTACTTATTATTTTAACTCTATAGCAATATTTTTACCACTCGTCTGATGGTCATTATCACATAACTGTCGTCTAATTAAAAAAAAATTCAGTAATCGGTTTAAATAAACTTGTCTCTGGTTTTTACTTAAGTTGTTAATTTCACAAATATGTGAGCGAAAAGAGTGTTGTCTTTAATAAAGACATAGCTTTTACTTCTAAGTCATAGCTTTTACTTCTGTAATTACGTTGATGATCTGAACAGCTGCTTGTTTTTAAATTATATCTCAGTGTAATTCTACTGAGGTAATTAGTTTTCATTTCATATAAGAAAAGTTCGGAATACGAAATCAATTTTATTTTACGACATATCAGATTTGTTTAGACAGGTATTGACTTAACCTCGTAAATTATGTATTGCCTTTTTATTCATGGTAATACACTAACATCTGTAAATTGTATATTCAGAGAATTGGGAAGGAAAAACCAAACTCAATCTTCTCATTGATCGAAACCTAATTTACATAGGTCGACACGTCTGCATCTACATATATAGGAAATCTAACTTTATACATCTACAAATAAATTGTAGACTTCCAAAGTCTGATTACGATATGCTGCTAAGCCTTGTATATCACGAATACAACCCATCGTCACATTTCAAGTATAGACTGTACAAGAATCAGTTAAAACTCCTGGATAATTAGTATAAACGGGACTATTAAACCTGCCCGGATTTGCTGTGCGTGGTCGTCACATATTAGACCGATAATGAATTTCAGTAATGTAGTTACAGCGTTTGCATAACGTTAATGTTATAGATCACATTACCAGAAAAAAGTATATGTATTTCTTGTTTTGATGGCTCAGGTATAAGTTGGAATGTAGTGGACTTTCAGGATCTATAAACGCTAAGTAGCCATAAGTTTAATTGATACTATTTAAAAATAATACATATTTCATTATTTACAATGAACAGCAAGCTATAACTTTCGATAGGTGAATTTCTCAAAGGTATAAGGTGTATTATTTGATTTACTAGCCTCTTTGATCCAACCAGTTTTTGGCTTTCGCTTTTCCTAGAGACTAAATTCTGCTCTTTTCACACTTACAATATCAGATGCTATAGAAGAATATTTAAGTTTAAGATTTTAAACCTCAACTTCACTTTATATACTCGTTAATAAAACGATCAGTTCATAAACCTCTAGAGTTCATGTTTGGGTATCTTCTAATTTTGAACTTCTGACCAGATGTAAGAAAGCTGTACGATGTCACAAAAGGTTCGATCCTTTGAACTAAATAACTAAATAAATAACGTTATTGGAGACTGAAAATATGGAACTCGTTCAAACTGTATTACCTTCGATCCAAATTGACGATGATGGCAATTAGGCTAAACTGAAAGAGCTAGTATATACTGGAATAAAATAATACTAGCTCTTTCAAGTTTCTTTACATATTTTAACCAGTTTCGATTCGTTTGGTTTTTTGAATTTCGCGCAAAGTTCCTCGAGGGCTATCTGCGCCAGCCGTCCCTAATTTAGCAGTGTTAGACTAGAGGGAAGGCAGCTAGTCATGACCACTCACCGCCAACTCTTGGGCTACTCTTTTACCAACGAATAATGGGATTAACCGTCACATTATAACGTCCCCACGGCTGAAAGAGCGAGCATGTTTGGCGCGACGGGGATGCAAACCCGCGTCCCTCAGATTACAAGGCGCACGTCTTAACCCACCTGGGCATGCCGGGCCTTCCCCAGTTTCGAAACTTCAAATATTACTCTTTACAAAGTAATTTGTAAATAGAATCTATCAAAAAAGTTTTTCCTCAGATTAATGTCTGAATATAACTTCAATTAAATCATTAAATAAACTGAAAATTAAATTATCTCCTTTTTAAAATTAAATAAATTAATATATAAATTAATTTGATTTTATAAAATATACTTTATGTTTCATCATTTTTTATTTTATAATTTTCATTTAATTAAACTTTACCTTATTTTAATTTTTCTAAAAATAAAGAAAATAAAAAGTTTACTTAGATATTTTTTAACAATTTAATCAATAAGATAGATTTTACTGACATTATTAGTTCTTATGTAATTTCTAAAAATTCTTGCAACCGCTGAAAATTTAAACTAATATCATATAATATAATTTTTCTATAATATTATGAGAAAGACTAATCGATGTAAGGTTTCAATCTATATGAAAGTATATCAATATACAAAAAATTGAAAATAAAACAGAGTGTATGCTTAACAAGTTTCATAGGATTAAAATAAAGTATATTTTTAAATATTTCATAAAAGTATTTGTTTGTTTCAACTTAATGTTTAGAAATATATAACAACAAGTAAACACATATTTTTTGAAATAATATGCACTGATAAAAACAGATCAATCTGAAAACCGTTAAAACGAAATAAAGTTTTGTCACGTAAATAAAAAAATACCCTAACATTTACCTTGTAGCATATATTGATATAATCTTAATAAAATGAACGAATCGTGTATGTAAGTATTTATGTATGTAATCAAAACTCTCACGCTATTTGCGTATTCAAGATTCAGGCAGTTAGAAAAATAACTGTGGTATGTGCAACTCTATATTTTATTTATCTTAGAACATAATTTTAAATAAACGTGTTCTTCTTACAACAAAAGCACGACTTTCACTAAGATATTGCGCGAAGGTTTGATTATACTTTAATGATTTAATTTTTAAATGTGGTAATAAGAAACTGGGATTCAAAAAACATTCTTTTTCTTATCAATGACACTACTTCTAATACATAAAGTGTTACAGTTTATATCATTAAAATCTATTAATTATTTTGGCTTTGTACAATAATTGTTAGTAACAATCCAAACACTTTTATGGTGCGCTTTCCAGAAAAAAAATAATTATTTGTTAAAAAAATTATTTTTTTTCTAGTTTTTTTCAGTTAGGTATGAATAGTACGATTAGTAATTACAAGCGCAAACAGAGATTTAAAATGTCTAAGGAAAAGACTGATATGTAACGTAACTAATTCAAAAATACAAAAAGTCTCAACTTGTTTTCTTCTTTACTCGAAATTTCAAGAAAAAGCGCTAATATTTTATGGTTAATTTATTCATCATAACTACAATGTAATACAGGTGAGACAATGTATAAAAATAAATCAAAATGCATTATAATATTAACACATAGTCTGAAGTTTGCGACACACATAAGATAATATTTTTTAGGATAGTACGGCGTTATAATATCCATCGTTTTACTATTATTCGTAAAAAAACACATACGCAATACTTTAAAATAATGCGTTTAGAAAGAAACCACGATAATGTGAGGGTTCATCAGCTTTTTGACATTCTTTTTGGATTTTTCTATTAGTTCTTACATTTCTTTTTAAACTTAATTAAAACCCTTTATTTTAGTTTATAATTTGTAATAATTAAAAATATTGCAACAGTCATTTCTGATACTGTTTCCTACGTATTTGACAGTTATTCACACAGGGTGTTGTGACACGCAAAAATATAAAAGTAATTAATATGATACAATATATATATATACGTTGTAACCACAAAGATAAACTTCGTAATATTAGTAATTTTATTCATTTATTAAGAACGTTGGATTGTGCTAAACTGAATATAATAATAGTAACATAATTCAAATATTTAGTCTTCAAATCGAAATTAATGTCACAAAATGTTAGGCGATTAATAAAAAATATGTATTTAAATGTATAATTTTTCATTTTTTTGTGTTTACAAAAAAATTACCACGACTCTACCCACATATGAACACGAGTAAACTATATATAATTAAGCGAAAAATTCTTTGTGATCCGAATTGCATTCTGATATATTATATATTTTCGCAAATATTAAGACATATAGAGTTTCTCATTTACGATATCATAATGCGTAATGTTTAAACCACTCTTCTAGTTGAACTAATGATATAGATGAAATTAATTAACAGTATTTCAAATTTTGTTATATTTTTCTGGCACAAAACCAAAGCCATAATGGACTACCTGTTCAATGAGGAGTCGAGGTGAATTGAACACCATATCTTAGTGCTGTAAGTCTGGAACTTACCGCTGTCCTCAAGGAACAGTATTTCAAATACCTATATCTTAAATAATCTTATTCAAAATAGCAAACATTAATGTCCAGAGTAAAATATGCTAGGAGCTCTGTCTATAAATGTAACTGCAACTCACCGGCTCGTGTAAAGTTCTTCGGTTAGGTTGAGTAAGTTATAAAATGACTCAAGTAAAGGACCTACTTTACCTCTTTACTATCTCGGTGCAAAGTATTTATATTTGAGACTTCGAATATCACATTTAGAATTAGCATCATGTGTCTTTGTTGGAATTGATTATGTCCTGTTGTAGCAATTTATAACCTCTGAAGTCAAGGGAGAGATGAATTGAAACAAACTTAAACAAATGTTGAAAGGTGAGTTACTTTGGCTAAGGCTTAGAAACTAGCAAGTTGATATAAAATTAATGTGAATTGTAAATATTATACGATTTACATTATTATCCTGTTAAACAATATTAAAGAAAACGACTATTTTTGTTTCGTAATATGAGTTTATTAGTTAGAATTTGCACATCTGATGTTAACAGCTTTCAACCATGATCCATATAAGATCTCACGAAATTGAGGTTGAGTCTAAATAACTGCAGTACGCTCTTATAAAATGTAACATTTTATTACACATTTATAAACATTGTCTTGAATCTTAATATTCGGAAAATGTCAAACTAAAATAAGTAACTCGATAACACTCTGTTCATTATATAAGCACAATGACTATTAGTAATTAAGATACACAATTTTTTTTTTACTTTAAATTTATGTAGAGAAATCAGTGTGAATAAAGTTATCAGTTTCTAACATTATTAAATAAAAAAACGAAAATATTTTTACTTGAGTTTAGGGTTAGAATGTAGTAATTTTGAATTACCTATGAGAACACGTAATTTGTATACCAGCATTTTTCTATATGTATATAACTCTGATTTAAATTCACCAAAAATATCCAGTGACCGATTTAACTCTGTTAAGAAGGCCAGAATGTAATAAATGCAAATATCACCGCTACGTTTAAATAAAACCTCCATATGCAATTTTAATGGACTGTTAAACTGATATAAAGTATAGAAACTGGTGATATTTCAAGATGTACTTATGAGGGATTTACAAATCAAATGGCATTTCGTATAATAATATTTTTATAAAGCACTTGATAAAGTGTGCTTAAAAGCATCACAAACGCTTCATAAATGTTATGTGCATATGTGACTACAAAATATATTGAGAAGTTTAGAAATGATAAAACTCCTGTGTTGAATAATATTTTCCAAAAGGGTTTGAAGGAGGTTAAGCGTTAGATATGTAAGCCACTTGCTGCTATTACTTCTAGGTTCTTAAATGGTAACTGTCAGAAAACTGAGTTAAGTTATGTTACTCCACTTTTCAAGGGGAGTGATAAAAGTGTTCTGGTAATTATAGGCCTATTAGTTTTATATCAGTGGTAGAAAAGGTTATTAAAATTTGGTAAAAGATCCTTTGTGAAGTAATTTTATTGGATAGTCGGCATAGTTTCACTAGGGCAAATATCTGGCCTTACAAATCTGTTGACATTCTTTGAAGTGGTGACTGCATGTTTAGATGAAAGTAGTAGTGTGGATTGGTGTATCTGGATTTTCAGAAAATATTTTACAAGGTATTAAATAAAAGAGTTGTTAAAAATTATATCTGCAGATGGTTGGGATAAGTTGACTCACTGGATTAAAGTGCATAGATGAAAGACATGAAGATCAGTCAAGGTTGTTCATGTCATGAGTGGGATACCTAAGAGTTCGCTGTTAGAATTGTTGCTCTTTTTAATTTACTCCAGAGACGAAGATAAAGAAATGGTCAATACGTTATTACTTTTTGCTAATGATATCAAGGAGTTGGGTTTTCAGCTGTAAAGAGGATTCTGTAACCTAACAAAGGGAGTTAGATTATTTAGTGAGTAAATAAATGGCAGATGGCTTTTATTTTCAACAAACTAGATAATGCGTATGGAATAGATACCACACTATAAATTGTGAATGTAATTTTGATAGGAATAATCTTAACAATGGTATAGAAGAAAAAGGTCTTGGTATTTTGGTTGATCAATCTCTCAAGTCACCCAAACAGTGTGTTATTACTAGTGGTAGAAAAAACAGGATTTTATGTTGCTTTAATAGGAGTATTACGTTCATTCTTGAGTTCCTTACCATATAAAGATTATTGAACTGTTGGAGATGGTTTAATGGGTGGTTACTAGAGTGATAAAAAAGATGGAAAGGTTGTCATATGTGGATAGGCTAAGATCTCTGGAGTTGTTTTATTTTTTGAAAAAAAATAGTTAGAGGGAATCTTATTTAATTGTTTAAGATTGTTAATAGAATTATAGTGTTAATTCATTATATTTTTATGGCTTGTCTTTAGGTGTAGTAGATGTAGTTGATTTGAAGAAGTTTAATGGAAGGCTTGATGTATATTTGAATAACGGTTAGCTTTGAGTATTCCACTTCAATTGTAAAGTTTCTTGAGGTCGATGAATGGTCTAGATAGACCAACAGGTCTCGTTTTTCTAAAATTATATAAATATGTATATAAACGGATTGACAAAGGCTATTTTTCCTTAGTTTTGAGGTGATATACCAGAGGAAAACTGATAATCAACAGGTCTACTGACACATGTAATGCACCCATGACTTCAATCTAGAGAGAGCAGTTTATATTTTTGCAACAATGGAACGCTAACCATAAATTCTGAAATCTACAATGCAGCAAACTAACCAGTGGAACCTTATTTAAATAAACATTGTTGAATACTGCTTTCAATACTGCTATTGAGTGTGTTATAGCATATGTAATGGAGCTTTGGTGGATACAATTTGAAAAAAATGTATACAGGAAAACAAATGAGCTTAAAAAACATCAAAGACAAAAATAACAACTACTATAAACTGAACGTTTTCGAAAAGTAAACATTTCTACATCAGGGGCAAAGTAGAAAGATAGATCTTAAATTAGATCTGAAAAAATATAGTTCTTCAAAATAAAAATAAGTTCTTATTAATGGTTTGGAAGACGGAAGTATGATTAACAATACTTATATTTAAGCCTAAGTTCAAGCATTGTAATTATTAAACTTTTTCAGCGTCTGATGAATGGAGATTACATACATTAGTAGGAAACGTTTACCAAAACAGCTTTTATAATTCTCACGCTGTTTTCGCGTCCAACTTTCAACAATGAGATAAAATAACACACCGTGAATTATCACGTGGTCGTTAGCCATCTTACTTCTTCACTAGTATCGCTACCCATTGGAAAACACATTTCTAAATTACGTCTATTCCAGGAAGTTGGTGGAATTAATGTACATTGGAAAACATTGTAATAGGTCGTGAACCAAGAACTCTTGAAAATTTTACATCGTGGTTGATTACTATCTTTCTAGATCTCTTCAACACGTAAAGAAACATTAAAATTATTTTAAAGCATTTAGAATCTCGAAACGTTCTAATGCACAGTAACTTGAAACTCGATATTTATGTTGCATTTTACAATTTTTTTATAATTTAAAATTATCTCAGAATTATTAGTTCTGATTAACCTTCTGGTTATCATGCAATTCTTGCTTTCTTTTGGCTATATTTATTTTGTGAAAATAGTTGTTATTTTTTGTGTGTTTCCTTATAGCAAAACCGCATCAGGCTATTTGCTGAGCCCACCGAGGGGAATCGAACCCCTGTTTTTAACGATGTAAGTCCGTAGACTTACCACTGTACTAGCGGAGGGCGTTGTATTTGGTGTTAAGCACAAAATTATACAAGGGGCTATCTGTGTTCTACCCACCACGGGTATCAAACCCAGTTTCTAGTGCTGTAAGTCCACAAACATACCGTTGTGCCACTTGGGAGAACTGAAAACAGAATTTGTTCCATGTGTAATAAACTATCGTACTCTGGCACTGACATCCTACTGATAGGAGCGTAACATATATTCCATTTACAGTGAAGATACTATTATAATTTGATTAAACATATTTCAACCGAAATACGACTTCGTGGATTACATACACCAATTGTATCTGAGAAACGTTAACATGAAAGTCCACGTAAATGAAGTAGCTATTTTAGCAAAAAGAAAAAGGTACGAGTTCTACAGCAAATACACATTCATAAATTACTTTGAATTAGTAGCGATTTATGGCTTCATTTCCTACCGCAGTCAAAAGAGCAACGATTATATTTCGAAACAGATTTGTTAGAAAACTATAACGTATCTCACTGCGCAGTGATCGGTAGTAATTTAAAGTCTTGGGGACATGGAAAAGTAATGATAGATTACTTCAACACAGGTTTGTCTTGCTCTACTACAGTTACTAATGACGTGTATCACGCGATGTGTAAATCTGCACTTCATAACTAATACACTGAAACATGGCAGTTTTTTGTATGTTAAAACTTTGTCTTTGCAAATTCCTCATTTCAGAACGGGACAGTTCAATGGAGTCGATAATATTACTTTCTTGACTGTACAATGTTATTGGTATTTGTCCTGTTTAAGTATCAATACTAGAAAAAACTGTGTTCCTGATGTCTTACCGATATTTCATTGAGAGTGTTTTCTTCACGAGCCATTAACGTTCGATGATTTGGCAATAAAAGATTTACAAATAAAATAACTTCTAAGAACCAATTCAAAGGATTTTTTATAAAGATAAACAAATAATTCTCTTAAGAAAGAAAAATGTAAAAAAATAATCGAGCATGATTGAAGATAGATAAAATTGGGTAATAATTTGTCTAGGGGTGATTTCAAAACGATCGCTTCATGAAGTTTAGTAGTGCTGTTTTCCCATTTTGAAAATTTACATTTTGTTTTGTTTTTTAGAATTAAGCACAAAGCTACACAATGGACTATCTGTGCTCTGCCCACCACGGGTATCGAAACCCGGTTTTTAGTGTGTAAGTCCGCAGACATATCACTGTGTCACTGGGAGGCTACATTTTGTTTACTCACGTCATCAGTATCCATTATATATATATATGTCTTAATTCAGGAAGGGATTAAGAAAAACTATCTTATAGTTCTAAGTGATCCTCTCCGTCACACCAAATATGCCCAACCTTTCATCTGTGGGGGCGTTATAAAGTTATGGTAACTCCCACTATTCGTTGATAAAAGAGTAGCCCAAGAGTTGGTGGTGATGACTAGCTGCCTTCCCTCCAGTCTTATACTGTTAAATTAGGAACGGCTAGCGCAGATAGCCCTCGTGCAGCTTTGCGCGAAATTCAAAAATAAAAAAACAAACAAAGACACCCTATACAACAAACATTCTTGTAACACAAAGACAAATCAACGTGGAAAAAGTATATTAATGTATTATGGATGTAAGAACGAAATAATAGAACTAGAGTAAAGAGTTGTGACAGATCCTGTAAAAATAGCTTGAAGAATACCGTAGTATTTACTTTTTGCAGTATTAGGATTTATTCAATGTCATCATATCGAAGAACCCATTTAAACACGAAAGTATAATTATATTTATAATATATCACTAGATGGTTATTATCATATTTAAAATAAATTCGTAGATTAATTGGTTTATTACTAGTCTATTTCTAAGCCTAGAAATCATTACTTCTTAAATAAATTAGAAGTTTGATGCAAAAACGTATAAATTCCTTATGGTACACTAATACTTTTTAATTGATTAATATACAACATAAGATTCCGTAATAATGTTTTTGTTTCTCACAAAAGCCTATAATTTCGATTCGCCCATCGGTACTAGATGAGAGAATAGCTTGTAATTTCTTGACTTGGCGTGACATTTAGAGTATATATTTATAGAGCAAACACAAGGTGCAAAATAAAAACTGAAAACAAAGTAACATTGAAATCTGAGCTGAGGGAAACTTTTGTTTGAATTCTGATTTATAAACCAAAGTATTATAGTACTTTGCAGTAATATCTTTATTGTAACACGCATTTGGATAATTGCAAGAAACTATAACACAGAATAATCACTAATATTTATTTCAATTAGGACAATAAGAACATAAAAAAACTCATCCAAATGCCTCGTGATACCGTTGTACATAACGGTAATATTACTCATCAGTTACAATGAAGTTTATATCCACACAAACGGAACATTATCAAATGTAAAGGAAAACTAGTTTCAACACTTCACATGTCATCTTCAGTCCAACGTTTGTTTGTGGGAAGAACGCAAATATAACTTATTTTATACAATAGACGTGCGAAAAGTCGAAACTAGTTTCCATTCAATTTAAAATTTGATATTGTTCCGTTAGAGTGGGTTTCAATTATATATTAAATTAGTTTACATCATGTTTTGTAATACGTATTCGTTCTTTAAGAAAATTATTTGATGTCCTAATTTTGCGTATGAGTCCTAGGATCGAGTCTACCTTTCATCTCTTTTGGCACAAAAGATAATTTGACCGCCCAAATTTTTAGTATCGTGTGCTCATTTAAACCAGATTAATTAACAGACATTGAGAAAGGAGCCATTTTTTAATCATGTGAACTACAATGCTAGTTATTTTGGCTAATTATTAGTACCAATCTATGTAGTTAGCTTACTTTGATCAGAAATTAATACATGCTTAAGCTAAAGGCAGCGAGTTCAATGTTAGGTTACACATTTTGACAAATTTTCTATTGACCCTCCACTGTACGCGGACTTTGACTTTTTTAGGATAGTGTTTAATCATACCAAAAGCGCAGAAGTCTATTGCAATAGAATCAGGTGACTTGGAAGATATGTGGCTAATGTGATTGGTGTGATTTCAGTTTCTTCAGTAATCGTTCTTATGAAAACAGCCATTGATTTCATAATATGGCTAGAAAATTGTGAGTTTATATCTTTCGTTATTTCAATTCATTGTTTCGTAATTTATTGAAAATATCAAAAGATATGTCCAACTTTATAACAATTATCTTTTTGTAGAGTAAAAGATATTTTGTAGCTAATTTATTCACTCTTTGAGTAAAGACTTATGTTCTTACCGATTAGTGTGGTTTCAGTCCTAGACTCTTCGCTATTCGCGAGTTTTCTGCTTTAACGGAAATACTAATCATTCTTTTTCATTAAACATTGTGTTCAGTTGCCTTTAATCGTCCAATTCTATGTAAACCTAGCTTTCTAAACACTGTAACAAACTTATACAAACGTAGGAAATTAGTAGCTGCATTGCACAGGTGGATAGGCAATTATTGGTTGTGACTCAAGTACATAGTTGCCACAAATGTTGCCCGTGAGACCACGGCTCGCACATTTGTCGATATGCCGGAGTATTAGTATGTGCAAATCGTTCTTATGAAGTACTATTGACCCTCTGTATATAAAATAGTTATGATGGGAACACTATATATATTCATTAAGCATAATATTTTTTTACCGTTAAACCCCTCTAGGTATACTTTACGTATTATTACTATATCGTGAAAGGATTGCACGTTCAACCGCATTTTTAACTGTGGTTTATTTTCAGAGTATTATTTTGCACTGACAACTAGCAACCAAATTGTACATGAGGCTATAGAATATTTTTTTTCTTTATTGTTGTTTCATTGTTACTGATTTAAAACAATGTGAAGATTAACGTATAACGGTAACCATTTTACTTAATTCCATATATTCTAGCTAAATTGCGGCATGTCTGCGGGCTTACAGTGCTAAAATTTGGGTTTCGATACCCCTGGTGGGCTGAGCACAGATAGTCCATTGTGTAGCTTTGTGCTTAATTACAAACAGCAAATAATCCATCTAACGGAATTGATTATAAGATGTTCGCCTGCAGTGTTATTTTATTCATACGTTCACCATTATAAGGCCCAGCATGGACAGGTGATTAAGGCGCTTGACTCGTAATCTGAGGGTCGCAGATTCGAATCCCGTTGCACCAACATGTTCGCCCTTTCAGCCGTGGAGGCGTAATAAATTACGGTGAATCCCACTATTCGTTTGTAAAAGAGTAGCCCAAGAGTTGGCGGTAGGTTGTGATGACAAGCTGCTTTCCCTCTGGTGTTACACTGCTAAATTAGGGACGGCTAGCGCAGATAGCCTTCTTTAGCTCTGCGCGAAATTTAAAAACAAACATCATTATAATTTTTCATTAAGTAAAAATGTTTGAGATTTTCTTACTTTTAATTAGATATTGCATTTCCTCCTTTTCCTTACATTACAGATTTATAACTTACTGCATGAAAACTAATGTTAATACGGTTTTTACAAAAGTAAACATGGAATAGTTAACTGGTTAGAGTTTCAGACTAAGGCCCAGCATGGCGAAGTGTGTTGAGGCGTTCCACTCGTAATCTGAGGGTCGCGGGTTTGAATCCCCGTCGCGCCAAACATTCTCGCCCTTTTAGCAGGAGGGGAGATACAATTTTTCTTTCAATCCCACTATTCGTTGTTCAAAAAATAGCCCACGAGTTGGCAGTGGGTGGTGATGACTAGTCCTTCCCTCTAGTCTTACACTGCTAAATTAGGGACGGTTAGCGTAGATAGTCCTCATGTAGCTTTGCACGAAATAAAAAAAACAAAACAACAAGTTCCGAGTATTTAAGATTCGCGTCTCATTTCCACCAAAGCAATAAGAATAGTAATTAGAACTAAGATGACTATTAAAGGTATTCTTCGGGTAGCTTTACACGAAATTCAACAATAGCATTTGAAGTTCCGAAGTCAATAGAGAAGACAGGTTTGTTGTTAATAGCTGGTGCTAAGAAAGCTCAACAGAAACTTTCTAGAAGATTAAAAAGTGAAAAGAAAGAAATACGAACATGTTTACTGAGGCAATTGTAGTGATTATCTTAGACTTACATTGGAAAGATGAACATCTCTGTTTAACTTTGAATAATTTCAAGTTGTCCGTAAAAATGTACGAGTTTGAATAGCTTTCAAAGAATAAATATAGATGTATTTATTGCACATAAGAAGTATATATCAGAAACCTATGTTAAATAGAAACTTTTAAATTAACAAAAAATCATAAAAACGGTTATATGATTATGAATGGGATTTCCGAATCTCATCATCGTTCATTGGGTTAAATTATGAACGCTCTTCGAATAGGATTTACCTATCTTACAATTTCAGAAACAGGTTTAAAATTAATGTTCCAAATCTACTCATTACGGCTGATGCATAGAGTCTAAATGGCCACTCAAGTATTAATTGAAATTAACGTAATACACTCACTGTTGCCAGTTTGTAATTTCATAAAATCATTCTGTGGATATCGTGTCTAATACTTTAAAATTACACAAATGACCAAAAATCTATAATATATTTTGAAAAGGAAAGAGTTAGCTTAAGGCTTAGAAATAAAAGAAACTCAATTTCGTTTTATGCACCAGAGCGATTGTGAAATACTTTACAAAATGATAATCGTTTCTTTGAATGTTTGCAGTTATTTTTATTATAGGTTATAGTTGTTAAAATAGAACCTTTTTACTAAATTTGAGTACACGAACATAGAATACGTAAATATAAAGCATATATATATATATACTAATCTGTAACGAAAAACTGATTTAGACTTTTTTGAATAGTTACAAGGAACAATAGATAAATGTGCGTTAGTGACACATCAAGTTTTAAACTACAGAAATCATGTGTAACAGTAAGATGATATTACAAGATTAATATTTACCTGTTGCTGAGATATGTTTTTCATCAGATAGCTGTATTATGTCTTTAATGTTTTACGCAATATGAAACCCGATTCATCGGTTTCTTCAACAATAACAATTTTACTGTTTGATGGAAAGAAAAGAAATAATATAATGCCATTGAGTAATATTGCTGAATAATTCGTGTAAATCAGTTCGTATGTTTCTCTCTCTCACTTTTATAAATTTTACTTTTTTGTTGACAATGAAATGGATTTAAAGTACACGTATGTTAATAGATAGATTTAATTATGTGAAATACTCCTTTGGCGTGACCTTAATGCAAGGTTAATGTCTATATGATATGAAAATTATCAATAAAAATCAAAATAGCATTTATATTTTATATTTTTATTTCTTTGTTTGTCCTTCACACTAAACATGCTCGCCCTTTCAGCCGTGGGGACGTTATAGCGTCGCGATCAATCCCACCATTCGTTGGTAAAAGACTAGCAAAAGGTTTGTTTTGTTTTGAATTTCGCGCAAAGCTACTCGAGGGATATCTGCGCTAGCCGTTCCTAACTTAGCAGTGTAAGACTAAAGGGAAGGCAGCTAGTCATCACAACCCACCGCCAACTCTTGGGCTACTCTTTTACCAACGAATAGTGGGATTGACCAAACGTAATAATGTGCTAATTCAAATTCATCTACTAAACTATCAATATACAATAATATTTTGAATAGAAATATATATTTTTGTGTGCTTTTTCTCATAGTAAGGCCTCATCGGGCTATCTGCTGTGTCCACCGAGGAGAATCGAACCCCGGATTTTCGCGTTGTAAATCCATAGACTTACCGCTGTCGCAGCAGGTGACAAAATATATCTAATAAAAATGAAAAATAGTACAAACGAATGTTTTATCCATGTTAAGCATTTAAAGCAATACTGTCAACGAAACTCACATTAAAGAGAGAATGAAATATTACTCTAGTTTCAAGTACACAAAAATTAGCTGTTTCAAACAATATCTATGGTTCATAAAGATTTAATCCCAAACCAGAATACTATTCATTGCTATTAGAAAAATATATGAAAAGACGAAAATTGCATTTTCTCTACAGAAAATGAAAGGATAAAATATATCAAATTATTCAAAATTATGTTAAATACAGTTGTACTTATAGCAGATTAGTCTATTAGTCGCTGTTTGCGTGTGTGGAATATTTAACCTTTGCATGATAGCCTGCTCACTCATCCTCTCGTGAATGAATTAGAAATAATTAACATCTTGAGAGATACACTAAGAACACTGAATACTTTAAGTTTTGCAAAGAAAGTGGATTAATTTAGAATTAAAACTGTTACAACGATTTCATAAAATCTTTGGCTTCTCTTTCTTCGGTATTTTTTAGCTGTTACGTCAGTAATTCATAAATAAATGAAAGAACTGTGCTGCTCATGTTATGTTTCATTCTTTCTCACCCGCACCAAAATAATATTCATAGATATGGATATGCAAAAATATATATTGTTAATAATCTTAATTCAAGCAAAAAATTACAAAATGGCAAAACTATCTCAAAATTTTCTCCAAAACTTTTTGTTTTTTGCTAATTGTTGACAACAATCATTAATTGTTATACAAATATTTATTATGTTTATTCTCTCGTAAATGCCATTTAGTTCCGTGAAGTATTTTCTTAATCTTAACTTGAACTTTAACTATCGATTAAACTAAATAAATGGTTGTGTAATATTTCTTATTTTTAATTAGACTGATATCTTATGCAACATTTGGGCTAAACGGCCAGGTAATAGATACCAAATTCCAAACATAACTATTTCGTAATTTAGAAGTGATCATTAGAAGAAAAAAATATTCCAAAATATCCATCAACTGCAAGCCGTTCTAAACCAAATAATAGGATTAAGTGTAGCTTTTATAATTTGCTCATAGCTTAAATTACGGAGAGTGTTCATCAGCATGTCACGAGATCGAACGTTTGATTCTTTAATACTTAGCCCGACACGATAATCGCGTCCAATTTGAAATGTTTTATTACTGACGCTTTGAATAAGTAGTTATAAATATATATATATATACAATAAGCTTAATTTAAAGTAAATATTTTTGTGCCTATTATAAATACACATCTCTAATACTGTGCAAATGACTTTAAGTGACCATTATTTAATTGTCATTGAATAATGATCTCAGTAACCACTGAACCACATTATTATAGCTGTATTTCACACTATTCTTAAGCAGATTATCTGAAAAATTCTGGTTTTTTATAAGTTTATTTATTTAATACGTATTTTTGTGCTTCATAACGTTTGCTTATTTTGGTTTCAAATAACTTTCATTAAACATGTGAGACCTAATCTACATATTAGTTTGGTAATCACAACTTTTAAAGAAGACAATGGAAACGCAAGTTTTGTACAAGGAACATTTTTCACAAAAATCCTTATAATTTTTGGTTTGACATGGCATGAGGGTTAGGACATTCCGCTTTATTTTGCAGTTCGTGGACTCAAATCCCATCAGTGAGCATGTTCACCATTTCAATCATTTCCATTGGTAAAGAGTGTCCCATGAGTTGGTTGTTTGTAGTGTTGACTAATTGCCTTTCCTTATCTCTATCACCTGTAAATTAGGAACGGCTAGCACATAAAATATTCGAGTAACTTGAAGAGAAATTCAACAATCAGTAAAACGTAGTGAATGATTCACAAACAAGTTGAATCAAAATTTGTCAAAGAATCAATAATTTTCGATTATTTACTTAATCAAGCTAAATATTGCTAGTGAAAATATATAAGATAAAGGCTACTTTTAATTTTGTTGTTGTTTTTACTTTTAAAAGAAAACAAAGTAAATAAGCTGCAGCAATAATTCTTTAGTCTAATGTAAAATAAAGGCAAAAAGTTAACTTTACAAGAACATTGTCAAAGAAATTTCAGAAATCAGGAAAAACATACAAGAAACAAGACGAGAAATCATATAATTTATATTTCGTTTATTTATCACATGATTTTCCTGTTTCTAAAAATTTTGGAAAAATATTCCGTATGTAATTAAGTAAATTTTGGATAATTTGTTAAAGTAATTTTTTCTTACTCTAACTTATATCAAATTAGATTATTGTATAGTTTAACCTTCTGTTTAAATACTTGAATGTTTTCTACATCAATGCTCTTTTTTTTCGAGTGTCCCGGATTTTTCCCTATCATTAATTTCTTTTAAGCACTTTAAAAGATGTTACAAAGGTGCTGTGGAGCATGTTCAGGGGTGTTATTTGCACAACGTACATTCTGCTTCTCTAGTGCTCTAATGTAGCCTTTGCTCGGGTGTTGCGAACTAGCTGCTATAAACCACAGACTCAAAATTGTTTGTCATTTTCACTAAAGTGATCAATCATTTTGACACACGTAACCAGTGACGATGATTACCTGGTAAATATTTCTAATACTTGACTCTTTGTGTACAAATAAAGTATTAAAATAATTAAGTGCAATTACAATCGGAACAATTGTTTGTTCGATTTAAATAATTTATTTTAGATTAGGTTCAGGTTTTTCAAAAAAATAAGTAGTTTTTTTAATAACACTCCCATCACATCATTAAGTCTATTTTAACACTATTTATCTCTATAGTTGAGCACATACGTAAAACTAATTACCGCATTCAAAACTGCATAAAAACAGACTAGTTTGTAAGGATCTAAATAAAATTCATGAAAGCTCACCACTTATCTTGAGTTTAATTTTATTAGTACATGTTTTAGAAAATTATTTTCTGAAATAGTGTTATGTTTAAGTCTTAGTTTTAATTCTGTTTTTTGTTCTTTTTTATCGCTAGACCACAGAATGGGCTATCTGTTCTATGCCTACCGAAGGGAATCAAACCTCGAATTATATTATTGTAATTGCATGAGCTATTCACTGACCCACTGAAATTAAAATAACGCTGATCGTTAATTTGATTAAAAGAGATTACCTTTAAATGAAACACGATATTTTGTTAATGCTTAGATTGACATTAAAATATTTATCCATATTAAAATAAACAAAGAAAACATTAGGTATTCTAAAGTTCGTGATAACAGAAGAAAGAACGTATATGGAATTTGTATTGATTCCATTCACTGTTAAACCAGTTCTTACACCACTTTCCCTGTCACAAACCATGACAGATGGTGCACTATCCTTTCATGAGCTTCTTATTGGGATTTATTGTGATTAAAAGACCGTATATCAACAGCATTATTACTGTAATAGTGATCCATAATCTATTTGTGCAATAGCATAGAAGAGTAATTCTGTTTCAGAAATGTGAGCAGGCGCGTATTTTCTTTTATTTAAAGTGAGCGTTAATCTTTATTCTTTAAGTGGAGAATAAAGTAAAGCTTATTTTCGAACGGGCAGCATTTAAGCGTTATCACAAATCAACGAACATTCACAGAAAATAATATTGTATAAATGTTGGTCTAGTGTAATAACGATTAATTATAATGCCAAACTTAATTGAAACTTTTCACACTGCAGCATCACAAGTAACCTAAAAATAATGTTTTCGCTTCTTTAGTGTATTTGCATTTAATTCAGTACTAAAAAAAGGTATGTGTTTCCTATTCCACGTATGAAAAGTTATAAAAAATGTCTTAGCTTAATCATTACGCAATGTTTGCTGCACTAAAGTAAGTACAAAAACATTTCGCATAAAGCTACACGAGGGCTATCTGCGCTAGCCGTCCCTAATTTATCAGTGTAAGACTAGAGGGAAGGCAGTACTCATCACCGTTTACCGCCAACTCTTGGGCTGCTCTTTTACCAACGAATAGTGAGATTGACCGTCACATAATAACGCCCCCACGGCTGAAAGGGCGAGCATGTTTTGGTGCGACGGGAATTCTCAGATTACGATTCAAACACCTTAACTCACTTGGCTATGCCGGATCTTCGAAAGAGTTAAATGCAAAACGATGAACATCAACTACTTGAGAGGCATAAATGTTCTAATGAAACGTTATTAATTCGTTGTATGAAAATCTTAAGTGATATCAATCTTGTGCAGGAATAAATATGTTATGTTTTACCTGTTATGATTATTTCAAATTTCACACTACAAATTATTGAGAACTGAATGTTTCCACCCACTTTTTGGTTACATAATATTTGCATACATATGAAATCTCCAAACAGGTATTTCGGAAATGATTTTGTTCTAAAATAAAGCAGCGTTAAAGATAGTCCTGGTGCTATCACATGCAAATGACGAGCTGTAAGTTTTAGGTTTGTTTGAGTAAAACTCGGAACTTTTTGTTAAAAATTGTTTCATACAATCAACATTTCCTTAGCGATCACATATACACTGGAATGACTACTGCTTATTCCCGGGCACGTGATTGAAGTACGTAAACTTCCCTAGAATAAAATGAAAACTTAGATATGTTGTGAAGCAGACTCAGATTCCTGATCAACAACTAACCCAGCTTAGGCTAGTTTTATAAATTTATTTTTTGTCATATAATTTTATAAAGCTGACATATGTAGGTTTTAGTATGTAGTAGTTTCAAAAGCCTAAATTATTCGTTTATGTACTTTTACAAAAGTAATACACATATACTTATGAATCACTCACTATATGTGAAAAAACATAAACATATGTATCACTCAACCGCTAACTAATTATGTTAACAGTTCAGTTTGTTTGTTATTAGACACAAAGCTACAGAGTACATTATCCCTCAAAAAGAAACATGATATTACCTGATGCCATACTGCTTATAATGCAATATGTGCAAATAAAACGTTTGGGTGAAGAGTCAATCATTTCCTATCTGGCACGTAGTCATGACCTAACAACACATGACTTGAATAATTTTTTGGTCATTATTTCTCGACAACTAGCTCTTTTAAAACAACTTCATGCAATTAAACTTGCAAGTTCTTACTTCTTTCTAACTGGACTAATATAATTATTTACAAGGAAAAGTGAAGGAAATGCATCAAGCTTAACTGCTTGTTCACGTGATCAGCATGCTTCTACTAAAACACGTAAACTATTTTAGGCCTATTATTTTATTTATCTTCAGTAAGGTTTTTTTTTTTACAGTGGACCTGTAACAATGCTGTACAATTTTCAGTTTCTTTCTTATGTAATTGCACTAGCGTAGAAAGTTGTTTTTTTTAATTTCGCACACAAGGACTATTTGCACTAGCCGTCCCTAATTTGGTAGCGTAAGACTAGAGGGAAGGCATTTAGTTATCTCCATCTACTGCCAATTCTTGGACTGCTCTTTTACCAACGAATAGTAGGAATGACTGTCACATTGTAACGCCCCCGTGGCTGAAAGGGCGAGCATGTTTGGTGTGACGTGATTCGAACCCGCAACCCTCAGATTACGAGTCGAGCGTCCTAACACCTGGCTGTGCTGTGCCGTACTCTGTATATATATTTAACTGAAATGTCCTATGCAAAACTCACTCTAACCTTTAAAGTAGGTTAAGAACAACCTACAATAACTAATAGGTTTAGTCAGTCAAATCTGAAAGATAAGTGGGACATAATTGTACGTACATATATGATTAGTAAATTCAAAATAATAACACTTTCAAATCATTACATTAACTGCGACAACAAATCAGAGCACATTTTAGTTTCTAGTTCGTAATTAACTATCGTACAATTTGAATACTTTTTGCTTTATTATTTAATGATTAATTCTATGGCGTTTATAGACTAATAATAATCATAAAGAAAACTGCTGGTATGTTCCGAACATGGCATTAAATATTATGATTAAAACAGCATTAATGTTTGTGATATATATTTAATAAAGTATTAGCTAATTACAATTCCTGTTTGTATCCTTGACAACCTTCAATGAACTGGAATTCATGTAGTAAACAATGATGATTGTTCAGTTTTGTTATGCAACAAAAATTAATTAATTAATTAATTTAATTTTCACGCATATCATCTTGTACATCTTTGCAGGGTTTCGTCTTAATCAGATTCCAGGAAGAATCCAGTTCTTTGTCCTACTGGTAAAATTAGTGAACCACATTAATTATAAAGAAAGGACAACGATATTTTCAAACTGAAATGCAATTTAATTGATACGTATGACCTAAATGACCAGCCTGGACGTCCTTAGGGTTCAGAAAAATCTCTAATTTAGAACCATTAAGCTGAAATAAACCAATCACTGAGCAACATGATTCGCTTAAATGACATATTTAACCGAAATGTGAGATTAAGTATCACAATGTAATGCACGTCTCTAGACTTGGACCCTTCGACACTTAGACTAAGATGCTAACCACTAAGCCACACCAGTTTTTATATAGAAAATACTTTAGTTTAATGGTTATTCTGACTGAAAGATTAGGGCAGAAGAAATATCATTTCTTAGTAACTTAAAAAAAACAAAACAGTCTGCTCCTTCAGTAGGTCGAAATTCCTTGAAAATTAGAAATATGTTATGAGTAATATCACTACTTCGGCCCGGCATGGCCAGGTGGGTTAAGATACTTAACTCGTAATCTGAGGGTCGCGGGTTCGAATCCCGGTCGCACCAAACGTGTTCGCTCTTTCAGCCATGGGGGCGTTATAATGTGACGATCAATCCCACTATTCGTTGGTAAAAGAGTAGCCCAAGAGTTGGCGGTGGATGGTGATGACTAGGTGCCTTCCCTCTAGTCTTACACTGCTAAATTATGGACGGCTAGCGCAGATAGCCCTCGAGTAGCTTTGCGCGAAATTAAAAACAAATCAAACAGTCACTACTCCACAAATTATATCTTTAATTTATGATAAGGACTTTAATCGGGCGCTGTGGTCTAACTTACAAATAAAGATTGTGCTGAGACTTATCTTACCCACCAGAAATCATATATTTATATACAAATTTCAAGAATGTGCAGCGCTTACTCTTCTCATTTATTTTTTTACGTTATTCAGCCAGACAAGCTTTTTAAAATACTAAAAATAAATTGTTTCATATCTATTTATCTAGTACTTAAAGAGTTTCTCTGGCTGAATAATTCACAAGGATAAATAAGAAACATTAGTGCTGCATATTTTTGAACTTTCTATATAAATATAGGATCACTGTGTGAATAAAAGACGTCTCAAAATGATCCATATAAAATTCACTTTACCACTATGCGAAGCCTTGTCTTAGTCTTTCGATTTGCATTTGCCCTTTACCAATGTTATTGGTGAGGGGTGTAATTCACCGAAACTGGTATAACTCAGTGACAAGTGGTATATCGAATGATAGATTGGGCTTAACATTTATTTTTGAGTGTTAGAAATAAAGAAGTATATGTTTTGTGTCAGTTTTGTAAATAAACACTATATTTATTTTCTCATTTTCTATTTCTTTCCCCGTATTGGAGATTTATGTTAAGTGGAATGTTTAATGTTTAGTTGAATACAAGATTGTACTCTGTAATAAAACTCAAATCGATGTGCGATTGAGAGTGAGCGCTAAGAATTTAAGGTGTTACCGTGTTTCTCCGAAAATAAGACAGGGCTTATATTAATTTTCACTCCAAAATATGACACTAGGACTTATTTTCGGGGGATGTCTTATTTTGATATATTAAAAAAAATGAAGTTACAAAGTAAAACTATTAAACTAACCATTTAAAATAAACTATTATTAAACTATTAAACTAACTGATTAATACTTAAACAAACTAATTAACTAACTATTAAACTAATTAATAAATTATTTTTTTTTTCCTCTTCTTGCCACTCTTAACTAGGGCTTATTTTAAGGGTAGGGCTTATATTAAAACTATCCCCAAAAATCACACTAGGTCTTATTTTATGGGTAGGTCTTATTATCGGAGAAACACGGTAGTTCTACGTAAGAAAAGACATTAGATCAAGAAAACTATTTTTAAAACGTACCTACGGAGAAGTAATTAGAAGTTAAACGTAAAATAAAAGTGTTCAATCTCATTTCTAAACTTAACGGAAATATTTTCATAAAATAAACTCATTAGAGAATGTTGTACGAAAAGCAAACAACATTTTTTTGATGGTTTCATGGTTTAAAGCGGCCTACAACATGTTAGATTATATTAAACCAATCCGTATATATATTAAACCAAGCTATTTCTGGTTAACTTGGTTTAATAGTGTAAATAAAGTAGTGAATGTGGTAAAACTAGGCTTATTTGGAGAAAACGTGAATTACTCAGCAGTTAGTTGTAACTAACTTAAGGCAAAAAATGGGCAGATGTATTCTCTGATGATTTTCAGTGTTATTGATCAGAACACATAAATGCTTGTTGAAGGATTTGTCCTAACACAAACTTCGGATGTTTACTCGTGAACATTGTGACTGGAAGAATAGAACATGACTGAAGTGTGCAGACGGCTCTGTGAACAGGAAGTGCTTTCATGAGACGGGTGGGAACTGGTATCTTATCGAGAAGAATGGACTCTTAGTGTCAGTATAGAATAAATATCATATTGGTGCATTAAAGCGACATCACACATGGCTATTTCAATAGATGTAGTGGAGAATGGATAAAACTATTGTAAGAATAACAACAACTATTTGTATCGATATAGATGTCAGATCGGTTAGCATTATTAATCCACATTTATATTCATGTTTTACTCGTCCTGATTAAAATAATGTTAAGTTATTTCTGTGTAAGCGTTAGTTAGTAGTTTCAATAAACTTCGCTCTGTTAAGTTTTTATGACTTGTAAAACAGTAAGAGAGAGAGTTGTCTTTGAAATATTAATTTGACTGATTTCAACTTTGAAATACGTGTTGGAAAAATAACTGTATTTATTATCGTTTAGAACTAAGCACAAAGCTACAGAGTGGGCTGTGCGTGCTCTGCCCACCACGGGTATCAAAACCCGGTTCTTAGTGTTGTAACTCCGCAGACATACCGCTGTATCACTAGGGACCTCGTTATCTTTATTGTAAGATATTTTATTTATAGAAGATATTGCAACGTAATTTTACAGAATGTGTGACATGCTGTCCTTAAATTCGATATAATCTTGAATTAACAGCAGGGACCTTTTACGTGTCTTTACAGCGTCATTATTAGTCGCATATCTAAAATTAAGAAAAGCTGCAAATAACCTATGGTTCCAGATTTTTCGGAAAATGTGTAAAATTTGTAACTTATGACACATTTATTTATTTTTTTCTAACGACGGATAACATGTAATTTGCATTTTTTCAAGTTCTTTTTTGTTCGTAGTTAAGCACAAACATTATATGCACACCACGAGCATCGCAACCCGGTTTCTAGCATTGTAAATCTGCAGAAATACCCCTGTACCACTATCTGAAGAGGGGTAAACATTTAAATGTTTTCATTTCTTCTTGTAGCTTAACCACATAGATGAAGAATGGTTATCTGAACTATGATAATGCAAGGAACCCCAAATATTAGTGTTATAAGCCCTCAACCTTAGTGCTAAGCCACTGGGTGGAATGCTTTAAGTTATTTAATATACAACAATTGCTTAAAATTGTGTTATCCGATCGATAACTCGTAAGTGCACAATTACATGTAATAATTGTTTGCAATTATGATTTAAAATTGAAAAAAAAAATCGCTTCAGATACTTATAAATTGGATATAAGCTATATTTGCATTTCCAGTAAATCTATTAAGCTACCCGGAGCCGTTCCGAATTTGAAACTACAATCTAGAAAGAAGGCAGACAATCTGTTTGTTTGCTTGTTGAATTTTGCGTAAAGGTGCTCGTGAGCTACTAGCGTTATCCGTCTCTTGCTCGGAACTGTTAGAATGACTATAGGAAAGCAACTAGTCTACATCACTCACTAACAGCTCTTGGCCTCCACATTGCCAACAAAAAATGGGATTAATCGTTACATAACATTGCTCCTAGAGCTGTAAGAGTGAATAAATGCGGGGACAGGATTTGAAACAATGACTCACAGATTGCTCAACGGTTCTGTGGCAACTGGGCGATGGCTAATCGGCGACAGTAAATTATGTCGAAAGAGAGGTTGTCGACTGGATGAGATGTCGAAATACAACTAGGCAGGGAGATTGTCAACAACACCCTTTGACCCAACATCGACGTTACAGGATTGACCTGTTACGTGGTTACAATTTGTAACATCGCACGAATTCGAACCAGGTTCATAAGCCCGAGATAAAAATAATATTTTATTTTATTTCTCACAGTTGATGGAAATTAGCTTCAGTCATTTATTTACTAATACTAAATTGGCCCAAAGCAACATGAGAGTTTGTGCGTTAGCAGTTCCTAATTTTACAATGATACATTATAGGAGAGGTATAAGAAAAGTTTATTATTAACTAATTATTAACATTTTTTTCTTTTAATGTTAACTTTTGGTTCAAAACAATATTCAGTGTTTTTTGTTGTTGTTTTTTTTGCATTTTCTAATACTTTTAAGGTTATATTAACAGAAAACATTTTTCATCCAAAGTAACTTTCGCAAAAAAGAAATAAATACCAAATGAAACGATAAAGTTTTTCCTTCAGGTATTTATTAATAAGTTCATTGGCAATTGTCTCTTTTTAATGCAATATGGATGTAATTAATTTAAGTTTCAGAAGACTAATTATAACTTCAATAAATTATATATTTTTTTAATTAATTTAATCCATGATAATTCACGGTATTATCACGGGAATCGTGAAATGTAAATTCTCGGAAGTTTATGTCAGAATTATCCAAAAGTTAGTGTTGTAGATAAAAGTATTATAGACTCTAGAAAAAAATATATATATAAAGATAGTGTTTATTATATTTAAAAGCATGAAAAGAAGGCACAAGCATTGGATCTTTTCGTGACACAAACGCAACTATTATTTTTACGCATGGGTAACTACTTTATACTTTCTGTTATTTCTTGAAATACGAAATCGTTAACATTAATTAAGTGACTCTGTGCAGTTGATAAGTGATTGTGCTCAGTAAAACCTGTCACTTGAATAGTATCAGATCAATAAGTCAGAGAACAGTTATCTATGTTATGTTTGTCTTGATTAAATATGACACAAATCCAATTAAAATTATCTCAGCTAGCTTTGTGTATAACAAAATAAGTTTTGAATGCAAAAAATGAGGAGAAAACACCTAAACAATCATACAGTCATTTTAAGAAAATTTATTGTGTAATATGCGTTGCTTTTCTCATATTTTAAATAAAGTTTATTGCATAATGTTGCCCTATTTATATATAATAACTGACTAGTAAACGTCAGTTGATTTTGCAACCATGTTTATTAATCTGTATTCTTACAGTTTTCGTCTAATAATGCTTATATTTATTTTGTTAAAATCCAAGGCAACTATCTCGATATCTTAAGGATTCGAAATGTTAAGAATACTAAATAATTCGTACTATATTTCTCAGGTAATAATCAAATTGATATACCATTTCTCGAATTTTAATATTGAAGGAACCCTTACGTGTTTTTGTAAACACAAACTTCAACTCTAGAGTATTATAACAAATTTACCAAACAGATTGTTAACATTCAACTTAGTTTCATAATAAATAAACTAGAAAATAATTAATGAAATTGCTTATTTGGAAGACGCATTTCTGAGCCCCACATGGCCGGGTTCGAATCTCTGTCGCACCAAACATGCTTGTTCTTTCAGCCGTATGGGTGTTATAATGTTACAATCAATCCCACTATTCGTTGGTAAAAGAGTAGCCCTTGAGTTGCCGGTGGGTTGTGATGACTAGCTGACTTCCCTCGAGTTTTACACTACTAAATTAGGGACGGTTAGGGCAGACAGTTCTCCTGTAGCTTTGCGCGAAATAAAAAAACAAACAAATTTCTGTTTGTTTCAAATAATATTTTGGTGGGTGTGATTTTGAATATTTTTTACTTCGTTAAGTGTGGAAGGTGTTTTAGATCTAGCTTCTGTTCTAATTAGACCCATTTTAGTACACATTTGAATTATCAGTGATAATTTGTTACGATTTCTTAGAAAAAACGTGAGCAATCTCTTTCTTCTCTAATAACAACACAAGACTATGTTGGTAGGATATGTTTAATAGATCTATGTAGAACCCCCTTCACATATACACACACAGATACACACGGTGGCTAAGCAGTAAATCCCAGGTCTTATAACTCTAAAATCGGGTTTTGATACCAGCAGTTTGCACAGAACGTTTAATCAGTCATGTAGTTAAAAAGAACTTGTACAGAAAGTAGAATATTGCGGTTCTATAGACGTTTTAATACCAGCTTCTTTTGAATTTACTGGAAGAAATAGAAAAAAATGCTACTTTTTATAAATTGACTCGGAAATGTTATAATTACTAAACAACTTTACCAATTAAAGTATATTTACTCTTTAACAGGTCGTGACAACTTTCATTTTTATATATTAACCAACACGGATGTTTGTTCCGCAAAGGAAATGCAGGGTCACTTTAGCTAGCTAACATTTTGATTTGATTTCTGCTTACATTTTCTTCTAAAAATTCTGTCATTATTCCCTTAAAAGTAGAGTCACTAACTATTCTAAGGACCACCATATGATATGATATGATGTTTGTTAATGGGGTGATTGTATATATAAAACAATTAAAGCAAAGCCCAGTCGATAAAGTGTTTTTTTCCTTTGAAATAATCTTAGAAGAAAGAGAAAAAATGAGCACTTCATATTTTATCAATAGTACAGTCAGTGTGGACAGTTTCATTGGACAGTGACAGATTGTTTAAACAGCCCTCGTTAATCTTTCTCATTGTATGAGTAGATTTATCCTGAGAGGATTACCAACGTATTGTTTCGTAACTGCTTCCTTAGTATGTAGAGATTGCGTAGATATTTTTCGTTTGTATAAACTACTGTAAGGGTTGCTTTTATTTCCATGTTGCTTTATATTGTTGACTTCAATTATTTTTGTGATTATTTCATATTTTGTTCAAAACAATACAGATATGATATCCTTGCTGTGCCAACTACGTATATCACAATCCCGATTTTTAGCTTTACAAACACTCAGAATTACTGCTGTGCCCATGGAGAGCTAATTTTAATATGCTAAAAGACTTGCAATGTTTACTAAACAGGCAGTTTTATTTATAAGAAGTCTTCTTTCGTTTCAGTTTAAACAGATTATAACCTCTAGAAAGATAATATAATACATGGTTATTAAACCTTTGATTGAAGCAGTTTAAATGGTATTTTAATATTTTAAACCTGAATGGATCATTCTAAACACTTTACGTAAACGGTCAGGTTGAATACCCCAAGATTCAGAAATACTCATCCTAATTTTGAATGCTGACAACTGTTCACAACCAGTCAGTAGCATCCACCGTCTACAGCGCTACTCTTAACCATAAAGAAAATTTGGTTGTTGTAATAACAACTCTCCATAAAATTGGAGAAGTGTGAAATATAATTGGTTGCCTAATTTAGTAAATCAAATGTCACCTAAGTTTGATCAACAGCATAGTTTAGTGAGACTGGAAATTAGTATTAATTAGTAATATTTAAACTTAATAATTATCTTAGACATCCTACAACAAAGAATATGTGACATTGAATTACCGGAAACATGTCACAAGACTACTATGTGAGTGAAGTAAATGCTGCATATGCCTCGCGTCTCACACTTAAGGCTCTTATTGACTATATAATATGAGTAACTCATAAGATTTCTGTTTTGTTTTTAGTTTACTATGTATTATTCTGGATACATATTCCCAAATGGATATTCTGGTTTGTTTTGAAATCCACGCAAGGCTACACGAGCGTTATCTCGGGACTCTCAGATTGAGAGTCGATCGCCCTAACCATCTGGCCATGTCAGAACTTTTACAAATGCAAATACAAATGAGGTGATGTAAGCTTTCAGTTACAACATTTTTCAATGAATTTTACTAACCTGTCGCGATTTAAAACATTTTCAGGCCTTGACAATTATTGTATTAATGCGCTTTAGTCTTAAGCACTAACTTGTTATCTCTTTATATTTTGAGAAATAGACCAGCGAGTTTAGTTATGATATTCGCTTGCCTTTAAAACTTGTTAAAACTTTTTTTTATTTTGAAGCTTTCGAATCTGTTTCTAGAAGTATTTGACATCAGGTTAGTAGAACAATGGAGAATGTAAATATTGAAATTATTATCAGATGAAATAGCTTACGTGTGTGTATATCTTATGTGATGTTAACTGTCATAATAATGTGAAATAAGCGTTCTTGATTTCTTTGATTTTAGTTGTTTCAAACAATAAGGATAAACAATATTCAGTGATTTTCTTGTTATTAACAACAATTAAAAGTACTGTCCCCACTGTCGGTGAAGTTGTAGTTAATCTATGAATTTAAATCATCTCATGGACTTTAAAAAAGGCTAACTGTGTTGCACTCTTGGTTTCATTCAGCGTCAAAGCTCTGAGCTACTTACACCGCCCACCACGAAAAATAATAATTGAACATTTTAGTCATGCTAAGAGTCACTCAGCAATAACAAGAATGTTAGAGTGATTAATTATTAACACTTTATTGTAGAATATCCTGCTTGTTAAAGAACATTTAACATCAACATTATTCACGTCTGTTATTTCCTCATATCAGAAGTGAATGTTGAGTTTTGACCGCGTGAACAGCTTTTTAAAAGCAGTGCAGAAAATGGTCGCTGTAAATGGAAGACAAATGAATGTCGGACAGACAAGATGGTTCCCAAAATATATAAGTTAAACTATTTCTACAGTTAGGTTAATATTAACTGCATCGGTTTATTGAGTTTTATGTCATCAACAGTACTTGTATTTATTTATAGCTAGCTGTATGATTGGTTGTTTCACTTCCTATGCTGGTAGATGTTCTAGCAACAGTGGTTTTGTTAATAATGGTAGAAGTATTCGAAGTCACTTTGAAAAACAATGAAGATCAACAAGTAGCACACGTGACACTGACAACTAATCCAATCAATAAGATATGTGTAATTTGGAATGCCATTAATTAATAATCATAGGTTTTGCAACTCGAATCTTGATAATTCCACATAGTCTTCTGACTGTAACAGATAAAAAGTGTCTGACGATGGCAGGAGATTCACGGGCGAAACGTTGTGAAATTAACACATAATAAAGACGACAATAAAACTCTGGATTATTACACAATTAGTAATAATTTTTTTGTTTCAATCAGTCAGCAAAACAGTAGTTTTAGTCGCGAAATATGATTTCAGGCGGCAGAGTCTGAAACAAAAATTAAATAAATCAACAGGAACCACTGGAACAGTAACCTGAGAGACGAAAGACAGATAAGAAACGTTTCTTTTATACACTCCTGATTTTGAATCCGCAGTACACAATTAAGAGAAATCTATGAAAACGTCTATGGCAAACGTGATTATATCACATATTATAGTAGATATTTCATATTACTTTGGTGCCTCTTAACTGGTTTTTAGTGCAAAACTTTATGTATTTCATGTGGCCTTTCTCTCTCTTATTGTCTCACTTTTAAGATTTAAGATTGTTACCGATATTTCCTATGTATGTTATGTCTGTTTGCTTCTCAAGTTTACGAAAATACCAGATATTTTAGTTTTTTCTTTTCTGTACGTTTACTTACTTTTATATAAAAACTATTACACGTTTAAATAGTAACTATTATTTATTATATACTGTTAGATGTTGAAGTCGGGACGTTTTTTATATATTTAAACAACAATTAAGACCATATTATAGTTCCTTAAAACAGGACCTCAATGTATTAGTAGTAATCAAACTATTTCTTGCATAAGTGTGCACAGGTAAATAAATATTCCAATTCGAGCTATTAGTCACTATTTTAATTCTATTCATTTCGATTCAACTGCTAATAAGCAAGTGAGTGTATAGTTTTAAACTATGATATGCTCAGAAAAAAGATTTTAAATGTTAGTTATCATATGAACACATAGCATTTTTACTAAAGTGTTCTCCTAAACATAAACAAAAATAACACGTACGAGTTCTATCGATGATGTGGTCTGAGAGAACAATGTAACCAGAACAAGCGAAGTCGGCTGAGAAAGCACAGATGGCTAGGATATTCAAAGCGATGGACTTACGACGAGATGATAATTTATTGTTCTCGTGAAAATCTCAGCTGCCTTCTTTCCTGTCTCTTCCAGACCAATGTTATGTAAAACCCACTTGCCTTAGAATCATGTATCTCTCTGTTTATGTGTAAATAAATAGATATTATAATGACTTTGATTACACAAAAATTTCGGCGAAAAACTCTTTGAAGTTCTACTTTAAGTAGATAATACTGTTTTTCAAACTTTATTTTCCAAAATGTTTTCCAAATACTAAGGTTAGACACGAGTCTCTCAAACTTCATTAAGTATAAAATGTGTTTCTTTCACTTTAAGCAGAAACTTACTTAATTTTGATATTTGTACTATGCCTATCACGTGTATCGAAATCCTTATTAGCAGTACGAATTTTCGGACTTATATAGGGTGTTCGGAAAGTCACTGTGCACTTATGTTTCAATATAAAATACAGGAGGTAAATATGAATGACAATGATAAACAATGTTGAAAGTGACCCCCGTTGGCATCAATACAGGTCTGGATCCTTCTTATTTTGTTTCTAAACACCGCTATCAGTTGCTGGCTTGAAACAGACTGAATGATTACAAAACTGCACAGTGACTTTCCGAACACCCTGTAGTTAGACCATTGTATTTATGTGAGTGTGAAGGAAATGACTTAACTGGATGAAAATAAACAGCAACAAACAAACATGGTTTACTTGTTGGCATTCTAACAAAATATGATTTCAGTGAAGAAATGTTCTTGACATATGGGAATATAGGCAATAATAACAGATTATTTCTAACAATTAATGTCCAGTATCTTATCAAGCAACAACATGTTATTTCGAATAAGAAAAAAATATTTGTTATTCAGGGACGCAACAAGTACATGTCACTCTCGTAATGAAACAGATAATCTTGTACAAAATGAATGGTACATGTAAACATACAGTAAACATACGTTAAATGCGGTAAAACAAAGTAAGTGTTATTGGTATCAGGCGATTTATTACGGCGCAAAATTATGCAAAAAAATCCCATTTCCTTTGAAATCTATTTAGAATTTTTAGGTGGATCAGTTTTAACAATGAAAACGTGGTTTTATTAAAGGATATAAAATAACTTTTTTTCAAAATATATAGTGTTCCTTTCTTTGTTTTTCGAAAACTTTCATTTGATAAGCTTATAGAAGCTAAACAGATGATTCGACACCGTTAACAATTTCTAGAATAGAACACAAAAAGTAACAAATGTTTTGTGAGATCACAAACCCGTTGTTTATATAACAGGTAACACACACATACACATATATATATGTATATATACTCCTTGAAACGTCGTGGATAATGAAATGTGCAAGAACATTGTTGATTGAAAATTGTACCTTTGTCATCAGGTAACATAAAGAAAATATCTTAGTATGTTTGAGCGAGTTATTTTACTTTTGTTCCTGCTTTACAAAAAAAATTATGTTACAATCGGTTGTTGCAACTTATTTCAATAGTTTGTTGGTGTTACACAACACCATTTGTTTCTACTTTTTCCCCAAAAAGGGACCTAAAGCCGCCTGCATGGGTCACCAGTTTTAATCATTTTCACCATTATACAGTCGTGGTTTGTCTGTTAGTCAGTCAATATACACTAAAATAACGTCACATGAAGGACGTTTAGCGCTACAATTTGTACTGTCGTGATGTGTGCGAAACGCGTGCATTCCATAAGTCACAATAATTATACAATAACTCTGTAAGCTACAACATAGACTGGCATATTAACTTCAAAAGCAAGAAATAAAAATATTTGTTTTACATAATTTTTATTTTCTCTTTAAATAAAATAACTTTTATGTGGAGGAAAATGAAAGTACACCTTGTATTAATTATTAATACATTCAAATTTTTTGGTTTGATATGGACGATAGTTGAAATTTGTTGCCTTGCACATTGAAATTTAAAAGCAATTCTAAAACTCTATTTGGAGTAATCGTACTGTACCAATAATGTAAATTTTTACCTTTAGTAGGAAGGAAACAGTAAAAGTGTATTGGAAATGCATTTAAATTAACTTTTAACTGAAAATGTTGGGCGGTAAAAACAGTAATTACAATAATTCGAAATTACTTTTCAATAAAGCTAAATTTAGAAGAAATTAGTTAAGATATAGATCACAAAAATTATTTCGGGAATGTTTAAAATATAGGAAATTGTCCAGATGTAATAATATTTTAAATAAATTTATTCCGTGTGCATAAAAATATTGAATTAATTTTGGTTTGTTTTAAATTTCACGCAAAGTAACTCGAAGGCTATCTGCGCTAGCCGTCCCTAATTTAGCAGTGTAAAGCTAAAGGGAAGGCAGCTAGTCATCACCACCCACCGCCAACTCTTGGGCTATTCTTTTACAAACTTATAAGGGGATTGACTGTCACATTATAACACCCCTACGGCTGAAAGGGCAAGCATGTTTGGTAGTACATGTATTCGAACCCGCGACCCTTAGAATACGCACTGAGTGCTTTAATTACCTGCCATGTCAGGCCTCTTCAAGAAAACCGGTTTATCAAAGAAGAACAACTGAATCAAACCTAAAAAATGAAATTCTTCTCGTATTTTTTAATAAGCACTAGATGTGACCTACTTATTTACGCGCTGGGAATGTCAATTCAAGAATTCGTGATTCCTTGTCGCACACATATTTTTAGGCCAGGAAGCGCTATCAGAGTGACGATTAAATCCCACTATTCGATCAAAGAAGAGTAGATGCATTTCACTCACTGTTCTCCTTGTCTATTAGCTCCAAATTAGGAATAGTAATGCGAATATAGTTCTTGTGTAGTTCTGGACTAAATTGTGGCAAAAACAAATATTTTTCCAAATTTCGAAACCTACATAATAAATTATCCTACTTTTTACCGTGGAGGTTTGTATACTGGCTGAAACAATTAATACACCATACGGTTTGATTTTTTTCGGAATCCTCACTTTATATATCTTGAGATATTTTAAATGTATAAATGCAATGCCATTTTATTTTCTTGTTATTGTCTTTGTTTATAGCAGACGTGTTCACGTAATTTTTACATAAATAATTAAAATTATCAGATCATTACTTTTCGCTTTATGCTGTTTCTTGGTTTTCTAGATTTGCTAGAAAGTTTGCTTGATGAATTTTAACATCTTTACTTTTACAAGTTTATAGTCTTATCTTCAGGCGTACACTTTTAGCTTGATGTTTGGTTTGTATTTAAAGTATACATTTTTAGTATGATGTTTAATGTGTGCACGTTGCTCACTTCCAGTGTAATGTTTGTGTTTGTACCATGTATGCTTTGCGTGTGTTGTACTTGTTTTGATGCGTCTATTAAATTCCGATTATAATTTTTATCCTCAAAGAAATGAATGATGTTGTATTGACTTATGTTAAAGAATGCAGTTTATAACTGTTACGAACATCAGGGCCAAGCCAAGCCACCGATGGCAGAATAAAGGAAAAATTTCTTCAAACTGCTAATGTGGCTGATTGACCTCATCCTGGAAGACTACCAAGTGTTACTAATAAAATTCAACAGTAAACTGCTGTTATTGCAAAATCCTCAGCAATCCACATACATGGTTGTTGATGAAGTGAGGGTGCCACGCATGAGTGAAAGTGAGATTGTGGAGATGAATCAATTCCATCAATACAAATATCCAATTCACAAAGAACGTAGGGATTGTGACCCAAATCGACGAATTTAATTATTTGAGAAGTTCATGACGCTGAATAGATGTCAGGCTGATGGAACGCATTTACTTTTCTGACGAAGGGTCCATCTTCAGTTTTTAAACTGATAAGTGAATCGATATAACTTACGATACTGCGAGTCAAGAGGATAGATATGTTTCGAGAACATGTCAAACACAATATCCCCGAAAAGTCAATGTTTTGATTTGAAAGCAGACGACTATGTTGTTGAACAATGTGGTCTTCGGCAGCAGCTTAGAAAAACCAAATCATTTAAAGATGCTTCTTGATAAAACTGGGTCTGTTTGAGGTGAGATTTATGTAGATTCGCAACATAAAATATATTTTTAACAGAGCAGTTCTCTTCCTCATTACAGTAGGGAGGTTTGGGATTACCTTAATGACTTGTTCCTTGATAGATTGATTGGAGAACAAGGGACACATGAATGACCTATTGTCTTTTGTATTTATAATTTGGGGTAAAAAATCATTGTAATCAGCGAAATATAATAGCTTCAAACCAACAGTTTTACACTCTAGTGCCTAAATGCGTTATCTATTAAAGCCCGCAGTATTTTATAGTTTATTTAATGAAGTACGAAAAAAAACATCTAGTTAATGCGTTAGAAAATAGTAGTAAATATAATGAATGTGAAAGTCCGTTGATTAGAGACGAAACCAGCAAATTACAGATCTGAAAACCAACTGATTAGACAAGATACCGTCAACCACACAGATCTTAAAACTTTGCAAGTATTTATAAAACTTGCAAGGTTTACAGCTCAACATGAAAGGATATCGGAGAAGTAACAGCGCGAATAGAAAAGAAATGCAACAGTATTAATTAAGATTACTTAATAAGTGTTGACGTTCTTTCTCTTGTCGATTCACATTAAAACTGATACAACCCGTTCTTAAAAGTTGTTCTAAACTGGTGAGCTAAAAATGTAAATTGTGTGTTAAATTTTACATAATACTGTAAGTTAAGTCAAAAATATACACAACATATACTACAAAGCTATCAAACAGGCTCTAAGGGGAACTTAATATTGTTTGTTTGTTTTGAATTTCGCGCAAAACTATACGTGGTCTATCTGTGCTAGCCGTCCTAAATTTATCAGTGTAAGACTAGAGGGAAGGCAACTAGTCATCACCACCCACCATCAACTCTTGTTAGAATGACCGTCATATTATAAAGTTCCCACGGCTAAAAGAACGAGCATGTGTGGTGTGACGGTGATTCGAACCCGTGATCCTCAGGTTACGAGTCGATTGCCTTAACCATCTAGCCATGCCGAGCCTACGTAATATTGTGTGCGAATTGTATCACACACGATATGTGTAACTACAATGACTTGGTTTGATTATAAAATATATGTATACATACATACATACAAAGCACATGTATTGAAGATAGTTTACAAAAAAATGAAACTTGAATTATCATAAATTATAAAAAAATGTTTGTCTCATACTTAAACAAAATCGATTATTTTTTCAAAATATTGAATTAATAATTATAATTCTTAACTTAATAAGAAATAATTATAACTTTTCTTGAGTTTGTTTTCAAGAACCTCATAGCTCAAAAACAATTTAATTAATAGCTCAAAAATGACTCGATTCAATGCAGACTTTTCTGTGTTCTTGTTCTAATCTGGAATTAGTTTTCGTTCTTCAGCGTGTGTGTTTTGTGTGTTTTATTTATTGCAAAGCCACATGGGGCTATCTGCTGAGCCCACCGAGGGGAATCGAACCTCTGACTTTAGCGTTGTAAGTTCGTAGACTTACCGCTGTACTAGCGGGGTGCTATCGTTCGTTCTTTAGCATTATTAATCAGAAGTTTGCATTTTCTTCCCTTATACCTGAGTCATTATTTGACAAAGTCTGCTTTTGTGTGTGGATCCACTTATAGTTAACAAATCGATGACCGTTTACTCTCTTCTCCCAGGACTTTGAATCTGGTCCCATATTTTGAGGGAGTCCTTATTTCTTCCTCGTACGTTAAAAGAGTACGTGAACTAGTTACCTAAATTAGACACTGTACGTACTGTTTGTTTGTCGTTTGTTTCAAAAACGTACTCTAAATAAACTCGAGTAAAACTTTTGACTTCACAGTGCTATATTTTCAAATGTTCAAACTGTTGAAAATTTAATATAGAAAAAATTCTGGTAAAAATGAAGTTCAGGATGTTACTGAACAGCAAATGTTTTATATTGATATTAAATTATGTAACGCGTTTTCCACAAATGTCACTTGAATTGAAACCAGTTTAATGTGATTAGAAACAAATTCTATAGATACGAAGATAAGGTGGCACACACGCACATATACATATACATGTATATTTTAGTGATTAATAATTAAATAAATAATGCAATTAAATAATTACATTCAAATGAAGCCAAATAAGTAAACAAACATCATGAGGAAGGACTGCGTTTAAAACAGCAAATCCCAACCTCTGATTAATTATATTATAACCATAAATTTTAAGCCATAAATAAAACACATTAAGATTAAACAAAATACGCAGGATATTTTTTAATTTTAATGTGTTTTAGTTACGGCTTAAAAATTTATATGTACTGCTTGGCGTATTCTGTCTTTCATGAAAGAAAACTTTTACATTTTTAAACTTGTATTTTATATAACTTCTTTTACTTTGGTTTATTTCAGTCACTTGAAGTTCTAGATCCACTGTGTTTATTCGCATACTACTCGGAAACTGTTTTCCTTTAATTATTAAACGATGTTCAAAAGAAAAGAAAAGATATCAGCTTTTGCAAAGAAAGCATAGTTAGTGATGTTTAGGTTTAATTAGATGTGTTAGATGTGTTTTTTGGTGAAAGCTGAAAACTAGGTCTTTTTCTTTTGAAATCCAATCACGCCTTAATCCTCTACATAGAAGACTCGTGATCGATACGATCACAAGTAGTCAAAAAGCTTCTTTAACGTGATACATTTCTTTCTATATTTAGCACTATAACAACGCCAAATAAATATTACAACAAATATTCGAAACAGGGAGTAGTAGGGACACCCAAAGGAGAGTCATGCAAAGAATGTGAATGACCAACTATAGAATAAGTAATACATTCTCCACCATAATTCGGAGAAAGAGATCAGGCTATCCATTTTGGCAGCAGGAACTGTCAGCTATCCCACATCTCTTTAATATCTCCCCATGTCTGACGCATCAATAAAACTTCACATTCTGCTATACACGAAAGATACTTACCGTGAGTGAGATTCACACAGATGGTGTCTTTTTACATCAAGTAATTTATATTTTTTTGCTAACACGTGTTTTACTTCTTTGTATTATAGTACTGTTTGAAAGAATTGCTCAACATGGAGCTACCAATGACATGCGGTTCTAATAGGTTTATTCAAGAAAACGTGCTAAATTTAAACGTGTTATATTTTTCATTAAAAATACTAACATATTCATACGCTTACAATTATATATACTATATTGCATTAGACTAAATGCTTGCACAAACATTTAAATACGTTTGTTTTTTTAAGTACTCTTGAACTATGGCAAAATCCTTATGGGCCTTAATCTCTCTAGTATCATAAAACTGAACTCCTATTTTCAGTACAGTTGTATTGATATTTTCTAATAGCATAAGTTTCACAAAACAGTAATAATAATAATAAGAAAAATTATTTTAACTCAAAATCTATAGTCTGTAAGATGGGGTATAAAACCTGAGTTAGATCTAAAAGATTGGATTTAAACCTGATAAAGTAGAAGATTTGCCCATTATTGACTTTTATGAAATATTACAACGATGATTCTTTATCTTCACAACGTGTTTTATGATTTTGTATACAATTCTGTTCATTTATTTCATTTTGGAACATTTTTGTAGAGAGTCGATAAAGGGAATACATCATAAATAATAATTTTATATTCACCAATAACCTCCAGCTCAAGTTACGGTTAATACATTTGAATGTACACTTGTGAACCTTTCTTTTTCTCATATTACCTCTGTTAGAACACAAAAGTAGATATGTATGTGTACATGATTGTACGCAGAAGAAATTTATCATGGTTTATATGTCATTTCTGTATTCCCCACCCACTCGTCACCCTTCCCATGCCGTTAACTTTTCACTATTTTAATATATTTGCGTAGAAAACGGCTAGTAGAAAATGAAAATTTGACCTATGGCAAGAAATGGGAAAATTAATTGTAGTTTAAAAAAACGCATCCACCTGATAATAGCCACCGTTGCAACTCTCAAGTTATATGCAATTCTATAAACCTTTCGTTTTATTATGTTGTAATAAAATTAGAAATTCGTGGAATTTAATTTCAATATATCATAGGATGTTTCTTTCCCTTCTATATTACTTAATATATTCTTTTTAATTTGATTCAGTTCGAAATAAGGAGGTAATTTTTTTAACTAGTTTAAACAAATAGTATAATTATCAAAATTATTGTTTTATCATTTATTTGTTTTCACGGCCGATTTACCTAGATGTTAGCTTAAGAAATATTAAAAGCTCAATACTGAATTTGTTTTTATTAATAACAAAGTATTCATTGGTATAACCAACAGATATGTACGTGACGCTCACATATTTGCTGAATTAAAATCTCCAAAACCAATTAATTACATAAATAAAAAAAATACTGACGATAAAGTAACGAATTTGAAAGTTTTACCAAAAATTAACTTTAAGAAGCTGTCTCAGAAAGGAGTGCTCTATTCCTTATGAATATTTTGTATAGTTATTTTATGGCGCAAAGAAATTCAGAACGATGTTGTCATCGTTTTAGCTCAAAGCTAAACAACTGATAATCTGCAGGGAATCGAATCCTGTATTAAGTCTCTAACGTTCCCGCTGACCAACAGGGTGAATAAAAACATTCATTGTTTAAACGACAGATTAAACATAGTGAACAACGTAAAAGCTCTTGGATTCTTTGCATAATTCTTTCCTTAACGAATCCATATTCTTTCATGAATGAAATATTGACAAAGTTCTGGGACAGCATGGGATTTAATGAATTATCTTGGCTGTTCTATCTTTTAACTAAAACAAAATAATTAAAAAAAAACATTAAACCCAATCCTTATCGTTCATATATTTGAAGCTTTATCTTAAACTTGTTTAATTTTGCTGTTTGTACAACATTTGAAAGCAATTCATTCCAAAGGCCAAGCACCCTGTTAGAAAACTGTCTTAGCTGAAGATGACTCCTATCTTGCCAAAAGTTATATTGGTGTCCCTTCGTTCTACTATTCTCAGTGTTAAGTATAACAAAAAGATGATGTATCAACACTATCCATTTACAATTTTAAACACCTGGAGTAGAACCCCCTTAACTTTGTTTTTAACCTTCTTATATGACAATCCATACATCCCAGGTACGATTCTCGTTACTCTTCTCTGAACCTTTTACAATAATTCAATGTATTTTCTAAGGTAAGAAGCCTAGGACTCAATATAATACTCCAAATTTGGTTTAACCAATGACCTCTACAATGAAATTGTAACCTCTTTAAATTTGTATTCAATAGTTCTTAATGCAACCTAAGTACTGATTCAACCAAAAATCCTATTTGTGCCTATCACCAGCAACACAATACTGCCTGGATAAATGTATCTCAGAACGGCTGGTATGGGTATTAACAACGTTTCGACATTCCTAGATTATCTTCAGGTTAAGAAAGGTTTTCGTCATCGAGAAGGACTTCCTGCATGACTTTAGAGACTGATTGACTATTACTGAAACCTTTTGATTTCAACCAGAATCATTTGAGTTTACGAAGAAATAATTATAAAAAGTTTTACAAAAAACATTTATTATTCAGACTCATATTTAATTGCATGTGTATTAAAAAAAGGTGTGATTCAATTCTCCCTGCACGTAAAATATTGATGGATTCATATCCTTCGTCAGAACCAATGTAAATTTAGCGCTCACCAACTGGAAACTTGTATTTTGGATTTTAACTGCTGCTTAGAAAGACTGCATAATAATTATACAACCAGTTTAATGTAAATGACTGTTATTCTGTTTGTAAATTTTCACATTGCAGTTCTGTAACTTGGTTTTGTAAGCTCACACAAATAGATATACGTTATAGAGTGGCGAACAAGCCTGATTTTCATTAGTTAAGAAGAGTAGCCTAAGTGGGGGTGTTGACTGGCTGCTCCACCTAATTTCTAAATCGGGTCGGATATTCGAAAAGTACCTTTAGACGAAATCTAATAAATAAACTTGTATATATTTAAAGGCGTGAATTTATAAACCGAATGGAAGGAATGTAAGTCAGTTAAAAATAACTTTATGATTATTGTACAACTTTTTTGAAAACAATGTCTCTCAAAGTGTACACATTTCATATAAGATTACGCTTATAATTTTACTGGACGTGTGAGTAACATTACTTTTAACATGTAAAATAACACTTTTGTTTCAAATTGTATAATTGTGTTATTTCTGGTTCATTATTTTTACATGTTTTAGTCGACCTTTCCTAAATTGTTCCAGTATGGAAACCTGTCATTCTTGTCACTAACAATCTACACTTTAGTAGATAGTTGTAGAAAATTAATTCATAAATATATTTTCCTTCACGATATTTTTGTTCCTTGTTCTGACATTGATTGATATGTCCATTGATCAACGTTCAAAAAGAGGTAACTCTTCTGCAAAACACTGTTGCCTCGATTAATTTATTTAATGGCCTTTCTGTTCCTAAACGTACTTATCAGAATGTTTTATATGTCTTTGCTACGTCTAAATACAAGATTAGTAGATTTTAAACCATTATCTACGTTAGAGGTTTCTATACATTTTAAGAAATTTATTTTTGCATTTTTTTTAAGTTGTTGATACGAACAAACTGTATTTATAAATATTTATTGTATTAACAAAGACATTTGTATTGTTGATATAAATGCTCTGAAGTTACAGTTCAGCATATTGGTCTCATCATTATTAGATGTATGGACGTTTTGGTACAACATTGTAATTACATTATTAGGCTATGAACTTGTTTATACGAATGCATTGTTATCCTCCTTATTACATATATGGTCTTGCTAACACGGCATACCGACTTGTTAAACACCATTTTAAATCAATGATCTAAACGTTATAAAGTTGATTTTTTTTCCAGTACTGGTACTGTTAATCCAACGGAAACAAATAATCACAGTTATATGCATACAAAGAAGTCACTATTGTTTTATGTGATGAATACTACCTTCTGACAATGTTTGCCATATTAGCTTTTCGGGCTAACAATTACTATAACGAAGACCGAAGTCTTCCATCAGGCGTCATCTAACTCTCATTACGTAGAACCAACCGTTCTTCGCTTTAGCTACAAGCTAAATGTCATTAAACAGTTCACTTACCTCAAAAATACAGTTGCTAATTGTAACAGCCTCTATCCAGAGCTAAACCACAGGATCTAAACAGCACAAGTCTCTTTCAAGCGGGGCCTGGCATGGCCTAGCGCGTAAGGCGTGCGACTCGTAATCCGAGGGTCGCGGGTTCGCGCCCGCGTCGCGCCAAACATGCTCGCCCTCCCAGCCGTGGGGGCGTTATAATGTTACGATCAATCCCACTATTCGTTGGTAAAAGAGTAGCCCAAGAGTTGGCGGTGGGTGGTGATGACTAGCTGCCTTCCCTCTAGTCTTACACTGCTAAATTAGGGACGGCTAGCACAGATAGCCTTCGAGTAGCTTTGTGCGAAATTCCAAAACAAACAAACAAACTCTTTAGAGTGATTATACGAAAGAGTCTATAAACAGCGTGGCATACGATATAAAAATCAAGTGCAAATTAGTCCAAGCTGTGGTACTGAGCTCCACAGTATATTCAATAGAGATTTATACACTGTCTTTACCATATAAAGAGATTGTCCAGTGTACAACTCAGACACTTCATATTGAATATATCGTGGGAAGACCAGCTGAAAGGGCGAGCATGTTTGGTTCGACCGGGATTCGAACCCGAGACCCTCGGATTACGAGTCGATCGGCTTAACGCGCTTGGCCATGCCTTTAAGAAAATATATTGTCATCAGATTCTACAGTATTATAATTCAGAACAAAAGCTTCATATGTATTTTTTTCTCGATTCCTTACTGAAGGAAACATTGGTTTTGAAATCAAATATTTGTTTTTTATCAAATACATGAATATCACACTTTTTTATTGCTTAGATAAGTATATATTATTCTGTTTCGGTATTTTAATTGGTTAGTAATATTTTGCATTATTCAACTTCTATACTTTTTAACAACTTGTCAGATGATTTAATACCTATTTAATGTTCCTATCTCATTCAAATGTGACCGAAAAATAGCTCCGTGGTCGTTCTTTCCCATCATCTGGTTTTTTGAAATTCGCTCAAAGCAACTATAGGGATATCTTCACTAGCTGTTCCTAATTTAACAGTGATATAATAGAGGGAAGGCAGCTAGTCATCACTACCCACCGCCATCTCTTGGGCTACTCTTTTATCAACGAAAAGTGGGATTGACCGTATCTTATAACATTCCCACGGCTGAAAGGGCAAGAGTGTTTGGTGTGAACGAGATTCGAATTCGCGACCCTCAGATTGCAAGCCAAGCACCATAACCACCTGGCCATCCCAGGTCTCGGAATTTAGGATAAAACATACAGTTACCACACAAAGTGTTCGTACCCCTGCGTCCCAAGTAGTTTTTTGCTCATAACTTAAAAAGTGTCACGATTAGGCTAATAGACATATGTTATATTATAAAAATTACACTAACACACATCTACATAAATTTTTATGCCAATTAAACGACAAATAAACTGTATATAAACAAATAACCAAAAGCAGGAGGAGCAGAAAGTGTTCGTACATTTCAGAACGTGTGAAAAAACTGATATTCCCGTAAAAATTTCTTTAGTTTGGCAAATAAGCTACATTATGCCATTCCAGAACTAGACACTGGGTTCATAATTATTGGAATTTAGCCAGCAAAAAATTTACTTCCGGCAATTTAGCACCGTCTCTGTCATTATCTGATTGGTCATCATGGCGAACAGGAAACAATTGTCCAGTGATTTAAAAAACAAATTATTGTAGAATACAAGTCTCGTGTGTGTCTTTCCGGTATTGCTACACAATTTAATGTGCCGAGATCTACTGTTCAAAGCATAATTGCCAAATTTAAGCTTACAGGATCAACTGCTAGCCTCCCTCGTTCCTGACGCCCCACCAAAATTCCAGAGAGAACGAAGAGGAAGGTTCTCAGAGAAGTTAGTAGGAACCCTCGTTTAACACGTAATAACATACAAAAACTGGTGAGGGAAACTGGGGTTGAAGTAAGCACCTCTACAGTTACGAACATGTTACGCTCTTTTGGGTTCAAATCATACCGTTCTCGTAGAACTCCATATTTAAGGCCTGTTCATTTAGAAGCACGATTGATGTAAGCAAGAAAGCATGTAGATAAACCCTTTACCTATTGAAAGAGTATTCTTTGGTCAGACGGGACTAAAATCGAGCTTTTCGGCCACAATGATGTTCGCAATATTTTCCGTAAGAAGGGGGAACGAAATATTTCAAAAAACACCGTTTCTACATTTAAACACGGAAGTGGCTTGATAATGCTATGGGGTTCCTTCAGCCCTTCTGGTGTAGGCAAGCTTCACCGCGTCAACGGAATCATGAAAAAAGAAGAGTACGTTGATATATTAGGCATTTATATCACTCGGAACTTGCGGCTTGGGCGTCATTGGATCTTCCAGCACGACAATGACCTTAAGCACACATCGAAATATGTGCAATCCTGGTTGCAGAGGGACCATATAAGCGTTCTGGAGTGATCATCGCAGTCACCCGATCTCAACCCAATTGAAAAGGTTTGGCATGAGTTGAAGATCAAGGTTCATCAGCGTCATCCGAGAAACTTGCAAGAGTTGAAGGTCTTCTGTAAAGAAGAATGGAAGAAAAACCAGTCGAGTACTGTCAAACGATCATAGAGGGCTATGAGAAGGGATTGCGTCAAGTAATTCACCTGAAAGACTACACAAATGACCGTTAAAGTAGACCCACGAACACTTTCTTCCCCTCCTATGTCTGGTTATTTGTTTATAAACACTTTATTTGTTGTTTAATTTACATAAAAATTTATTTAAATGTGTGTTGATATAATATTTATAATATACTCTACTTTCATTATCCTAATCATTATACTTTCTAAGTTATGAGGAAAAAACTACTCACGACGCAGGGGTACGAACACTTTCTGTTGTAACTGTAGCGCAATATCAGTCGTCGAATCAAATTTTATTGCAAAGTGATTTGGCAAAAAAAGAAAAAGAAAAACGTAGGTAAATACTCAGAGTTTCTGGTCATTTACTCTAGTAAACAGGCATGATCTGAATATTGTTCCACCAGCACTGTATTTTGCACTGGTAATGCAAATATAAAAATAATGAATAATAATATTTTTCTCTGCACTAAGTGTTGTTTTGAATTAAGCACAAAGCTACACAATGGGCTATCTGTGCTCTGCCCACCACGAGTATAGAAATCCGGTTTTTAGCGTTGTAAGTCTGCAGACACACCGCTGAGCCACTGGGGGGCTGCACTAAGTGAACCACAATTTATGTGATTAGTCTAGATTCCCTCTACTTCTTGTTTTTGCGATGCATTTTCTTCTTGTGAACGAAATTGTCAACACTCCCTGACTTGTGATGTTGGTCTGCAGGCGTAAGAAATGTTTGAAAGTGATGAAAACGTTGTAACTTGTTTGCAAATTCAATAGTAGACGAAAGACAAAATTTTGAATAAGTTTGTTTTTTCACTGACAACAACAAATAAAACCAGTTTTGTTCAATGAAAATGTTCCACGACAAAGTTAAAGACGGACATTCTAAGAAAGCAGGGATTCAAATTGACATTATAATCTAAAGCAAACAGATTTTGCTTTGTTTGAGGTTATCAACATTTGCTATTGTAGCAAGCTAACTAAATATATGGGGATAATTTTTTCTCAATACAGATTTTTTTATATGTTACACATTCATAACTTTCACTTCTCTACGAACAAGTTTTTTTCCCAAAAAGAACAGTTATTGCAGTGTAAAGCACGTTATCTGGATGTACAATTTTATGAACCGAGAAGAAAGGCTAATACTTCCTACACGTAATATTTAAATATTATTTGGTGTAGAACTTGATAAGTATGTTCTGTCAACTTTAATCCTAAATCATTTAGAATTTAAGTGAGACAGATGCTTAAAAATATAAAACATATCACAATTACAGATTTTCTACATACCTTAAGTTTGTTTTAAGGTATGTATATTAAAATGAATACCCAAGCTTGTACAAGAGTAACGAAAATACTACTAAAAATGAAAAAGTTAGTTATTTTTTTTATCCGATGCAAATTACAGCTCATACTGCAAATACACCAAACTATACTTACATATAAAATTAATATATACATATATATGATACGAATAGTCTGTTTGTTTGTTTGTTATTGGAATTTCGCACAAAGCTACTCGAGGGCTATCTGTGCTAGCCGTCCCTAATTTCGCAGTGTAAGACTAGAGGGAAGGCAGCTAGTCATCACCACCCACCGCCAACTCTTGGGCTACTCTTTTACCAACGAATAGTGGGATTGACCGTCACATTATAACGTCCCCACGGCTGAAAGGGCGCACGCCTTTACACGCTTGGCCATGCCGGGCCTACGAATAGTCGTTTCTTGAAAAAAGGCTACACAAGAGATAGTACATAACAACCACTAGTTTTGAAAACGTAAAGTAGAGAGAAGACGGTTAGTAAATAGCACCCACCACGAACTATACGGCTTAACTTTTACTGATTAGAGAATAGTGGGAATTTATTTTCACGTACATAGGGCACCCATGGGCCCAAAATCTGAAACGTGTTTTCTTGCAATAAGTGGACGCGAAGAGTTAACTTTTGGGAACTCGAAAAATTAGAATAAAAGACGCCTTTAGCATATGTACGGTATAAAAAACAAAGTGAAAAGTTTATGAAAGTTGTGGAGAAAAAATAGTATGTTTGAAAACACATCGCATTAAAGATAACGTATTTACAGTTAAAAATTTATTTAAATTTCTATACATCTTAAATATCAAAGAGTTAAATACGCTATTATTTTCCGTTGCATTCTCTGCTAGGTCCCAGAAAAAAAAGAAGAAATTCTTAAAGCAGTGATTTCAGAAATGTATACATGGAAATAATTATATTTTGTTGGCTTTCATTGTGAGTATTTTGTAACATGTTGAGTGTTGAGGTAGCGTAATAATAGTTTGCTTGGCAGTATTGAATGGGAAATGACCATAAGATATCTAGGCTCTATTACCTGCGTTTTATTTTCAAACATACTTTCTGCACTATTCGTGTACCAAACTGCTTGTAGGTGTATCACTATCAGTTTCAGAATTCCTAATGACGTACATGTATATATATGCCATTATTACAATATATCTTAATCATTTCTATGTTACATCGGAATTGAACAATTTCATTCATCTTAGTGACGAATCACGGTAAAAAACATAACATTATTCAGTATGATGCAAAACGGATATCTCATCAGTATTGAAAAGTTTGGAACTGAAACAACAGAAAATATGGCATTTATATAGCCATTTTGCCAATGAACTGAATAGTTTTATATCGAAATGGTCAACCCTACCGACTTGAAAAAAAAATGTAATTTTTAACTTGCACAAAGTTAAATAATAATAAAAAATAGGTTCCTTATACGAAATCTTCCTTCCGCAATAACGTCGAATGAAATGGACACGAAACCAGAAACCACCCAATGTCACGCTTATTTAGTTGCACGAAAAATATTTAAAGGAAATTAAGCTGTTACGTAATAGATTATTCTTGTAAATTCGTGACATTAACGTGAGTTTTGCACCTACGTTAAGACACTTGAATCTCAAGTGTCATGCTCTGAAAAGTATTCATGTGATATACAGAATGTCGGAAAGCTCAAAAGCATCAACTTGTAAGTTGTAGTAAAATTATAATCTTTCCAGTTTTCTTGGTCATTGAATCATTAGGACAGTCTAAAAACCTACTTAATATTGCTTTTATATTAGTTAAAAAGGTTCTTGACTTTACAGAATTCTGCAACTCTAGTAAGTACTGCGACATATTTTGTATACTGAGTTTAAAATATCTTACAGAACGTAGCTACTTCTACAACCAACAGTAAGCAAATGTTTTATTTCTACGTTGTAAATTAATAGCTTGGCTTCGCTAACTGATTTTGTTTCTTTATTTCGCGAACAGAAGCGTGTAAAAAACAGTTATGCATGATTCATATCAAAAATGCTAATAAATTCTATAAATTAATAGCTTGGCTTCGCTAATTTTTTTTTTTTCGCGAACAGAAGCGTGTAAAAATCTTATGTATGATTCATATCAAGAATGCTAATAAATTCTATAAATTAATAGCTTGGCTTCGCTATTTTTTTTTTTCGCGAACAGAAGCGTGTAAAAATCTTATGTATGATTCATATCAAGAATGCTAATAAATTCTATAAATTAATAGCTTGGCTTCACTAATTTATTTTGTTTCTTTATTTCGCGAACAGAAGCGTTAAAAAAACTTATGTATGATTCATATCAAGAATGCTAATAAATTCTATAAATTAATAGCTTGGCTTCGCTAATTTATTCTGTTTCTTTATTTCGCGAACAGAAGCGTATAAAAAACAGTTATATATGATTCATATCAAGAATGCTAATAAATTCTATTAGAATATTTTAAACGTTTGAGAAATACAACGAACACGTCGTTTTGATTTAAATGCGAAGAAGGTCTTCGTGGCCGAATTCTCGTTATATTTTTAGTTGTTAATATTATTATTGAACGATGTAACAAATACCAGTCAAACAAAGTTACTTACTTCGAGTACTGAGAATTTTTTAGTAATCTGAGTCACTAAACTTTAGGTTTTTAAATTTAACTTTACATAGCATGTTACGTTTAGTCCCAGGTTATTTTCGTGTCGTGTCGTACAGCTCATAGCTGTAAATTAATTACATGATAATTTCATTGTTTTCCAATAATTTCCAAAATACGAAATCGATTATTATTACCCAACTCTACTATGTTTGTATTCGAAGAAAAATTTTCCACTGCACGTTTACAGCCCTTATTAAAATTATGCTAAACTTGTAGATTGAACATTAACTACTTTGCTAAATTTCTGTAAATGTACGTTATTTGGACTAGTTACTGTTATATATGTAAACTGGTGTATGTATTGACATTTCTAGCTTTGTGTGCTTCGCGAACAAAGATTTAGATCTGTCTTGCTGAATGCTTTTAATTATAAATATACACATAATTATGTCTATTAAACGTATAGATTCAGCGCGAAAGTTATTAAATGTATATATTAAGAACAGCCGAAGGATTCAGAACATTAACTGGTTTCATAAGCTACTTTTAAACGTAATAAATCACGTGCAAGCTGCACGAATATCCTCTATTTGCACGCCCTAAATGTATATAGGTGTATGCAAAAAAAAAGTACCTTGGTTGTTCCATTTAGGAGTATTAGATGGACATGGTATGTTAAGACACTTTTTGTTGGTCGGCATTTATTATCAGTAAAAGCGGGTTATTATTAAAGCAGAGATAGAAAATACTAGCGTTTCTTTGGAAGCCAGATAGACCGAATTTTGTTCAGTTTTATTTTTATCAATGACGGTCAATACGGGATCCTATCTCCCTTTTAAGCACTGTTTTATAGATTATTTATACACAAATATCCTAGTGGTTCAGTTAGTTTACTCGTTAGCTTCCTAGTACAATATGACATAAAAGATATTGACAAAAAAGCCAACAATATTGCAATTAATTATTCAATTTATTTCTGGTTTTCCAATACAGAATGCACACAAAATAACCTATTTCCTTTCAAGTTTGTCTTATTTTTAACATTGGATATAAAAAACGAAATACACATGAAATGGCTCAAAGTGGGCCCAGGCGGCAATGAACGGTATTAAAGAAGTCGATAATTTGAGGTGTGTGTATGTGTGCGTGTTTGTTTTCTCAAAGCAAAGCCAAATCAGGCTATCTGCTGTGTCAACCGAAAGGAAACGAACCCCTGATTTTAGCGTTGTAAATCCGAAGACTAACCGCTGTCACAACGGGAGACGATAATTTGAGGAATAAATATGGAAAGTAATAGTACGATAGTTTTTATTTTACATTATATATTAGATTTGTTTAACATCACGATAAATTAAAAAAAAAATCCCAATTTCAATGGTATGTGTACATGCTAATTTTCAAGCTTGTGTTTCGAATTTTAATTATAATTTTTCAAAACTTGATTCACTGAATTTTACATATTTCGCTAACCGAGGCTATTGAATTCCGATTCCTTGTGTTGTAAGTTCACTGATATACCTCTGTGAAGAAGAAAAGAGGATACAGGATTTGGGCAGAGAAACATGAACAGAGAATGCAGTATTTCACCACATTTTAATAGAGATTGGGCAAATGTTGTTACATCAATTACGGCCTGGGTTCATACCTTCCCACCACCTTTAGCGTGACGTGTTGAATATGTTATGTTACAACGTTTATGAACGCATAAGTCAGCAAGTCTCATGACCACCACATGTTTCATAAAGTGACATTGGAACGGAATGAATTAGAACTATGTTTTGTTTGGTGTTGAGCAAAAGATGCCTTATTTTCGCAAATATGATGAACATATCGTTAGCACTATGGAGCTATTTATCTTATCTGAAAAATGTACGAGATTCAGCAGATATATTTATATACATATGTATATTTAAATTTTTAGAGAGAGAAGACAAAAATTACAGTTAGTAGTTCTATTATCAGGCCTTGCTGTCATAATTAAAATCCATAATGGAACCCATGCCAAACTAGCCAGTAACTAAGGAAAATCAGTTAGGGTTTAGAAGCTGGGTGCTTTTAACTCACAATGTTTACATTTATACTGCCCTTCTTCCCTGCAGCCAACTGTGGGAAGGTAATTATTTTTAATATTTAAATACAACCTTAAAGTCGAAATACTCACCCTCTCCCCAGTTTCTACAGTGTAAAAGACAAAACTTTCTCTTTTACATGAAATGTACAAAAAGGCTTGTGTGTTAATTATCACAATAAAAATAGACCATCCTATATTTCTTCAAAAGATCCAACTTTCCACGTTTTATTTAATGATTATAAATCAATGTTAAACAGAACTAGGTATATTATTCTAATAGGTTTTAAGCCACAAACTTTTTCAATTATGAACTAAGTGGGTTAAGTAAGATAAGACCAGCTACCTAAAATTGACATTTCCGTCGAAGCATATTCAACAAAATACCCAAATATTTTAAAATTAGTTGCTTGTAAACCAAATCTGATCTTCAGTAACTAGCGACCTCTATGTTCTCCACACGGTAGTTTCCGTAATTGACAATTTATTTTTTAATATAATTTTATATTTATTATAAAAGAGTAAAAGCATTTTTATATGCCAGTCCTTATATCCATTAATTTTTAAGTGTTTCATGAATAATGTAACATTATTCATAAAATAATTACTGTTGTTACAAATTATTAGAAATATTTTAAAATAAGATTAGTAATTCCTTTCAGCAGTACAAACGAAACAATAGTGTCAAGGTTGATGAAACAAGGGTGGGAAAACACAACTCCTTTCTTTTACCTAAAATAGTGAACTGTACTATGCCTTCTTCAAAATTAATGTTAAGGTAATTTACAGGCGTAGTACAACAATTGCTTCTTTTTATCATAAGTTCCTTTGGGTATATTAGGTTTGTGTTAAACTTCAAGTTGTTGATAGAAATTAAATCAGCACAACAAAGATATAAAGTAGAAATTGATACCTGTTTCAAAAAAGAGTTTTCATAGAAGAACAGATGTAAGTTGACTATGCTTGAAGAAAAAATTAGCACCCATCAGAATAGCCGCTGTTTACTTACAAACATGTTTATTTAAAGTAATATTAACTGTTATATATACGAAAATAAAGCATGGTTTTACATTGTTGTTTAGTAAATTAAAATTTCGAAATAAGTATTGCTGTGTTTAAAAATTTATCAAGTAGATAACTAATAACCTTGATTACTGTTTTAGAGCTATTTTAATATATATATATATCGTAAGTAGTACAGAGTTGGCTCTTTTATAAATAATTTAAGTTAATTAACCATCGGCTCGGCATAACCAGATGGTTACGGCGCCCGACTCGTAATGTTAGGGTCGTGGGTTCAAATCCCCATCGCATCACGCGTACTCACCCTTTCAGCCATGCGTGCGTTATAATGTGACGGTCAATCGTTGGTAAAAGAGTAGGCAGTGGGTGATGATGACTGCCTACCTTCCCTCTAGTCTTGACCTGCTAAATTAGGGACGGCTAGCTTAAATAGCTCTCGTATAACTTTACGCGAAGTTCACAACAAACCAAGCTAATTAACCATTCCAACACAGCAATACTACTTTTAATGGTTTAAATTATGAGGCGATAATAAATTTATTTTGTAAAATAAAGGTAATATGTTTTACACTGACGTTGATCATTTAGTAAGAGTACTATTGACTGAAAGCTTACTCGATTAATTCACTCTATTGAAAGCCAGAGGATGGTTGTTATTTCATTTCATGACGACTATAATTTGCAAACATTTGAATATCATTAAGAGTACCTAGATAAAATGTGCAAACAATGCACTTGTAACAAGATCCACGTATAAGTCAATATTGCGCCTTCCTACATTTTCTTCTTCTATTGGATTAGTACGTTACGACACATTTTCAACCTTCTATTTTGTAGTGAGAAAATACAAACATTTTACTTTTTAACGCTGAAAAAGAGTCGGAAAGTTATAGTTTACAGCTAAATTTGAATACTTATTGAACAAGGTAATTCTACAATTTGCAATGAAATGAAAAATATGGGAGAATTTACATAATGTTAATAATGCACTCAAAAAGAAGTCGAAAAGATTCTCACACACTTGAGTCAATACGATGGTTTTGTTTGAATGTAGCAACGATCTGCCCCTTCAGCTTTACGACAAATATCTTTACAGAGATGTGAGATATTGGTAGATGTTGCAAGAGCCGTATATTCCAATCGAATCCGAACAACCTAATCTACACAGTGAATTCTTCAATGCCATTGTAATGAACAGAAGATGTGGAGATTTATACGCAGCAGCGTGTAGAGGTTTTACCAAATCATGATCTATAACGAAAGCTTAAATCATTTGTGATGAGGTTATTATTTGTTTAAGTAAAGTTTTCTTTGAAAGCGCTATAGGGTATGTGTTTGTGTTTTCTTGTGGCAAAGCCACATCGGGCTATCTGCTGAGCCCACCGAGGGGAATCGAACCCTGATTTTAGCGTTGTAAATCCGAAGACATACCGCTGTACTAGCGGAGGGCAAAAGCATTACCGGAAACAAACTACAAAACATTATACGCCATAAATAATTATATTGAGGGTGAAAAGGTTGTTGGAGTTTATTTATACGTTTAACACCACATCTGCTTATGCAGATACATTTTGAAAACCTCAAACAGATCTCCTCCTCAAGGTCAAATATACAAACATGTATCACATGTTATTTATATATTTAGAAATGCACGTAACTTATATTGTTAAATGTATATTTATAAAGTTCTGCCTGTTCTCTAAATTTGTAGAAGATTCTCAAGCGTAAGAATCAACAATATACTAGGTGTGTACATATAATACTAGTTGTTGCCAGTATTGTTGCCATGGGAACTTTTAGAACATCACCTTAAAGTATATAAATCAACACGCGGGGAGACACTATAATATTGTTGGTTCGTTATAGTCAGTTTACTATAAACCTCGGGTGCTACAACTGTAATAAACATTTATTAATTGTAAAAAACTAAAGATATTTGACAAGAAATGTTTATAGATTTCAAATATTATGAACCGTTCAACTTGAGAAATAACTTCGGACTTTAGTATTTATGCAAAGACATTGATTGTATAACTTCATCTATGAGAAACTTACGCGACACTACAGAAGATTAAAAAGCTAGCTAGCATTCCCGCCAAGTAAAGTATACCTGCTCACGCAGAATTACTTTGCTCTCTGTAAACCATTCATAAAAAATTCAGTTTTAGAGCAGATAGGTTTGTTTGTAAAATTGTCGTGCATAAATAATTGTTTGTAATAACCTTTATCATGAATTGCATCGTTGTTTAGATATTAAAATATATTTGTGTTTAGAAAGAAATTTGTGTGTGTCGATGTTGGTGGCAAATATCATAAATCTGATACACATCAACATTTAGTTAACGTTTAAATTAAAATTACTAGTTTCTTCCAGTATTATCGCCAACTGAAGGTTCGAAATCCTCACCTTAAAGCTTATAAAAGGTAACTAACGCAACGCGGAGAGACAGCTTTATACAATGTTGACTTGCTATAGTTACTATACTATAGACTTCGGAAACTGCATTTATTTCACCAGGAACGTTTATATTATACTAATCGTTTAACTTCAGTGAATAAACTTCAAACGTTAGTATTTCTATGAGGACAATATATACCTTTACCAGAGAAAAGCCAGCTTGAAAAACAACGTGAGGCTATCCATTAATTAAAGTGTAACAATTTTAGCAAAGAAAATTCGTTCATCGTGAATCGTCAATAAAACATTCAGTTCTAGGCCAAACAGAAGACTCGGTGTTTGTTGCCAGTTTGTAAAACCTTTGTATATAAATCGTTATTAACCGTTATTATAAACTGTATTGTTATTTGTATATTACAATATATTTGTGTTAAGAAAGAAATTGTGTGTATCAATCTTGTTTGTAAATATCATACATTTAAAAAATATCGGCATTTAATTAACCTCTAAATCCAAACTAAACTTTACGGCTATTTGAAATCGTAATACATAACGTGTGTAACATGACAAATCGGAGACCAGTTCGAGGTAAATTATAATACATAACATTAAACAGATAACAAAA